>NC_070534.1:2519926-3149907 GCF_025433545.1 Fusarium keratoplasticum
ACCTCGACGTTCCGCGTCTCCTCGCCATCCTTGAAGAAGCTGTGAGGATGAGGCTTGCCGTCAATGGCCAGGCGCGTCCAGCGGACAGTCTTGACGTTGACGTTGGCGACATGGATGTGCTTGTACTTCTGGATGAAGTGGCTGCCGAGGATAGAGGCGTACAACTCCGGGGGGTTCACGGGGTTCTCCTTGGCCGTGATGTAGATGGTGTTCTTGATGGAGTCGGTGGCGACGACGACGCTGTTATCGGCCTCGGTGTACGAGGTCTCGATCTCTCCCTCAAGGAGACAGCAGACGGTCATCTCAGTGACGGTCTGGATGCCAGTCGAGGCATCACGGTCGACCTTGCAGACGCGGACATTGTCCTTGCCGTAGCGGGCAGCAGATACATAAGGCATGGCGAATGATTTCTTTGGTCTCGAGGTGAAAGACTGAGGCATGGACACGGAAGGGTTCAAGTGTAATTGATACGGCAGGGATCCGGGCGAGATAAGGTATCCGTTGCACCAGAATTGGATGTGACGGAAAGACGTCAGTGAATGATTGATCAACTTTTAAGTGACTCTTGTCTGAGAGAGGAGGCAGTGAAGAAGGAGCTGAGGACAAGTAGAATCTAGACATGAGGAGGAGATAAGCTTCTAATATATAACCGTTTCCAGACTCGGCCTGAGACGTCAGCCCCCCTCCTCCTCCGGAGGCGACAGTGACAGCCCCAACGGCGGACGGAGACGGACGCCCCGATCAACGAGAAGACAGCGCCGGTGGCCGAGGAATTTGTTGAAGCGCGCTGAAGCGCTGGGCAGCGAATCGACGGCCCTCATGGGGAGACGAGGGTCGGCGCCCGGGCGCGGAGGACGCCGATTCCCTGGGGTGCCGCGCATCGGGAGCCGCCTGGACGGTTCCAACTTCTAACCCACGTTATCTCGACCTGCCGTTTCTTATCTGGCCCGTGTGGTGCGTCTGGCATCTTATCTGCCAGTAAAAGTCAATCCTAGTCTTGATGTGACTCTAAATGGCATGATTTCAGAGGTTTTGAGTCGCTCTCTTGCGTTGAGGAGTGAAGCCGAGGCGTACGACTCGGCAAGAAGCAAAGTCCTCGAGCCGGACTCGAATCGGAGGTGCCTGAGGTACAAATGGAGGTGTCTCCCATGATACCTCAACCACTGACAGTTGGGACAGATTCTCGAGGACA
Source organism: Fusarium keratoplasticum (assembly GCF_025433545.1). Classification (NCBI taxonomy): domain Eukaryota; kingdom Fungi; phylum Ascomycota; class Sordariomycetes; order Hypocreales; family Nectriaceae; genus Fusarium; species Fusarium keratoplasticum. Next base: position 2,521,119 of record NC_070534.1, read on the forward strand.
AGACAAGGACAGTAACAATTCGGTTGTATCATTGTTAGGGTTTGCAAGAATATTCGTGATATCCATACGAAAATCATCTCCATGAAACAACTAGAAACAGCCTTGCAAGGAATAAAGTGTTCAAATACTATTAATGGATCCCCCTCTCCATGTGTTGATATTGGATCGTTCCCGTCCATCCCGTCTAGTTCCCCAGCTTTTAGGAATGTCACCACCAATCTCAGCGGCCTCAAACGGCCCGCAGCATTCTCCTTGGGCCTTCGAGCCACTGAAGCAGGCTGCAGCTACAGTGGCTGACCAGCACTTCTAGTGCCCGCTTACAATGCACCTCCCCTCGCCATCACCGCCTGGCCGGGTCCCTCCTCCACTCTGGCTGCCCGCAAGGCCAACAACCTCCGTCTTGATCCTCCAATCACCACGCCGCCCGTTGCTCGAAACCCTGTCGCCCTGCACCTCGAGCCTCCTTCGTTTCGCTCTGGTGTTGGCGTAGGGCATCTGGTTGTTGCTTCTGTTGGCGATCTGGTCCCCCCCTCTCAACCTCCTCCTCGCAGCTGCATCATTTGCTGTAGCTCATGCTCGCGCGGCTGCAGAGCCTCCACCTCCACCTCCACGTAACCACCTCCAACAACCGTCTCCGCCCATCTCCAGCCTGGTCGGAGCTTCCCTTGAACTCAGATTTCGGTGGACAGACTTCCGACATCCCCTCTAACGCCCGGTGAGCACGACAGTCAGACCAAACGCGGTCTATTCTATACATATCATATCGAGGTTGTCGCTATTGCCTTGACACCGCCGTCACGCGAACGATCTCTCCCCCTCCGTCGACATCGTAATTATACCCCCGACCACGATCGCATTCGCCGCAACGAATCTCTCAAACGCTTCAGCAATCGACGAATGCACTACTTCCGCGCCAGGGCCCCGTCCCAACCGGTGGGCCGCTCGCCGTCGTCATGCTGAGCTCCTCTGCCGCGACCCAGAAGGGCATGACCCCCCCGAGCCATTCCTCTCAGCAGAACCTCCCTCAACAGTTACCTGGACGCACCAGTTTCGACCGCGATGGCTCGGGCCTCCAGCCGCCGAATGGCGCCAACGCACGCAACCTATCAGCCTCAGCCGTATCCTTTGCGCCTCGCGGGAGCAGCCTCAATGTTGCCCCAGGAAGCTTCAGCTCGGAGTTGCGCAGCCGGGCAGGGAGTCGGACCGACGCCGCTTCAGTATACCCAGGCAGTTTCATGGACAAGGTGGAAGAGGATGACGGGGATTCCATGGCAGAGAAGAACCTGGCAGGGCTCAAGGAACGGCTCAACCGCGAGATGAAGATCAAGGAGGGTAGCGAGAACATGCTCGAGGCGCTCAACTCTAAGAAGGCGAAGCAGACCAAAGAGCAACGGCTGAAGGTTGAGGCAGAACTCAACGCCAGTAACTCGCGCATCAGAGAACTACGCCAGAGGATTTCGGATGCTCAGCAAACACGAAAGGCCCCGCCAACCACACCGACACGAAACCGAACCCAGAGCAATGTTCTCGAATCCGGCAGAACTAATGAAGTGCGCTCACCGCAGAGCGTGTCGCGATCCGTAATAGGATCCGACATTGAAGAGTCGACGGAAAGCCCAACCTTTGCGCTGGCTGAACTCCTCCAGGCATTGGAGGTCGAGGGCATGATGCCCGAGTACTACGTCTCACGGGGAAACCAATTGGTCGACCTCTTCAAGCGATATCCAACCCTCAAGTATGACTTGGTTTGGTCAGTCTTTGGGCTCCGTATGCAGGTCATGCTCCTGAGCGAAAGTCGAGAGGTGGTTGCCGCTGGCTACCGGATGACCAGATATGCCATCTCAGATGTTGCCTCCCTGAAGAGGATTCGAAGCCTGAATACCGATTATTTGGTCATAAGGTACGTAGTTGAAGATGGCGAAGTGCTCAGTTATTGACCCTCTTAGATCATTGAACAATTATCGGAAGGCAGACGTCGAACGTGAGCAGGCCCTCAAGTTCGTTCGTGCCTTTCTCGACGTGAAGGGCGGAGTAAAAGAGGTGTCGAGGGCAGTCGTGCGCACCATCGTTGCTGTCGCTGAGCATGGGGAAGATCGGCGCACAAACGCTCAAGCTGCAGAACAGGACGTTGATCGACTACGACCCATCTGCATTGAGACGCTGGCCGAGATTCTAGTGAAAGATCCAGCGCTGCTAGTGGCATCTGGAGGCGTGGGGCCATTGTCTGAGGCGCTCTCAGAGGGCATTTACAAAGCCCCAGAAAGCTTGGCATCTGCGTTTTTATACCTCCTCGACTCACCACGGAGACGAAGATTCTTACAACCCGGTTACGGACTGGAGGTGCTCTTCACCGTTTTCACCGACCAACTCCTCACCAACGAGAGTGTCCTCAAGCAGAACTCCAAAGCCATCGCCACGGCCTTGAAGTCATGGCCAGGACTTCAAGCGCTCTGCATGTACAATTTCCGTGCGGTTAGATCCCTCATCACAAGCATGCTACTGCCGAATGACACGATCCGCGAGACGGTACTCGATCTTGTATTCTCGCTCCTGAGGATCAAATCACCTGGGTGGGCGACTTCATTCCTGGCTGGAAGAAGATTGACGACGTATGGCAGAGTGGCTAATCTGAAGTCACCAAATGCCAAGGACAAGGGCATCTCATCGTTTGTTGAAGAAGATAATGGCGAGCAGAACTTTGTCGAACACTACACGGCCCTGCTGCTCGCTGTCTTCATCAAGGCTGATCTCCTCCACATTCTTTTAAAGATTGCCCGAGAGGATGAAAACCCGACTCTTCAGCGCAAGACGACACTCCTGATTGGCGAAGTGCTCAAGCTTTCGAGCCGCCTCCTACCTCCTTCCTGGAGTGCGGAGCTCCATCTTCTTCCAGAGCTCTTTTCATCGGCGGCCAAGTTCGATGACAATAACCACTGGGTTGCTTCTGGTATAGTTTACCAAATTAGCAGCGTCAGTCGGACATTGTTCAGAAGCGCACCTTCAGGCGCCGTGTCTGGGGCCCTGCCCTCGAGCAATAGCCTGGCTGATTTGACATCTCTGGATGAGGCACCAAAGGCCAATCAGTCTGTTGTGTTCGATGACACTACATTCAGGCAACTCCTCATTGACAGCAACGTGCTTAATAGTTCCAACTACACCAAGTGGAACTGGGAAACCATCATCAAGGTCATTGACGGCCCACTCCAGAGTGGCAAGCGTCTCGAGGAGGCAATCAAGGCGTCCAAGTTCATGAAGAGAATCATCAGCTTCTATCGGCCATTCAAGTACAGGTTTGCGGACGTCAAGAATACACGCGGAACCCAGAAATACGTCAGGGCGGGATGTGCTTTGATGCACTCCCTATTGCAATCTCCAGAGGGCATCAAGTTTCTGGCCGACAGCAAACTGTTAAGGCAGATTGCCGAGTGCCTGGCACAATGCGACCCGGTAAGTATACTGCCTTAGTGCCCATGATTTACTTCTAACAGTGACCCAGACCAGTGGACTTACGGCTCAATATCCCATGTTTTCCAGGGACAGAGTCTCTGATACTCTTTGCGCAGGCTACTTCGCGATGCTGGGTGTCCTCACCGGCGACCCAAAGGGACTCCAATTGCTGGACAGATGGAGAATGTTCAACATGATGTACCACATCGTCGACCTGAAGCAGCGGCCAGACCTCATCAAGCTGCTGCTGTCCAGTTTTGACTACAGTGTCCAGGGTCACCCACGCGTCCTGGTTTCCAAAGCTTTGACTGCCGGTACCAAGGACATTCGAATTCATGCCACCAACGTACTTCGAAAATATGCGATTCGTCCGGTGTCGCGACAGGGTGGATTGAGCGATTCGAAGTGGGCGATTCAGCTCCTGGTAACGCAACTATATGACCCTGAGATTGAGGTATGCGCAACAGCAGTCAAGATCTTGGAGAAGGCGTGCAATCGAAAGACGTATTTAGAGTACATCGTCGAATGCAGGCCGGCCCTGGATCACCTGGGGGAGATTGGTGCACCTCTATTACTGCGGTTCCTGTCCACATCTATCGGCTACCATTACCTAGATGGGTTGGACTATATCAGCAACGAGATGGATGACTGGTTCTTGGGACGAAACGACACATACGTCAAGGTCATTGAGGCCAGTCTGGCCAAGGCTTTCTTGACCGATCCGGACGAGCAGAACCATCGCATGAGTCTGTTTGATGACGGTGAGATGGATGGTGATTTCCACGATAGCCACGTGCCACCACACTTCTACCGCGAGTTGACCCGCACTCAGGAGGGATGCAGGCTTCTCAGCGACAAGGGCCACTTTGAAGAGTTTGCGGCCACAATCCGTGAGCACGGGATGGACAAGGGCGATGCAGAGATGCTTACCAAGGTCAAGGGCTGCCTGTGGGCAGTCGGCAATGTTGGATCGATGGAGCTCGGAGCTCCTTTCCTGGAATCCAGCGACGTGGTGGAGCAGATCATCAAGATCGCTGAGCAACACGAAGTGATGAGCCTTCGTGGTACAGCATTCTTTGTGCTAGGTCTGATCTCTCGTTCTACTCATGGCCTGGAGATTCTATCAGAGAATGGTTGGGATGCCAACACGACGCCGATGGGCAACTCGCTGGGATTCTGCATCCCCAACGACCTATCCAGGCTGCTCTCATTGGCGCCGTGGAAGCAAAAGACAGTGGCTTCAATCACTCTGCCTAACAGTCAGTGTACTGCACAGGAGCCGCCACCGCCACGCGCAGCACGCCCGCCCCTTGAACCAGCAGAGCTCCCACCTCTGCTGAGTGAAGCAGATGTGAACACGAGGGTCCTTGAGCTCATTGTCGACCTAGGGAATATGGTTCTCTACAAGAAGGCGCTCACGGATCTTCAGAAGCTGAGAGCACATAAGCCAAGTGCGTTCCGAAGCACGCAGTTCTTTAAGGAAGTCATGAGCGCGATGGAATGGAACCACTACCGGCTGGGTGTACGAAGGATGGTTATTGACCTCTTCGACAAGAATGTGATGCGGCAAATCGTCTTTGACGAGGAGGAAGACGATAGTGACAGCAGCAGCGATGACAGTGAGAGCGAGGAGAGCAATGATAGTGAAGCCAGTTCTAGAGATGATAGAACGGAGAGGCAGCGGAGCGTGAGCGAACCGCTTGGACCGCCGGCAGACTTGACGCCAGCACCGCTCAACCTCAGGCGCTAGTGGCTTCAGGGGATAGTAGCAGGAGAATGGCGTGGGCTCGTTTAGGCATGAGGCCAAGAGGAGGCTGATGAAGCTTCGACTGTACGATACCAACGACAGCAATGATGAGGGCACGCTGAGAGCAGGCGATGAAAAGTCAGAGAGACGATCGGATTCTGGCAGCTGTATATACCCGTTTATGGCAAGCAGGTCAGGGAGCCGAGGTCAAGGCTTGATTTCGGATCAAGGAGTTTCTTTGGCAAGGAGTCAAGGGGCGTGGTCAGGTCAGGGGAGCGTGGCTAGTGGACTGTGGGTTGGTACCTATCTTGAAGCAATCTGGGGCATTATCCATTTGTTTAGAGCGTTCCTCGTCGAGGTAGGGAGAGGTTAAGGGGATGAAAAGCACTGTGGACGGCGTCTGGTAGTGTGACGAAGATTACAAGACGGTTCCCATGATATAAAGATTTTGATGCGTCATCTACACGGATAGATGTTGAAGTGAACTTTTTCGAATTTCATCTTTACATCATGCGGAACGAAGACTCGGAGCAAACATCGGATGATGATCTTTGATTCCCATTGGCATGTTGGTAGGACAACAATTCACAACACATGTCGTACAACCATCCATCACCACATGCACAACTAAACCCACATCTCATCGAAACAGGATAGAGAATACACGGCAAAAAGAAAGATTGTCAACGAGGACAAAAAGGAAAGATCAAGGTCCTACCCAGGTTCGAACTGGGGCCTTTGGAAGGGGATCTTGTTTGATAATCAACTGTTGGAGGTTAGTCAAGGGATCCACGGGTGGCCTTTTGAGTGGTTGAGAACATACAATCCAACGTCCTGACCACTAGACTATAGGACCTGCTAGAGGCTTGGCTGGTGTTGCGTCGAAGACAAGTTTGCCCATGTTTGCACGCTGGCTTAGGTGTCGTTGCTTTGTAGATGGCCATGTCCTTTGCTATTTACTCTTATTCCTCTTCTTTTTATTGGTCTCTTCTTCTTGGACCTGTCTATCATCTTGTCCTTCCTTAGTATCTCAAGTGTTAGTAACAGAAGAGGTAGCCTCACGCTTGTTCCAAGTCCTCTACACCATTAGCCCACCCAAGTCTCCAGCTGATCTCATCCCTTTTTACAACAAATCTCGGTGGCTTTGGTAACTGAGCTCAGATCATCAACTACAACCTTACTCAACACGAACCATCCAGATATAAAACGAAATGCGCATTTTCCTCGCAATTCACGCCCAGGCATCATGAAGTTGGCATGTCACCACCATGACATGCTGAGGTGATGGGCCCCACTGACTGTACCCGAATAAGACTCCGGGCATAACCCCAGCGCGAGACGCGGGATTAAGCTGCCAGTTTAACTTGACGACCGATAGACAGTCAGGAGACATTTCTTCTCACATCTTTCATATATTGTTAAATCTTTACTCTTCAAGAGATACATTGTCTCAGCTTCATAACGGCACATCATCATGACTCAGGGACGAGTGCTGGTCATTGCTGGGTCGGACAGCTCGGGCGGGGCGTGAGTTGAGCCTCATCTTTCGATGCAACAGCATCTAGTCCATAGAGGACCATGATGTCGACATCTCCTTAAGAGCCATTTGCTAACATTCATTTGTTCTCAGCGGACTCGAGGCAGACCAAAAGGTCATCGCCGCCCATGGCTGCTACGCCATGACGGCCACCACGGCCCTCACGGCGCAAAACACCCAGGGCGTCAAGGCCATCCACGTCATCCCCGCCGAGTTTGTGGCTCAGCAGATTGAAGCCTGCGTTGAGGATGTTGGTGTTGATGTTATCAAGACCGGTGAGTCTGAGAGAGTGTCAGCGTTTAACTTGACAAGGCAAGCTGACACCATACAACAGGCATGCTTGCTGCTGCAGAGACGATAGAGATGGTTGAAAAGATTGTTGTCAAGCACAATATCCCTTCTCTCGTCGTCGATCCCGTGAGTTTCATCCTCAATCTCTGATTTACCCTCCCTTCTCACACTCGCAGGTCATGGTCTCGACTTCTGGAGCAACACTCCTCCCCAACGAAGCCGTCCAGCATCTCTGCAAGCACCTCCTCCCTCACACCACGGTTCTCACGCCCAACATTCCCGAGGCGTTCCTCATCCTCTCGCAGAACGGCCACTCTGCTCCTGAGGTTCGTAATGTCGATGACCTTGAGGCTGTGGCGCGGAGCATTCAGACGTTGGGACCCAAGTGGGTGCTTGTCAAGGGCGGCCATGTTCCCATGAAGGAGGACCTGACTGTGGCTACTACTGAAGAGGAGAGAAAGTTTGTCGTCGACGTTCTGGTCGGCGGTGACAACGAGGTTGTGAGGGTACAGAGCCCGTACCAGGCCAGCACGAGCACCCACGGAACTGGATGTTCCCTGGCATGTAAGTTTATCTTCACACTAGCCCCTGAGATCAAGCTGACCATGAGATAGCGGCCATTGCGTCCAACTTGGCCAAGGGACTCGACGCCCCCAAGGCCGTTCGTTCCGCTTGCCGATACATCGAGGCTGCCATCAGGACTGCACCCGGTCTGGGCAAGGGTCACGGTCCCCTGAACCACTTCCACTCGACTTATACGCTTCCCTTTGCTCCGTAAGTTAAATACAATCCACCTCTTGAGAAATTCCTAGCTAACTTGGGAATAGGGGCTACTTTATCGAATGGCTCCTCGAGCGCCCCGACGTCCGTGACGTATGGAGAGAGTTTGTGTACCACCCCTTTGTCATGGCCCTTGGCGATGGAACACTCCCTCTCGAGTCCTTCAAAGGATACATTGTTCAAGACTATCTCTACTTGGTACGTATAGTCCACCATGACACAAAGGAACACGTCTAACAGAAACTCTTCAAGATTCACTTCTCGCGTGCCAACGCTCTCGCGGCGTACAAGGTGCAGAACGTCGACGATATCTCCAGAGTAAGCTCCCTTCCCAACTATTACCCATGATCCCAACTCATACGCTTCTCTCTTCAGGCCACCGAGATCGTGCAGCACATCATGCACGAGCTCAAGCTGCACACCACATACTGCGAGTCCTTTGGCATCTCCGTCGCCGAGATCCAAGCCACTGAGGAGAAGCAGGGTAAACCAACCTCCCCTCTCCCGGTTCCGTCTGCAACCCTACTGAAACGCCTCTAGCTTGCACCGCCTACACCCGCTACGTCCTTGACATTGGTCAGAACGGCGACTGGCTCGGTCTCCAGATGGCCCTGGCTCCTTGCCTCCTCGGCTACGGTGCCGTCGCCAGGATGCTGCGCGATCACAAGGATACTGTTCGTGAGAACAACACGTACTGGGCGTGGATCAAGAACTATAATGAAGATGACTATACCCAGGCTGTCAGACTGGGATCCGGTACGTCTCGATGCCCTTTTTCACACTCCCCTATGTGAGGACTAACACAGCAACGCAGAACTACTTGAGAAGCACCTTCAGCTACAGTCGCCATCTCGAATTGAGGAGCTTGTCCAGATCTTTGTCAAGGGCCTCAAGGTAATTAATCCACCCTTTACGCAATCCTATGAGAATGTCTTGCTGACACGCGATAGTTGGAGATTGGTTTCTGGGACATGTTCCCTTCCAAATAGACACGGCCAACCCTAGAAAATATCGTCAAATCCCCATGACTCAAAAAGGACTAACGAAGAAACCAGTCAATTCATAGACATAGAAGCTTTGAGTATATACTTTGTTTTTATGCGGTTTGCTTGTACATTTCGAACAGAACAAAAAAAGACTCCACCTCCGTGCATGGCCCTGCCACCCGTGTTTTCCAATCCATACTCCTTTCACCGACTCATAAACACCTCCCCTACCCAACTAGATACTATACTAAAGAAGCCTCACACCATCTCCACGGGTCGCGGTCTCTCGCCGTCTGGCATCATAAGCCCAAAGTCCTGCTCGATAGGCGGTGGCAGGGCAGGCACGGGAGGAGTACTTCCATCAGGGCTGCTCTCCTGCTGGCGCTGAGCCCGTCGTAAATGTCCGTTCTGCTGCTTCACCCACGAATTGACACTGTGGAATCGTGGGCGGAAATCCACAGAAACCTCAGTGGACACGGTATCCCGCCGGCCAGAAGAGGTATCAGTGTCCCGCCGACCAAGCGTGCTGGTGGATCGCCATGTTGTCAGTCGAGAGGGAAGGGTCGCGGGTGCAGGTTGTGAAGGAATGGTCTGGATGGTATTGTTGGTGGGAGTGACAACGATATCGCCGTCGCCGAAGCCCGAAGAGATGGAAGAGAGAGAGCTGATACCGGTCTGGCGTCTTCCTCCAACGTCATAGATATATGGTGTTGTAGAAGGTACTCGCTTGTGTTGGCGTCCGCTAATCGAAGCGATGGATTCCTTAGGATCGTGTCGAGCGATGACTTGGACTTGGACCGCGGTACTCTCGACAAACATTGTGCTCGTAGGGCTAATGGCTTCGAAATCAAGGTTTACCGTTGATGCCCTTGTGCTTCCGAGGCGGTAGGCTCCCAGTGGCTTCATGGGTGCAAGCAGCTGAGAGTCGATGCGGCTAGAGGCTGGCCTTGGGGACGAGACAGGCTGTGCCTTTTCAAGGTTTTCTTGGGATAGCTGTGCCTTTTCAAGGTTGCCTTGAGGTTGCTGTGACTTTGCGAAGTGTTCCTGAGATGGGGCGTCGATGGTGTACCAGCCTTGGTAGCCGAAGCGTGGTCCGATAAATGGAACTTTGGAAACGAGGTTTTCGAACCGACTCGGCTTCTCAAACGCCATGTCATCAATGGGAGCTCTCTTCTTCTGATCCGATCTCTTCTTATAGAGTTTCCAAGCGATGAAACCAATGGCCAGTAATAAGAAAAAGCCGCCAACGATTCCCACGCCCAGGAGGACCTTGTGGACATTTGAGTGAACCCCATCCCCGCCGGAAACCTGTGACAGTTAGCATGTTGGACTTGATATTGGCCAACGTCATCGACTCACCATTCCAGAGTCTCCTCGAGGAACACTCCCATCGGCTGATGGCGCGGCCACCGTGGGAGTATCATTTGAGGGGGCTACAAGTTTGCTTCCATCAGTGCTCTCTGCCCGTTCGCCCTTGTAGGAATCGTCCTCATCCTCGCTGTCGCTGTCGCTGTCGTCGCTTGATCGTTGCTCGATGGTCACGAACCGTCGTGATAGAGATGAAGCAATGTTTGGTTCTCCAGATGGGGTCTCGCTATCGCCACGGCGGACTCTAATCCTGAGCCTTCGCTTCTTCATTATCGTGACATCGTACTCGTGATCGGTATCGTCCGCCTTCGTCCAGTCCGGCATGCTCCCGCTGAATCCCCTCTTTGCTTCCTTCTTCCACCGAGGCTGGCGAGACTCGAGAGAGGGTGCCATTGGAATAGTTATAGTAATAAAAATTGCCTTTTCCTGAAAGGATATTTGAATGTCGAATCGAAAGAAATCAATTAATCAGACCACGAGACTCCTCGAGAGTCTTGTCCTTGGTACTGGTGATTCAAAGCGATAGTGGGGTATCTGGAAATGACAGTGATGGCGATGGCAGTCGTTGACTGGACATCAAAGAAACTGGTTGCAATAAACGAAAGGTCCAGCCTTGAAGGAGAGTAAGAGGAAGTGAATGACAAAGGAAAAGTGCGCCCTTGGCGGGTTATGGCACACGACTTTGTTTCGAGTGTTTGAGTGTGGGAGAGGGTGAGGAAGATGGAAGAGGAAGAAACTCAAACTGGCCATGGGTAGTTAGTTATGGTTTGATACATCATCAAGTTCCATGTTACGATGTGAGCCGGGGTACATGGCATGAGTGCCGCGCGCATACCACCCACATACGGACGATCCAATTATCCAAGGGGTCCTTGGTGGTTTGACTCCAGACCAACATCAGGAACCAGTCGTGCCAAACTCACTCGCCTCTTGCGAGGTGCGACTTGATCAAGTCGCATATACAGCGACCGCGGCGCTCTAGAGAGCAAAAGAATTGGTTTGCGACAACGGCTGTCGCTGTCGTGCTTCGACGCTGAGGCCAAGGCTTCAGGTTGGAAACCTGGGAGCCTGTAGGCTGGGCGCTAACAGTTGTCCTGCAGAACCAGCTGCAGGAGTGTTAGAGAATCGCTCCGTCCGGTTGGTCTGTGTTGGCGGCCTGTCCACCTGCATGGGGCCCCCGTCTCGAAGAGGACTCCTGTTTCAGCCTGGACTATCAGGGGGCCTTTGTGTCGCAGAGCTTGATGGTGATGTTCATGCAGGGGCTGAGTCAGACTCCAACGTCGGGCATCGTGGGCCAGCCAATTCGTCCCTAACAAAATTGGGTTTTCTGAAATAGATTGAGTCCTGGTCAAGGGCGTCATCCTCATTGTTTCTCATGCACGCTGTCAACTGTTATAATTTGGATGCTGACTGATGAGCGAAACAAATCAGCAAGGGTCATGCTGGGCACTCACATTCTGCGTTGTAACAAACTCTCGTATCGGGCATTCCGGATTCCATAAAAGGAACAATGTGACCTCCTTGTTAATCAACCACTTTTCTCGCTGATGGTTGATGGAATTTCATCATGGCTAGAAGGTGTCTCGCCCCGGGCCTCTTTCTCGAGCCTCAACCTCGTCCCGGCCAATGTCATCAGATCCGGCCGTGCATCATCTCGCGCCGTCATCTCTCCATCAGTATCATCCGGGGTCTCAAGTGCCGGACCCCATCGTATTGGCGCGCCGAGACGGTCCGATATCCATGGGACTTTGCAGGAGTGGATGTCTTGTTCAACTTTTTAGTGGGTAAAAGCATCAACAGGGAGTTGAAGAAATCATCAAGTCCAAGTCATGTGGGCTCAGTTCTAGAAGGTAGGCACGTGGGGGCAAGAATCGTCCTCCTGCCTTCCATATGGTTGTCGGAACGATACTCTTAAAGTGCGTTGCTTGTCACTCAAATAAGTACCTAGATGCGGTTCTTGTGTCGATGATTTCTAGGACACCACCTAAGACCTCGTTATTTCAACCCACTTCCATCATGGTTTCGAAAAACTATGAGAGGATACAGAAAAGAAAGACCTAGGCCTTTTGCTTAATTATCGAGTTCTTCCCCTGAAGAACGACGACAAGATTTCAACACCACCCCAAATTCTTATGTGTGAACGCGGCTAAACACCACGAAGGGAGCCGAGTCACCTCTTCCCTCACCTTGATCTGTCACCGAAGCTCTCCAAAATGCGCTCCAATCATGCTGCTCACCGAACCCTAAATCCTAAGCATGAACGACGAGGCCCAGAAGCGCGGATCCGTCATTAGCGCGCTTGCGGACGTGATGGTCGACTCTGAGGCTCCACGATGTCGAGGTCCACCCGGTCCAAGGGAGGCGAGCGATTGCAGATGGGATGGGGGGCACGGGGGACGGACGCTACGAATACAGGGGGCGAAGCTCTTCCAAAGGGGTTCACCAAGCTGCTTCATGCAGCTGTCTGTGAGTGAGGCTCCTCGCTAGACCTTCCACCGAGCGTCTCCGAGACCAAGGGCCGGTGACCTAAGGTCGGAGCTTAGCTTACAAGCGAGCCAGAGCTGAGATCCATGCCGCGCAGATGCCTGGTTGGGTAAGAAGCCTGCGATGCACTGCCGTCGCGGTCCAGATATGTGCCGCGCACCGTCATAACTTGGCTTTCTGTGCAATGAGGCGCTGGGATGTGTTGCGGCTCCGACGCGCCGTGTCAGGGATGCTCGTTCAGCCCCTTTGGAGTATCTGAGTCTGGGGTATCGAAGCCGTCGCATAGTACACATGTCAAGATCTGGGGACTACACGCAAGATTTCTCACGATACGTTGTTGACACAAACATGGGACATCTAGTTTTCGGCCCCGGGGCCGGTCATGATAAAGTCCTGGTTTGCCAACTTCGGCGAATCCACCGGGGCTCGCCGTTTTTTTACCTAGGTGAGCAGCAATAAGTCGAAATGATGAAATTGGACAATTAGTCAGGGGCGCGGGATGAGAGATATACGACGACAGCCTATGTCACGGATTGCAATTCGATTACAGCGGCAATTTCACCATTCGTCCATTGCCCTCTGGCCCAAGGCCTATTCAGGTAATACCGCGTTTTGCTCAAGCGGCTACCATGTAGGAACACAAACCATTGACCGTACAGTTGCGCTAGAAACTACCCAAAACAGGCCAAATGATGCTATCGTCTGGGGGCGCGCCGTTGTCGGTTCTGTATAACGTTAATAAGCGATGAATTATCGCTGTGGTGGGCCAGTCCACATGAGCCCTCGCTTCGAGCTGAACCCTCTCTCATCAGCCTTTGCTATGTCACATGTCTTGCTGCTTCAGTCAAAAGGATTCACCGACACACCGACATACGTGCAGGTGAGGCATGGGGCTAGGATCTGGGTTTCGTGATCGCGAGAAACCGGATTCATACCGAGCAATGACCTCGAGGTTGCAGCCAACACGCAAGGTTCAGATACCAGAATGCATGCTTCCAACGTGGATATCTCCCACGCCCATCAAAGCCACTATCCGCAAACGTGGGAAAGATGGTTTGAACAGCCTAATTGGCCAGGCCCGCTTTCATATCCTGGATGAATGGATCTTGAAAAGAGGGCTGGATGAAAGGGCTTGAAAACCGGGGACGGAAAGTACAGTACTTGCAGTTCCCGTGCTCCGGATGCAGAGATCAAAGTACCGCCTCACATCAATCTTATCAAGAGAAGCCACTTTTACACGCGGTCAACGGGGGTCTGATGGGGGGACCTCCCACCAACATCCATCGTCAAAGGCCTCAGGCTCAGGGATCAGAGCAAACCCACACATCATGGATCCCAATGCCACGTCTTGTCGTGAGGTGAGCGCCGGACGTCCGGAGAAACGCCGGGGTCTTGTATCGCCCCGTCGATGGACGGGAACCGCAGGCGCGTTTCTCGATGCCACACACAATTGTCTTTGATTTTGCGCCATGTCAGGTCCTGGACGAATGAGGAGAGAAAAATTGCAACTGTGCAAATGCAAGCGGCGGTAATGACGCCAATTGGTGGTGGTGACGGAATCATGCACGTCGCCCGGAGGTTCGTCGTCTATGGGTGCGCCGCCGGCCGTGTACAGACCGGCACCTCCGGTTATCCCTTCACCTACTCACCGGCACCCACGAGCAAAGAAGGGTGAAAGAATCACAGTGACCATTCAGTGGAGTGTGAGGGTGGCAGGCGCTGGAATCCCCGAGTTCCAGTAGACGCGCCAAGTGAAATTTTTGCAAATTTACTGGCCGCACACGGTGAAGACTCCGGGTCGGAGGCGAATTCCGGTCCGGTCCATCAAATTGGGCAATGATTTCGGACAAAGCTTGGAGAAGAATTTGGAGAGGAAAAGTGACTGACAGCGACAGAGGAGGGAAAAAATTTCCAAGGGTTCCCCCTCCGAGCTCCAATCTTTTGGAGCTATGTACCATGCATGCATGCACAGTCTCAACTTGGTGATTCTCGAGCCCTCAAATCTGAGGTGCCACCTCCAGAAAAGCTTCCCAGTGGGCGTCATCCTGCTTAGCGGCCCCGGCTACAGTAGCGCAAGCAGTGGACGGAAGCCCACGCCGACCCGCCCCGCTATCGAGCTAAGCTGGAAGGGCACCTGGGAACCTGAACTTTTTAGTGGGGAAAACGGGACGGCCAGCGAGCAGGAGCACAAGCACGAGCATCAGAGGCCATGGCCATGCCCATCACAAGAAAATCGATGGAGGACGGGATGTCTTATCTCGCTGGCGATGGGTGAAGGGGTAAAAAAAAGGATCAACCACACGTAGCGAGGAATACGTACCATTTTTTTCTGCTGCCTCTGACTGTGGCTCACTCCCTCCTGCTCCTGCTCTCCACAAACCCGGCCGGCCGACGCCCTGGCCCTTCCCGTCGCGCGCATCCAGTTACCTAATTCCCTCTACCCTCCAAGCTCCGATTCCCTCTTGCCCTCTCTCCGTGATCGATTCTCCTTCGACTCACTCCCGTCCGTCACCAGCCCCATTCGCTCGCGACGCCTTCGTCTGGTTCAGAGACCCCCTCTCTTGTCTCTCTCCTACTCCTCCTCTTCTCTTCTCCATCCTCTCTTCTCCTAATTGCTCTCAATTGAGCTTTCTCTCCCCCTCCAAACCCTCACAATGGCTTCCTCCTCGCGAGCCATGATGACCCTCTCCCGGGTCGGCCAGATGGCCCCCAGCAGTCGCATTGCGACTCGCACCCTCTCCACCGTCTCCAAGGCCTCCACTCGACCTTCTGTTGCCATGAAGCTGAGCAACTCTGGTCGCATCGCCTTCCGAAGAGCCTACGCCGACGAGGCTCCTAAGCCCAGGCCTGGCAAGCTGCGAAGGACCCTGCGATGGACTTGGCGGTTCACCTACCTCTCCTTCGGCGCTGCTGTTGCCTACACCTGCTGGGTTATCTACGACGACCGTCATCCTCAGGAGCAATTCCAGCCTGATCCCTCTAAGAAGACCCTTGTTGTGCTCGGTGAGTAAAAGAGCGCGCGCACAGCTACCCCGATATCCCGAATTGAGTCACTGACGCAATTTCTCTTTCAGGATCTGGTTGGGGCTCCGTCGGTCTCCTCAAGAACCTCGACACCGAGAACTACAATGTCATCGTCGTCTCTCCCCGCAACTACTTCCTCTTCACTCCCCTGCTGCCTTCGTGCACCACGGGTCTCATTGAGCACCGCTCCATTATGGAGCCCGTTCGCACCATCCTCCGCCACAAGAAGGGCGCCGTTAAGTACTACGAAGCTGAGGCTTCTTCCGTTGACCCTGACCGCAAGGTTGTCAGGATCAAGGACAACACCGAGGGCAAGGGTCCTCACTCTGAGACTGAGATCCCTTATGACATGCTCGTGATTGGTGTTGGCGCCGAGAACGCCACCTTTGGCATTCCCGGTGTTCGTGAGAACAGCTGCTTCCTCAAGGAGATTGGCGACGCCCAGCTGATCCGCAAGAAGATCATGGACTGCGTTGAGCGCGCCTCTTTCAAGGGCCAGTCCCAGGAGGAGATTGACCGCCTCATGCACATGGTCGTGGTTGGTGGTGGCCCTACTGGTGTCGAGTTCGCTGGAGAGCTGCGCGACTTCTTCGAGGACGACATCAAGAAGCTGATTCCCGATATCAGCCACCGCTTCAGGGTCACCCTCATCGAGGCTCTACCCAACGTTCTCCCTTCCTTCTCCAAGCAGCTGATTGAATACACCGAGAACACCCTGCGCGAGGAGAACATTGACATCAAGCTCAAGACCATGGTCAAGCGCGTCACTGCGGACTTTGTCGAGGCCGAGTGTGTTGGCCCCGATGGCAAGAAGCAGACCCTTCGTATCCCCTACGGTCTGCTCGTCTGGGCCACTGGCAACGCCGTCCGCCCCATTGTCCGGGACCTCATGGGCAAGGTTCCCGCTCAGAAGGAGTCGCGCCGTGGTCTGGCCGTCAACGAGTACCTGGTTGTCCAGGGCACTCGTGACATCTGGGCTGTTGGTGACTGCGCCGTCGCCGGCTATGCCCCCACCGCCCAGGTCGCTTCCCAGGAGGGTTCTTTCTTGGCCCGTCTCTTCAACAACATGGCCAAGACCGAGTCTCACGAGAGCCGCATCAAGGAGCTCAGCAGCAGCTTGAACCTCAAGCAGGGCAACTCGGCCGAGGTCGCCCAGGAGATTGAGACTCTGGAGAAGCAGCTCCGCCGCATCAAGGACGTCAAGCCCTTCAGATACTCTCACCAGGGCAGTCTGGCCTACATTGGCAGCGAGAAGGCTGTCGCCGATGTGCCGTGGTTCAACGGCAACATTGCCAGTGGTGGTAGCCTGACCTACCTGTTCTGGAGGAGTGCCTACCTCTCCATGTGCTTCAGCAGTAAGTTTTCCGAATATCCAAGCCAGATATGGCGGCAAAGCTGACTTTTGACTTTCAGCCCGGAATCGTGTCCTTGTCGCTGTGGACTGGCTCAAGTCCAAGGCCTTCGGCCGTGATGTCTCTCGCGAGTAAACCCTCGATCGACAAAACACTGTTACGCAATGAGGTTCGATACCCTGAAACGGGCTGCGGTTGGCCAGGAGCCTTGAAAGAGCTCGAGGCTTATGCAGCCCGTGACGATCTGTTCTTGGGAGGGTGTACTTGGAGCATTGTGCATGGGTCTGTGAACCCGATTGGGCTGGACTAATAGACGTCTGATTAGACTCGGGCTTGGGCTAGGATGCTTCACTCTGTAAACCTTCAGTTGGTCTTTTTTGTTTACACTTTTTCTTTGTTCACGGATATAGATGGGATTGTATGGAGAGAAACCCTTGTACGACATAGCTAGAGCGGACGGAAAAGCAAAGGGGGGGTGGGAGATGAGTTTAAAAACACCAATCAACATGAATCCATATCCTGGACAAAGAGGCTGGTGATGTCTAGATCCGGAACGCCTTCAACGGTGTGCCTTTACGATAAGGCACATGCAATACCGGCCAATGCCGAGCATATGATGCCTAATCCACCCGGCTCTAAGGTCAGTGCCCATGGTGACACAAGATAGTAGTGCATGTGAACCCATTCCGAATGCCGGTTCCCCCATGCTATTTTCGTCATGAGAAGCCGTTTGCCGGGGACGGGCGTAGTTCGGGGGTCCGGGATCCAGACTGCGGGGCAATAGGTCCCCGCGTCGTGCCGATGTGCGGAGCATGCCTGCTCTCAACGACGTGGGGAAAGAGGGAAATCGCTGCTGGACAAAGAGGCAGACGCCGAGTCAATTGCGCGACAACTTCCTGATCTAGCACTTGTCGCGTCCCTACCTTGGCCATGAGTGACCAGTCTAGGCTCTTCGGCCGGGATCTTGCGGCCCAGCTTGACCGTGATGACGTTCTCCGTCACCTCCGCGATGAGTTCAACATCCCCTCCAAGACCGACGTAGCACGGAGCACCCTACCCCCTGATACCACCACGGGCAAGTTGATGTTCCTCTCAATGCCTCGATCCGTCTTACCTTGGGGCTAACTATTTCCAATACTCCAGACGCCAATGACAAGGCAATCTACCTTGTGGGCAATTCGCTCGGTCTCCAACCCAAGCGCACCGCCGAACGCATCCAGCAGTACCTTGCGACATGGCGCACTCAGGGCGTCCAGGGGCACTTCAAGCCACTCAAGGGCTCTCCGCTACCGACGTGGCTCGATGTCGATGCTCGCGCTGCCGAGATGATTGCGCCTATCGTCGGGGCGCAGGTCAGCGAGGTGGCAGTCATGCAGACCTTGACGGCGAACCTGCACTTTTTGATGGCGGCTTTCTATAAGCCGGATATCAAGGGGCGCCATAAGATTATACTAGAGAGCAAAGCGTTTCCCAGTGACCACGTTCGTCTCCCAATTCACATCACAGTGTCGAAGTTCTAACTGGGGGATAGTATGCCGTCGAGACGCAAATACGCCATCATGGCCTCCGTCCCGAAGACTCCATGATCACCCTCGAGCCTCCCAACTCGGAAGACATCCTCTCCAACGAATACGTCGAGTCCGTCATCGCCGAACACGCCTCAACCACCGCCGTCCTCCTCCTCCCTGGCATCCAGTATTACTCGGGCCAGCTGCTCGACATCCCGCATCTGACGGCCTTTGCTCGCGAACGTGGCATATTTGTCATCTGGGACCTCGCCCACGCTGTTGGAAACGTGCCGCTCTCGCTACATGACTGGTCCGTCGATGCTGCCGCTTGGTGCACCTACAAGTACCTCAATGGCGGACCGGGCTGCATCGGCGGCCTGTTTGTCCATGAGCGGCATACACAGGTTGACGATGATGGAAAGCACAACGTGAGGCTCGCTGGATGGTGGGGAAACGACAAGAAGAACCGCTTCGCTATGAGGCCAGGCTTCAAGCCCGTCCCTGGAGCAGCAGGCTTCCAACTGAGTAACCCCTCTGTCCTAGACATAACGTCACTCTGCGCCTCCCTCGAAGTCTTCGACCTCGCCGGCGGCTTGGCCCCCCTTCGCGCCAAGAGCAGGAAGCTAACAGCCTACCTCGTCTCGGAACTATACCGCCTACCAGAGGACATGGGAGGATACTGGCGCATCATCACGCCGGGCGAAGAGGACCGACGAGGTGCGCAGATAAGCGTGTTACTTGCGGATGGACTGCTGGACGATGTGATGGCCGGACTGGAGAGAAGGGGGGTCTTGGTTGACGAGAGGAGGCCGAATGTGATCCGTGTTGCTCCAGCGCCTCTATACAATACCTTCAAGGACTGCTGGGACTTTGTGGTGGCGTTCAAGGGGGCTCTTGAGGAGGCGTTGGATTCCAAGTGGAAGAGAGAACAAATGGACGAGTAGACTAGAAAAAAGTATTGCTTCTTACTTTTGACGAGTTGTCGTGGTGTTGTATTTGCTTCTTGCTGTCTAACTCATCCAGGTCCACCTTGTAGTGCCAGAGGCAGGCGAGTGAGGAGGGGAGAGTAAAGGTACCGGTATCTCATGAAACAACGTGGGTGCACGGACAATAAGTGTTGTCTTGTGAAGCATTCTCGATACTTCCAGCTGTATGGGTCTTTCTTAACCCGGCTGGCTTGTTGGGTGTGGCGTGAAACAATGAATCCCCAACGTGGTATGCTCTCATGTCGAAGTCGTGATATCGAGCACGAGGAAAGTAGGAGGACAAAGAGCTGCTGTGCACCACACACCGGGAAAAAGGCCCCTGCTTTAATCAAGGGATAATTTTATAAAAAGACATAGTAGAATCTACACTCTGATACACAACGCACAGAGCTATTGCTTTCATACTATCTTGTAGAAATTTCTAAACTTGGTCTTCGAAGGACAAAGGCATAGGGTAGCCAACTTCGGAAGATCGCTGTGGGGCGTTACGTCAGCAACAGGCCTCCGCTGATTGCCTCCAAGGACCAATAGAACTCTCCGGATTAGACCCACTCAGCGGACTTGCCGCAAGGCGCCAGTGCGACATCTTTTTTTTTCTTAGCGGCGAAAAAAAAAATAAACCAGGCGCGAAGGAATCGTAGGCTCACTTAAAACTTTCACCCTTCCTCACATCCCCCTTCCCTTCGCCATCATCCTCAACCCTCAGGCGCGCACTCCTTTCATCATCAAGAGGGAACATCTCGACTGATCGAGATCAAACTTTGCGTTCTACGCGACTCTCTTTGTCATTCTTGACACCCTTTCTTCCCCATTTCGCAGACGACTCCCCCAGTTCAAACGACCCTCTCCCTCCCTAAAACGATGTCTGGCTACGAAGGCGGATACGGCGGTGGTGGTCGCGGCGGCGGCGGCGGCGGCGGCTACGGTGGTGGTGGCTACGGCCGTGATCGCAGTGATCGCGGTGACCGCAATGGTCACGGTGGTGGTGGTTACGGAGGGTGAGTACATTTTTCCCTTGTGATTTCGGCGCAAGTTTGGTGGTTTGGTCCGGAGACGCGGCTGCCTTGCGGCTGACGGCTGCGCGTCAATCCATCAACCATCGCGCCCTCACCGCATTCTTCATCGACTCATCGCTAACAAAACTCGCAGCCGAAACAACGGATACGGCAACGGTGGTGGCTATGGCGGCGGCGGTGGTGGTTACGGTGGTGGTGGTTATGGAGGCGGCTACGGAGGCGGCGGCGGCGACCGCATGGGCGGCCTCGGCGCTGGCCTCAAGCAACAGGAGTGGGGTATGTGTTCTCGTCGTCCTTTTGATGTTTCTTTCACGGCTAACAATTTTGCAGATGTTTCCACCCTGCCCAAGTTCGAGAAGTCTTTCTACAAGGAGCACGAAGACGTCGCGAACCGATCTGACGCCGAGGTTGATGCCTTCCGTCGCAAGCACCAGATGACGATTGCCGGCAGCAACGTCCCCAAGCCCGTCGAGACCTTCGACGAGGCTGGTTTCCCCCGATATGTCATGGATGAGGTCAAGGCCCAGGGTTTCCCTGCCCCTACCGCCATTCAGTCCCAGGGTTGGCCCATGGCTCTTTCGGGTCGCGATGTCGTCGGTATTGCCGAGACCGGTTCCGGAAAGACCCTCACCTACTGCCTTCCTTCCATCGTCCACATCAACGCCCAGCCCCTCCTCGCCCCTGGCGATGGTCCTATTGTCCTGGTCCTCGCTCCCACCCGTGAGCTTGCTGTCCAGATTAAGCAAGAAATCGACAAGTTCGGCCGATCATCTCGCATCCGCAACACTTGCGTCTACGGTGGTGTTCCCAAGGGTCCTCAAATCCGTGACCTCTCCAGGGGTGTCGAGGTTTGCATTGCCACTCCTGGCCGTCTGATTGATATGCTCGAGGCTGGCAAGACCAACCTCCGCCGAGTCACCTACCTTGTGCTCGACGAGGCTGATCGCATGCTGGACATGGGTTTCGAGCCCCAGATCCGCAAGATCATCAGCCAGATCCGACCCGACCGACAGACTCTGATGTGGTCTGCTACCTGGCCCAAGGAGGTTCGCGCCCTCGCCACCGACTTCCTTCAGGACTTCATCCAGGTCAACATTGGTTCCATGGACCTTGCTGCCAACCACCGAATCACTCAGATCGTCGAGGTTGTCACGGACATGGAGAAGCGTGACCGCATGATCAAGCATCTCGAGAAGGTGATGGAGAACAAGGAGAACAAGATCCTCATCTTTGTTGGCACAAAGCGTGTCGCCGATGACATTACTCGATTCCTCCGCCAGGATGGCTGGCCCGCGCTTTGTGAGTATTACTCTGCTTGATTCAAACTGCAACCCTTGCTGACATTTTACAGCCATCCACGGTGATAAGCAACAGAACGAGCGCGACTGGGTCCTGGACCAGTTCAAGTCGGCGAAGTCCCCCATCATGGTGGCCACAGACGTGGCCTCGCGTGGTATTGGTAAGTATCAAGTCCCCCCTCCCCCTCCATGGCAACTTCCAGCAAAAACACCTGCTGTACTTTACTCTCGTGTTTAGGGGCTCTCTTGACTGTGCGAATCTGCCTGATAACCATGGTGTCCACTTGGTTCTCACCCAAACGAGATCTTGATCCGTTGTGTAGCCGTTGCGTTGCTCTGCTGCTATACTCGTGTTTCCACTCTTGTACCGTTCCCGCTTCCGTGGTATGAGCGTGGTGGTGGCATTTACTGCCCTTGATCAAGCTGCTGGCCAAACCAAGGCTTCTCGTCCCGGGGACCCGGTGACTGCATGCATAACCCAGGATGGCATTTGACGCACTTTGGATTGCCCCATTTCCGCCAGGAGTGAAGTACAGATGGCCTTGCCAATATGCTTAGCTATCCACCTTCACCTCCCGTGCTGGAACGTTGCTATACAAACCCCTGCTTCGCCTGCTAACCATTCTTGCTCAAAGATGTGCGCAACATCACTCATGTGTTGAACTACGACTACCCCAATAACTCGGAGGACTACATTCACCGAATTGGCCGTACTGGCCGTGCCGGTGCCAAGGGTACCGCTATTACCTTTTTCACCACTGACAGTGAGTATCCCTGACTTTAGTTACCAATCAGTACTGACACATCCCAGACCAGAAGCAAGCTCGTGACCTCGTCAACGTTCTCCAGGAGGCCAAGCAGCAGATCGACCCCCGTCTTGTTGAGATGACCCGCTACGGCGGAGGCGGTGGCCGCGGTTACGGTGGATGGGGACGTGGCCGCGGCGGTGGCAGAGGTGGGTATCGCCGACGCTGAAGCAGCAAGACGCCTATCGAGCTGACTCGACCTCCAGCCAACGCCAACAACATGCCCATCGGTAACCGTCGGTGGTAATCCCTGCCATCTTGAGGCCTCTCTGGGCCTCGTTCACGACACGGACCAAGCAAGATGCCTAGCATTCTCGGATCATGGTATCCCATAAAAGTATATGACACCCACGGCGTTTGTTAGTTAGAGGACAGGTGGTTCGACTAGACTTTGACTCGTAGTTTGCGAGTCTGGATCACGGTTTGCCTGCGGACCAATTTGGTGACGCATTGTTTGTGGCAGTCTTTTTTTATCTATTTTTTTTTTTCGTCTTGTTTGTTACTCGGAGGTAATGGCTCTAGATTGGGATGATGATACGGCTCGAGAGGCATGACAAAGACTCGGCCGAGATATGGGGGAAACATAATCGTATTGGAGGCCTTCCCTCGTCAAGGAGGTCGATGACAATTTCGATGAGATTGGAGCGGCAAATGTTCAATAGACTATTGTAGTTGATACAAATGACAGAGCCTGACAGCACCTGCAACTACTTACCTACTTGTACGCACATGCATGTTACCTTGGTCAATCCATCTCGCCTGTTGTGTTGGACGATTCTGCAACTGGGCTATACTGAATATACCAATAACGCTTCCTCTATAACCAGAGGCAATGTCTACTGCGCGCATCATTGCCATAACTTCAAGCACGACGGGCAAAGATGACTCGTCTTGATTATGCTCCCGAGGCTGGCTGCATGGCAACCTTTGAGGCACGTGTTGCCGTGGTTGATTGACTGACTCGACAGGGCAGAGTCAGAAGCCACGGCTTATACACACACGCGCACACACTTGTTGTGCATGTGTGGCTGACTCGCCGTCCTGCTTGATTGACTCTCGCGTCGATGGATGATGTGGTGTGTTTGATTTTCTGCATCGTCGGCTCTTGCTGCCGATCTGGGTTGGTGTTTCTTGGTCACGGGCCATTTAGAAAACCATCCCATCCATGCATGTGTAGAGCAACTCATGGTAGATCTGAGTGGGTGTTTCATGTGTCGACACAGGGCAGAAAAAATGACGCCTCTACGAGTTACAGTTTTTGTCCTCGTGAGTCAAGCATGCCGACTCGCGTGGACATCCCCAATGTTGGAGACTTTTGTACGTCCTCGTTCTGACATTGGAGATGGTGTATGGGAAGTGCCTGGGCAGTTGGCGAGTAAGGGGACTTGATATACGGGCGCACTCTCTCAGAAACGGGGACAGCGATATCGTGGGATTAGAGTTGACTCGATCCTCAGAGTTCACGGCATCTTCACTCGCGGCATTCTCCATCCCCTCTTCAGGCAGACTTCCCCATCAAGGCTTGAAGTCCTAAATCCAGAAGTTTGCTCCGTACAGGTCAGTGGAGATGGCCTCTCCCACACCAGTTCTCTAGAACGATCAGCGGCTTGAGCTTTGCTACGACTCGTGCACTTCCATCTTGCTCCAAGTTTTGTACAGCTAGAATCATCACAGCTTAATCATTGCATGCGGAGTCTTCCACTCCCTCTTCATCGAGGGCACGAGGTTCTGTGTCCAGAACTTCTCTTCTTTCAAGTCCCAGGACCAAGGAGAGCTAGGACTCTCCTTTATCGATCCCCCCAAGCAAACGGAGCCTTTTCCAAATGGTGTAGAGCTAGAATCGATACAATATAATCAAGGTATACGGCATCGTCTATTCTCTCTCCAGAGTCCTCAGGGGTGCAGGGTTCTGAATCTAGGACTCCTCCTCGTCGAAGCCTAGAGCTCTGGTTCGCTCGAAAGGGGATGATAATCTATAGGTTCGTTATACCGACTCGTGTGATTCCGTCTCGCTCGGCATGTATCATCTCGTTCGGTAGAGGGCGGTCGCCGTTGGAATCAGTGTTCGCTCACCGCATTCTGTTCGGCTGAATGGGATGCGGGATAGGCAGCATCACGCGGTGCTGGATCGTCAGCATTAGAAGACGGGAACGAGTCTTCACCGACTCGTAGTGAACACTCGTTTGTCTGAAAACTTGTACACGGTATCGAGATCGGGGTCCGGTCAGGGGTCGTTCGCATCGTTGGGCAGCGCCGAGTTCAGAGGAAGAAAGGAATCTATCGCAGGCCTCCTGGCGGGATGGAGATGGGCTGTAACTTCACGGTTAAGGGGTCAGGATGGCAATTTTGAGAACCTACATGGTTGTCGTCTGGTGTTTGCGTGCAGTAGAGGCATCTGCGAGACGTGTTGAAGCAGCCACGGATGGATCATGTGCTTGTGGAGGCCTGAGTGGACGCTCCGGAGTGATGGGGAAGATACTACTTCATGCCCCTTGCCTCCTTGGTAGTGCCGGCGAAGATCATACTGCGAGGGAGCGATGCTGCTGCAAGTTCTTGGCTAGCGGACTTGTCTCTGCGGGTTCTGGCGGTCAAGTCTGCCTTAGCTAGGCAGAACACGCCTTTGATTTGGCGTTGGGAAGTGCCAACCATCACGAAGGGGGCCTCTGAGTGTCTTGTGAATTGCTTTGCTAGTATACAAGAAGCATCCCCGTTGATCGCGACGTGTCCCTGCTGTTGGCTCGCAACGATGGGCGGCGCGAGTGCAACTTGGGGTGCTCACCACCACGCCCAGGTTCGCCCCCCTACAAGATCTCACTCCTCGTCGTGTCTGATTCCCTCAGGCTTCTAGTCTCCAGGATGACACGACCAAGTCATCGACACGCTACAACGGCTACTACGCCCCGGGGAAAGGGAAATATGGGTTGGATGCCTACGCATAGGTGGACGAGAGGACTCGATGGTCCCCCCCAAATCCACAACTCCACATATAGAAGCTACTGCTCAACGTGAGCTCGATTATCATATCGTTGATTGTCATATTGATATCTTTCATGGGAATGGTTGCAGTTCACTGCAAATCAGCTATGAGTTTAGCAGCGATCCTCGATGCGCTTGCGGCTCCCTAGACGGGGCCGGTCATCCAGGTGTGCGCACTCGCAAATCCTGCTCCGTAGCAATAAGGCGCGGCACTACGGAGCTGACACTTCGACATCTGGGCAATAAGCAGGACCCTCAGCTCAGGGTCGGATTTCCAATCGAGCCTCTGGCCAGAGCTGGTGCCCACGGCAACAGCTGCCCAGGTCTTCGAGGCTATTGAATCACGGGCCCCATTGCCGGCACGCTAGTTGATGCTCTACTCTCAGCTTCGATGCGTGTCGAGGTCCTCGCCGCCCCTGGGAATCTTTGTTCTAGTCCCTCATCTCCATGCCAGCTTTGATATCCAGGGGGGGTGTCTACTCTGCTGCCAGGGGGCAGTTCATCGTCGTGGACATCTTCCATTCCGGAAGGGAAATCGGGATTCTCGTGCTATTGATATTACGTCTCGTAAAGACCCGGCCCCTTGTGCGTTTGTTCGCGTGGTGAATTCGGCGAACGGATTTGGGCTCGGGGGGGTTGATCGTCGATGACTTGGCATTTCAATGTCTGATAGACCGAGGGCCTCGAATGTCTGTATTGCCCATATGCCGCCTTCTCGGGTTCAACGCCGTACAGAGAATGCGCAGTAGTGCCTCCGTGGTCATCGGAGGGACCTTTGATGATCCGCTCGGGGGGGCCAATGGGCCCTCTGCCCCGTCGAGTGAGGGTACTGCGAAGATCGTCATCAACATGACAGGAGCTCACCCACTGCATGGCAACATCACACTCTTGCACGGGGTGGGAATATTTGCAGCATGCAGGATTGGTCTGGAAGGTACTGCATATATCAGCGGCCTAATCCAACATCCATCAACCCATAGGATAGACTCCCTACAAGTCTGAGGCAGAGGTCGTAGGAGGTACCAATATCAAACGAGTTGCGACAACGAGGAGCAGACACGACACATCAACCAAGTGTTACACACACAGGCACTGCCAGAACAAACAAGACAATCCACCACATTCAATTGAAAAAATGGCATCAAAGAAGCAACTCCAGGGTAGAGGATCGAGGGCTGCCATGAGGATCAAGATCGGCATGACCCGCCGTTGCCCCTGGCCAAGGAATGGACTCGATTTTGTTGGGCATAGTCGGGATGAGAATGACATGGCGGGCGGTTTGACGGGCGCATTGAGTCGCACGCTCTGTCTGCCCAGGCCAAACTATCCCAATCTCGATTGAAATTCACAAGCGACGAGAATGGAATTCTGTACCCCGATGACATCCTCTGGATACAAGAGGCCCCGACAATGGCGCTATCTTGTCTGCTGGAGTCGGACGAGTTGACCTGGCCGAGTTAGCGAGTGCTGACCAAGAACGGTTTCGCCGATTCTCGACCTAGCGGCGAGCTAAACATTCGAGTTCCAGAACAGCCTCTGTCAAGAGCTGAGGGACCCAGAGCATTCAACGTCGGACACTCTCTCCCATCCTGTATCGTGCTTCCGAAGTCATCCCGTCCAAAATTTTCATCTTCACGGGGGTGTTGAGGCGACTCGCGTGGTGTTTTGCCCTCGCGTCCACCCTGCCCTGCCCTGCCCTGCCCGCCCTCGCTCAACACGAACAGGGGACCGAAAATATTCGGAGGCAGGACCACAAACCCTCGCTCATGACAAGTCAAGAAAGACTCTCAAGTCATGTCAATGGGACCACAAACATAGTTACTGTAGCATGGGAGGGAGGGAGAACAGAGAGAGAGAGAGAGAGGCCTCTATACCGATAGGTCCCATCCCTGCACCAGACAGACAGACATCCCTTCCTTTCACCAGGAAAAGAAACGAAACCCGCCACTGCCAAATCGCTCGGCGGCCATGGGTGGCAGGGAATTCGTCACAAATCCAATCTTGACCTGCGTCTGCGGATTGGTTGACCAGAGATTCGGTGGTTCCGCTGGGAGGGGAGCAGAGCAGGCAGGATGTGTGAGCAGAGAGTGACATGAGAGACGGTGAGCGAGCCCTTCCTTTGCTGTCGTTGACTGTACTGTCGACGCACCCCAGGAATGCGCATGAGAGCTTGAATCTGGACTTGTGGCTTAACCCCGAGTGCCTGGTGCCAATCTTGGTTGGATTGCGCAACGCCGTGGAGCTGAATCAACTCCTGATCAATGCTCAACAACCTGCCCGCTTCCATGTTTCCAGCCCCCCCTGCCCTGCCCTGTGTTCTTCCTGTGTGCGTGTGCGTGTGCGTGCCCATCCCCATGCAAAGTATGAATGCCCTTGCCCTGGATTCTCCATGCCTAGCCGGGCCCTTCTCCAGACGCGACCGTGGCCCGGACCACCGCACAGTCATTTCTTGTCGTGCTATATCGCATCGTTTCGTGTGGTCTCCTGTCATGCTCGCGTCGTGCTTGATCTCGCCTCGACCTTCGTCATTTGACATCCAGGTTTGTGACATCTGACAGCCCTTCCACTCTGCCTCTGCTCTGCCTGCTCTTATGCCGCGGCGAACGCCCAACTGAGACAGACGTACTTCCATTGCCAGATGGGAATACTCCGTACCGAGTACTGTGCCCTCGCATGTGCGCATGTATGCCTGCCCGCATCGTCCATGTGCAAATTGTGAACGCCCGTCATTATGTTGTATATTTCGTCGCATCCGGCCTCCTCTCTCTGCCTGGATGGAGGAGGACGCCCTGCCAAAGCAACGCCCCCCTCTCTCTGACGTCCTCGAGAGACTCCTGATTGAACAACAGGCAGCAGACACAATATCTTTGCATTTCTTGCATGTCACTGAGCCCCATTGACCCGTCCGTCGTTTGAGAATCATCCGTCTCGCCGAGCACCACGCCCCTGTAGCAAAGTTTCTTGACTCGGCAGGAAATGGATACGGATATCTCTCCGTTTTGTGGCATCAAGGTGCTACGTCACAGCCACCAAGGGACCACCAAAGAAAGATTTCCAGACAGAATGCCTTGCCTGTCATGTTGGCAGGTTTGGGCGCTTGAGTGCATCAGCGCGCATGAGGGAAAAAATTGGGTGCCCGCCCAGCCCACAGGCGAGCCGCGATAGCCAGGCTACCAGGCCCGACAGCCAGGCCTCGCTGTCGTGAACTATCACGGGGGCGCTAAGAGGGGGGCAGTCCTTGCTGCTGCGGTTCCGGGTACAAGGTATGGGCGAGATCCACCTCCTGAAGAGCCCCATGCTGCTGGGACTGACCAGCCGTCTCGCCGCCGCTGGGCGTGTTTCGTTTGGTGGAGACCGACTTGTTGACCCAAGTCTGCACTGCACTGCACCGCACAGCTCATCTCGGTGCGACACCTTTCCAATAACAACCTCTCCCGCAGCCAGAGCCATTGCCCAAATCTCAACGTGCGATTCAGCACACATTGGGTCATTACGTCGGTGGCGGGACAAGGTGCCGGATGGATACTGCCGACGGCATCGCCCTGTCTCTCCGTCAGTCTCATCTCCCTCACGGCAGAATCCCAGAATCCCAGAATTCCGCTCCGCAATTTCCAACTTTGACCAGGTGTCGTACCCGGAAAAGCTAAGCGCCCCCTCTCGCCCTCTCGACTTGCAGCGAGCGTCGGTGCAGTGCAGCGCAGCAGTCAGCAGCAAGAATGGGTTGGGTTTTCAACCCATGTCCTGGGAACAAGTGGGAGCGTGGGATGGCCCCAGCATACGTGAGTAAACACACGACGATCTTAGCACGCACCGCCCTCCCTCCCTCAGCTTATGGTTGAAGCAATCAGCAAAATAAACTTGAAAGCCGCCTTGTGTGGCTGGGGAAGGGCTAGAGGAAAGCGGCTGCCGCGCGCGACAACCCCTTTTGTTGGTTCTCAAATTCATCCAGAGCCAACTTGTCTTGTCGCGATTCGTCTCATCTTTCCAGATCAGGGTTGGCGGATTGGCGGGGATGGGCAATGCATCTGGTCAGGAGTTGAAACGTGAGCACTGCCCATGAGGCATCATCCTCGCGAGTCAACAGCCAGCAGCCTCAGCTCAGCTGAGGACCCTTCAGGAAGGTGTCGTTCAGTTTTCAGCCTCGAGGTTCCAGAACCATCATCGGGATCGTCACTGGCACCACGACGTCGAGCTCCGCCCTGTTTCATGACATGAAACTGCCCGTCTGCCATCTCCAGGTGCTCGCTGATATCAGCCATCGACAATGGAATGCCCCGTGTCGACTTCGACGCCCTAAAGAGCCTGCTGTAGCAGACCAAGGCAGAGCACCCCAGCCCAACCTCCGTGCTCCAGATTTGGTATGCGTTTTGCTTCTTGGTTCCGGCGACTGCCGGAGTACAAGGGACGAACCATAGTCGCGACAGGTTGGCTTCCGGACTCACAAGCAACACGCCAGGTTGGGCAATTCACCCCAGTTCTTCAGGTTTGCGCCTAACTGCAAACTCCCAAGTGCGCAATCCCCCAGTCCCACCTTGCGCACCGTACCCAAGTCGATTTGCGCTAATGAGCTGAGTCGTCTGGTTGTTTGCGCCCACCGTTCTGGAGATCGCTAGCGTCTCTCAGCCCACCAAGATCTGAATGTCCTCGTCGTGCGGTGGGGCGCGGCCAGCACAGAGGAATTGAGATTGGCCCGTAGATCAGTGAGATGACTGGTCACCTGGTCCGGCTTCCTTGTGGCCTTCCGTCGTACATTATTCGATCTCAACGCAATGAGGTCGTGTTTGGAGCAGGGTGGTCGGCGACTTTCCTCCTCTTGCCGTGGCTTGAGGTCGCACAAGACAATGGAGACGGCGTGCGGGAGATTCCCAGGACCACGGGAAGCCCTGAGATCGTGGCCGTCCCGGCTTTTGACTAGTTTAACCGTTTGCTGGGGATGAAAGACACCGTCGACGCAGGCTAGGCCGACTGCCGTCCACCGTCACAGTTCATGGCTTGCCGTAGTTTCACACGTTCCTGAATGCAAGTGACATCCACCGACTCATGAGCCCTGCCTGTGGTTCAAGCTCATGTCTGTGCTGGAAGCTTGGGGCTAAAGCGCCCGAAACGACGCTAGCTAGAGTGGCCACTAGGAGGTGAGCTGCCTTCCTCTCCTTGGAAGAGTGGATATTGCCCGGCTTGTCGAGCTTCCGAGATGTCGGTATCTGTGCAACGCCGGGGACACTAAGGAGAACGGTGTTGACGCCGAGTCCCTGGACCAGTTTAAGCATCAGACATCGGGATGGCTGGACCAAGGAGAAAGCTAAAGCGCATGTCCAACAAGAGAATAGCAAATGTCATGCCTGTTCGCTATTCGAGCCAAAACCGGGGTTTTGGCCGTGCTGGGTGGATTAGTGATGCTCACTCCGGGGATCAGCCAACTAACCTCCCAGCCTTTTTTGGCATCCCCATGGCTAATAAGCCTATCTGATTAGATGTATCTGCATTTGGAGGACGCCAAATCGGACCAGCTAGCAAGGTCGTATAGACGCCGTGTCAAGCCCACACACATCAGTGGCAGCTGTCATGATGGCTTCTTAGAACCCATACCGCCAGGTGCAAAGACGGAGGACCTCACACGGATCTCTGTTTGAGGAAGACTCCCTCCAACTTCCCTTTTCGGGGGGGCATTTCCAGCTGGTCGTTCTTTTCTCGGCTCTTACTCGCTCAAATGCTCCTGGCTCAATGCTCGGATCCTGTTGACCAACGAGATAAATGAAAGCTCGTTGCAGTTTGTCCTTGGATTGACACAGACGTGACAGACTTGTCGTCCACCAGACTCCGTTCCTCCATCGCGGGTGGGGACTTTGGGAAGCCGGGATTCCGACCCTTCTAGACCCACGCCCATGATTAGGGCTTTGCAGCACGGTTTATCCTCTTCTAGTTAGCCGAAGATGAGAGCCACAAGGCCCTGGGAGGTGGTTCCCGGCCGACTGGTATAGTTTTGGTGGGAGCCTCAGGGTTACCCAGTTGACCTGTGCGCCAGACCGAAGCACTGGGGGAGCAACGACTAGCAGCTCTCTGATCACTTTGATATCAGACCATCCAATGTGAAGATTTTCTTTGACGGGCAAAGAAAATACAGATATGGGCATGTCAAATAGTGACTGTGGGTCATAGATGCAAGTAATGACGAGCTTCAAGTACTTCATTCTTCGTGGCGTGTCTGCTGCTGTTGTGGACCGTCTGATGACAGTATGGACGGAGTACCTTTTTGACCGTGCTGATGATTGCTGAGTCCTCAACCCTGGTATACAGTAGGTCCAGACAATCGCTCCCCTGCAGAGTTAGCCAGGTGCAGTGTCGATGATGCCCTTCTCCGTCCCATCCTTTGCGGGCCCATCGCTCCCATGTCAAAAGGAATATGCCGCAACGAAATCAGGCATGCCTTATCTTGTTCATCTGCGGGCTGCGTAATTATTGGACGTCTGGGTAAATGCACCGAGAAGGCGGTCAAGACGAACATTACGGAGAGGGTTGCATTCGAGAAGGGAAAAGAAAAAAAAGGGGGGGTGTGAGGGGATGTGAAGGAAAAACGCGAACATTGCGCCTTGGTCGCGAAGGAGCCTTCCTGTCGGTACATGATCACCTGGAGCGTGTTCTCCAGCCTCAGCAAACCAAGAAGGTCGAATAGAATAAGCAGCGTCTTGACGCGCTGCCCCCAGAGTTGATAGAACCAAAGCCCCCCCTCTCGAGCAAGTCTAAGGTCAAAAGGGGACTGGCGCATGGGCGGAGATGGCTGATTGCAAAGGCGAGTCAGGGAATGCCTGTTCACCTCCATGCCCACAGGGTAGAGGTGCCGAATGCCTGAGGTTGAGATACGGTACCATTGATGCGTGACAGGGAGCCGGGAGCTAGGTGGGCACCCACCCTCCACGAGCGCCTCGACTTGCATCCACAGGCTAGACGCGCCACTAGGGAATTCAACCCCCCGCAGGCGATCTGGGACGCGGTGCTTCGCGCTCTGGAGAAGGGCACAGATCGATGCGCTCTGGTGACCACCTTGGTTGGCCGATTCGCGAGTGTGGTATGCCTTGGCAACTTGCAGCAGAGTTGGGAGGTAGAAGAGGCGCATCCCCATGTCCAATGCGGAGGACTTGGACCAACTTGGAGAGTAATGAATATTGAGGTGCTGCATGCACGCCAAGAGGGAAATGAAAAGCAATTCCGCCCGCATATCAGGGCGCACGGACAACTTGTGGTGGTTGACGTCGGGTTTGAAGGCCTGGAGGTGTGTGGACACGATGCAGCACAGTGCAGTGTCGGTGGGATCAACGTCTTGACGACGAGGACCAAGAATCGGCCCCCCAATTCTGACGGCCACTAACGGTGTCGGCTGAATGGTTGAGCGGTCGACGACCCTGTCTCTGGACGATGTCGCGGAAGAGCTGCTATTCGTAAATGTAGCACAAGGGCCCAGCCACTGGGCCACAAAGGGCTAGAATCGACATGGGTTGCGCATCAGTGGATACTCCACGTGAGCACCAGTCGAGACTGTCTTGTCTTGCAAGCCCGAGGGAGCACAGAGTCAAGTCAACACGTGGAGCCTTCTTGAAAGCTTCGATTCGATTGTGCAACGGCAACTGCATCACTCTGCGCCCGTGGATGGTCCAGGGCGGATGGGATGCGGTCAAGGGTGAAGGATGGCAGAGCTGGGGCTTAGGTCCGATGACCCTGATATGGTGCTTGATATCGCCCAGCCTTGCAACACAGGGCACGGCGTGTGATAGGCGATGGATGGTATGTGCTGTGCTTGTTCGCCTGGCTTCCCCTGCCCACTTGCATCATTGTGGGCTTGCCGCCCAATTCATGCTTGATTGGGCAACGCTGACCGTCAATTGGTTCGTCATGTGAGGCATCTGCATGTTGTCAGACACCGTGTTGATGCATTGCGGCGTGGTGCGGCGGAATTGACAGGCTCTGTGAGCAACCCGAGGATGCAGGCTCGTCAACGGCTGTGATCTTTGATATAAGCGGCCGATGCAGTTGTCGATGCGTTGCTCTGCACTGACGAACTGGCGGGTGAGTCGAGGTACCAGTGGAGGCTAAGGTAGGAGTCCACTAATTACCTTTGGTAGACTCCAACGAGATGGGCCGGCTGTGCCTCTTTAGGACATTCAAGCCCCCTTTAGTTCTTCCCAGACATTCGGGTCGCTTGAGATCTTTGGGCCCTAGAGACTCCAGGACCGATCATTCGACCAGAAAGACGTCGAGAGTGCCAGGGTGCCGGAAACGGGGGGAACAGATCAATCAAAGCCAAGAAGCGGCACTCATCTGCGATGCCGTGTAAGGCTGCTGGTGTAAAGTGGCAAAACCAGGCATGATGGAGGGAGACTGGAAAGATGTGTCTTGTAATGCGATTGGCTGCGCATTCGCGGTCTTGAGCAATTCGCAAACCATTTTTCTTTTTTTTTTGTCGTGTTTGGTGCAAGTCTCAAGGATGGTTGGCATCGTCAGTTGTAAATGCGCAGTACACAAGGAACCTGGAAGTTACACAACGACTGTTCCCTCCGAGGTTTGAACGATGCAACAACCGTAACCCGTGCCACGAGACGGAAGTAAATTGCTTGAAAGATTCATTTGATAATTATCTGGTATGAGTTATGTGAACGGACTGAGCTCAACCTCAGCCTTGCGTGTGCGTGGCCGGTTGAGAAGCTAATGTCAGATTGGATCTGATGAGAGTTTGAGCCTTGCATCAACTTTCCATGCGAGTTTGTTCCGGCTAGAAGAAAACTGTTTTCTTTTCTCGACTTTAAGAAGGCCTATGACCCTGCGTTCTGCCCACTCATCATTGTCTGTTGTCTGTGATGCGTTCTGGCTTGCCCAGGCACAATGTGCTCCTCAACACCCACCCAAGTATAACATAGGTACTATCCCTTGTCACCCATCCATGATTCATTCCACTAAGGAAAGAGAGGCAGGTTCTGCTAACAAGGCCAAGCATAAAACAAGAGAACATGGCAGCTCCATTCCAAGGACAGGCCCTGGAACCGTTTCATCTTCCCCGAAGACCGGATCACATAGCGCCCGTCGACCTCAGCCAGACTGACCACCTCTAGGGCTGAACTGGAGCTACGGGCTGCGTCCGCTCGAAGCCAACTCAACGAAGGAGGGGATACGGAAACTTGGGCCGGCTAACGGCGCCGGCACTCGAGTTGCTAACGACGTAGATGTCCGTCCATCCATGCACGTCAACAGTCGTCGATTCCACCGATTCCACATTGGCACATCAGCAACGAGCCGGTTCGGTTCATCAGGCTGGCGGGCGTGGGTTGCGCACAGCAAAAACGCTCGTTACACAGTCGTGTCGCGGAGAATATTCTGATCCATCGTCGAGTCTGGTTCGCGCGCGACTGCGACTAGCGTCTGTTGAGAACCACTACACCGGGCTCTTTCACACCCTCGCGGTCTCGCCGCCACGTTCTGCGGCTTTCAACATACCTTGCCCAGGTCTCGGTATTCTGCCCTGAGTCAGTCTAGGTCACAAGGGGACACTCGCAATCTCTCTCCTTCATCGGCGGTCCTTGCCTTGAACACGCACCGTGGCAATCCGCGCACCCGAACCCCGTTCCGTTCCCCTTCATCGAGGTCCTCGCCCATTGGTACCCAGGCGACAAGCTGGAAAATCGGCAACTAACCTGCCTGACCCCTCTTTGCTCTTTGGGGTCCTTGAAGCCAAGCCACAAGCTGCATTGATCCTGGACGCCTCTTCGGTGGTGGAACCAGCCATTCTGCAAACCTGGGCGTCTGATTGGGCTCGACCCAAGGAAAAGGCCGCAGATCTGCTGCCGCAGCTCAGGGATTCGCTCTACGCACTGTATCCGGTGGAGGAGACCTCCCGTGGGCATTCCTCGAGCCCTTTGCCCAGTACGGGGTCGTTCGCCATGTGGGGACTCTGAAGCAGAGAGCGCAGGGCACGCGGCGACCGCCCCCCTGCAACACCCCGGTCACCTTGTCCATTGTGCCGGCTTCGTGATGGCCCTCGCAGGTTGCGCTGCAGTCGTGCTCAGAAGTCTGTAACCTCCCCAGAAGACAGGACGCGTCCAGATGCCCGTGGGATGATGGGACTCACCGAGGCGGAAGCACCGAAAGGCAATGCGCCTTACCGCCGACAAACCTCCAGATCAGAGCATATGGACAGATTGCATCTGACTGGCACACCTTGGTTTCCCCTCTGGCTGCCCAAGTAGCAAATCCCCTTTGCAACGCACCGCACCGCACCTCCGCCACAAGTCGTGTGTGATGAGTGATGAACCTGGCCCCCTTCAGGGGAGATTGATGAGAGCAGAGACCACCACCACTACCCAGCCAGCAGGTCGCAGGACGCAGCAGGACGACAGGGGACAGGGGTCTCCCGTTCGTCTGCTCCTCTCCTGGGCTCCTTCACACCGGGCCTTCAAATTTCTTCTTGTGTGTCTAACCAGAGGCAGGAAAACGCAGCTGCCAGCCCGTGGCCTTCCCGTTTTTTCTCACCTCCACTTCACCTCGCCTCCTTCATTCATCTCGACCTCGTCGCTGCACCCCCTTTGCTCCCTGGGCAGCTGTTCCTTCTCGTAATTGCTCGCCGCTTTCGCTCAGAGGCACGAGTCAGCGGCAGATCCGGCACCGGTCGACGTGGGGTACCCTCGGCAGAACGATCGACCACGACCCAGCAGATTCTCTGGCCTGTGAACTAAGTCGACCATCTGCTCGCGCTACCACGGAAATACCCCGACTTGGGACACTCTCTCATCTGCTTGCGCGAACTCGCACGCCCCTCTCTCAGACCAGACCAGCTAGCCAGCCAGCCCACGCACGCTACGCTATCCACAGCTTTCGATAAGCGCAAAATCCCACTGCCACTGCACTGGGTAGGCCTGGCCTGGCCAAGTTGCTTGCACCTCGCCTCCGTCGTCTTCGGCATCTTCCACTCTGGACCCAAGCACCGACAGACCGTTACCAGCCAACCAGACGTACCTGCTGTCTTGTCCCCCTGGGCCTCGGAGGGTTGACAGAGCTGCTGCTCCTGCTTCTGCTGCGCGCGCGCACCCTGCCTGCTGGTCCCACCAGAGCAGAGACGGACGCCCTTTTCGCCCCCAGGTTGTTGCGGAGGACCGAATCCTCCCCATCTCTCCGTCATCCATTTCTTCCCCTTGGGACCCTATAAAATTCTTTCGGTCCCGCACACGCTCGACGTCTCCGTCATTGCCAGAACCTTTCTCGCGCAGACTCGTCCACACACACCCCTCCCCCCCTGCAAGGACTTGAGTCGCTCAGAAGAGACAAGAGTCAGTGTACTGTGGGAAGATACAGTTTGGCACACCCTAGCACCTGGGGGGCTGATGCGCTAGACCCTCTTGGATCCGGCAGAGCCCACCGTACCAGTCCGATTTCAACAACGCACTATATTAGTGTGTCGCTCCCCAAGCAGTGCCGACGACTTAGCCCGACCTCTCTGTGATCGTGGAAAGAACGAGACTATCCTTGCCCCCTAGGCTCCATCCCCCCATCCCCATCTCCCCTCCCCAGCAAGATCCGCGCCCGAGGACTCGGCCTAGGTGCTCGCATCACGCACTTAACCATAATCCAACCCTTGGTCTCGCGAACGGCGCTACTACTACCGCCGCCAACAACATATACCGCCGCGCCGCCGCAAGTCTCTTTGCAAGCGCTCAGCCATTGCCCTTCTTTCCCCTGTTGCTGGATCAAACACCAACCTGACGCGGGCTTTGGAGCTAAACCTGGCCGGCCATCGCCCTATCACTCTTCCCGTGGAGTTGTAGCATGTTCCTGGTGCCAACACAGCAACCTCATACTTTTGTTGACCACCGCGCATCGCTGCACTCTTCACCAAGCACAAACAACCACTACCACTCCAAACTTGGCTCCGAGGTGACCGTGGACGCGCTCCTCAGCTCTCCCATCTCTATGGAACGAAGTGCACCCGAGTACTCGCAGTCAGGTTTGCCTTCGCCCTATCCCAGCAACTTCGGCGACACCAATTCTGAAGGTTCGACGGCAGATCACGCATCTGCTGCGCAATATCCTGTCAAGCAGGAAACCAACTACTCGACCTCGGGCACTCCCACCTCCGAGTACGGCGTCTATCCTCAGTCAGCCCGATCCGGATCTTTTCCAGACCACATCCAGCGTTCATACCATCCTGCCAGCACCCCCAGCAGCGGAGGTATGGCGCAACAACAGAACAGTCCGTCAATGCCCCAGCAGGATGGGCGAAACCATCAAGCCCACCCGGTCAAGTCTGACAACGATGTTCCTATAGATCCGTCCATCGCCGCGCCGAGTCCGACTTACGCCTCTTACGGGCAGCAATCCCCTTATGCGCCCGCTCCGGACATGACACACAGCTACTCTCATCCCAGCAGTGGCATGTATGCACAGCCGCGGCCGGACTGGACGGGCTATGGGCATCACGGCGGTGCGCCGTTGACGCCCGGCCACCCTGTTTACGCTCAAAACCCTGCCTCGGCGCCGCCCCCTGCTAGGCCCAATCAGGTACGTTTTGCGCTGCGAGCGAGGAAGATGAAGATGAAGACAGAGTTGGAGTTGGATTTGCGCGTTTCGCGCCGTGAAGGAACACTCTTTGTTGGGAACTGCGCGTTTCGTCGCGTGACCGGAGCCAACCTTCGACGCCACTCTTGGAGCCGTGACTAATTTGGTTGATTGTTAGGTTTACTCTTTCGTGCCCATTCCTGGTGCGCAGCAGCACAAGCGACCTCGACGACGATACGAAGAGATTGAGCGAATGTACAAGTGCGGTTGGAATGGCTGTGAAAAGGCCTACGGCACACTGAACCACCTTAATGCTCATGTTACCATGCAATCCCACGGACAGAAGCGCACTCCTGAGGGTAAGTTTACCCTGGCTTGAAATTCCGGCGCGTCTAGGCCAAGGAAATTTCAAAAACGGCATGTCTGAGACGGGCTTGGCTAACACACGCTACAGAATTCAAAGAGATTCGAAAGGAGTGGAAGCAGAGGAAGAAGGAGGAGGAAGCTGCGCGAAAGGCTGAGGAGGAGCGTCAACGTGTGGCGGCCGCAGCATCAGTTCAGAACGGAGGCCCTGATCCTCAAGGCCCCGATGGCACCCCGACCTCAACCTATCCCGGAAGCCGACCAGTCCAGTTGCCTCCTATCGGCTACCAGCCTGCTCAGTATCCTCCTCCTCCCACAGCATCTGTTCCCCAACAGCCGTTGCCCGATTACAACAACCACATGTATTCCAACTATCAGCCTCACTCGCCCTACGCACAGCCTAGCCAGGGCATCTCTTATCAATGTACGTCGCACAGACTGGCGGCGGCCTGAAGCGGCTGCCGCCCTTGACCCCATGCACTAACGCAGCCTAGCAAACGGAGGACAACCCCCCAGCCACTAAGGGAGTGACTGGCCAAGGATCAGGCTTCTAGAGGAGGAAAGTCACCAAAAGTCGAGATGAAAAAGAATACCCGCTGCTGTATTATATGGACCTCATCACCTCTATGTGCTCTCCGTTCCAAGAGGCCTAGCGGTCATCGCAGTCCTTGAGGCGGAGAGATCTCGCATAGGAGCCCTTTACTCGGTAATTACCCTCTACTTCAGCTTGGGTAGCATCTCGATCGACGCTCTTGCGTCTCGAGGTTTTCCCCGCCCAAGTCTGATTGCCCAGACTTTTTCTCGTTTCTGGCTTTCTGGAGTTTTACGTATGCACACGCCTTCCCAAGACAATATTTGGGAGTTCGACATTTTTTGTTTTGCACGCTTTTTTTTTTATAGTTCACGAGCATTCGGTGGCTGGTTAAAGGGGCGGCATGGGGGAGGCGGGGGGTTTGGCGCGGTTTTGTTATCTGCATTTGAGATGGATGATGGTGGCATATGATGAAGGAGAGCCGCGATATGATTCTGCGAGATGCAGCGACAGCTGCGTACGCACATTCATATCATCAGCCCAGTTTTTTGTGTAAAGCGGCCAGGGGACTGTCACGAACCTGACGAGGCACTATGGGTGCCCTGAAGCAATCGACACCATAGTTGTCAAGAAACATGTCCATAGCTGAAGTAACGACAACATTATAGCAAAGAGGATTGTTGATGCGCGAAGCAAAATTTGCCCGAGTAACTTGATGTGATGTGTCGAAGAGGAAGAGGCTTCGGTGGCGAGAAAGATATCTTTGTGAGAATGCCACAATGGTGTTGTAAATCAATGAGAAGAATACCGACAGACTGATGAGATGGAGAGATAATATTTACTATGGATATCTTGGATATAAATGATGCGAGGGAGGAGCATGTTGAGAGTTGCAGCTATATTACTTGAAGGCGTCAGGGCAAACCAGGTGTCACTGGAACACGATATGCATATTGTGTGGGTAGCAACAAGCAGGCACAGCACATGGCATCGCATGGCATGCTGGCTTCCCTCAGTAGACAAGGGGCACCGTCGTGTCGGGTTGTGACAAGTCAGCCTTGTGTCGTTGAGTACCGGTTTAAGACATTGTTGATGTGAGATCTTGGGAGACGTGGGTGGCGTGCCCCGGGGTCCCCTGGATGCAAGACCGAGACCACGGCAAGAAGCAGGCAGACGCAGTAGGCAGCAGGCGGATGCGGATGCAGGCAAGAGGACAGAAAGGAAGGGGGTGGGTTGAGGTTGCGGTTGTACGACAGACGCTAAGGCGGCTACGAGATAGTCGGGGTGCGAAAAGCAGGGCCAGGGATGGGGGATGGGGGATGGGCAGGGCAGGGCAAGGCAAGGTTAAGGAAAGGTCGGGTTACACAAAGACAAGGCGCCTGGGCTAGCGCAGCGTGGTTCCGTGTACGGATATAGTGAGGATTTCGAAGGGTGGTCTGATCGCTTGGTGAGGTACGCAACGCCAAGTGGAGGAGATCTAAACAGATTGGCGAGGAGAGACAGAGGAGAAGGAGGGTGGGCGTGTGCGCTGTTAGTGAGCAGCAAGCATAACATGACATCCATGAGGATGGATCGAAGCCATCTCGCCGGGAGGATCTGCAGCTGGGATCTCAAAATTCACGGAGGAGAGAGGGGATGCATCTGGATCTCAGACAGGACACGCACGACACGAGACGAGAGCCCACAATATATCGTACGGCCTAAACACCGGCATTTGAGGGATCAAGACAAGGACAAGGGCAAGGGGTGGGATATGTGCAACGATGATAATACAGTTGACGATTTATTAAAGAAACGGACGGCAAGCAGATCGCACACGCACGGGAAGCGAGCGGCCCGACATTTATGGATGCTCCACGATTGCATTGCCGATTGACTTCGATCAGTCTGTGGGTGCGGTGCATGCGCATGTCGGGTCTCCCCCTCTTGTCAAACTTGACCACCAAAACACGCATGTAGATAAGCTACTGCGATGCTCGGTCGGAAGAATGAAAAAAGAACAAAAAAAATAGAAGATTAACAAGGGGGGGCGTGTGAGGCCGAAAAATAAAAAAAATTAAGGACGGAACCAACTTTACCAAGGCCATAGCGACGGTAAAAACAAGTGTGAGCCAGCCCAGCCCAGCCCGAATGAGTGAGTGAGTGTGTGTGCGTGTCCAGTTGCAGTGTGTGTGACGCCGTTGCGGATGGACAAGGGGGTGTCCCGGCAGCCCCAGCGCTAGGAGAATTTAGCCGCTGTTGTCAAAGGACGAGAAGAGAGACAAGAACGAGACATGCTGCAAACTGCGGACCTTGCATGGACACGGTCCGGCCTATGCTCTTTTAGAGACGGCGCGCGACCGGTCGAGAAATATGTATGTTGGTAGTTAGTTTGTTCTTCCGAAACGAGGAATCTGCAGGGTGCAGAAGTCACCTTTTTTTAATAGGTAGTGAGGCAAGACACCGACATGAATGGAACTTGACTTGTGCGGTTTCTCGGCCGAGCCCCCGACTCTGGCTGTGGTGTGAGACTTGACCAAGCAGGCTGAGACGGGTGTGAACATTGTTAAATGGGGTTTTTTGGGGGTTACACAAACATTCGGGTTCTTTTTTTAAACCGTGGTTTTTTTTTGTACGACGTGAGGTGACTACAACCACACTCAGACACAAGAGGCGTTGACGGTGGAATGTGTAGAGACGAGGCTCTGGTTTAACGGTAAGGGCTTTTGTCTAGAACATAGTAAGGAATTGCAAAGCAATATTTAAACCGATGTTTAAAGGTAGACGTGTTTCATAGCACAGCAAGCAACAAGGCTGTGACATTAATTGTGATCCGATCTATGGATATGGATACGGCAGTACGGATATACGGGTAGAACAATAGACGAGCTGCAACCACTATAACCTACCTACAACCTCTACCCTACCCTCTCGGTATAGATGCTTTTCTTCCCCATCACATGCAGCAACCACCACCAAGCCCATGACGTGAAGTAAACTCGCATCTATCCCAAGGCGAGCCTAGCAGAAAAATTCATAGTCGATAGCCGAAAACCCGACGGCGCGGTTCACGGACGGACGGGGCCGAGCCCACTTGCTCGCGCCCCCAAAAAAGCAAACCAGGGGGGGTCACAAGCACCGTTGGAGGAAAAAAAAAACGGCCCCAGGACACACAGACGCTGATGCACCACAAGACCTGGGATCCATGGCGCGCACGCCGGCTTTTATCTCGTTGTGGTTACGGCGTGGTAAGGGCCTTGCAAGGGGCGTGGGGTTTTGTTGGCTCGTGTTGGATCAGAGTGCTGAGGGTCTCTGAGCCGAGCTTGTCTGGGTTGGCAGGTCTTGTCTCAAAGTCAAAGCGGATTGTAATGCCTGCAGTGTGGGTGTCGTTTGGTTCGGACGCTCTTGTTGCAGTTTGGCTACCGAAAGGTATCCAGATACTAATCATAGCCCATGACCAGACGCTGTTGAATTTCAGCATTGAGCGGTTTCATCCACCAACTTGCGTCAGAGCAACATGACCTTGTAACAGTTTGCAATAAACGGTGTTCTATGTCAAAAGGGTCAGCTGTAAAACGATATGCGGCTGTCGTCTGAATAAACATGAGGCGGCAGAGGCTTGCAGGGTGCCATGCGGCTCATGGCCATTGACCTGCAGCCCTTGACGCCCATGTGCCCGAGTGCAAAAAGAACACATCCATCCTCTCTACCAGGTGCCGATTCCAAACGGTGAATTGCCCTTTGAGGGTTGGAAGCCGTTGTAAATTGGAGTATGCAAGCAAAACGGCCCGGGGGAGTGTGCATTGTTCGGCATCGCCATGAGATAGAGTTGATACCTGTCACCTACAGTTTGTTAGGTACATGATGTATCTCGTACCGTGCTCTTCTCACTGTATTGATAATAGAAATTTTGTACTTGTCATGTAATTCAATTAAAGGTTCTTGGTACTGACAGGAGACGATTATCTGCTTCCTCATGAGTGTGCCGGCTCACCACCAACAAGGCAAGGATGTGGTTGACGTCAAACCACTACAAATTAACAAATGCCCCGTGACCATGTCTTGCTTCTGTATCGAATAAAACTGTTTGAAAATTTGTCTCGTTTACTGCATCACTTTCATTGTCTCACAAAAACCTGTCACACAGTCCTGTTGGTGATTTGATGACGTCTCCGTGTTTTGATTGCGTCTGCCTGCATATTTTGCCGACACCGCCGCGCGGTCGTAAAAACGAAAGACACTGGCATAAACCTATACGCTCATTCTTCCCTAAATATAATAAATAAATAATAATGAAAATATGAAAATACTCTAAATTATTGTATTATTTTATAAATATTTTTATTAATTATCCTTAAGAGGAGACGGGTTACCCTCTTAATGTTCTGGCGTCTTATTTACTTCTTGACCCTCGTGCCAACCCTCCTCAGTCTCTTTCGACTTCCGGAAAGGTATTCTTATCGAGAACGCAACCATCTTGACTTCCAGAAAACTACTTTCCTCTCCCTGCTGCGGGACCGTCTTCGTGGAGGACCCTCATAGCACGACTCCCCACGCGAGTGAAGAAAGAAATAAGACGTGGGAACGGCAAAGAGGTAATCCAAGTCTACTTAAATATTACAGACAAGTTTATAAAAAAGAAGATCAAATAATTATAAAAGAATCTCCTTATTAAACATAAATTTTATATAGAATTTTACCATTCTTAGGGGAGAATTACCAACTCTATTGCCCCTAGTCGTTCCATGAGACGAGATCACGCTGTCTTCCAGACTCATCCAGGTCCACGATCTCCGGCGCCCACTCGCCGCGTTCGTCTTCGGCAGCCAGATCTGCAACTTCGAGCTCCACCTGTTCTCCATCCTCCATCATAACATTCCCGCGGCGAAGGTAGGCGCCCCGGAGATCCCAATCCAGCGAGCCGGCAACAAATGCCTCGAGTCCTGCAAAGGCAGTGCCGACATCTAGTTGCTCGGGGGTGGCTTGGGCTCCGAGGCCAAGGAGGAGTTCATCGAGACGCCGTTTGTAGACTGTAAGCGCGAGGCGTAGCTCGCGGGTTTGCGAGTCGGAATAGTCAAGAACAGAGCCATCAAGCCAAGACGCACTGTAGGATAACTGAGCAGTGAGGCTGCGGATGAAGGCAGCGGCAAGGTCCGGTCGACGGGCGGGGAGGATATATGCTCGGAGGAATAACTTGAGCAGCATATGCCACCATTGTTGGATGCACGAGTCATTCCCTAGATGCATCCCCACGACATAAGAGAATTGGAACTCGCCGACAATGTCATCAGAGGTAATATTATTGTCAACGAGCGACAAAATGTAGGGCGTTGCGTCTGTAGCTTCGAGTGTTCGGTCAGCGCCGGTATTATCAGTCGAGTATGTCTTGGACCGCTGGCCGAAGATGAAGTTCAGCTCGCGAGCTTTGAGAAGCGGGTTGGATATCGATTCATCGAGCTCTATCTCTGCGGCCATGAGTATTGAGCCCTTGACGCGGTCACCCGTATGAACCGCCCAGTTGTCAGGATGTTGCCCCGTGACACGGTTGAGGACACCCTTGGTAATTCTGCCTGTCAACTGCTCCCACATCTTGAGATTCTTTTCCGAAGAAGTCTGAGAGAGCTCTCCGCTAGCTGCGTTGACAACGCTGGGATCATGATAAGGGACAAGCTTGGAGTGGATAGTGTCAAGGTTGTCTGCCTGGATGCGTGCCTCAGCCCGAGCAGAGTCACCGAGAACTTCGTTGAATCTGTCCCATTGCAAGACGTGAACGGTGTTCACGCCAGTGGTAACGATCCAGATACCACATCGGGTAGAAATACCTCCTGGGTGAGCAACCCAGAAGAAGTGAGGACCTGGTGGTATATCTCTGACGCCACCGAAATGCTTTGCCGTGAAAGACAGAGAATCATATCCGACGGTGAAGACTTCGGGCAGGTCAAGGACGAGAACCACGTCG
The DNA here is from genome assembly GCF_025433545.1 of Fusarium keratoplasticum. NCBI lineage: Eukaryota > Fungi > Ascomycota > Sordariomycetes > Hypocreales > Nectriaceae > Fusarium > Fusarium keratoplasticum. The sequence goes on from NC_070534.1 coordinate 2,566,089, forward strand.
CCACCGCCCAAGTTGTGCGTCAGTGGCTCCCAGGCGGGAAACGACTTGAACGAGCTCCCCTTAGATGAGTTGTGGATGGAGCTGCCACCATCCTCACTCTGTCCAACCGGAGGGTCGAGGGGTGGCGGGAGGTCGTCATCTTCTTCCACATGAACCTCGTCCGCAGGCTGATGCACATGAAGCGATCCTAGAGGATGCGAACCGACAACTGAAACTGATTTGACGGAGCGGCCGCCAGCGGAGGCGTTGGAGTCTGATTTTGTCAAGCCCTTGCGGGCGGGCAATGTCGGCGGGGCGTCACCTTCCATCTCAACAGCGCGGTGTAGATGATATATGCAGAGAAAAAGAGGTATTCAGGGTATGCTATAGACGACTCTAGCCTAAGAGCCTGGATTTCTCTGATGATAGGTGATTTGGTAGGTGCTTGCGAGGTGTAAAGGTGTGGTTTGAAGGTGGTCTTTGTTGGAGAGTGACGTTATGGTGGGCAGGCCGTCGTAAAAAAACGTGAAATAGCAAAAAGGCTTAACTTCATAACCTAGCAATGAGCAAACAAAGTGATAAATAAAAGAATGATGATTCTGATCACTTTCTAATATCATTGAATTACTTATGATATTTTCCTTAGAATTCTTAGCACTTAAAGATAGCTATTCTTGCTCTACTAATAAGAGGGGGTTAGCGTAGTGTCTCATATTTTTTTCTTGACCTGGGTGGTTGGATCCAGGACATCGATGTTGTTTTATGTGAGCTAATAGGCCAGTGAACGGGGAGTAATACACAAAAAGTCATTGCTTTGGGTAAAGCTAGGAGTTTGGGATGGATAGGGAACAGTTGGTCGGGAGGACTTGAGTATCTCGGAATTAAATCTGAGAATAATGATAGTGGAAGTCGCTTGTTTTTGAACTATTGTCCATTAATTCCTATTGCTCAAGCCGAGGCTCAGGCTTGTTGCTCTGTTCCTACTCAAGACAACAGAGTGAAGCCGCTGAGTGACCGAAACAGGAGCAAAGGACAAGCGAACACAATCCCTCCACTCCAGGAGCATCAGTGCACAAGGCAATCCAGCACATCGGCATCCAGACGCGTCACAGGAACATTGCAGGAAACAGGAAGCCTAATATCGGAGCGTGTCCAGCGAACAAGACAATTCATTGAGCACGTCACAGTCTCTTGCAGTGCGAGCCCGGTCGTTAACTTTGAAGATTTCATTTGCCTGCCAGATCCTTTACAATCCGTCAAAAGCAAGGCCATGCAAATGCCAATGGGAAACCCATTCCCATACCAGGGAATATTTGACTCCAGTCCCTTTTCCGCACTGCCCGTAGTATCCTCCACTGCAACAACGCTCCGATCTCCCCCGAGTTTTTGTCCCCATTCCGAGCGGCACCGTTTAACGGTAAGACTTCTGGAAGCGGGAGCGGGCACCCTTACCACCGAACTTCTTGGGCTCGCAGCGGCGGTTGTCGGCAACGAGGAGGGTTCGGTCGAACTGGACGAGGGCCTGCTTGAGGAGGTTCTTGGAGTGCTCATCGACGAACTTCTGGTAGTAGGCGATGAGGGACTTGGCGATGGCTTGACGGATGGCGTAGATCTGCGAGGTGTGACCACCACCGGTGACGCGGACACGGATGTCGACGTTGGCGAACTTGTCAAGACCGACAACCAGGAGGGGCTCGTAGACCTATTGGCAGAAGTCTCAGCATTTTGTTCGTTTCCCACAAGTCCACATTCACCGCGTTTCGGTGAGATTTCTCGTTCCAATCGTCTTTCTCGAACTCGATGATGGGGACGTAGATCGCAGGAGAGGGCTCAGAATCGTACCTTGAAGCGCAAGATCTCGGGCTGGACGAGCTGCAGAGGACGGCCGTTGACCTTGATCAGACCACGGCCGGTCTATTTCTCAGAAAAAAGGACATGTTAGCCTTGGTGATCTCTCCCGTCTCTCAGCATTTCGCCATTCCCACGAACCTTGCAGTGGGCGACGGCGGTGGCCGTCTTCTTCTTGCCGAAGCATTGCACGCTCTGCGTCGTCGACATGATTGCTGATTGTCTGGTTGCCGGGAGGGTGCTGTGAGGTTAACGAGCTGCGGGACGTGTTGCAACAGATGGTCTAGCTCGCCTGTCGATTTTTGCAGAAGAGAGGGTTTGTGCCCTCGAAAGACGCTATGCCACTTTGAGTGGGTCTCTCGTTGGCTGCTGGAGGCGGCGCACCAAAAATTGGCAGGGGGGGTTCACACTTGTGGAGGCACGAAAAAATTCCTGCGCACGTGATGGAAACCCTAACTGTGCCCTTGAAACTTAGCGCTCCCAATTCGACGTTTGCCAAAAATTCGCCTCGCCAGATCCTCACGCCGGACACTATCACAGCCATCCAGCCCGTCGACTAACCCGCAGTGTCAAGGTATGCGATCACGACCTCATCGATCAAGCATCCAGAAGTACTGACATATTTTATCAAGATGGTTTCCGCCAAGAAGCACGTCCCCATCGTGAAGAAGCGTATGTACCGCCCACCCGAGATGCCCTTCGACGACTGCCCGACGACGAACTTTGGAGGAGAACAATGAAGATTTTTCTGGGTCGATTGGGAATAGAGATGTTGACTCGTGTGTGTGTGCAGGCACGAAGCGCTTCGAACGTCACCAGAGTGACCGGTTCAAGTGCGTGGACCCCAGCTGGCGCAAGCCCAAGGGTATCGACAGCCGTGTCCGACGACGCTTCCGCGGCACCATTGCCATGCCCTCTGTACGTGCAGCCTCTCCGAGACGGACAGACAAGAGACTCTTGTCCGGTGGATGAATGGATGGACATGGTGCTGATACTTGCGACTCCAGATCGGCTATGGCTCCAACAAGAAGACCCGCTTCCTGACCCCCTCCGGCCACAAGGCCTTCCTCGTCAGCAACGTCAACGACGTTGAGCTTCTCCTCATGCACAACCGAACCCACGCTGCCGAGTACGTTCCCGGAATTTCCTCGAGGTCAAGAGACATATACTGACAGTCACAAAGGATCGCCCACAACGTCTCGTCGAGGAAGCGAATTGACATCATCGCCCGCGCGAAGCAACTAGGCGTCAAGGTCACGAACCCCAAGGCGAAGGTCACCACCGAGGTTTAAAAGGGAAATTAGGGTCGGTTTTTGGGCTGCTTTACGGGGTTATGCATTCGGAAAGGGGTTTGCGTTGCCTTGCGGTTTCTGGCATATACCTTTCATGCTAGAGAAATAAAAACGCGCCGTTGAACGACAAATTCAAGCCAAAACTAGCATCAACCGCTTGAGAAAGACGACAATTATTTTCCTCCCCCCTCGGAAAGTCTTGAAACTGATTAGGGCGCTAAGGAGGGGCGTGGTGAAGGCTCATGCATTTGTGGATGAGGCCATGAAAATAGATACAATCCCTCTATGGGCTACCATTTCTTGTTACTGTGCTGTCTGTTCTCTACATGGCAATGACTGTGAGAGTATGCGTCCTCGCCATCTGTTCGTCATAGTTTGGTGTCTTCAAGTAAGTGGCGGATGTTGCCTGGCAGGGTCCAACATTGCAGATGGTCTGAGCCACCTGTTGTTTGTGGATTGGAGTCTCAGCGTCTTCAGGACAAAGCGATAGCGTTGCACTTTATCTTGTATGATGTTTTCAAAGGAGATTGACGCTGTGGGATCCTATTCATTTTGCATGTACTCTGTCAGGCCCACACGATTCTAGGTTCTAGCCTGTGACTCTTCTATACAGCTTCTATGCGTCACGACTCAGTTGGAAGTTATCATTGATCTCTAATGATGGCTCATAGGCGGATTGTACCCTTTTTAAAGCGCAAAGATGTGCTCAACACTCTGCCCTGATGACCTGGCAATGGCGGGCGGTTGCCAGCTGGCCTGCACTTGCACCGCCAAAACCTGGCCACAGGTTCCTATTAGGCCTTCTCATGCAGGTAGGAGCATACCTACAGTTGAGTTTTTGATTGCGTCCCAAGTTTCCTCTTCTCGGGCAAATTCAGAAAAACTCCCGCGCCCGTTTGTAGAAACAATCTGTCCTTTTTTGCCCATGTACTCGTCTTTCAAAGCAGTTCTTTAATACCGCAGCGGTTGTTTATCTTCGTCTTGTTTAATTATCACGAACCGCTCCTGGAGCACCCACCGATGTGAGGCTCAGCCCTTCTCAACCAATTCTTCACCATGGCGTTTCAGCAGAGGCCTACGTATGAGAGGCCTGAGGCGTTTAGACCGTCTTGTACGCATACGACCATGACCCGGGTCTACGAGAAAGATTCAGTGTGCTGCTCGTGTCGTCAGCGTGGCCAGTTTGGCTGGCTGTATCGATGTACGCAGGATATCGAACAGATCATTGATATTGGACCTGTTAGTATCCACCTAGTTATGGGAATCACAAAGACTCAAAGCTGTTACTGATTGAACTATAGCCAGAATTGGATGCCTCAAATCCCGACTCGATAAATGCCATGGGGACCCGAAAGGGTGACAGATTGAGCTCTGGCGACATGACTGTCGAGGAGATGGCCAAGTACACACCCGAACATGTTGAGATCATCTCTAGACAGCGGGAAGAGGTGAGAAGAACCCGCATCAACTTTGGCCGTCTGGCTTACTTGGTTGGCATCACAGGTCAAGAACATGATTGCCAGGGAGAAATTCAAAAGAAGCAGCAACGCCCTCTTCAACACCACTCGCCCACCTCCTGGCTTCGAGTCCTATACGAACGATAGCATATACGCAGGACAGTGGAGCTGCGGCGAACCGCAAATCTGCCAGTACAGAGTGTGTCCGTGGTGCCGGCCCGCGGTCGCCGATCGAGCCTTTCTCGTCATGGATGCCATTGCAGATGGTCAACTACCTCTGACAGCAGCCATTGGGTTTGGCTTTGAGGAGATTGGGGGCAAGCCTGTCGTCTCCTCCGAGGTCGTGAAGCGTATGGGCCAGAGGGGCCCACCGCAGAGGCGTTTCACTGTGAGTCTTGGTGGGGATGCTCCAGAATGAACGAGAGCTGACTTATTTTTGTAGCCACCTGAGAGTCTTACAGATGATGATGCTTTCATAAATGAGTACCTGCTGCTCATGCTCGATAATAAGGTCGCTAGTTGCCGTGAGAAGTCACAGCGACCTCAACGCCGGACAAAAGACGATCTGTATACTCTCGAGCCGTCAAGAAATTTCCAAGCCGTCAAGAGTGACTCGGATAGAATGAAGGCCCTGAGTAATGTACACCGGCGTCAATCACCCAAGTCCACTTTGGCTTCTGAACAGACCTACCTTGAGCTCCTCCCCAGCATGGAGGAGATGCCTACACCTTCTCGAGAAAGTGACCTAAATGAGAGTCCGGCACGACCTGCGATAGAGTTGAATCGGTATGCCCTGTCTCATCTTTGTGAGCGAGTCATTCTAACCAAGATGACAGACGTGAATTTAGACGAGCTCGCAGGTTGGGACAGACGAGGGGCGAGCCACGAGATGCCAGCGAAAGCTCTTCCCTATTTCACACCAACGACTCGTGGGATACTGATGATCTACTAATTGGGTTAGACGACGACGCACGCGAGTTCACGCCTGCGCCGTTGAGGGTGGATCGTGGTGTGGGTGTCACGGAGGAGAGTGTCGAGACTGGAGTGCCTGATGTGGTGACTCAGATGTAAGGCGGTGCACGAGGCATGGTATTGTTTGGTATTGTGAGAATCACTGGTATTAAGAGGATGGGTGTAAGGTGATTTCTACAACGGCGTTCAGGAAGGGCCACAGGCAATCGCTCTGAGACGAGCCAGATCAGCCAACATCCAGGAGTCGGGCGCACATTCTTAGTATCCGAGTATTGTTGGAGTCAGTTGTTATCATTATTCGATAGTTTATCCCTCTTCCTGTCTAGTCCTCGTCCCTCAAGCTCTCCAGCACCTTCTTCATCATCTGGTTGCCCACCACCTTGGCCTCCTCAAACCGCGGCTCAAAGAACTCCTGCGTGCTGACGAAGCGCTTCTCCCACGTCTCAAAGTGGCCGAGGCTCACGCACTCGGCCCAGGCGCGGGCCGCAAATGTGAACTCGAGGTCGTCGCTGCGGTACGTCTTGTCCTCGATAGCGGTGCGGATCGCGGCATCGAGCACGTCGCCGTTGCGAAACAGGTACTCGGTGACACCCAGGCGTAGACGGAATAGCGGCGTGCTGCACAGCATGTGGTCGTAGGGCACGATGTTGAGAGCTGCCCAGCAGTCCACCATCGCCAGCAGGGACAGGTGGTTGTTGGGTCGGGGCTCGTCGGTTGGTGTACCAAGTGAAAAGGACGACAGAATTGACGGCTCCAGCAGTGGCCTGGTGCCCCATGTCGTTGAAGGACCAAACACCTTGTCTCGGGCCTGGTAGACACGATCTCTCAGACCCTCAAAGTTGCCCTCGAGCATGAGCTTGTACAGGTCCGTAACACTTCTCGCGTACTGAGCAATCTGCTCCCGCGCCTCGGGGTTAAGAATGGCAAGACCAGCGTAGACGTGCCACTTTTGGCTATAAATCCGCAGCATAATGTTGACCTTGACGTTCTCGATGCCGCCGACATAACGGCTCAACTCCCAAGGGAACTGCCTGTTTGCGTGCCACGCCTTGCCCATGGACAAGAACGCGGCGTGCGTAACAGCCTGCGTGTCGGCCGTGATGCGATCATGCTCACGAGCGGTAAGGTAGACAAACTTTGAGCGGAGGCAGCTCAGCACCGCCTCGACCTTGGCGAGGGCCTCGTCTGGGGCTCGGTGCTGGATGAGCACCAGGGGCTGATTGTAGGGGTCGACGTTGGGGCCGTGGAGCGAGTGGCACGAGATGATAGACACGTCTGCAGGGAGATGGGCTTCGAAAGCGGCAATCTCAGGCGACTTGCACGATGTCTGGCCACCCACGATGGCTCCGAGCTTGGTTGCTGAGGGAGAGCAAGAGTGTCAGTGAGTTTACACATATTTACAGTAGGTTCAAAACATCACAAAGGGAGCAGAGTGGACGAGGGCGCGTACATGGTCCGTACTGTGCAATCACACGATCAATGACGGCCGCCTCGACGCTATAGATGATGTAGTCGCTTGCGCGGGATACAAGGTGTCCATTTCGGCAAATCTCTATATTTTTCTATTCGATACCTTTCAGCGACAGGAAGCAGCAGCGTAGGATACGAGAGCCCGTACATTTCCAGCATATTCCTTCTGGAGGCTTTCAAGGTTCTCTTCTCTATCGCAGGCTAGGATTCTAGTCGACCGTCAACCACGGTTCGAGTCACGAGTTGCGTATCTGCTTCTTTTGAATGTTAGCTTGTGTGCTTGCAAGAGATGCTAACAGAAAGTGAGGTGTGAAGAGGTTGTTCAGACAAAGAATAGTTAAGGTAGCAAGCGTTTACATCAGTGAGAGCCCAGGGCGGAGTCCAATGACCGGAACGGCCACCAGATGTCCCTGAACAATACTCGAGCCAAATGCGCTCTAGTCATCATAACAGAGGAAAGGGGATTGGTGTTGTAGAGAGGAAATTGACTTACCATAAAGAGAGGAGGCTGGTGGTAGGAACAGGCGTCGCAATGACCCAGAACTTACCTCCAGCCAGCGGCAGACAGCCTTTCGGCGTACATCTTGCCCATGTCGCCCATGCCGATCAGACCAACGACGAAATTCTCCATCCCCTCGGGGATGGGCTGTACCTGTGAAGCCATGATATCTGCTGCGTGATGGAGTAGCAGGAGCAGAGAAACACGGATCACATCCTCACACCCGCAAACGAGTGTTTTGTTGGACCTTTGGGAAAGTCCTTAGTGTGTGAGGGTTGATGAGGAGAGAATGTTGAAGATGAAAAAAAAGTTCGAGGTTATTTTCAATGGTGGAGATAAGCGCGTCTTACATAATCATCCGTTCGCGATACAGCAATGGTGGGGCTTAATGGAGACTTGTGGATATGCATCTATGGAGACGGCGGCTTAGAAGCTTGCAGAAGTGAGTCCTCTTCCATCTCAGCGTCTCCATTTCTCATTTCCAGCCCCCCTCAGTAATAAGCCATGGAGGTCGTATTCGCCCTGGGCTCCAACGGCTCTGGGCAGCTCGGAATTGGCCACAAGGAAGACGTCTCCGTGCCGAAGCAGGTCCTCTTCCACCCAGAACCCCCAGCCTCCCCCATTACAAAGGTCGCAGCCGGGGGTAACCACACGCTGCTCCTCAGCAAGTCTGGCGAGCTGTACTGGAGCGGCGACTCGACGCCCGGGGCTTGCGGCTTGACTTCGGTTCCCGATGTCCCAGTTTTCCAGCAGATTCGACTCTCTAATGAGGGTGGGCCCCAGGTTGGCGAGATTGACTTGATCGCGGCGACGTGGGAAGCTTCTATCATCGTCGCCAAAGATTCAGATGGCAAGAATACAAAGGTTTTTACCTTTGGTGCTGGTATGAAGGGTGAACTCGGTCTGGGCGAGCTCATTGTACGCACACCATCAGCTACTCAGATCAAAGAGTTTCCTCCCTCGGGTACAGAAGTGGTTGACTTGGCTGCTTGCATGGGTCACGTCGTCGTGGTACTCAGCAATGGCGATGCCTATGGTTGGGGTAATGGAAGAAAGGCCCAAGCTGGCAGTCCTGGACAGGTCCTTCATGCTCCTCGAAAGATCGAAGACGTTGGCTTCAAGGTTGCTCGAGCTGTTTGCGGCAGGGAATTCACCTGCCTATTCGGCGAGCCACAGAGTGGAAACATCAAGGTGCTCGGTTCAGACAAATGGGGCATTCAGTCGAACGCGCCCCAGTCTTGTCCTGAGTGGAAGGACGTAGGAGCAAGCTGGGGAAATATCTATGTTTTGACCAAGGACGGCTCCCTACAAAGCTGGGGACGGGATGATCACGGACAACTACCACCCCCAAATCTCCCAGAGCTGAGCAAAGTCGCAATTGGAAGTGAACACGTTGTTGCACTCTCGACTAAAGGAGATGTCCTCTCATGGGGTTGGGGTGAACACGGCAACTGCGGGCCTCAAGTTGAGGATAATGATGTCAAGGGTCGATGGAACGTCATTGCGTCGTCAAAATTCATCCCTTCTGGCTCCAAGATAGGAGCAGTTGGGGCAGGCTGTGCCACCAGTTGGGTATTCATTACATCTGAGTGAACCCATTCTCAAAAATCAACGCCATCATCAACCGGCCCCATTGCATCTTTAATCCGGGAAAAGAGCCAGGCTCTCGACGTCGGCCAGCTTTTGTGTTGGCTCCAAGAATACCGATTCCGAGTCTGTTGGTTCTGGTGCCTCAGCCTCTGGCTCTGGCTCTGGCTCAGGCTCAGGCTCGGGTTCCGCCGCCGCTTCGGGTTCCGTGGTCTTGGGCCTCTCCTCAGCCCGGTTCATATGGAAAACAGAGGGATTCTGCCAAGTTAGCTTCTCGTCAGGCGCAGAAGGAATCATTAGACTTACAGGATCTGCACTATGATCCCATCCTAGTCTCGCGTTATCCTCCTCTTCGGCATCTTCATCATAGTTGATAGGCTCCCAACCCTCATCCTCGACGAACAAGCTCTCGGATCTCATAGTCGCAGGAGGCGGTGGCTTCTGAGAGGGCCGCAGGTCAAACGCTCCTATGCGCGACGCGCTGGCTCTAGCAACGCTCATTTGCGGAGTAAGCTGCTGAGGTCTTGATGCAGGAGGAGGCACTTGCGGCCGAGGGGGTTGTGATTCCGACGGAGCCACACTCGTCCTACGTGAGGTGGCTTCGAGGCGTGGTCCTGTGTTTTGTGCCGCATTCTTACGACCCTTCTTTGTCCTCTGTGTAGGGTTGCTGCCACGCTCACCGACGGTCATGATGAGGAATTCACATGAGATGGCATCTCCGGTATAGGAGAGCTGGATTGGTCGGGCAGGGATTGAGTAGCGGGCCGAGACATCGTTACCTGCAATGCCGGCATGCTGGATGATGGCGCGGAAGTCTTTGACGGAAATCACGATGTGGAGTTTGTCTTCGACGTCAATGTCGTCAAACTCGTCGGCTTCAACGGCAATTGATGTCTGAAGAGGCTTCTTGAGGACCGCTAGTTGAGTAATTAGCATAGAAGCACACATTAACAGGAAGAAACGCACCATCCTCGCTGACTGTCTTCTCACTAAAGCATGTGAAGTTGACATGGTCGCCGTCAGTATTGATGTCAAGAAACTCGATGCCAGGGCCAAAGTGGTCCATCAGCTGCCGCAGCGTTCGTGATGAGATGGTCCAGTGATGGGGAGCATCCTGCCTGTTGAACTTGGCGTGAACAGGGACTGATACCTCGAAAGGAAGACGGTGGGTTGAAGTCAGTCCATTTCGGAAAATTATGCGGGCGATGAATCTGCTTTGGATTCCCTCTCCGTCCTCGATGGCGACATCGCATTTTTCGATAAGCGTCTGCTTTTCGACATCTCTCTGTGTGTCGGTGGCGGTGCGGCTCCGGAACAATGAGATCAGAGCCTGTACGGGGCATTAATGTCACTGCATATAAGTGGCAGTCCCGGGTCAGAGCTCACCCGGATGTAGAGGGTGCAGTAGAAGCGATCCCGGAACTGGCGACTGCCTTGGTACTGGTAACGCGAGAAGAACTTGCCGGTCGCGAACTTGATACTTGCGTATGCGGATTTGGAAGTGTTGAGGGTAGTGAGGACAAACTGCAATATGTGTAAGCAAGGCGACTGATTATTCTTATCGAGATGGCACCAACAGAATCTTTTCTCGCTTCCAGTGAGACGTCATCACTGAACTTGTTCAGGCAGATGAGGGCGTCACGAAAAGCCGAGACGCCTTCCTCGCTCAGTGTGAAATTGAGAAGCGCCATGACGCTTTCCGAGTAGGCGATGGATCAGCGAAGAACCATGGTGGAGTTTAAAGAACAGAGTCACGATTAAGACGTGGAATTCTTCATAAACTTGAACTGTCGTCACTCACGATTGCTCTACGTGAACGCGTGCCTGCCGCAAGTTCGGTAAGTGCATAACCCCACTTAATCAGCTACCCTAGATCGTAAGGCGACGCGATTGAACTCAATGTTTTTATTGCCAGCTTGTTTAAAGGAAAAGAAGTTCTATTAATCCAAGGCTCATATCGCCATTCTCTGCGTGTCTCAATTTATCGCTAAACTCGTTCAAAGCCAGTGTCGTTGTCTCATAATGCCGGGATCCCTCAATGGATCAACAGAAGAAGTCGCCACGTCGGTAAGAAAGATGGGTTCCCGCCTCAAGCTCGGAAACAGCTGAACTTGCCAAGCGAGAACCGCCAGGGGCCTCGTCGGATACCGTTCTTGTCGACGTGAATGCTTGTGCCGAAATGGCGGCCGCCGATGCCCTTTGACCAGAAAAGACCCATGGTGTGCTTTTTAGTTGTTGTGAGGTTCTATAAAGTGGTTGGTAGGGAGATCTTGTATCACCCAGTTAGCTCACGGCGCTTCACAGGTTCTGAGGGTGTACTCACCTTGATAGGTTCAAAAGTCTAGCGCAGGATGTCGTTGAAAGAAGCTTGAAATGCAAGAAATAAGGTGATGAGGGGTTGGCGATCGCTCTTATACGAGTCGCTGATTGTTGTTGGGCACGCACGCCAATGACTTCCTTGGCAGGGACCATGAGGCCTCTGGAGGCGTCCAGTGACATGCCTTGACGTAAGCGCCGTGGCGGTGCCGGCCAGACGCCACACCTGGAATATGTCGGTTATCATCAGCTGGACAGGGATGGTGGTCAACCTGCCTACGCGACCATCCATCAGTTATCCTCTCTTCAAACAACCACGAGAGAAAGGAGCAGCAGCTACGTTCTTGCTCTGATAATTACCCCCAACAACATAATTTGAACACTACGACGACTCAAAATGATCACCGAATATGGACACATGTGGTCAATGTTGTTCAGCAACCTTTACTTTCCAAGAGGTCCAGGCTGTGGACTGAACAGCCCATAATGCGCTCTCGGCCGGATCTATGACCATCACCTAGGGCTTGCCCAAAACCAGAGGCAGATTGTCCAAATGGGTACCAACTTCTCGGCAATTCGATGGCCAAATCGATGCATATCCGGACGGTGTCGTCCACATCAAGAACACAAACTTTACAAGCACGACCAGTCGAGTTGTGTCAGGACTCGAAATGGACATTGTCGAATAAATATGGCTTATTGGGATTTATACGAATTTCGTTTACTATATATCGAAGGGTTGGTCCTTGTAACCGTCCCGTTTCCCATCTCCGACACAACTTTCCAGACATCGCCGCAGGAATCTGCCAAAGCCAACTACCAGCCACTGACAATTTCACTAAGCAACGTCGACAAGCACAGGCCCTCCAAGATGCCCAGAGAAAATCGCCGCAGAAGAGCCGGCGACTCTGAGCGCTCCGGCCGGATCCCTCGTGCTCGATTCAGTCCATACGAGAGACCTCGCTTTGAAACAGATGCTCGCTCTGTAACTGACGAGCAAGCTAGACACGCAAGAGAGAGGCTTGGTCAGGTTTTGACCAATGTTATCCAACGTGCGAACGGCTCCCATGCTGAAGCGGAAGTGGTCGAGGAGGCTGAAGAACTCTTGGGTTTGCTAATGGCAATTGATCAGCATCGACAGCAGCGTCTAGAACAGCATCTTGAAGAAGGACGGCAAGAACGGCCAGAACGGCCAGAACGGCCAGAACAACGAAGACGGCGAAGACGACGAGGGCGCCCAACTCCTGCTAGATCCCTTCAGACGTTCCCTGCGCTGCGGCAAATGCCTATGATGCAGCAACAGCCGCAGGAGCCGACATTGCCTCCACTGCTCGCGAACTCTACCACTTATATGGCCCCAGTTCCAGCCCCATCGGCTGATGAGCAGCCGATGTGGGAGTTTGAGGACTGGTTCGATGGTGAATACCTGGACCAGCTTCTCAGTGATTATCTGCATCCGGAAGGCCAGGAGCTGGTAGAAGAGGTGACGAGGCAGGTTAAGCAACTCAGTCTGGCCAGTAACTTGTCCCAAGAGGTGACGGGACTTGGTGAGCAACCGGCCTTGGCCCACGACCCTACGGTCAATGGACGGGATGGGGAGCCAAGCAGCGAGCGGCAGGGGGATGGCCACCAGCTGCCTCAGTAAGTATCTGCCATCTTTTTTGGTCACTGACGCGTGCCAACAGATAGCTATACTCCGTTTTGGAGCACGAGAGAGAACCGACAAGGTGAGTCTAAATGCCTTTCATTGCCACCTGATTGTAGGCGTTTAGATTGATACGGTCCAACTCGAGTCCATCGAGATTGTACTATGGCCTTTTTCTTATAGCTTCCTTAGATTTCTTTATTTAATGCGAATTTCTTTTTAACTTATTCACAGGGCTCGGAATTTTTGCAACTATTTAATTGACGAGTTGAAAGGAGTAACTCTCCATGGTAAACTACCTACATTGGCTAACATGGACACTAACACACTAGGTAGATACCCAAAACCTAAGTTAAGTTGCCCAACACAACTATCGAATGACAGGAAAGACTTGCTTATCTCAAATCGTATGCCATGCCATCACTTTATGCGCATTGAAGTTCGTTCCAGCCCGCAGCGACCAAACTCTCATCGCCCGTTCGATCTCCAGCACCAGTCCAGTAGAAGAGACCTCCCAATTCCATGGCCTTCGCATATCTGGCCTTGATACGAACCGTGGCGGGGACATCAAAGGAGACGAAACCCTTGTCGCCACCTTCGTCGACAAAGGACGCCGCGGCAACGCTTTCATCGACATGGGCGCCTTCAACCCATTCGCCTGGGAGGTCGCAATAGTCCATCTCTCCAGCCCCTTCAAAAGGATGACCTGGGCCACGTGCCTGGCCAAAGTATCTGGCATACGCTGGAATACCGAGAAGAACCTTGTGGCTTGGGAAGCCGTGGTTGATGACATAGTCAACGCCAGCCTGGCACGAGCTGCGGAGAGTTGGATAAACGTCGTCTTCACCTGGGGGTAGAAGCTGCGCGTGATGGCCACAGACGTCGGTCCATGCACCGGTGAAGTCGTATGCCATGAGGTTGAGAAAGTCGAGCAACTCGCCTACAGTAGGCAGGTCGAGTTGCTTGAGACAGTATTCGCCCACAGGGAGGGCACTGGTCAAGAGATAATCGGGTGCCGGGAGAGCCTGTCGAATGGCTTGAAGGAACAAGACATAATTCTGTCCTGCCTCAGGAGTCTGAGGATGTTCCCAGTCAACTGTTCAAACATGTTGGCCTCTCTGCTTGCACTTCATTTCAGGGCACACTCACTGTCAACGCCATCGAGTTGATGGGTATCGCAAAATTCCTTTATCTGCTGCGCAAAGGTTTCTCTTGCGTCCTCACTCTCGGCTAGGCCAGGAAACTCGTTGCTGCTTCCGCCTCCGCCGATAGACACAATAGTCTTTATGTGTGGGTTTTCGGTTTTCAATTTGGCAACGGCTGCAAGGCAGCCCTTCTCGCCATCGACTTCCATGTCGTTGTCGGCCCATTCGTCGAGAGTCTGCGGATATAAGCGAGTGCTCCATGTTTCAGAGAGGTTGCATTATAGGCGGCTGCATACCCGAAGGGTTCCATCCTCGTTGACGCTAGAACATGTTAGCCTGCGATTGGCGATCTGTGGCTGGCTTGAGGACTTACCCGACAAAGGCGTAGAAGACGTGTGTGATGGAGGAGACATCCAGGGAAGAAGGTGGACGCTCCTTGTAGACGCGCCACGAGGGGTAGTAGACGGCGTTGGCGTATTGTCCGGACATGTTGGTTGATGGTGATGGTGATGATGATGCTGATCTGGGACGGATCGATCTGACTATCCCACTGAGTGCCTAGATCGACAGGGACTCACCGTGGTGACCCCGCAGGCCGTATCATTTTCGCCAAGGTGAGATGTGAGTTGTCGTGAGGTGATTGGATCTGTTCTCGTATCCTATGTGGGTTTCCGAGGACGAGAAGACGCGTTGAGAGTGAGAATATTGTCTGGGCGCTTATCTAAGCTGTAGATGGTGAACATGACAAGGAGAAAGCCAGGCATCATTCTGTTGTGCAATTATTTGAGAAGAGATTCAAATGGCTAGAGTATTGCACTGGTATTGTGTGGTACATGGTTGCTAATGTTCATAACTGGGTTCTACATTGTCTAACGGCAGTAACTCGTATAAGTCATGACGCCTTGATACTCGCAACTCTTCGAGTCCTATTCGAGTCCTCCTCGTATTAGAGATGCCCCGAAACGACCACAACTTGGCAATGATTCTATGATAGTTACTCCCTCCAGTTTGATATGGACTTCGGTCTCTGGAACACCCAACCGCATCAAATCAGTGTCGTCGTCGATCCCGGCCGTCGATCGGAGCCGCACATGATACTGGCGTTTGCCTTTCATGGGTAAAATGTTCTACTCTTTACATCACGGGCGGGAGTGGTTGAGCTCAAGAGACTCGGTCCACTCTAGTCAAGATAGACTAATGCAAGGCACAAATGCCACGAGTTGCCAGCGTCATTGATGTGTGCTTGCTAGAAGCATATATCAACTGCAATCCATGTCGATTCTCGCACTATCTATGCCAAGTTACTGCTCCAGATGTGTTGTATAAACGGAGCATGGACACAAAGCCTTCCGAGAATTACTCCAATAGCAAGATCTGGACTATGCCCGTCGGTTCGGTCTACAAAGGACTACTTCGGATCATCTCGTTCATGGTTAAATTAGTCAAGAACGGATGACACGGCGGGTGAGTACCTTGAAGACTGTCCCCGAACTGGCACGCAAATACAAGCGGAACCAGAACCATGGCTTCAGCTTCGGGTATGCGGCTTCCTCGGAAATCGTATGGCCAACATGTTTGCGAGCGGAACGAAAGCCTCATCTTGTGTCACAAGGCTTCCAACCTCTGCTAGACAGGGCTGCTGGCCAAACAGGCTATCCACGCAGCGGGTAGCCTGGTCTCTGATGCATCCAGCCTTGCCAAACCACCCGGGTTCTCAGGTGACTTCCCCGACTTGATACCCGGAATGCGGATACTGTGCCTACGAAACTTGGGCGTGATCTCGGGAAATGCAAGCACGTGGTGATGGGCCTCGTGTCTCGGATAACGGCCTCCAGGGAGCCTGGGTATCACCAGACCTACAAGTGCTACCGAGATTGCTTTCCCGGGTTTGGAAGCTGGAGAGTTTATCAGGATATTTTGTGTCTCGGACTCCTCTGACATGGTCTGAAGAGGAAAGACGGATGCTTGCTGCGAGGTAGCATGTTAGGTGGGACCTGGTTCTGACGCTGGGAGCCAGATATTGAGGCAATCTCGAGTTTGCCAGCCTCGCTTCGTACATCTCCATTTCTGTACATGTCCTTTGACAATAGCAAGTGTGAGCTCGAGCACGTAACCGAGAGTCAAACAAACGCCTTGTCTACCCCCTGCCGAGTCATCAGTAGTAGACGGCAGACACTGTCATCGGGATACTCAACTCGGAAGAGCGGCACATCAGGGGGCGAGCTGGATAGCCGCAGGGTCAGATGGCCTCGAATCTCGGCCCCCCAGTTATCGGTCGTGCAAGGCAGTTTCGTGTTTGTTGGTTCAGTTTCTGTGACAGACAGATGCAGACGGTAAGATCGTCATGCGCAGGTTTCTCGGTGTGGAAATGACCGGGTCAGTGTGCATGGCCAACAGCTCGAGGCCTTGACAAACAGATTCAGCTATGGTGACGATATCCGCGAGAAAGAAAACACTGCCGCGGGGAGGGGGCGACCTTGTACCTCTGGTAACACAAGGCATCCCGCTTTGACGGGCCCGGCGTACAAGCAGCCGGGGGGTAGGGCCGCTGGCATCCCTACCCGGGATGCTGCATCCACAGCAGAGATGCCGCGGATCTAGCCATCCACGCAGGCTGGACTGCAGGCAGCCGCCACCGAATGGTACTCTCGAGTCTCTGTAGGTAGGCCGACGGCTGCCAACATGTATGCCCAGCTTGTTGAAACCGCATGGCCTCAAGGCTCGCCAATGCCTCTCCCCGCCACGCAGCTGACCTCGTTGTGTTTTTTTGTCGATAGTCTGAATAGCACATTCCTTGTCGATTCGGAGGCTTTCTGCTCAAGGGCGGAGTAAGACGTCAAGATACCAGCTCAGCCCCCTCCTCAGCCCGTCGACCCCCATCTCCCATTGCCGAGGACCTGGATTGTTTGCCTCTCTCTCTGTATGTGATGACTCTCACTCAATGGCCTGCCGGCTCAGCGCAGCGGTGAACCAACACACTACGGCAAACTTGACACCCCCCTCCCTAGTTCTATAGCAGTAGACAAGAGACCGCCCGGATTCGTGTGATTCATGCCCTGTGACGAGGCCCGCGAAACCTCGAGGGCGAATAAGAGCATTATACTCAAAAAGCCATTCATCGTCGTTACCAGAGTGTCGGGTCGGTCGGGGAGGCGCCCAGTGAGGCTGCGTCTGGCATCGGCGTCTGCTAACTCCATGAAGTTGGGACTGCATGGCCCTCTCTTTCTCTTTTGTTGGTGGGAACGGAGCTGATGTCCAAACTTGTTCGTGAGGCTTCCTCTAGCTTGAGAGTGTGAGAGACAGACAAGAAAGTCGTTTATCCCGCAAATAGCCTAATTGGAAGCTTGAAAAGAAGGTCCACTTTGTTGAGGCGCCTTTGTCCTACATGGGCCCAAGCATGGGCATGGGGAGAAAGAAAGAAAGCGTTCGCTTGTACGCACCTCGAGTGGCTGCAGGGCATCTCGACTCGACAAGATGTAGAATCATACCCTTCCAAGACTCGTACCCAAGTTCCTGGACTCCCAGATCCTGGCTCATGCTGTCGATCCTTCTCTCAATCTTCCAAACACCGTCGCACAAGAGCGGCAGTGCACACACACACACATAAACACCAAGAGTACTCGATGCAACCTCTCCACGCCTTGAGGGGTCAGAGGTCAAAGAAAAGACAAAAGGAAAAAAAATGCAACATCATGGTGGGATGTGCTACTGCAGGTCGTCTGGTGCAGAATATCCAATGCGTGGGGCCGGTGTGCTTGAGAGATTGGAAATGTTTGCTTGCCTACAGTGTGCGAGGCGTCAACGACCATGGTCAGAAAACGCCGCTTAGGGAATGCCACATGGAAACGTGCATCCAAGAGGAGGTCCGAGCTCAAAGAAAAGTGTACAGTATGCAAAAGTGAGTGTCTTGATGGATACAACAGGGCTTCATTCATGTCAAGCCGTCATACAACTAGACAAGCCGCCCAAAGAAATGCCCTGACAATAACAGTCTGTGATGGCTTCAAGGGCCCATAAACATACATGGTACAAGACAAGACAAACGTGAGAGCCACATGGGCAGACATATACATTTGGTAGGGTTTTCGTCGCCTTGAGGCACTGTACACACCCTCCATCTCTGGATACTCTATCCTCAGTCCTAACGAGAACATCTGGAGATACTCATCCAGTCCCATTAAAAGAAGTAGTCCTTTTGACACACCAAACCCTCTGTTCGGCCTCACCATAGGTATGACCTAGGGCAACTCACTTGTCGCTCACAAAACTCGGACGGGTGCCCTTCTCTCAAAAAAAGTTGAAACAGGAATCAAGAAGTGAAAACAAACAGACAAAAAGACCAACATGACCGAAACATTCCCTTGCGCGCGCCTTCATGAAGGGGTAGTAGTAATCTCGCAGAGCCCTCAACTTTGTGGGCCCATTTCCCTGAACGCCCAGAACAATCCCGCAGTTTGTCATCAGTAACAATCCTGAAGAACCTCCATCAATCGTACGTCCTGCTGTAGAAAGTCGTTTCCGTGAACAATCGCTTTTCCATTGATGACTGTGTTTGTCATTTGGATCCTGCAAGTCGTGAAACAAGGCCGCTGGGCCCGCGACTGACTGTTGGCCAAAATGCCCCGTCAAACTCGCAGTGACACGCGCATGCCGTGTTTAATCATCCCGCTGTGGGGGTTCCCGACGCGTCTCTCGCCTGGAGAGACCCGGAAAGCTCGCAGCAGTACTGATGGTGGTGTAGTCATGCTCCTACATGACCGTTGAAGCCAGGAGGCGCGATTCAACATCGTCCATCCCCATACCGTCCATGCGCGGTCCCTCCATCCCCTGGAGCCTGGACTCGATAGCTTGGAATCGGGGCTCGTATCCTCCCGCTCGCGCTTCGAGATTCTCCATTCGCTTCTCGATGTTATCTAGGCGCTGCTCGATGCGCATCAGGCCCTGGGCCATGTCGTGGTTGAGGCGATCGAGCTTGTTGGTGAAGGAGCGGATCGAGGTGGCCAGCGGCGCGTTCTCTTGACCGGGAGTGCCAGCGGGAACCCGGGGTTCATGGTTATGACGACCTTCTTGGATGGCAAAGCGCCATTGATTCCCGAGCTGGACTTCGCAGACAGCCTTTGCACGGAAAGGGCAGTCGATCTTGCGCGTCGATGGATTGCGCTTCTTGGCGGTGCTGTTATACTTGACACCACCGCGATCGCAGACAAGATCGTAACGGGTAGGCTTTCCGTCGCGATAGTTGGAGGCGCGCAACTTGACAATCCCGTAGCCCTGATCCTTGGCGACGCGCTGAACAGAGGCCATCAAGTCGTCAAACGTCCTGAAGATGCCTTCTGGTGGGGGTAATAGCGCTGGAGGTGGTGTATTCGGCATGACGATTGCTTGAGCCAGGGTGGCGGTTGTAACGGGGAATTTTGGGGAAAGTGGGGAGGGCAAGTGTCTTGCCAGAAAAGAGCGGCCGTGGTGGCGGTATAAGAGGCTTGGGATAATCGCGTCTGGGCAGTCGCTGTTGGTCGTAGTTCGTCGTCGTATATTCGGTCGATGTAGGTATGTACTATGCAAGAGGCTGGGCTGTAAGGATTTTTCCAATCCGCACTGTTGAACAAGACGACAGCACTTACAAGGTTTAGTGTTGATCCGGTCCGAGCGAGGCCCACTCCGCCTGCAGCAAGGGGCAGAAGTACGTACCCGTTCTGCGGGAGCTTCTTGTCGCGGCGCTCCGTGCAGATGAGAGAACAAGAGTGTTTGAATTCGGAAGGTAGCTCAATGAAGGGCGTGGGTGTGGCTGAAGAGAAAGATAGGAGGACGGGTGTATCAGAGTCGACGAGGTTGCTGCACAAAGGCAATGCTTTTCGGTGATGGGGGAAGATGGTGGTTATATCCTCGAGTCTTTGAGAGGAAGGTAGATTCTTGGAACTGGTGATGCGAGACTTCCCACGTCAACTTGAGTTCCCCAAGCTGCATGGCTAGCACGTGATAGACTGACAATTGAGCATCTGGCAGCGGCCTGGCGCAGCGATGCGGGCTCGCCCAAAGCAAGGAGGGGATACAATCCGTCTCAAAATCTGCTTGCATCTCGTAGAAGATATTATTTTTATCACTGATGCTGTTCTTCTTTCTTTCAACAAAGACCACCAACACGCATGTCACCAGATCGACACGGTGCGGGCTGGCCGTTCCTGGTTCCTTGCTGCCAGCCGACTCGGTTCTGATAGTACCTGGCTCGCAGGCAAAATAACCCGAGAGATGTGGTAACACCGAAACGTCAAAGCTTCTTCCTCCCCTGGCCCCACGCACGTCGCCCAGACCCGTCCCCGACGCGGAGGCAAACGCAGCTGGGAATCAACCTCCAACCTTAACTTTCTAGAATTATTCGTTGCACCTGCTGCACGCAGTGGCTTTTTTGTGTTCTTTTTTAAAAACAGAGCCGTACGCACTCTCCCCAGCCTGGTCATTGTTGCCCTCTGCTCGTCTCATCTGGTCTCGGCCACCGGCTGCGCTCGTGTTGCTGCTCGACACCCTCAAGTCTTGGATACCCTCACACCCGTCGTTTAGTTGAGCCCGGAGAGCAACAACTCCTTGCTGCCATGAACCAGCAGCCACCCACCCAGAATCAATCCCAGGCGCCAGATGCAGCCGGCCAGGGTGAATGGGATGAAGCCCGTCTCGAGGAAGCCATGCAGCGGCTCAAGCTCCTGCATATCAAGGTAATGGTGCTTCCAAGGAAAGAAACCGAGGCGCAAACTTGCTGATCCGGCTCTCGTTTCAGGTTCGGCTCTTGAGAGACACCATACCGCAGATGATCCAGCCGCTTCTGCAGAAGCAGCCCTCACGTAGGCGCCCTATTCCCACACGGAAACAACTTCAGCTGATGCATCTCATCACAGCCGACGCCATGTTTGCCGCCTACATGAAGTCCATCACTGAAGCGCAGAACAACGTCAAGGAGTTCACCGAACTAATGCGCGATGACTTCAGCCAGCAAATAGCTGCTCAAGTCCAGAAGAGGCAAGCAGAGGAGCCGAATGGCATCGTGCCATGGCGACACCAGGACCACCCCGACTGGTTCACTCTTGACAAGAAATGATGATGTCCATAATGCTTTGGTTTATGGTTATTCTTTGATGTGATATTAAGGGCGTTCTTTTAGATACAGGTTCTAGGTAATGTCAGGTAGAGTTGCACTGCTCAGACCCAAGTCTGAGCGACATAGATCCAGTCAGGTTAAGGATCTAGACAATGCCATCCCCGTCTATTGTTGCAACCCTCCTACGCCTCGGTGACAGATTCGCTTAACTCGACCAGTGACCAACCCTGATCCGTCGGTTGCTCGCTGGTCATATTCATACTGTCAATCAACTCACGACAACGAGTTCCGCATCCCAAAAGGAACCTTGGCTAACAAGTTCCTCGGCCATGATCCGGAAATACGAGTTCGCCCATACTCGACTGAGTCCTGAGTAACATGAGCCTGAGGAGAGAGGATCCAATATGTTGCTCAAAGCCTATTCGTCAGTCTCCTTCAATGTGGAGCTAACCAGATCCTGAGTGGAAGAACTCAGGTGAAGAGAGAATATTGTCACGTGAGGCGTTCGGGCAGCCCACTGCCCCACTCTGATTCGTCGGTTTAGCGGGCACAATCCAGCTTCCCACCCACACAAAATTTCCAAAAGCCTCGAAATTCATTCTCGTTCTTGGTGAGATCCTCATTGCAACTCCCGACGACCACCAGCCGCCAAAATGGTTTCCCAACGAGTCACTTACCGCCGCCGCAACGGGTGAGTTCCTGTCTAGATGGTCTCGAAATGAATACTCGAGCCATTGCTTGCGACCGCCGTGGCTAACCTGCGCTTCTCCAACAGCTACAACACCACCTCCAACCGAACCCGGGTCATCAAGACCCCCGGTGGTGACCTCCGCCTGCTTCACATCAAGAAGCGCGGCACTGTCCCCAAGTGCGGTGACTGCGGCTCCAAGCTCTCTGGCGTAAGTCGACCTCGACAGCAGCGAATTCTTTGCGACGTGGCGGATGGGACGAGACGAGCACGATGAGTGTTGGGACCTGGATAGAGGACACGCATACAGCAGACGAGGACACCGACACACCACACTGACTGAATTCTCTACCGAAACGAACCCTCTATCCAACCTCTCTCATCTCGTCTCGAAACATTCACCACCACAAAGGGCTTCTCGGACATAGTCACACAGAACACAAGGACTAACTTTCCCGTCTCATAGATTCCCGCTCTCCGACCCCGCGAGTACTCCCAGATCTCCAAGCCCAAGAAGACCGTCCAGCGCGCCTACGGTGGTTCCCGATGCGGTGGCTGCGTCCGTGACCGCATTGTCCGTGCCTTCCTCATCGAGGAGCAGAAGATCGTCAAGAAGGTGTTGAAGGAGCAGGAGCAGAGCCAGAAGAAGAAATAAATGCAATTTCTAGTTGGCTTTTTCTGCGCGGGAAGGGCAAGGAACTCTGGGGACTCGGTTCACTGCTTTGGTGTTCATTAGGGCAAAAGGGACTGCATGATACATCGGGCCGGGGCCAGAATGGCTGGCCGTCTGCCGTCTTTAGGACTGCTACCTTCCTCTTGGTGGTTTGAATGAAAAAAGAACATCAAGCTGGCGTGGACTGGATTGTCGTCTGCATGAGTGATACTGGGGCTTCTTTGCGTGGGTGAAGTGAGTGCCAAGGTTTTGGCCTATGTTCCGGGGTCTAGGTGAAAAGTTACTGGCGCCTTGAGGTTGAATTAATTCCCTTTGTGGATTCAAGTCTTATGATCAGTGACCCGTAGAGAACATGCACCCCAGTGATAGACGGGAGATTGTTGTTGTACTTTGATGAGCAATCATCATGACGTGCGGGACCGGAAAAAATATCCATCCCCCACGTTGAACCTCTTCCACTTGAACCCTGCAAGCACCAAGCCCAACTCTTGTCCAACCATCAATTGCTTATTCCTGAGCGTCCTCGATACTTTGACGGTTGGTCAACGTCTCAGACATGGCATCGCGAAGTTTTATTCGGCCGTGTAGCGCACAGCGCGTTGTGCGCCAGGCCCTCTCCCAGCCCATCCGACCCTCCCACTCCTCGATCGCAGCTCTCAGAACCTCTTCTCCGACGTTTTCGCACGCCCCTACGCAACCTATATCATGTCGTCGAGCCTTCCACGAAGCCCCTGGTCGGAGAAAGGGCCAAGAACCGCCGGCGCAGGCTCCTCCGACCGACTTTGGCGAACTCGACATACTCGGCAACACTCCCATCCCCTCAACCTCGGTCGACGTTTGCATGTACGATGGATTTGGTCTGAACAGCGGCGCTACAATCACGGACGGTAACGGCGCATTGTTGGTCGACGGAGAGGTGTTCAACTGGCGGCCGTGGGAGGCGAAAGGTTCGTTGAACCTCACCAACAAGAAGGGCCAATTTGAGCTTCCGCCTCAAGCATTCGCCTTGTTTGATTTGATATGGCCTCGCCCTGGTGAGTTCCCATCTATCTCACCGTCCATCCTCTGCCTTGCTGCTCATTGGGAGACGGTTGTTGGCAACACTTGGCTAACTCTATCATAGACCTTCTGATCATCGGAGTTGGCCCATCCATCATGCCGCTGGCTCCTGCTACGAGGCGACACCTGGCCGAGTTAGGAATGCGAGTCGAGATACTGGATACGAGGAACGCCGCTGCGCAGTTCAACCTATTAGCTACGGAGAGAGGTGTGTCGGATGTGGCGGCCGCCTTGATACCTATCGGATGGAAAGACGGGGTTGGGGCCAAGTAATGGGATGGTAAGGTTATGAGGGACTTGTATACATATAATGTAACATTATGAGCATCATGGATGGCTATTGTACTCTTTGGTAGTTGGGTTGGATGGTGGGCAATAGGTTAGACAATGTTGGCGCATGATGGATGTATAGTAGGTAGTGTATATGAACGCCCACTCTTGACGATCTGTGTTGGACAACTCCTGTATTCCATAGGGCCTGGCTTAAATGGCACTTGCTCATAGCTGGCTTGTTGTGATGCTGTGTTTTTCCAATCTTGTGTTTCATCAAGCCGCCTACGATTTTGAGATGAAGGAGCCCCAGCTAGTAGGTCAATAGTCGCGATTCACTGTCACATTATAGCCCATACGTACTTATACAACTTGCCTATCAATATCTCGCTATAATAAGACACTCCATCATAAAAACTATATGTGCTCACCGTCAATAATTCGACCATTTCTTCAAAATTCCATTGTCGTTCAGGGTAGCCCTCTCTAGGGCTGTCGTCAATATTAGATAAGCAAGAATTCAACCCCATGTTTATCTGCTGCACAGATGATTCGCCGCAATCGCTCTTCCAATGACGATCCCTTCGCGACCCCAGGCGGATGATGCAATGCCACGATTGGCTGCCCAACCTCAGACTCAATTCATCGCCGACAGACTCAATCTCAAAATCCCATCATCGCCAATTAAAGCATCTCGTGAGCAAGATCGAGTTCCCCACTGAAGCTCCAGCCTCACACCGCGACTGTCCTACTCAAGCCACTCTTGACCTTCTTTTGAAATTTTTTTTCGCGCGCCCGCGTCTTGACCGCGATTTCCGTGGGGCCTTAGGGTCAAAGAGGTCTTCAAAAACCCAGCCCAGGCCTGGGTCGCTCTCAGATGCCCGGACCTATCCCCGGCACTTGCACGGCGCCTTCACCATATCAATTGGCCTGGTGAGCCTGGCCTTGTCCTCCTCTGTCCTGACGTCGCTCTGTGCCGGCTGGAGAGGCTCCGGTCCCGGTGGCACCAAGGGAACAAACGCAAACTCCAAGTTACTCTTGTTATACCCTTGGCGGTGACTCAACAGCTTCAAATCTCGGATACCCTTACTTGGTAGGAGCTACCGAGGAGCTCGGCCTTTCAACTGCAGCCCAATCCATTAATTGCGGCTCAACTACACCTGGCATCTGTCCTCCACCAACCCCATATCTACCTGCGACAACATTATCCCACTTCAATTGGACCCCAGCAGTCATCCATTGAGCACGCTCTCCTCTCAGACGCACGGCATGACGGCTCCTCACTCCGCGGCCTTCCAACAGGCCATAGACTCCACTGACCCTCATCTCACGGACCCCTCCCTCCTCAAGGATCACTCAGACTTCAAGTCTTACAGCACCAGCCGCTTCGAATATTCCGGGATCCGAGTCTTCTACCGCCAGCATGCTAAAGCCGAACAGCTGCCCAAGAACCCCGCGCCGCTACCGCTGCTCGTTTTCCTCCATGGACTTGGAGGATCTGTCGCTCAATTTCACCCACTGTTGAGCAGTCTTGTTGACCTGGCCCCCTGTTTGGCAATCGACTACCCCGGATGCGGACGGTCCGACTTCTCGGTCACCAGTTGGGAAGCTTACACGACAGAGGCCCTGGTAGAGCTCCTGGAGATCATCATCGAGGATTACCGCGACAAGGATGCAGGTCAACGTGTCGTTCTGATCGGTCATAGTATGGGAACGGCTCTTTCTGCCCAATTGGCTAACACGAAGCTGGCCCATGCAACCTCTCTGTCACAGTATGTGGTAGGATTGGTGGCTATTTGTCCAGTGTCCAGCCCACCCAATGAGTCAACGACTACATGGGCCAGGAGGGCGTTGCGAATTCCAGGCTGGCTATTCGATCTGTGGAGAGCCTGGGACGGCTGGGGTGGTCCGGAGAGCCCAAGTGTCAAGCGTTTCGTTGGAGAAGGTGCTGATGAAGCAACCCGAATTCTCCAGTACCGCTTCAACAAGCAGAGCCGGACCCCAGTCTGGAGGCGAATGGCGAACGGCGCCTTGCCAGTTTACAAGGACGGTCAACCGATAGGCGGCATTCCTACTTTGGATACCTGGGCGGGCCTGGATATTCCTGTTTACCTGATCGCGGGGGAGAATGACAACATCGTCTCCCCCAAGGAGGTTGACAAGATCACCAAAGTCCTGGACCCTGAGAAAGAAACATCAAAGCCCGATGACGGAGAAGAGACAGACCAAACGATTGTTGATGCTGCTGCTCCTGTCAACACCTCGGTACGGCCACGAGATCACATCCCTCAAGCCATTGACGATCTTCGGGATGAGGATTTCCAAGTCATCAGGCAACCCAGGTCCGAAAGCTCCAGCAGCGATAGTCCTAATGATCCTTCGACTCCAAACGAGACGCTGGCCGAACTGCCACCGCAGCCGAATCATCCCAAGAAGGTGGTTAGATCCATTGTGATGCCACCTCCTGCAACGCACGCCGTTCTATATACCCCCTGTTCAGTTCGTGCCGTTGCAGGATTAATATCCGACTTCCTCGCTACGCATATCACAAACAGACTATCCCTTGCTTGGCAGCTGCAGTATCTATCCCGTGAAGGAAAGTGGGATGTCAAGAATCTCGCCAAGTGGAAGTCAGTCAACCCCGTCTCTGAGCCGATTGGCCCTGTCGACAACCCTGTCTTCCGCGCCCTCAAGACACTTCGCGAAGCCGACGACGTCCACTGCCCACCCAACTTTGTCGACAAGTGGGGTGACATTGTTAAAGATGTTATCGACATCTCCAAGGACCAACCCGTCTATGACCCCCGCGGACTGGATCGGGCTGGCGTTCATTACCACAAGTTTCCTACCGTGTCCAAGATCCCCCCACAGGCCCACGAGATCGAGGCCTTTATTAAACTTGTCGATGGACTCCGCGAGAAGCAGGCGGAGCGGGCTGTCGCCGAAAACTGGCCCAACCCAGAAAAGTGCGTCGTTGGAGTCCACTGTCATTACGGCTTCAACCGCACGGGATACTTTATTGTGTGCTATCTCGTTGAGCGGTGCGGCTATGGTGTCCGAGAGGCTATTGATGCGTTCGCCAGGGCCCGACCTAATGGGATCCGCCATTCCCACTTCTTGGACAGGCTATATGTGCGATACAACGTGGATGCTGTCCCTCATACCGAGACTTGACATCATCGCCCTCATGTCAGTATAAGATCTTGATCCGAAGGAAGGGTTGGTGGATAGGGAAGTGTAGTTGAATCGAAAAGGGGGGTTCTTGTTGGGTTAGCAGGTTGGCGTCTGGATGATTGATTGTCTTGTTATAAGAAAGCGAATGAATAGATGGCTGGGCCAAGCGTATGGATTTCACAGTATGGTTCTCCTGGGATGGAAGGGTGGAGTTGGCGTTATGATCTATGGATATCAACATTTCATACTGAGATAGCGCTCTTGTCGAATTGATAATAGTTTCACTCTATCATGGTGATTCGCTTCTGAGACTCTTGTTGTTTGAAATAGAATGAATTGTTTCGTCTGCCTACCCAACGTCCATTGATCTCAGTCATATTCTAGTGACGACAACTACCAAAGTCAAGAGACCAAATCAAACATGGATATTCCAACATGTTACTCCCAATGTTGCCCAGTGTCAATTCCCCTTGAAAACGATTATCGAAAACATTCGTGAATCATGAATGCCTATACTCAAGTCCCAGTTTCATTCTGTAAACATCCTCCTCTTAGATGTGATCTCTAGCGACAGCTTCTATAATGCCATCTATTCTAGATCGATGCGAGGACGTGGTACTCGGCACTGCCAAGAACCGATTCCTCATCTAGTTCATCTGAACCCTTAAGAAGAGACTTGTCCATCTTCTCCTTGAGTTCTTCGGTAATGACATCCACGTCGACATCGAGGTACTCGCGCAGGAACTTGCCAACGTCAGTGTTCTCAACGTTGCCTCGGATGGCGTCAGTGCCCGGGCCGCCAGAGCTGTAGATGTTGACATCGACGGCCGTGTGGCCGTGGGTGCTCCATCCGACATGGGCCCGCAGGGAGATGAGGGCCGAGAAGAGGACAAGAGCGCTCTCGGGGTGCTCGGCGATGGTGGTGATCTCCTTGTCCGAGGCGTTGGAGATACCAAGGCCGCGGATGATGAGCTCCTCGTTGATATACTTCTTGAGCTTCTCCAGGTCCTTCTTCGACTCAGACTCAGACGCAAGATGGGCGTGGAGCTTGGCCGCAAGCCACTCCGCCGAGGCGGTAGCGTTGGCAAGGACCTTGGGGTACCAGTTATAGACTGGGAGGTGACCGGGTTCCTGGATGGCGGTGGCGAGACCACCAGTTTCATGGTCGCTGGTGGCGACAAGGACGGTTTCAGTCTTGCTCTGCTTGATGAAGTCGAGAACGGCCTTGAAGGTCTTGTCGTACTCGAGGACCTCGTGGACCTGAGCCGCCGGGTCGTTAATGTGGCCGGCGTGGTCGATCCTGCTGCCCTCGATCATGATGAAGAAGCCCTTGTCGCTCTTCTCGGTCGCCTTCTCAAGAGCGCGAAGAGCAGTCGTGGCCATCTCACTCAGAGAAGGGTAGATGTCGTTGAGGTTTCGGCGGTCAATCTCGAAGGGAATGTCAGAGGGTGCAAAGAGCCCAAAGAAGGGAAGTTCGACGTTCTCGCCGCCCTTGAGGGCATCAAAGCCAGAGCGGCTATCGGTGTAAGTCCAATTGTGCTTCTCAGTGGCAAGTTTGATGACATCCGTGTCGTCGGCTCGGCAGCTGCCCTCAGTTCCCTTGGCGAGGTAGTTGCATCGGCCACCACCAAGCATAAGGTCTACAGTCCGTCCAAGGGCGCCCTCGCCGATCTGCTGGAGAGCGATCTCGTCCTCCATTTCTCGGACCCTGACATGGGAGTTGAAACATGCAGGTGTAGCATCCTCGATTTTGGTTGTAACAACGAGACCGGTATGGTATCCGGCGCGTTTCGCAGCCTCGAGCACGGTTCCGCAGGGGTCGTGGTTTGGCAGGACGGCGATGGCACCATTGTAGCTCTTCTTGCCGCAAGAGAAGGCGGTCGCGCCGGCAGCGCTGTCGGTGACGAGGGAGCTGCTGGAGCGAGTACGGCTGGATCCCCAAAAGTGCTTGTCGAGGGTCAAGACGTCGTCGTGAGGGAGGCCCTGGACGAACTGCCTGTAGCTGCGAGTCAAGGACAGCGGCGCGGGGCCCATGCCGTCAGAGACCATGAAAACGAGGTTTCGCTTCGCCGAGGGAACATTGCGGTCGTGCCTCGTCTGCTGCTCATGCTGTGTCCAGACGGCAATGACGATGACTGCGGCGGTGGCTACAAGAGCCCAGACAAAGAGGCCGAGCTCGCGAATGCGCGAGTGCCGGACAGCCTTGCGATTATCTGCGTCATCGGAGCGGCCGTGACCGGACAAGAGAGGATCGCTTTCGTTGGCCTCATAAAAAGCCATTGTTAGCTAAAAATCCGCGTAACAGCTTCGTGATACAGAGGAGTAAGACAAACCATGGTTAAAAATGACGGGCCAGCGTCGAGAGTGTGGTTGATAAAGGGAAGAGTTTAGAGCTCCGGCGAGGCAGCGAGCGATAAGATGGCCGCCCTGGTGGCGTCTCAGTAAAGTTCTATCAGGCAGGGCGCGGGACCCGGAGGCCAACAGGGGTCCCAACAGGGGTCTCTACTGCATGGGGCCGCTAACGTTCACTGGGGTGGACACGCTGCTCCGGAAGTGACATCAGTGGTTCACGTGGGAGGGACGGGAGAGGGTTTCATTTGCTCCGCTGCCGGACCCCAACCAGCAGTGTCTCTGTTCCTCCCAAACACAACCAATGAATACTTCTCATCTTGACCACGGGAGCATATCTTTTGACACACGTTTGAGATCATGGGGATTGATGTTTTGCCCGTTGCCTTGAGGACATCTCTTGGATCTCGCTCATCTGCCTGAACTAACTCTATTTATTAGGTCTTTGGCTGCACCTGACTCTATCCCTCCAAGACTGACTCTCCTCTTGCTTGGTCGAAACTTTATACTGACATTAGAAAAATTCTACCTCGAGTGCGGCCCGTCGTTTCAATAGCCTATCGCCCCTCCCGACGACCCGACACCATCTCATGCAGCAAGCTTCGGGCAAACTCCACACTGAGAGAATCCATTCGAATCGGTCTCTCAACGAGACATGCTCCTATCACCTCACGATTTCCAAAGAAACCCCTCACCCAGACGACGTGTCCCGAGTTTTGATGTCAAATTTGCTGCTCAATGAGGGCGCTTCCTGAAGCAGGAGGTTGCGGACTCTCCCGGGTTTGTGGACGGTCAAGCGACCGATTTCGGCAAACCTCAACAAGTCACATACGATCCCAGTGGATTGCCAATGGACCAACATCGATGCAATGGACCCAATAGGCGTTCGAACCTTAGTGACATTCTGGTGCCACGGACGGGGGGCTGTGGTTCTCTCGTCACGCTTTGAAGGACGGATAACCACGTTGCCTCTCGGAGCGAGTGATGACGGCTGTCAAACCGGTTCGCACAGGAGAAAGTTGCTACACACTCACGAGCAATGGTAGAGAGCTCCCAGCAGGAAATGAAGCTGTCTCGTTCGTTTAAACAAACCCTCCCAGTCGCGGATTGTGCGTTTGCGAGTGATGGATGGCAAATCAACTCTGCAATCCGCAGCAAGGCAAGATGATGCCGACTGCGTCGACTGCAATCGGAATCCCACTGCCTCAAAAGACGTCAGCCATCAGCATCACCATGTCCCGTGCCTATCCGAGCACCTTTGTCGGGACACAGCGCAGCGAACAGACCGAGAAAGCTACCCCCCGATCAAGATGCCCCCATGTGCGGCTACATCTTATTAGTGAACCTCTGCGGATGTTATGGCGGCTTCGAGTTTGATACGTCCTGCGACCGGATCTTTGAAGAGCTGAACAGAATAAACGATGCCGACGCCTGGGGTCCTGATACTATCAACGAGGTGCCCTTCTCGTTCCCCGACGAGTGCGTCCCTGGCTGGCACAACACGCGCTTCATCATGACCTACAGGGTCTGTTGCTCTCAGTGGTGGTTTAATTGCCCTTCGGTTACAGTTCCTGGCTACCCATGTCTCTACTACTACGTGGAGAACGTGTAGCATCGAAAAAGAAACATTGGCGATTGTACGATACTGGTGAAGATATTAGACGGAATCAACTCACGCTAAAAGGGGCGGAGTTTAAGGCGTGACAGGTGTGTTAACTTGGCGTTTGGAGAGAGGAGCAGTCATTTCGAGGTTAAGGTGGGTTTGGGGGCGTTATTCAGACAGGTCTTGTTATTTACTCACGATGTTGTCAGTGAGATAGGCATTCATCGGAAAATGCTCCCCTCAATACGGCAACACATTCTTCAACTGTTGCATATTACATTCTGTCTGGACCTTCAGCTTGATATGTGGTGTGTGGGACCTTTTGTGCTCTGCTGAACACGATCGACCGGTCAGAAATGGTCGAAAATAGTTCCGCCGGCTGTGTTATACGACGCCAGACGTTCCCCAGCGTCTGAAGCAGGGCCGTTGTGACGTCGTGCCGGGGATGAGATACATGTCAGAGACGAGGATGGCTTCAGGGATGAAAAGAGGGTTGTACATTAGAGGAGCTGAAGAGTGGGAGGTGACATGGAGGTTGTCCCCGTTGGGCCGGCCGCAGGTGTCAAAGGTCATGCCCCTTGGTTGTACTGGGTGTTTTGAAACGTCCTACCAATGAGGCCGTCGTGATAGGTATTCAGAGACTACAAGTAGGAGTACGATATGCTTTGTATTATTAAGTCTTCTTAATACGCCCACGCCGCGATAGCTTGTAATAAGATCCTACCACTCGAGGTCCCTTCCCAGGAGGTAATTCTGTAAATATTAAAAGAAATTTCTTACCTTATTTCTAATAAAAATTCTATCATCTTTAACAACCACTCAACTTTGAGAATGACTAACTTGCTGATTTGTCGCCCAGACGGCAGATTGTGGGTTGGAAATGCTTGTTCAGAAGCTTGGCCAAAGGCAGCATGTAACTGAGCATCGGCGATTGGCGTGGGGAATTTGACGCCCAGGTCCATCCCATCCCTTGGAGCGAAACACGCAGCGCAGCAACGTCATAATTGGCGATGACTTCCAACAGGGGACGGATAATCGGCTTCGAAATTCGAGACGAACAACTGGCACTAGCTGAGCCGAGCGACGCCTGAATCAATCCCGCTGACATTACCTGGTCGATTTCGCTGCTGGCCGCTGACGGTGGCTTCACTTCTGGATGGTCGAGGCCCCAGCCGATCCCTGAAACCAATCTTGGTGCTGACGGGACTGGACCTGGTGTTCCCCTGCGTCGCGACGCTCCATCCATCCATGGATGCAAGGCCAGCACGCAACCCAACCCAACTTTACCCTTGAATTTATTTTCGGCTTCGTATTACCTGATGGACATAAACGGGTCTTTTCCTTTTCACCCCTTTCTACCCACTTGAAGAGGTTCCTGGTCCTGGTGGCTTGAGCGGCTGCTGCAGATTATCCTCTCTCCTCCCAGTTAAACCTTCGATCTTGGGCCTCTCCAATCTTCAGCGTTCGCTCTCTCCTTCCCGACAACATCATGCCTCAAGACGACGAGGACGAAGGCCGCCCGAGCCATTCCTCAAACACCAACGTATCCAATCAGGGCGACGATAGCAGCGATAGCCGGCATGTTCGATACAACCTCACCGTCGATACCCAGAACCTCTCGCCGCCCCAGGCCAGTCCCAACAGGCCTGCGCGATCCGACACTGAGCTGCATCGCCAGATGACCTTTTCGCCCTCGCTGCTGCGCCGCCGAGTGACTCGCGCCCCGACCTTTAAGACTGTCGAGGACTACGATGAATTCGATACCACCTTCAGCGCCCGCCCGGGCTGGCAGCCCGGCTCTGAGCCTGGCTACGACCCAATGCTCCCCGATGGCGGACATGCGTCAATGCCGACTCTGACGGCGCCCTGCGAGATCTCCGTCATCGACTTTTCGCAGCAGGCCGTGCTCAAGCATCACTTTGACAATGAGGGCTTCATCAACTTTCTGGAGCTGCCTAAGGAGGATTGGGTCAAGTGTCGCTGGATCAATGTCAATGGACTCAGTTGGGATGTCATACAGGCCGTGGGCAACAAGAAGGGGCTGCACAAGCTGGCGCTGGAGGATCTGATGCAGATTAGGAACCGCACAAAGGCCGATTGGTATCCCAACCACGCCTTCATTGTCATGACTCTGCAGAAGCTCGTCCACCTGGTCGACGACGACGATGATTCGACCGATACTAGCAGCACCTACTCGAGCAAGTCGTTCCATGCGCTGAGGGGATCCATCAGGGAGCTCTGGAGGAGCCGCAGGTCGTCGGACCCAGAGAAGAATGCGCCGCCTCATGGACTGCGACCTCAGGATGTCACCACAGATCTTCAAGAGACTGGCATGATCCGGACCCTACAGCGATACCATGCCTCTGGGAACGAGGCGCGTACCGAGTTCATGGAGAATCACTCGTCCCTCGCGCCCTACCAGATGGCCATCTCGGCGGAGCAGGTCTCCATCTTCCTGACATCGGACAACACCGTCATCTCCTTCTTCGAGGTCTCGGCCGGCGACATTGAACGCCCCATCTTTACGCGCCTTAGCACGCCGGGCACCATCCTGCGCGAGTCCAACGACGCGTCCCTACTGTGTCAGGGCATCATTGACGCCATCATCGACCTTGCCATTCCCCTGACGGCCGTGTACACGGATATCATTGCTGATATCGAGATCGACGTGCTCACGGCGCCGAGCGTCACGCAGAGCAAGAAACTCTACATCTGCATCAGCGAGATCAATAAGATGCTCAGCTTCCTCAACCCCATCGACAACGTTGTCAACGTTCTTCGCGACCACAAGACGTACATGACACACGATCAGGCCCAGAAAGAGCTCGAGAACGCCGGATCCGGCGTCATCATCACCCCCATGACACACACGTACCTCGGCGACGTGCTCGATCACTGCATCATGATCACCGAGTCCCTTCATCAGCTCAAGCAGTCATCGGACAATTTGATTGATCTTATCTTTAATACTATTTCTGCTGGACAGAACGAGTCGATGAAGCAGCTTACTACCGTCACCATTATCTTCTTACCGCTTACGTTTATTACTGGTTTCTTTGGTCAAAACTTTGACGAAGCGACATTTCCCGATCTTCATCATCCTATTTGGTATTTGTAAGTTGTCCAGTCTCTGATGCCTCTGATGATATGCTAATGATTATCACAGCTGGGCCTGTGCTGTGCCTACCGTGGTCGCAACAATCCTGATTCTCATGAGAGAGATGATCTACAACTGGCTTGTGCGCATCGTGCAAAGGAGACACATTGTCACGCTCAGAAAGAAGAAGAAGAAGAAGACGAGGCAGCAAAAGATAAAGCTCAAGGTGTAATGGCTTGGATTGGATACGTAGTTGCAGCATTGGATGATTTGATGATACCCAGACGTTGAGAAGCAGACCAGGATATTTCCTGCTCAGGGGATATAGAGGCCGGGCCGGCATATACACTTGATTCCACAGACTTGTTTTGGCTTTTGAATCAAATTACTTGGATTGAATTTCTGGCTATGGTACCTGATAGTATCTATCTACTATGCTGACAATTGTTATTGTTGTTCATCTATGAGCGCCTGAGCCAGAGCCCTTCGTTCGACGAGGACGAGGAGCTGCTCTCCGAGTCAACAGCATAGGTTCTAGCGGAACCAACCTCCATTACCCCCTGGCCGTCCAAGGCCGTTGTAGAGAGACATCCTCCACTTTGCTCTGCCCTCTTGAGTGCGTTCCAGTAATGGCTGAGGGCATGGTCGAACGAATGCGTCAGCATTGCTTCCATACGATCCTTGGGCTCCATCCTCTCAACTTCCGCAATCTTCTCCTCGATGCTTGCCACCGCCGTTCTGAAGCGCTTAGCGTCAGAAGCCACGGCAAAGAGGAAGAGACGTCCAAATAGGTGAAGCCAATACTGCATGGCCTCACGCTGGGGATGCCACAGGCCATAGCGGAACACCAGCTTCGGCTTCGTGTCTGGGGCGAGGTCTAGCGCGACCGTCATCTCGCCGGCAGTGTTCTTGAGCATTCCGGAAAGCTCGGGCAGCGTGACCGCACTCCAGATCATGTGGATGCGCTCCTGGAGGAGTTGGTTCTTCAACTGGGGGATGTAGTTGTCCATGATTTCCGCCTCAACGGGGAACGAAGGCCGTGACAACGCCAAAGTCCGCTCGCGCTCATCTTGGTCAAGGGAGCCCTCTTGAAGGAATTTGCTTGGCCTCATGGCAATGTTGGATGACTCTGTAATTGGGACATAGTGACTGAGCTTCGGGTCCTTGGTATCAGGTCGCAGGGCGAGGAGAAGCTCTGGCTCCAGGAGCCAGACCAGCGTGAGCGCCTTCTTGGCGTCTGTAAGGTCGAAGCCTTCATGCTGGAGGTTCATGTATACGCGGAGCTGGCATGTAGAGTTACTGTGAATCTTGGTGTCGGCGCGAAGAAGACCTAGGACAGTCTCCATTTCGATCTTGCCCCTGAAGGGGGAAATTGGGGCCATCCCTGACTGGGCAGTTCCTCTTCCGAGGTCTTGATCTCCATATCGGTCCTTTGGGAGGATGGACAGCAGCGAAGTGTAGGGACAGCGGAGGCGAACTCCGACCCATTCGTAGTCTCCAGGGCTGCTAGTGGTAGCAACAGCGTTGTGAGCTGGAGTGAAGAGCCAGTAGGCCATACGATGGTCACCACCGCTTGGCTCTTCGCCCTTGACTGGCTTTTCTATGGTAAAAGCAAGATCATCCGGGGCTGTGCTGTCATTCTTATACGCAACGGCGCCTTGGACGCAAGGCTTGCTCATGAGGGTGCGGGCGAGGTACTCAGCGCAGTGCTCGACACATGCCGCTGTGGGATTGGACTCGGTGGCAGGACAAGCCCACCGGGTACGGTCGTCGGCTTCTGCTGTGTAAGTCTGGCTGGACTTCTCTTTGGCGACGAGAAAGTCGACTTCGACGCTCCACTCGACAAGGTCGCTCCAGTTGGTGCGCTCGGAGTGACCAACGAGGGTCTGTGACGAGGAAAGAATATCCGACATTGGTGGTCTGTATACCTAGAAGCGTTCTGAGTCGGATGGCGGTCTGTGTTGATTTGGGGGACCGATCAGGGGCGCCATCGGTGATGATATATATAAGATGAGTCTGGGACTTTCCTTCACTCTCGGACGTGAGTCGCTGTGAAGCCATGCTGTGAAGAGCGACGAGCAAGGATGACGAAGTTACTGAATCAGGAATATTGTATAGAACTATGTACTGAGAAGATGTTGAAGAGAGAGTGAGAAAGGGGGAAAGCGCGATTCATTGTTCCCTTTATGGACGTGATGCAGAGTAACAAAGGCGGAAAAGTAACCGACCAATGAGTTGAATACACCTCGAAGACTCACATCAGGTTCAAGAATGGCGGTGACAAGCATATCATCTAAAAACCACCGCTTCTGTGAATATCTGACATGCAAGCCTGCGAGAGACTGTCGCCAAGACAGGAGAGAGGGATTGCCCCATGAAACAGTCACGGGTCGATGGGTAGCTTGTCCAACTTGTGACTCTGTGCCATGTTTGTGAGGTGTTACAGCTGCGGAAGCCTGTTTCTTAAAATAGTTCTTTTGCAATTGCGAGAGATTTACTCCACCTAGTTGTCCAAGTAGAGGAATATCCCCTATTCGGGAGTGTGTGTGTGAGTGCGAATATATCATGAAGGCAATCTTTGACATGTTTTCCGCTACCAAAAGCCAAATAGTATCAAACTTATGGATAACGGTAGGATTGCCTTGTCGTATACAGCCGTGATATCGAGACAGCTGTGCAACCAAGGCCAGGGTCATCGGGACGAGCCTTGTGTGACATCCAGGGGCTGGCCCTCTATTGTAGGCGGTGGATGCGCGTGGATGTTTGGGCTATTAGAACTTTAGCTGTTGTAAGAAGAAACAATCGCAACGAGAATGGCCCCTGGCGACCCTATTATAGTGAGATATGTGCGCAAGTGACGAGCCCCGTTGTCCCATCCGATGAATGGTTGGATTCCTAGGCATTCTCACCATCATTGTTACTGTACCTACCAGGCCCCGATATTGAAATGGCCAAATTAGCACAAATCA
Organism: Fusarium keratoplasticum; assembly: GCF_025433545.1. Classification (NCBI taxonomy): domain Eukaryota; kingdom Fungi; phylum Ascomycota; class Sordariomycetes; order Hypocreales; family Nectriaceae; genus Fusarium; species Fusarium keratoplasticum. The sequence goes on from NC_070534.1 coordinate 2,603,268, forward strand.
GTTCAAAATATGCCTCAATAGGTACTTGACTAAATTCATCAACCAAACAAGATCTGCCAGCTCGAGGTGATGGTGTTGAGGTCATGAGTGATTACGTAAAGCCGGAGCTCGAGCTTGGGCCGTCTGGAGCCTGCAGGCAGCAACACCCATTCTCGGATCACCAAGCCCCAGCTGAAGCTCACTTGTTTACATCAGTGGAGCTTACAGTCCTTCTTTCTTCCTACATCCAACCTATATATACCCCAACAAGGAGAATGTGAACGCCCTAGATCTTAATGATTCTTTTGCGCTTTTTGCGTTAGTCTTCAAGTCTGGGTGTCAGCAACGTTCCTGCATCAATACTCCGCTCATACAATCTCTCATACTCTCATCATGGGAAGTCAGCGAGAAGAGAGGGCCCAAACCGAGGATGCGAAACATGAAGACGAGATCCAATACGGTACGGTGGGCATGACACAGGAGGAAATGGAAGAAAAGCAAGCCATCTCTCCCACTTTGCTCTTGCATCAATTAACATCGTCCAAGATATCCGAACCGCCCAAAGAATCACTCAAAGACCCTAGTCTTCTCTGAGCTGTTTCGAGAGTTGTTTAATCCATTAAGCGAAAACAAGAAGCAAAATGCCACCGGCGCAGGCCCTAGAAAAGCCTTTAGAGGTGTCAATAAGCTCTCACCGCACGAGCAGCGACGACACATTATCGAGCGCTTCATTGTGCGATGGCGCAAAGAAGTCGGTCCCGATTTCTACCCTGCCCTACGTCTAATTCTCCCTGATAAGGATCGCGACCGAGGTGTTTACGGCCTCAAGGAGAATGCCATAGGAAAGCTCCTTGTGAAGTTGATGAAGATCGACAAGAGCTCTGAGGATGGCTACAATCTTTTGCACTGGAAGTTGCCTGGTCAAACCACTGCCTCTCGCCTGGCTGGTGACTTTGCTGGACGATGTTTCGAGGTCATTTCGAAGCGCCCGATGCGCACAACCGTCGGCAACATGACAATCGCCGAGGTGAACGAGCAGCTGGATAAGCTTGCTGCGTCTACGGGAGAGGCAGAGAACCTGCGTGTCTTTGAGATTTTCTACAACCACATGAACGCTGAAGAGTTGATGTGGCTTATCCGGATCGTCTTGAAGCAGATGAAGGTCGGTGCCACGGAAAAGACCTTTTTGGATCTCTGGCATCCGGACGGCGATGCCCTTTTCGGCGTCTCTTCGAGTTTAAGGCGAGTGTGCTGGGAACTCTCCGACCCCGAGATTCGGCTCGAGCAGGATGAGGCGGGTGTTGCCCTCATGCAATGCTTCCAACCGCAACTTGCTCAGTTCCAGATGCCTGCGTCTTTTCAGAAGATGATTCAGCTTCTCCGGCCAACAGAGGAAGATCCCGAATTCTGGATTGAGGAAAAGCTGGATGGCGAGCGCATGCAAATGCACATGGTTGAGGACAAAAAGCACCCCGGCGGTCGGAGGTTTTGCTTCTGGTCAAGAAAGGCCAAAGACTACACGTACCTTTACGGCGACGGACTTCAAGACGAGAACTCGAGTTTGACACGGCATCTCAAGAAGGCGTTCGCATCAGGTGTCAAGAATCTGATTCTGGACGGCGAGATGATTACCTGGGATATGGGAGTTGACAAGATAGTCCCTTTCGGCACTCTCAAGACGGCTGCTATCTCAGAGCAGCAGAACAAGTCGGATACGGACTCGGCTGGTCATCGTCCCCTATTCAGGGTCTTTGATATCCTCTACCTCAACAACAAGCCCTTGACTCAGTACACGCTGCGAGATCGACATCGCGCTCTCGAAAAGGCCGTCAAATCTGTTCATCGACGTCTTGAAATCCACAAATACACCAGCGCAACAACTTCTGACGCTATTGAGCCACTCCTCCGCGAAGTCGTGGCCAACGCTTCAGAGGGCCTTGTGCTCAAGAACCCTCGCTCCATGTACCGTCTCAACCACCGAAACGATGACTGGCTCAAGGTCAAACCTGAATACATGTCTGAATTCGGCGAGTCCCTCGACTGTGTCATTATCGGTGGCTACTACGGCTCAGGGAAGCGCGGTGGAATGCTTTCGAGTTACCTGTGCGGTCTACGAGTGACACAAAATCATATCCAAGCTGGCGCAAATCCTGAAAAGTGCTTCAGTTTCTTCAAGGTTGGAGGTGGATTCCGCGCCGAGGACTACGCAGAAATTCGACATCGAACAGAAGGAAAGTGGATTGAGTGGGATCAAAAGAACCCGCCCTCAGAATACATTGAGCTTGGTGGAGGTGAGCTCAGACAGTATGAGCGGCCAGACATGTGGATTCGTCCCAAAGACTCAGTCGTTGTTTCAGTGAAAGCAGCGAGCGTTGGCCCCTCAGACCAGTTTGCTCGTGGATTCACTCTGCGCTTCCCACGATTCAGGCGTCTCCGTTTGGATCGAACATGGGACACTGCCCTCTCCCTAGAGGAGTTTCAGGAGCTGAAAGACCGAGTTGACGAAGAGTCAAAAGAAAAGGCCATGACGGTTGAAGACAGAAAGAGACGGAATCCTAAACGAATCAAGAGGGAGCTTGTTATAGCTGGAGAGGATTCAGCGCCGGTCGAGTTTGAAGGCGAGAAGACGAAGCTCTTTGAAGGGTTGGAGTTTTGCGTCCTTTCTGAAGCTCTGAAGCCCTATAAGAAGACAAAAACTCAACTCGAGACCATCATCAAAGAACATGGAGGCACAATTTCCCAAAGAGCGGCACCAGGTACAAACATGCTGCTTATTGCCGACAAGAAGGTGGTTAAGGTGGCGAGTCTCATGAAGGGAGGAGACGTGGACCTTATTCGTCCCAAATGGATCAAAGATTGCCTGGAGCAGGATTTGGGACAATTCCTGCTGCCGTTTGAGGAGTCACATTTGTTTCACGCTACGGAAGCGATGAAGCGGGCGGCAGAGCAAAACACGGATCAGTTTGGAGACAGCTACGCTCGAGATATGTCTATTGATGAGCTCAAGGATCTGATGGACTGTATGCCCAAGATCGAGGACGAGGAGCCATTCGACAAGAATGAGTTTTTACAGCAGCTTGAAGAACACGGCAAAGACCTGGGCAACTTGAGGAGCTTCATTTTCCGGCGCTGCGTGGTGTTGTTCCATGGGGTTGACATTGGTGCCAATCGGGTCTCTCGGTTGAAGCACTTTGTCAAGTATGGTGGAGGAAGTGTCACCGAGGACGCAGGCGACTTAACTGTGACACATGTCGTGATAGAAGGAGGAGATCCAATGCAAGTGGGTGAGGCGGCCGATATGGTGCGCAAGGAGCTGAGCTCCAGACGCACACAACCGAGGGTGGTGAATGGAAAATGGATTGACGATTGCTGGAAGGAGGGCACATTGCTTGATGAGGAGCAGTTTGTGGTTCCATGAAGAACAATGGGTATTTAACAAGTGTATACTACCTAGCCTTTATGTTTATTTATGCCTTGAGGATTAGACGCCATCAAAACGACCGACCATGGAAGCCTATTTGCCAAGAGTCAAGAACAGTCGGTCTCCAACGTCTCCCAAGCCGGGCTTAAGCATGCCAGTTGATGTCAACTCCTTGTCGACCCCAGCAATCCAAACCTCTGAGCCCTCGGGCCACTCGGCAGCAACTCTCTTGACACCCTCCTCGGCACCAATAACAGCGAGGACGATAATCCGCTTGGCGCCCCATTCACGGAGAGTTTGGATGGCGGCGGCGCAGGTTCCGCCAGTAGCGATGACGGGGTCGACGAGGATGGCAAGGCTGCTAGCGTTGCTCGACGAGGCTTGGTCATCGGGGATCTGCTGGGGAAGGTTGTTGTAGTACTCGACGGGATCCAGCGTCGAGGGTTCGCGGTACATGCCGAGGTGATGAACCGGGACAGGTATGGGGAGGATGGTTTGCACAGCTGGAGGCGTGTTAGTTCGGCCCATGGAGAGGTGGAGGGATAGATGAACCTTCAACCATGCCTAGACCTGATCGGAGAATAGGAACTAGACACATGGTGCTTGGCTGGACGGTTGTGGAAGTAAATTGGAAGCCCAATGGGGTCTCATCCTGTTGATGGATGGTCAGTACGTTTGGGAGCTTTGACTTGGCGCATGAACTCTGATACCTGAGGACCGTCGGTGGCTTCCAGCGACGAAGCTAGAGCTTCACACGAGACGATTAGGGAAATCTCATGGATCAGCGACTTGACCTCGCGCGGGCTGATGGACTTGGAGCGAAGCTGGCTCAGCTTGGCGCGGAGGCACGGGTGCTGAGAGACATGGACGTTGGAGGGCAGCGAAGACATTGTGTATGTACGCGACCGCTGAGACAAAGGCCAGATAAGGATGTATGTCAATCTTGGGTTTCACGGTAGTAGGATGGATCTGTTGAGAGCAGGATCTACAGATGAAGCACCACACGAGGGATGCTGGGACGAGGCCAAGGAGAGGGAGAAGAAAAAGAAAGAGAGAGGAGGGGAGAGAGGGAGGAGGAGGAGACGGGCCCCTTTTGTATTCAGTACTTGGCGCATCTCAGAGACACAGGCTCTACATCGTGTACAGTACTACCTGACTTACAGCGACTTGCTCTCACCGGGTTGGATCACAAGGACGGAAGCTGGTGGGGTATGGTAGGCGGGAGCTTCCAGCGCTTTAGACGGGCGGCGGCAGGGTGAGATAAGATAAGAGCTTCGGAGCTCACCGCGTTTCACTTTCACCCCGTCCCGCGTCTCCCAGCGGTGAGCAGCGAAGTAGAGGGTACTTGTTTGCTAATGTTGGGTTATCTGACTGGCCGTCTCCTGACTCTAGCAAGGATTAGAACGAATTGAAGACGACGAACAATCTTGATGGATCCTTCAACACTATCATCAAGTATCTTGAATGTTCCTTTAATGCTGCGTTATCTCACCCCTGGACCCTGGCCTCAATGGATGGATCCATATCCTTATCCATATCCATATCCATCCCCACCCACCCGACTCTTCCTCCATCTCCACAATGACAGACTCGACCAGGCGCCGCCCGTGGCAGCCTCCCGGAATGTTTTTCCTTCCGAATGCCGTCATACCCGACAGTTCCATGCCACTAACACGATCAACGGAGATTTTTCATTTTGTCTCGCGACTTTCCTAACGGCTGATTTTTCGAGTTTAAATATGCTGTTTTTCCACTTTCAACGCCGGTTCAGTTCGCTGAGACAATTGGGTTGACGATTCATCGAAAATTCCGACACGAAACTCACCCCATTTGCGCCTCGATCGAAATCATCGATTTGTTCAACATGCACGAGATTGCTCCTGAACAGAGGCGGCGCAGTAGCTCTGGGGTTTATAACGCACCAAATTCTTATACTGAGCTGGGAGAGATCTTTGCGCAACAGCCGATCGACGAAGACGCCGTTAGCGACACCGAGACCCCAGCGCTGGACCCCGTACAACGACGCGACTCGGGTGTTTACAGCGTTCCTCGATCGTATAGCAACCTCGACGAAGTGTCCCCTGTTCCACCGATCGAGGAGCCTCCATTTGAATCTGAGCAAGATGTGCGAGACCGGCCGAGACGACGCAGCAGCTTTGCTCGCCACGAGGGGCCAATTTTAGAGCCGGAGCCTATCCCGGAGGAGGCAAAGGAGAGGAGTGTATCCAGACTGGCCACCGAGCTATACACGCACTCGTACCTCGTATTCTTTGCGATTCTTGGAACATTGGCTCGTCTGGGCCTGACGGCATTGACGCGGTACCCTGGCACTCCCGTCATCTTCAACACCATATGGTCCAACTTTACAGGAAGCGCAGTTATGGGATTCCTCGCCGAGGACCGTAAACTGTTTCGAAACGAATGGGGCAACGCGACATATGACGAAGCGATCAAGCAAACTAAGCAGAAGTGCAAGGACGAGGAAGATGGGTCCAGTTCAAGTCAGCAGAAGGACGTGGATTTGGCGGCTGCAAAGAAGGCGCATCTGGCTATGAAGAAGACGATTCCCCTATATATTGGACTGGCTACCGGGTTCTGTGGGAGTTTTACCACGTTTTCGAGCTTTATCAAGGATGCTTTCCTTGCCTTGTCGAATGAGATGGTGACGCCGGGATGGTCAGACTCGCCGACAAGTCGCAATGGGGGCTACTCATTCATGGCCATGCTGGCTGTGATCATCGCCACCGTGTCACTCTCACTCTCGGGTCTATTCCTTGGGGCTCATATCGCCATTGGTCTTGAGCACGTCACGCCAACGATCCCCTTTACTCTGAGTCGCAGGGTGCTCGATCCGTTGGGCGTTTTCCTTGGCTGGGGTTGCTGGCTCGGAGCCGTCCTGCTGGCTATCTTCCCACCACATGAATCTTGGCGTGGTCAGGCCCTCTTCTCGCTGATATTTGCACCACTGGGCTGCCTGGTTCGGTTCTATCTGTCCCTACACCTCAACGGCAAGATGGCGACGTTTCCCGTCGGTACATTCACCGCCAATGTTGTTGGTACAGTGCTGCTTGGTATGGCATATGATCTCGCCCATGTGCCGTTGGGCGGTGTCGTGGGTTGTCAGGTGCTGCAGGGGATCGAAGATGGCTTCTGCGGCTGTCTGACGACGATATCAACCTGGGTCACTGAGCTTGGAAGTTTACGACGGAGGAGTTCGTGGATATACGGCATGACAAGTGTTGTTGTGTCGCTCGTGCTGATGATTGCCATCATGGGGGGATTGCGGTGGAGTGACGGGTATAGTAAACTGTTGTGCAAAGTATAGAACAATTTAAAGATATAGAATGCTAAAGAATAGTTATTATACTTGGAGTTTGCTCTTTGGTTGTTAGTCTCAGTTCTTATTCCTCCCTCGGTGAGTGTAAGTTGTGATGGATTTCTCTACTGACTGGATTGAGAATCAACGCGGCTCGGCAGAGATAAACGTTTTACAGTATGCCTAAACTTCGGATGCGTTCATTACACAGCAATCAGTCTAATAAGATACACGACATCGAGATGTGCTGAGGATCAGCACCACGAGGCCATCGACCCCCGAATCAGCGCGAGATGCCTGGGTTGGTATTGCATGGATGGATGGATAATATGGAACGGACGGACACAACAAGACGATTACCTTGGTATAGTGTGCGTACCAAGGCCGCAGTTACCTTCCATCGTAAACTCCCTCGGGCCCTCGACCTAACCTGCCTAGGTCGACAGCGCAGTGAGGCAGGAGCACCTGGTTGAGTCGGCCACTGACTATTGACAGCCTGTTCAACCACTTCATCTCTCCAGCTTTCTTCGCTCTACCAACTTTCCAGTCTCAATCCGCATTTCTCTATCAACATCCACCAGTAATACATCAACTACGACTGCCATCATTTCGCCATGGAGTTGGATTCCCCCGAGACGACATGCCATATCCTCACGCCTGTGACTTCCGACGAACCGCGCACGCCCCTCCCCGGAACAGATCCCCCCGATGAGAAGTGTGAACCGCCAGCCGTGGTCGTATCACCTGCCTCGTCCGTCACCATGGATGCCGAAACTCCTCCTCAATCCCCAAACAGGAACGACCTGTTGCGGCCGGAGGGTTTCCATACAGAGCCCCTTGAGCTACGGCTCAAGCAGCCTGCTTCCGTAGAAGAGGAAGTCGGGTCAGATGAAGAGCCAGATGAAGGGCCAGGTGAAGAGCCAGAACCGGTTTACTACCCCCTAGAGTACTATCGCAACAAAACTGCGATGGATGATAACATACCAATTCCAGACACAGAGGCGAATAAGCGCTTCGAGAGGGTTGCCCGGGAGTATGCGAGCCACGTTGTCGGGGAGCCTTTGGAAGAGAGCTTTGCGAATGCTTTGAGAGAGGCTCAAGCCTCTTACGAAGTATCATACTGGGAGCTTCCAGCCACGCAGCCTAAAGAGATCACGATGCCGTGCGGACCGGCTTTCAAGCCAGGGACCCCGGAATACTTCGAAGACCTCCCCCTCGTCGAACCAATCTGTTATAGACAGAATGAAGAAGGAGAAGTTTGCGGGCTATATGCCAAAGTCGGATGCCCAGATTGTCTCCTTATTGCTGTATGTCCCCCTAGGATTATCACCGCATAGCTGTGCTGACCTACTAAGTACTGTACCGTGGAATGCCAATTGGCCCATGCGGATGCCCACCGATGTCGTGGTGCCCAGGGGGGATTATATTCCAAGATTGCGGACCGCAGCGGTCTGTCTCCAGAAGATCCCACTCAGTTCCGCTACCCATGGGGCCCGTGGCCCGCCATCGATATCCTGCAACTCCAGAAGAACGAAGGCGTTGAGTTCGATGGATTCCTCAATATCCTCTTGACCGGAGGTATGGTAGCCAGCATCGAATGCCTATCGCATTGGAAATATGCTGACACTGAAAGGCCCAAGCCTTCGCACTCTCATCAACACCATCGCCAACATTCCTGAAACAGCAAATCCAATACTCCATTTCTCGAGCAATGAGCTGAATATGCGCACGGTCGCCCAAACACTCACGGTCTTGCTTCTCCTAACAGATCGCTCTTGTGAGGATCGATACAATGCCGAAGCAGCTGTCTATATTTGGTACTCAAGCTCGATCCCCACTCCCATGATGAAACATATCCAGGACGTTGCCCTAGGGCCGATCCTGGATGCTGTCCGGAAAGCCATGAGATACTACCTACATTACGGCGTCAAGTCAATGCCAATTCGGTTTCCTCGAGGGGACAGCTCAATTGTAGTCGACTTTACCATAAGGGAGTGGCAGGGGATCTTTCTCCACGTAACCCGCACTGAAACGACAGAGGTTCAAAAGCTAAAGCGCATGCGTTTCGACGACCGAAAGTATTGTGAAAACATTCATACCCGTATCCAGAGGGCACCACATATGCGGATACTTGGGATGCTCAAGTGGGAGACGGACGGAATGCTTCAGCCTTATGGCATTCCTCTACACAAAGATCTAAGGATGAATCCGTATGTGTCTCTACTGGCCCCAAGCATAATGGTCCCCGAGTGGCACGAAAACTGACAAGAGCAGATTTTTGATTACGCTCCGGGGCTTGCCAGTTCCTGGCATCACCACCGAGCCCGTTACAGAATGGTCGATTTCGGCTATCCTTGGCCAAGATTCAGGCCCAGCATCAAACGACGTCTATGGCAAGATGTTCTACTATGTCCGTTCCCTCTGCCTCAAGTTTCAGCACCGCCTGCGGTCTCTACAGGTGGAGTTCAGTGTGATGCGAAAAGATGTCTTGGCCCTGCCAGCAATCTTCAACGACCAGGGCCGTAGAAGATTTGACCGTATTGATGTGGGAGCTCACATGTCTTGTCATATACAATGCATGCTAACGAGGTTCAGGTGGGCGCGTACTTTGAGTTGGCTCCATTGGCGGTTGCGGCCCCCCTAAACTATCTGCTTCAGCACGTAGACATGAATCCCCATGCGACCATGTTAGGCGTGTCCAGACGAGGTGCGATGGCCAGTTCCTCGGAATCGACCAAAGAAGACACTGCTATCGAGTATGAATACAAGTTCGCGCCTATGGGTACCAAGCTGGACGAGCTCGCGCCGCCCGTGAGTCGCGAAGACGAGTTATCTACTCATGGGACCCGTCGCATGTGGGGACTATTCATGTGGCGCAATTGGGACAAGTTTTCGGATCAGTAGGTATTTCTCTCCTCTGGTCAATGGCTTCAGCTTACACAGGCCTATCCAGTTACCTCAAGGCGCCTCATTATTTCGAAGACATCTCGAAACATGTCCTCGGGCATCACCCTCGTTTGAGCGGCCGCTTGGACACCAGATTTGCCGGCCTTGTTCTCAAAGTCCGGAACACAATCACCACTCGTTGGCCTCACCGTCTCATACATGCCCGCAGCAACACACCATCTCGGACAGACTTTGATAACTATATGAGCTGGGGTTATCCTGGCGGACTCCGATGGCTCGAATGGTCGAAGGTGACTGACGTATGTCCGGAGGCCATGATTCGTTGGCTTGAGCTGTGCTATATAGAGCGGAAGATGAGCCCGAAATGTACCCCCGAAGAGTTCGCCGAGATAGTGGTCGAAGAAATAGCCCCGTTGGTATCGGTCTTTTACCCCTCAGGGGAACTTGTGCATCCCCCCAAACGGGAGGGCTCGGATGAAAAAGGAGAAGCAGAAACAGAGGGGGGGAAGAAAAATGGAGAAGCAGGAGTAGAAGAGTCCATGGTAGGTGGCGAAAGCTCGAAGAAAAGGAAAAAGAAGAAGAGCAAGAAGAAGAAGAAGTGATAGAGATAAGGTACAGGGACGTGGATAAATTGATGCCGGCTATCGTGTATGAAATTAGACTCAGCTGAATACAAGAGGTACAGTAAACTTGAGCCCAACAATTATTGCTATGGTGCTTGGAGTTACTGTATGATTAGCCAAGCAGTTACCTGAGAGATGCAGCATCCATTATTGGGGGTTACAGAACTGGATCTTGACGTTATGGGAGACATGAGGATAGGAATTAGGCACTGAAGAATATTACTGTCTGCTCTCTGACTCAAGGTCTACTAGATTTGAAGGTGCCTCTTCAGTAATGTATCAGGTTGGGTCAATTGACGTTTGACTCAAACGCGGCAGGACTTGGCTCCGTGCCTGGACGGAGAAGGACGCGTTCTCGTGGCTGGGGCCTACATCATAGGGCGGCTAGAAATACGCAGAGCACAGTCAGCACTCTAAAGGAAACCACTGTGCGAATTCATTCTTGTTTGATCCCATAAACAAAGGGGATGGGATGCCTCCCTCATCGAGATGATGTCCCGTGTGAGTGATGTTGTGATACTTGGCGCAACTGGGGCTTGACTCAAGAAACAAAGAGCCAAGTAGCAAACTGCCTTTACGTCGATTAAGCATTCCGATAGTCAAGGCAGACAGGAAATGGCTTCAAGCCATGGCGGACCTTGGGGTCGGTGTGTCTGGCGCCAGGCAGATTTCGCACGGAAGAGTCACTAGCCTGAAGCCTCTGAGCGCAACGAGAATGCAGGCACAAGATGTGCAACAAAGCCCGCCATCTCGACCAATCAGGTACCCTTAAGATTTAGAGCTGGGACCCGGCAGTTGGGGTCTTGTAGCCGTAGCGCCGTTTTTGCTGGCCAACGAAATATCAAACACCAGGTCCCCTTTGGTTGCGAGATTTCAGCCCTACCTCGATGGTGCCTCCCTGATCCTGGATGTTGGGCAGCTTGAACCAATAGTTTTGTCCCTCTATCATGCTGCGTTCCGTTGCGGGAGGAAAAGCCTGGGACAGAGTCTAGGCCGCCGTCTCAGTCGGTCTGGATCAGAAGCAAACCATTGGTATGGGGAAGAGCATCATTTGCACCCTTTTCCAAGTCGTTCCGTGACATGTCCCCACGGGTTCTCGCATCTCATTTGTCAAGGGGTCCCGAAAATAGGTGGTCATTGTCGCACAAGCTAGCACGGCATGACGGAGAGATAGCTCAGCTGGACCGCTGTTGGCGCAGCCTAAAAAAACCGAGGGCTTGAGGCCGTCGAGAACCAGCCACCTCTTAGATCTAGGCCTGGACCGCGGCGGCGGCGGACCAAGTGAAGCTGGGCTTTTTTTGCTCATGCCCGTTGAACTGGCTCCAATAGTAGGAAGCCATGGCTTGCAGAGAGGCGTCGTGGGCGTTGGGATGGGCTTTGGTTTATGTACCGGTGTGGCTCCCGCCGTGATGAAGCTACCTGTTCGACCTCTTTTTCGTTATTCATTCATCCTTCTATTGCTGTGAAGAGACCGCAAGGTCGTCCTCGCCATGTATCCAAGCCAGGCCGGCGTCAACGCCTCGGCGTTTGACGCCCGCTACGAACCGCAAGCGACCGACGACTCATCGTGGGACCGCGACAGGCCCAAGTTTCCGTCCTCGCGGCAGAAGAGAGCCAACTACCGACCCACGGCTCTCCGCTGGTACTTTATCGCCGGGCTCATAATCTGCATCATGGCCGTCATGGGTCTTGTTGTCTGGGCGGAGCTCCAGATGCCCAACTCGGAGGAGACGGCGACGATTATCGACAAGAGGGATCAGATTGAGGAGAGGCAGCAGAATACTGGCGGGCAGAGGGTTTCTACTACGCTTATCGTGAGCGAGTTTTCAACGTTGGTTACTGTGCCTGGCACGACGGGCAAGTTCACCACCATGGTTCCGACGACCACATATGAGACTTCCTGGAGCTATTCGACGACTGTCCAGGAGGGATCAACCATGGTTAGCTCTGGTGTCACTGTCGTTCCAACGGTGGTCGTCACGGAATTTATTATCACGCAGTCTCCCCAAGTGACCGAGATCATCGTCACAAGCACCATCACGGGCGGCACTGTCATCTACAGCAGTGTCTCTGGCGCCGTCACTCCTCCTCCCGCGTACACCAGCCCCTTTACCAGCTATGCTACGATGACCAGCACCCTCACGATACCGGGTAGTGAAGATACATCTTACGGCACTTTCACCTCGGACGAGACTAAAACTGTCGTCACTACGATCGTTGAGAATGGTACAACAAAGACCACCTCGAATCTCGTCACGCAACCTTTTGTCAGTGCTTACCCGAGTACTGGGGAGACGACTGCCGCTCCGAGTGTATATGTTTCGTATGGCAAGATCACCATCACGTCTGTCTACACCATCCGAGATTCTACCAACGAAAAGGGCAAGCAGAAGCCCAACCAGGAAGAGAAGCCCAACCAGGAAGAGAAGCCCAACCAGGAAGGGAAGCCCAACCAGAAAGAAAAGCCCAACCAGGAAGAAAAGCCCAACCAGGAAGGGAAGCCAACGGCCAAACCCCAGCCGACTGAAAAGGTCATTAACGTTGTTACCGTGGATGCTGACCGAACCGTGAAGAAGGTTGAAAAGGTAGGCCCGGTAACTTATGTCACCAAGGTCCCGGAGAACGACGTCGAAACCTTGGTCATCTCACCTGGTCGCGAGACTATCGTCAGCAAGTTCGATGCTGTTGAAACCACCGTCAACGTCGTGGCCACGGGGGCGAATGGAGCATTGACCACGAACCAAGTCGTCCAGACAAAGGCCGCCTCTTTTGCTACCTATGTGAAGCCTATTCCACCTACGGCCGTTGTCAGCAAGGTCGAAGCTTATGAGACGACAGTCAATGTTGTGACAACTGGCGCAGACGGACTGTTAACCACGAACCAAGCTGTCGTGACAAAGGGCGCTTCTTATGTGGTCAAGCCTGCTCAACCTACTGCGGCATACGAGACTACAGTTAACGTCGTGACGACTGGTGCTGATGGTTTGCCGACGACAAACCAGGTTGTCAAGGCGGTCCAACCTGGAGAAATTGCTACCAAGGCTGAAGCATACGTGACCACAGTCGACGTCGTCACAACTGGTGCGGATGGCTTGCCGACTACGAACCAAGTTGTCAAGACGGTTCAACCTGTCGAAGTGGTCAGCACAGTTGAGGCATACGTGACTACTGTTGATGTCGTTACAACTGGCGCGGATGGCCTGCTCACAACAAACAAGGTCGTCATGACCAAGAGTGCGTCGTTGGTAACTATCGACAACGCTGCCGATAGCGAGGCCACAACCTTTGTCAGCTCAGTTGAAGCTTTCGAGACCACTATAGATGTGGTTTCAACTGGTACCGATGGGCTGCTTACGACTGGAAAAGTGGTAACAACCAAGAGTGCCTCCCTGGCTACGATTGTCGAGTCCGCCGATCCCTTCAAGCCCACAACTATCCTCATCACAAAAGGCACCGGCAAGGCCAAGCTCACAACTATTACCTCGGACCGCAAGGAGTCTTCGACATATGTCTCGACCATCAAGGGGACCACGAGGACGTATTCGAAAACGACAACCGTTAATCCAACCACCACTGATGAGTCTTCGGCTGGAGAGACGGACGAGGATGGGGGAACTGTCAAGACGGTCGTGACGGTGTATGAACTCGACGCTGGGAAATACTTCTTGGGCAAGTTTCTGCCTGCGATGCTGGCTGTGATGCTTTCTATTCCGGCGCGTGTCATCGACCTCAACGCTCAGCAGTATCAGCCATTCTACGCCTTGAACCGACCGAACGGCGCTATGGGCCCTCAGTCGATGAACCTTCACTTCAGCGGTTGGACTGGCTTCTTGCAGCCTTTCAAGGTGCTTTCTAACGGCCACCCCGTGCCCTTTATCACCATGCTCGTCGTCTGGTGCTCTGCGTTAATGGCCCCCATTGCCGTCGAGGCCATCGGCTTCAAGATGCACGGCAAGTGCAGAATAAACGCGTTTGAGGGATGTGCCCCAGCTCTGGGAGTATCTCCGCAGCCTACTCACTTGCTTCTCGCTCTTCTGGCCTTTACAATTGTCCTCCTCTGCTGCCTGCTCTTCTTCCTACGCAACTGGGACACGGGCTTGTATGCGAACCCCTGGAGCGTCGCTGGCATTGCTTCGCTGGCGTCTAACCGAGGGATTCGGCCGAAAAAGGCATCGGAACACAAGATTGCAAAGGAAATGGCAGAGAAACGATATGGATTTGGACTTTTCGAGAATCGTATGGGCCAGACTGAATATGGCATCGTATTATACGACGACGCGGGTGCAAATCTACACGACGAAGGAACAGTATCCGACTCGAACTCTCTCGACTCGCACACAGCAGTTGGTGCCAAGAAGCGAAGACGGAATCCATTCATGGTCCTGGGACTTGCCTGGCGCCTCGTCTTTTTGGTGTTTCTGCTGGGCTTGATGGCTTTCCTGCTCTACTACCATCTCACACTCGACAAGCCGTTGGCGTCGTTTAGGAAGTTTATGAACAGCCAGACTTTTGGTGTGAGGTTCCTGTTTGCTACTTTTGGCGTCATCATCTCGTTTGGTTGGACGGCATTCTTTAACAGTAAGAATATCCTCTTGACATTACTCTGGTAACTGTTGCTAACAATGATAGGCATCGCCATGATTGTGCCATACCAGGTCATGTCTCGTGGCCCTCAGACGGCCGCCCACTCTGTACTTCTCACTCGTCCGACAAACGGAGTCTCGGGCTTCTGGTCAGCTATCAAGCACGGGCAGCTGTTCCCAGCCATCGTCGCCATTATGAACATCCTATCCGAGTTCATGCCGATCCTTCTCTCCAATATTCCCTACTCCCTCTCACAGGTCAGGATCGCGCACGACATCTGCACCCAACTCTCGGTGGGCATCCTGTCAGCCATGGCCCTCACCATTATCAGCAGCTTCGTGGTCCGCTGGCCAGACATGCCGGTGGACCCTCGCTCTGTAGCCGGTGCGATGTACTATGTCAGTGAGAGTGTTATGGTGGATCACTTTAGTGGTATGGCGAGCATGGACAACAAGGAGCGTGAGAGGCGTATTCGGGAGCTCGGAGGCACGTACATGTACGGCGAGTTGACGACGCGGACGGGCGAGAAGAGGCCTGCTGTTGAGTGGGATGACCGCACGCTGGGGATCATCCCCACGGCACCGCAGCATCCGATGGAGGGTGTGCATACGAGGGAGGACACGCATGTGAGACTGGAGGGTGTTGATACGGCGTATCATGGTTTTCAAGGGGGGACGGTGCATACTTGACGGCGTTTTTGTGCATGGGTTTGGGGTAGCTAGGAGGGGGTAATGAACATAGAAAGGAATTGCATATAGAAATGAGAAACTGAACATGATGATTGGATATACTACACGATAGGAGTACTGTTTGGTGGAGTTGAGCCAATGGATGGAGTGCTGGGATTTGGAAGAAAGGAGGCTCAAGCAAATGGAACAAACCGACTCAGAAAGCGGAATCGATCAACATTTGTGACAGAAATTTTACTTACTTATTCTTTTACTTAGATACCGAGAGTGAGGCTTTATAGGGGTACGTTTGAAATCCCTCGATCGAATCAATCCTCCTCCAACTCGGGGTATCTCCGCCAGATGCCATCCCCGTATGGCTGGCGCCTGTCGCTTGCCAGATACTTGGCGATGTTGGGCCTGGCCTTCACCTCCACATACAACTTGAAGACATCATCATACTTGCCAGACTGCTCCAGTGCTTGGACTGACTTGGGGAAGGCAAATGCCGTGCCGTCAACACACTATAGAGTTAGTACCGATATTAATATGGCCAAAGTGTTTCTTACCTGGAATAGCACTAGATCCACATATGTCAGACTGTCGCCGTACAGCCACGGGCCTTGGCCGCTCGTCTTTGCCTCGAGAACTCGCTGCATGTAGCCAAAGAACTTGGGGAGGCGGTCCTTGATGAAGTACTTGGACCGCTTCTTGGCCTCCTCCTTCTGGTCTTCATAGTACAGGCCGACGGCGATGGGGTGGTGAGTGTCGTGAATCTCGTTGACAAGACCATCGATGATGGTCAGAGAGATCTGGTTGAGGTGATAAACGGCGTCACCCTCCTTGGGAGCCAGACCAAGCTTCGGGGCAAGGTAGAGGAGGATGTTGGGCAGTTGATTGATAATCAAATCACCGTGTTTGAGAATGGGAGGTGCCAAAGGAGGAGGGTTGTGAGCATCACCACGGTTCTCAGCTGAAATGTGGCTCATGACAGCGGGGACAGCCTGGTCGGGCGTCTTTGCAATGTCCAAGTAGGAGACAGCGGCTTCCTCGAACAAGAGGCGGACGAACTCGCCGCGGCCAGGGAGGCCGGGCCAGTAGATGAGTTCATACTCTGGTTGGGACATGATGAATTGAAGTTGTCACGATGGTGTTTTGAGGAGTAAAAGGTGAAGACGAATAATGACGGAGTGAGCTTGACTCTTTATTGGGAGGCGGGGTTACTTCCTCCAACGGCCAGTAAGCGATGCACGTTGATCTTCTCTACACGCTATGGATATTACCGGAGCTGACAGGGCATAATCCATTGTTTTTATCCCACCGACAGGCCCAACGAATCGAGTGACTGTGACTGTGAAATCGTGCATCTTACGGTCCGTCGGCAGCTCAGAGGCCGGAAGGCGGGGCGGGGGGGGGGGGGGGCTACGGGCCATGATATCATTGTGGTGTTGAAGGCTCGTGATGGCAGGACAACAATGGAGTTTGTGAAGCAGGAATGAAGAGAGAGGTATTTAGACCTGGAGACAAGCTCTAGAATACTATCGATGCCTTATTAAAGTGCCAAGCTTGGCTGGATCTATCTGTGATCCTACATAGGTACCCAGTAACCCAGATGCCCTGGTAACCGATACGGAATCAGGTCGGATTTAACTGTTCTTCCGAGGCCAGAATCAGTGGCTCTAGCTACGCCTTTTATTCATGGACCCTGAAGCTAGAGTTCGTATCGTTTTCAAGCTCATGAACGTACAAGAGAGTCTACTTTCAAGTCAATAAGCTGACATAGGAGAGCTCCCTAGCTTATCAGCTCAAGCTTGGGAGCTTGCTCATCCCCGCGTTTGAGGCTTGCCCCACTGGAACTCCAGCCATTCCGCCCGGGTTACTAGGTGAGATAGCTCGCCATAGTGGAGCCTGATCACTATCGCACCTCAAAGGGACCTCCCCCACCTCCCGGTAACATCCCCCATCTTCCTCCAACTCATAACTATCCCATTCTTTCATCCCTCGTCGACCATTGTTCAGCCTCACGTAGAGCAGCAACAATGGACGAAAAGGCTGGCCTCCCGCCTTACAGCTCCCTCTCCCTACCCCCGCCTGCTGGCGTCTACCCTGCCCAATCACGAGGCAGACGTTCCATACGCCGATCACGCGCTCTCAGGCTCTTTGCTCTAGCGTGTCTTGTCTTTATTGTTTTTGCACAATGGCGACAGATTGGATCTCAGAAAGTGACTACACTGTCGCTCAAGAAGCTCAATGAAGATCTTCAGACTTGCAAGAAGCTCCGTGCCAAGCCTCAGGACCCTCCCGGCCTCGGCCGCGATAAGAACGCTCGATATATCGATGGTGGCAAGCCTACATTGATCAAGAACGCGACAATCTGGGTGGGCGAGCCTGTCCACGGCACTAGTGAAGATGATGCTCGTGCTGGCAAGGGTTGGGAGTGGGTGGCAGGCGACGTCTTTCTTGAGAAGGGTCTTATTCAGCGCGTTGATAAGGATATCTTGCTTTCATCGCTACCTGACGATACTGTTGTTTACGACGCTCGCGGCCGACGTCTCACAAGCGGCATCATTGACATGCACAGCCATGTCGGTGTGTACCCTCTACCCTCGCTGGACGGCAACTCGGATGGCAATGAAATGTCGGACAATATCACGCCCTGGGCCCGCGCTATAGATTCGTTCTATCCCTTTGACCCTCAGCTTCAAGTCATCAAGTCTGGCGGAGTCACCACCTCACTCGTCCTGCCCGGCTCTGGCAACAACATTGGCGGAGAGGCCTATGTCATCAAGCATGCTCTGGGAAAAAAGGACGGCCGCAAGGAGATTAGTGCCGAGGATCTGCTGGCTGATCCGGATCGCAACTGGCGATATATGAAGATGGCATGCGGCGAGAACGCCAAGCGCGTCCACGGCCGTGTTGGGAACAGGCCATTCAGCCGCATGGGTGAAAGCTACGAGTTCCGTCACGCCTTTGAGCGAGCGAGCGAGTTGGTGCAGAAGCAGGATGATTGGTGCAACAAGGCCGAAACTCTGGGTGTTGAAGCCCTCGACGAGTATCTCCCACAAGAAATTGCCTGGGAAGCCCTTGGTGCTGCTCTTCGTGGACAGGTCCACATCAACACCCACTGTTATACTGTTCCTGACCTGGAGGCCATGGTGGACCACACGAACGAGTTCAAGTTTCCTGTTCGAGCTTTTCACCATGCTCACCAAACCTATCTAGTACCAGAGGTGAGCACACTTATGCGGCTTCTAGGGCTTTGCTAATGAGACTCAGATCCTCAAGCGAACATGGGGTGGGCGGCCCCCTGCTGCGGCCCTGTTTGCGGACAATATGTACTACAAGACCGAGGCCTATATCGGTTCTGAGTATGCTGGCAAGATCCTCTACGAGAACAACCTCACTTCCGTATATGTTAGCGATAATCCTGTGCTCAACGCCCAGCATGTCCTCTTTGAGGCAGCCAAGGCGTATCACTATGGTCTCCCCTACCATGCCGCACTTGCAGGCGTTACGTCTGCTCCAGCTGATCTCCTTGGTCTGGGGAAGCGCCTCGGAAAGGTCAAGCCTGGCTTTGATGCCGACATTGCCGTTTGGGACAGCGACCCTCTGAGCGTGGGTGCGGCTCCCGTGCAGGTTTGGATCGATGGCACGGCACAATTCGAAGACCCCGTCGAGCTTTCGAAGCCAGCAGAGGCAAAGGCGCCGAACGACATTCCTGCCGAGATCATTGAGGAGCCCACAAAGCTCGAGAGTGTGCTCTTTACGGGCATCACCAAGATGTTCCTTGACAAGGACAGGTTTTACGAGTCCGAGGGAACCCCCTTTAACGTGGTCATCTCGAAGGGCAAGATCTCGTGCATTGGAAATTGCGACTCCGAGTTTGATGCAGCGACTGCAACTGGCGCAAAGACGATTGCTCTTAACAATGGTTACTTGACGCGCGCGTTTACTGCGGTGGCCGGTACGCTCGGCCTCAACGCCATTGATGCAGAGTCGACGACAGACAACGGGCCCAATCCGGTGGGCTTCTCCAGGGCTGTCGATGGACTCATGCTCGACACGAAGAAGCTGCACGTTGCGGCCCGATACGGTGTCACCAGGGCAATCTCGGCGCCGACATATTCGGGCGGTGCTACACACTTTGGCACCAGTGTTGGCTTCGTGACATCGGCGCTGACAAGCCTTGAAGAGGGAGCCGTGTTTGCCTCTGATCTGGCGGTCCACTATACACTGGATGTGAATGTGAGATCGGCAACAAGCTATTCGGCAGCTTTTGGGGCCTTGAGAAGTAAGCTACTAACCGCTGTGACTTCTACGGATCCTGTCTTGAATTCATTTTCTGAGGAGGCATACCTAAAGAAGGTGGTGAACGGAGAGCGAGTTTTGGCCCTTACAATTAACGGGGCAGACGGGATCGCGACGGCTCTCAAGATCAAGTCGGAGATTGAGGACGTCCTTCTCGAGACTGGGGTAGCGGGTTCTGTGCAGCGCATCAAGCTAGCTATTATCGGAGGTGCCGAAGCTCACCTCGTAGCCAAGGAACTTGCAGAGGCGGGTGTTGGTGTCATTCTGTCGCAGCTGCAGTCGTTGGGTGATACCTGGGACTCTCGCCGAGTCCTGACTGGCGCCCCTCTGACGAACGGCACAACCATCGATGCGCTCATTGATGCTGGCGTTGAGGCGGCTATTGGTCTTCGAGAGGATTGGCAGCTGCGAGATCTTGGGTTTGCCGCAGGAACGGCGTACAAGAACAGCGGTGGTCGACTCAACGAGAAGGACGCGCTTGACCTCGTGAGCACCAACATCTACCGGATCCTTGGAGCTGAAGCCGGGACGACGGATGATATTGGCCACTTTATGGTCAGCGAGGGCAGTCCGCTTGAGATCGGGTCTCGAATCAAGGCGATTGGATCAGGCAAGAGTCAAGTTTCGGTGTTTGTGTAAGGATCCAAGAGGCGAGGTTTTCGCATTTTGGATATTAGAGTTTGATATAGCTGCAGTAATATTATTACCAAGCTGCAGGGCTATGATATTGAATCCATTAGAGGCAATACTTGTCATGAGACTTTACGGTTCAAGTTCCGAGGCGACGATACGAATATTGAGGGATTACAAATGCCCGCAGCCCCAAAAGTGGAGACTCGCGCGCGGGTAATGACCAAGTCAGCGCGCGGCCCCATATTTGGTATAAATTGGCCAATAGGCGTCGACATTTTTCAGATTTTCCCGGCTGATGGCTTCGGAAATGGAAAGACGGAATAGGGAAGTGGGAGGAAGGTGGACCCCACAAGACATGATGGTTGGGACATCATGGGGGAATAAAAGGCAGCTGAGTCCCCGCCAGATTCAAAATAAGTTGTAGACAGACTCGGTATAAGAGATTGAGTTCCTAGTCAATGCAGAATTGGGCTGCTCCAAGACGCATTCTCGCGATACTAAATAAGACGACTTCACTTCGACAACTACACACAAACACAGCAATGGCAAAGGTAGCGCCTGTTGTTGCCCTGTCGCACGGCGGAGGTGAGTTTGCTTTTACTACAACATGAATATGGCATCTGACTAACTCCTCCAGGCCCTATGCCCCTCCTCGACGACCCTAGCCACAAGGACATTATCTACTCCCTCAAGAACCGCGTCCCCAAGATTCTCAAGTTGGGCACCCCGGAACAGCCCCGCGCCATCGTCCTCGTCACAGCTCACTGGTCCACCGACAAGCCCACCATCTCATCCGGCGCATCGCATCGTCTGCTGTATGATTACTATGGCTTCCCTCGCGAGACATACTCCCTCAAGTACCCGGCTCCAGGACACCCCGAGGTGGCCCGTGAGGTTGCGGATGCTCTCAAGGAGGAAGGTCTTGAGCCTGAGCTAGACGACGAGCGTGGCTGGGATCACGGCGTCTTCGTCCCTCTACTTCTCGTCAACCCAAAGGCCGATGTCCCCGTGGTGCAAATGTCAGTCCTCGAATCCGAAGACCCCGAGCAACACCTCCGCATGGGCAAGGCGCTAGCCCGCCTCCGAGCCAGCAACGTCGCCGTCATCGGCTCCGGCTTCGCGAGCTTCCACAACCTCGGCATCATGCGGCAGCTCATGATGGCCGGACCCTCGCAGCGCGCCCAGTTCCGCGGCGTGAGCGACGCCTGGAACAGGGCCCTCACGGATGCGACCGTCAGCAAGGACAGGAACCAGGCTCTCAAGGGGTGGCGCAAGTTTCCTCACGCAGACACGATGCACCCGCCTCACGGAGGCGAACACTTTATGCCGCTGCTCGTGTGCGCCGGTGCTGCGGTGGAGGGTGAGGAGACGGGGAGGTATAGCGATGAGTTTGCGGGGGTTGAGATTAATACCTACTACTGGGGGGCTGACAAGAACGGGAACCTATAGAGATTTTGCATTTGGTGTTTGTTTAAGGTAAATTTTTGTTATAGCGTTTCATATGGTTCAAATACCAAGACATGTTTAAACCCACTTTATCTTGACCCGCTGCCGTCATTCATGGGCTTGGCTTCTGTTGCTGACGTCAAGACAAGAAACGACGAGACTATTTGATCCGGGAATTGCGTCTTAGGCTTCTTGGCAAGAAGTATATAGTTCCGTCGATGCCGACGTTCAGGTTGCTCAACTAAACACAATCACAACCATGGCTCAACATTTTAAACCAACCATCGACGCAGACGTCGTCAAGGTCTTTGTCCTAGAGACTGACCAACCTCATCCCAACACTCAGGCCGAGAAAGGGTCCTTTGGCCAGATTCTGCATCATCACTTTTGTAAGGCTGGTGCTGATCATCATCCTCCCCTTGGTGTTGAGACGGAGCAGGTCTTTGTCGTGACTGAAGAGGGTGGTCGGATGCCCAAGGTTGAGGAGTTTGACCTATACGATGGACTACTCATCACGGGGAGTATGTATGACGCCTACGGTGATAATCCTTGGATTTTGGAATTGCTGGACCTCTTGAAACGTAAGACTCACTCACTATACAATTCTGAAACTCATAGTAACTCATCTTGGTATAGAACTATGGACAAAACGCCCCGACTTCCACTTCACGGGCGTCTGCTTCGGCCACCAGCTCCTCTCACGCCTCCTCGGCGGCAAAGTCGGTCCCTCGCCCACAAACGACTGGGAGCTGGGCCACAATGCCATCACACTCACGCCCGTGGGCAAGAGGCTTTTCCGCACTCACGACGACGAGGTGTATCTCCACCAGATGCACCAAGACCAAGTTCTTGAGCCCCCGACCCCGAGCAAGTCCAACGGTCTCCTCGATCCAGATGTTGATGTGCATGTCTGGGGGAAGAGTGAGCACACTGCTGTTCAGGGACTGTACATCCCGAATAGGTTGTTTACGACGCAGGCGCATCTTGCTTTTGATGAGGACATGGTGAGAAGGCAGATTCAGATGAGGGTGGACAGAGGAGGAATTCAAGATCTGGAGCATGCGGATCAGGCGGCTGAGACGGCGCATCTCGAACATGACGGAGTAGAAGTTGCTGCGGCGATTCTTAGATTGTTTAGATATGATGATGATGGAATGGAGTGGTAGAAGCGCGTCTGGCGCAGATCATGCTGTGGTAGCCAAGACAGATTTTTTCGCATCATGGCTTTCGTTGTGAAGATTGAACACACGCCTGCTTCTGTAAAGGAGCTAGGTCGGCGTACTGGGCGATATTTGACTATACATATATATATATCCCTCCATGGGAAACTGAGAGACACGCCCAGCCCGACGGAAATCGTGACGAATGTCCGGCCCGTCTTGAAGGAAAGGCTCAGGCTTTGTGATCTAATCACGGCTTCGGAGTGCTTGTGTATATATTCTCAAGTCGATGCATTTCGCGATAGGCGGTATAGCCTCAGGTATTTCGTCAGAGCACCATCAGCTACCTCGATAGTCTTCCCACTTCCCATGGTGAAACTGGGTCTCTTCGAGCCTATGAGGTGCATGTCTTTGAGTTTTTCGGACATTTCCTGGCCGTGAAAATGGAAACCAATCGACATGGAGAACTGAGCCGAGAAGTTGATAACATGCTCGTATCGATTCTCACCCGCCATCGTTACGCCATCCGCACGGCTGACAAGTGAGAAGTTATTGTCATATCCCTGATATATAAAGAGGCACTGTCTGGCGCGGACCATCTAGTTGGTGCCAAAACAGATTTCTTGGCATCGTGTCTTTCGTTGCGAGGATTGTACCTCGGCAAGTGTGTTGGCATCCATGGTGATTTGACCGTATATATATCCCTCCGTGGGAAACTGAAAGACACCCAGACAGCCTGAGAAGGACTGAATCTGACCAAACATTGCATTTACCGTGCAGCAGAAGCCCAGGCTGTCTAATGTCGTTCCTCCTTAATCGCACATCCTTAGGTCGATCCATTCATTCTCGGCCGAGTACAGTCTCATGTTATATACAGACATTGTACATTCTTCTTCCATTAGTTTTGCGCTTTCTTTTGGGACTGTGGCCTGTTTGGATCCTTTTCGAGAGCCGTCTTTGTCTCGGTTCATCTGGTGGATCATGGGTTGAGATCCTCAGATGACAAGTGCCTAACTACCATCATTCTGACGGGACCATGACGGAGCTAGTTGCGAATGCAATATAGATAGAGGCGAATAAGCCGTTTCGATCTCTCTGAGTGTATGTCTGCGTGATAAAGTTGGCGGGTAGCGACAAATTCTTCAGTTGGTTTTTGCGCTTCTGCTGTTGTCAGAGAGCCGAGATGTATCTATACACTTGTGTTTGTTTGAATCTTGTCTCTCTCGTATCAGCCAATAAATTCCATTTCGATCAGCGTCTTGAAGTAACGGCATAGGGTGCTTCGTTAATCATCTGCCCATGTATTTGCTGCAAACGACTGTATCCTCCCGCGATGGTCCCGATTCTCTTGAGAGGAGCTTCAAAGCGAGCTCTGGTGCCTTCAACGAGAACTGACGGCCAAGAATGCATCCTTTTGGCTGTCAAGGTCACTCGGTGTGGCAGTTTGTTTCGGTAGACTTGTTCTGCCCAATCTCGGTTGATCCCAAAGGTTCTCTCAGGAGGATGGCCCAGGTGAAGAACACCTTTGGACTGGCTCCCTTCTCTGTTGGCTCTTGCTCTGGGACGTGACTCTCTCAGAGCATGCTGCTATATATATAAATCCCTTTATTTGCTCGAAATGAGCTCTGCACAAAGTTCTTTTCTTGCTCTTGAGCGTTGTCATGGTTGCGGCGTGTATCTCAAGAAAGAGCAAGAGGCGGCCCGTAGCAGGGCTACGCGTGATATATAGACTCTTCTGAGGCAGTCGTCGAATGCAACTTGTCTGCTTTGGTGTCAGAAGTGATGGAGAGAAGTGATGGAAGCTCCACGAGGGAGTCCGGGGTATTTCTGCCTTGCGGATAGCCAACGGCACCAGGAGGCGATATGGGCCGGATTCTGTACTCTGATGTATATATGGGTTTAGTTCGTTACAACTCCGAAATTATCTATCCGGGATTCTGTGTTTGCTGCTGTGATGCCGTGCCGTAAAAGCCCGTCAGCTTGCCTCTTCGTCACGACAGCATCGCGAAGTGCATATGGTTGAGGTACTCAGTCGCCAACGTGCCCAAGGTCTTGTGTAGAGCAGTATGTCGTAGTGCCGTCATGTATAAGACTCATTGGGGCGCTATGTCGTCCTTG
This sequence comes from Fusarium keratoplasticum, assembly GCF_025433545.1. Lineage (NCBI taxonomy): Eukaryota > Fungi > Ascomycota > Sordariomycetes > Hypocreales > Nectriaceae > Fusarium > Fusarium keratoplasticum. The sequence continues at coordinate 2,628,431 of NC_070534.1, forward strand.
GCGGAAACGTGATTTGTTTATCTCTCGGGTCTGTCTCTTCCTCTTCAGCGGATTCTGATAACAGGAGTGGCGCAATTAGGTCATGGCCCGGGACATGGCTAGGTATTCATGGCTGCGATAAACTCGTACAACGTAGACGTAATCATACTTTCCCACAGCAGCATGGATTCGGTGTAAGGCATCGACAGAATGACGATTCTCGGTAAGTCCGGCTCCGAATCGACGAGGGTTGGTCTCAAGTACCATCCAATCTCACGAGGTGTGTCGTTGGAGATGCCATCCAGCCATGACAGTCTCCTGCCAAGAGCCTATACAGACTCTAGATCAACTGCCGGTGCATATATAGAAGAAATCCATGGCTTGAGATGCCGTCAGCGTCGGAATCAGAGAGCCTGTGGATGGCCATCGCTCTGAAGGATGCTGACGACAACAGCTATTCAAGCCGCCCAAAGCGCGGCAACCTCTGCGGCCTTGGTCCATAACTAGCCAGAACAATTGGCGGCTGATGGTGCCCTGATATAATATATGTAGGAATAGTGCTCTCCGTCGTGACTTTGCGAAGAGGCGCATCTGGTTGCTGTATACCAAGCCCAAACCGGAGACAACCATAATTCCTTCATTCTCGTAGCTCCGATGTGATTGGAAAGGAGTAGTAACCAGTATCAGGTCGAGTAGGTTCGCCGGCCTATATATAGAGAAATTGTACGCCGTGGATGACTCCCACGCCTAGAACGTAGTCCAGAGAGGGACATCAGTAGACTCTTGTCCACGGCTCTGAGAACATTGAAAGAAAATCATGTCACGAGTGCTAAAGTACCGAGGAAATAGTATAAGGGGGGATCGTCGCGGGCAGCTTGATTGATGCAGCAAAGTATCTTGGCATCTCTGCCAGGGACCATGGTAGTGACACTGAGGGTTGTCTCGCCAAAGAGTCGTAGTGATTGTCAAAAAGATTGGGGATGTTCCATGCTACATGCCACGGTTCCATGACTCTCACTCCCCGAAGACCGCCAGTCCATGCTTCCTGCCGATCCTTGTCGTGATCATAAGCTCGAGAGCAATTTCATGCTTTTCAATGAAACCAAGCCCTTTAGATAGAGTGTCGTAAAGAGGTGGGCGAGCATAGACTCCATAGCATATGCGTTGATAAGAAGAGAATGCGAATTCGTGGTACCGAGAGAGAACTTGAGGTCCTCGAGGGGAAACCAGTTGCCAAAGCCAAAGCTGGCGGCGAGATCCTTGTTCTCTCTTTCTAGAGGAAAGGTCTGGACTGGCCAAGTCTTCAGGTCGGATTAGCTTCCAGTAAACCCCGAGGTAGATTTTCGTGTTTCTCTGGAAACGAGAGTCGGCCAACGCGCTATGCTGGGGGATTAACTTGTCCTTTTCAGCTGAGAAGCATTGTGCGGACTCATGCTGATTAACCCAAGTCATGGTAGGGCAGTGAGACTGGTGGAGTATATATATAATTTGATGGCCCTGAGTTATTCCGCAAAGCCAGAATTCGGTCAGCGATCGATGAGTGCCAGAGTTGGTTTGGGCGAGTAGCGATGAATGAAGAACAGGCCGTCAAAAGGCGCTGTTGGAGGTATATATAAGTTGAAGGAGCGACATGGCACAATTCATTCAACTCGATGAATGTGCTCCTCGAAGCCGTCCGGCGCAAAAAATGTTTTTTAATGCATGCAAATGTGTCGGCGCCGGAGGCCATCAACCAACTCTTGTACCTCTGCGATTGGGCGCTTCCGATATAGATCGCTCCGTAATGGTGAGGTGCAAGTCTCGAGTCTTCTCTTAACTTGCCCGTGCCCAGTTCTCTGGTGTGAAAGTTTCCGTCAAGTCTGATAATATACGCAGACCACTTTTGTTCTCGGTTTCTGGCGGCTGTTGATATCCATCTTAGGTAGCAAGTTCCATGGGCTGGTGTTCCGCTCCGGCGATCCAAACAGGGTCTAGTTACTTCCAAGAGGTTGCCTATTCGCCGCCAGGTAGTTATATATAGATGTGAGGGTGCGAGCAGCCAAGGGCAAAGTTGTTAATGTTTTCTGCGATGAGGCCGAGGGGTATATATATCGACACATGCATGCTCCGAGCCAAGTTGGAAGGTCGTGTCGGAGGCTGGGCCGCGCTCTTCTAAAGATGAAAACGCTGCTGAGAAGCAAAGCTTATGCCCAAGTTTACGTGATGCAGCCACAGGCTAAGGTGTGTCGGGGGGGAAGGGGGAAAAGTTGTGCCGAAGAACGAGTGTCTTTCTTTAGTGTCAAGGGTATATAAAAAGGGTGTGTTTAAGACGAGAAAAAGGGCCAGCTATAGATGGTGAGTGTGTAGTCTCCGACCCGAAAGAGCCCATATTTCAGAGCCGTGTGGGCAAGGTTTCAATGGCATCTGGGCCTGTGTGTGTTGGGGGACTTGGAGTCTTCGGCAGGAAAGATTTCGCAAAAGCCTGATGCACGAGCGGAGAGTCTTGACGAGAAACCCAGCAGCCACGTCGGGAGGGTGCGGGTCCAAAGCTGTATAATATATTGACAAGAGCTCACTGTCCACCCTGTGGGCTCTTTGATGCGGTTCAAATTGGGTCGTCGATAGCCAACAAGTGCGGTAGAGACGGTATAGGGATTAGAGAATCAAGGGGTGGGGAAGGCAGGGCAAGAAAGACATCATGGGTTGGCCAGCAACACACCCATGTAAGCAAGAAGACGGTCCCTTCTTGACTGGAAAGGTTGTGAAAGGTGCCTTGATGTGGGCTGATGCTCTCATTTTTTGATAGTCGAAGTCGGTGTATGATTGACATGCCGCTACCGTAGAAGAGGTCTCTGATACGCTCCACAGCGCACACTCGAGAACAACATGACCAACGAAGAAGAGACGTCGTGATACAATCCGATTTTTCCATACGCTGGAGGAGTCTTGTCTCTCGCTGAGAACCAAAGGCCGCATGAGACCCTGCTGGCTCCTAGTCAGGACCAAGGTGGAAACTGCTTCGTGTCCACGACAAAGAGGCAATAATCGCGAATCCATCGCATTTACGGCATGGTGCTTTGGGAGCGAACGGAGCAACGGGGGAATATATATAGTTAGGAACAATCATGCGACAAGCAGTGGGCATTGTTGCAGGGGCTGAGAAAGGATGATGAAAGTTTGGGTATCGGAAGACATCTCGTTCATGTGAGGTTGCATCTTGTAGGTGGTCCCAGCAATGTCTTTAAAACCAAAAAGAAATGTCAATCCGTTCATGATCCTCTTCGACAGTTACGTCATTTTTGAGGCGCTGCGTAAGGAAAGAGTCGTTTAAAGAGCAGACGACGAGAAACGAACCGTGCCAGGCCTTGGCAATAGCTCGACTTTGAACCCATCAGAAGAGAGGGCGTTTGTAGACTTGTGCCAGGAGCTGGCTGCAAGTTTTACCGTGTGGCTTTAGGTGTTTATATAGGGAGATCAATGTTGAGGGTTGAAGCTTTGAGACTCTTTTTTCCTGCGGATACTCGCTACCTTTTATAGACGGTATTGATTTGATTGTTCATACACTTCAGCTCTCGTGGTTGTCTTGCTTTGGCCCAATCCAGCCAATCATCAAGCTACACAAGTCGTCAATGTTGCTAGGAAATGCCTTAACAAGCCATGCAGTTTGCTACTCTCTCCCTTTGTTATCGGTAGCAGCCACACTTGTTTCTGTAAAAGCAATCCTGACTTGCTCTTAGTGGGTTTTTTTCTTTCTTCCTTTTCAGCATGCACTTGCGTGGTTTGTGGTACTCACACAAACATTTCGGCCCAAGGTTATCACCAAGCTAGAGCAAGCGGGCATCACACACAGCATCAAGAATCACAAGCAACACAAACACTGTAAGACATGTTAATGATTGATATCATAAATGCATTCAACTAAAACGCTATCCAATCGCTAAAACTCCAATGGTATCCCCAGTTTTTTTAAACTCCAAGTCATGAATCCCGGGTCTTTCGGACCTCGGGAAGCGCCCACTGCCGCATCCATCTCGACTCCAGCAGCTCCCGGGCCGAAGCCCGGTTCTCGGGGCGGAAGGTGATCATCTGCTTCATCATCTCGATAAACGCTTCCTTCTCATTCTCCGACATTGTCTTCATGCCGTTTTCTCGTCTGCTCTGCTGGATGCTTCGCTCCAGTCTGTCTTCCCATGTGAAGCCCCTGTCGGCGGATTGCACCGGTGTGACGTCCATGTCTTCTTCGGCCCAGTATTCGGGTTGGCTTCTTCCGTAGACTGACCACTCTTCTGGTATTTCTCCAAGCAGGTCGGTCTGATCTCGTAGAATCTCGTCTTCGGACAGCGTCCAAGCGTCGAACAATGGACTTTGTCCCATGACCCCCCAGATCAAGCATCCAAGACTCCAAATATCGGAACTGAAAGAAAGAGGCTGGCATGCATCAGGGAATTGAGCCTCGGGTGCTCGGTATCGGATCGGGGCGTTGCAGTATTGTCGCTTCTCGTTGGAGGGTTTATACGATTCGCCAAAGTCGCCCAAAAGAATCCTTGCATCCGCCAGGGTCACTTCCTCGCTCTTTTGACCCAGCCAAATAGGCAGCACAGCGTGGTGAGGCGCGTTTTCGTCGAGGGGAGCTCCATCCAGTCTAGTCACGGGAACCGTTTCGGGTTGACTGTGCTTCTTGTGAAGCTGATCCGGGGAGAGACGCCTGATTCGTTCAGGGAGCCGTAGTAGTACGTTGTCCAGATGCAAGTCTATACCAAATTAGTTTCTGTAGCAGATCAACGATATCATCTTCTCTCACCTCCATGCACCACGCCGCCCTCGTGGAGGTAGGCCAAGGCCTGGACCACCTGAGCAGCAATAGCTCGGGCAGTCCGCGGCTGGAACAGTCTACAGAACGAAGCGTCCTTGGCGAGACGTAGAGACATCATGGCAGGGTCGTTGACCAAGCACGTATGCCTCCCATTGGGTCCATCAAAGTGAAAGTTGTCCGTCACATGTCGGATAAGTGACTTTCCAGGATACTTGCTTCCAGGTCTGGCCGCAAGGTGCTGAAGAATGTCTACCTCTGTCGAGTCCTCTCCAAAGTCGGCCAGCACAATCTTCAAGGCGGCATACTTTTGCTTCAAGATATCCCACGAGAGCCACACAGTCGAATAGCCGCCATGTCCGAGCTTGTTGAGGATGAGATAGCGGTTGTTGAGCGTCTCACCCAGCGAGACGGGATGGAAGCCGCCATGGCAGTACTGCTCGAGGTTCTCGACATGCTCGATGTAGTTGAAGGTGTATCCCATGCTGATCAGTCTGGCGTTGTGATCCTCCATCAAGGTAGGCTGAGATACTTGAGCGGCGGTGGCAAGCCCCCGGGTCGCAATCCTCGGTACCATTCCCTTTAGACCAAAACATCTCCTAGCTCCAGATACCAGAGTCAAAGAAGGCCGCCGCAGCGACTTGAAACCGCGAGTCGCCATGTCGTTTCAGTCAGGAGTTGTTGTATAGGTGAGTGGTGTTTGTTGTATGAGCATGTTCAGGGACGGAGGCCAGACGCGTCAAGCCTCTCGTCTTGAGCTACAGGTCTATCCCATACCGGTGCAATGGAAGATGACTGAGTAGAGAAACAGACGACATAATAGAGCCGAGCCATGGTTGTTACTCATATGATGATGGTCTGATGGAGACACTCGGTTGAAGGGATGCATTCCGGGGTGGGAGATGCCCCAGGCACCAACTTTTCGGTCAAGTTCCGAGAGGTCCACGGTGTGCGGCTGCAATAATAAAAGAAATCTCGATGGACACACCAAATTAATCGGAGGCTGCCGCAATGCACGTCGCAGCTAGCGCAAGCGCCCGGTTGCTGTGCTGTTGGTTTTGGACGTTGTGTTGACTGACCGCCATATGGTATGGGACATCTCGGTTGCTGCGTTGACGGTTGCATTTTCGAGTCGCTTCACATGGCGGCAGGGAGCTTGAAAATTTGCCATCAGGTGACAGTACCGTGATTTCGTCCGCCTTGTTTCAACATCTAAGGGGCAAATCAGCTAATTGCCCGAGATGAATCAGGTGAATAGGGCGAGAATGAACAGCAACTTATACCTGAATAGCCGTCATGAAGTTGCATGCTCGGTGTGGCCTGACCTGACTCATATCTTATCTTTGTCCGGGGGAATCGTCTGGGGACTCCATCCGGGGAAGCCATTCAGCCGATCAATCACAGCCGGTCTTCCACGTCCCCACAGTCCATATCGAGTAGGAGCCGGCTTGGGGTTGAACGGCTTGATATTAGCCTATTAGTGTCTATGTCTTTGTTAGTTGATAATCTGTGAGATCTGGATAGTCTGGGGAACAACCTTGTCGAGACCTAGTTGTGCGGATTAACCACACTCGAGACATCCATTGACAGGACTTTGGGGCCATACACACAAATGTCGCCACTCAGAAGCCAACAGCTCTCAAAGCCTCCTCCTGAGATGACTTACTTGAACAGACAAGTCAAACTTGACTCGTCCACCTATTCGGACAAATTCATGAGCAAGAGGGTAAAATGAAGAGGAATTAACGCTGTTTCCTCGTCAAGTGCCTTCTTCACTCCCTCCGCAACCTGAAGCTCCTCCTCAGTAAACGAGTTCAAGTACAAACACCTCCAAAATCATGAATCTTGGCATCTCCATTCTCCAGCTGGCAGCAGTGCCATGACCTTCGAAGTCGACGCAAATCTCAGAACAGCCAGCACTGGCTGGCAGCTGGCAACTGGATATCCATCACGTTCCACCCGTTGATAAAAATCTTGAAAATTTTCTCTCAGGATCTTCTCTCCCCCATTGGTTTCTTGAACACTCGTTTCTTGACCTTTTGTGAACAGAGCTCGTTGTTTGCATTCTTGCATCGTCACTTGACGATTCGATACACCACCGTCTGTAAAAAGCACCATCAATCACTTGATCACACAGTCGGTGTATCAAAACGATCAAGATGAGTCTCGAAAAGTTCCTCTTGTCGCTCCTCATCCTCTTCTCCGGCATGGTCTGTCATCATCCATCAGCCACAAGCCCAACAGCATCTCTGACACTTGGCAGGCCCTCGCAGAACCCGACATCACGCTTGGCGACAATACGTCGGCTCACCCTCTCCTCAAATACACTCCCGGCCCTCTGCCCTCCATCCTTCGCACCATGGTCAAGGACCCCCATGGCCTTCTGCGCATCGGCACTGATGGCGTGCTCCGCAGCTTCGCCGCCAACGCCTCCGTCCTCGACTACCGCCACCTCTCGTCGGCGCAGACTCACGGCCTTGCCCCCGACGGACGCGGTGTCCTCTCCGAGGCGGCTATCCTGCACTCCCCCCGTGGCGCCGTCGAGGGGCGGGCCTCAGCGGCTGGCGCGGGCCGGCCGGTCGGCGTGGGTGTCCCTGCGGCCAGGAGCACCGATCCCGCCGCAGCTGAAGTCGTCCACCCCGAGATTCTGGGCGAGTGTGCTCCCCCGGTTGCGTGCTGGAACAGCACGACCTGCGGCGGTGGGTGCGGAGCGTGCACTTATTTCGGCTTCTTCCCGTACGGACTGTGTCTGTCCGGATGAACAGAGAAGGGATGAGAAAAGCAAGCAGTCAGGATGTTGATGATTATCAAGCGGGGTGCGCATGTACAGGCGGGCCAATGTCGACACAACCCGGGGTTGGTGCGCACGTCAGAGTCTGGGGTGTCTTCAAGACCGGGAGTGAGGCCGGTTAGAGATTGCACTGCAGGCTGGAAGGATTGGATTGGGGTTCTGACTTGCACATGAGGCAGCCACGACAGTTGATCAATATGTACCTCCCTTGCACAATGCATCATTTTTGCTGCTTTACAACCCCTTCACTCGGGGATATGCCGGGGTGATGAATCTGGGGAAACCTGGGGAAACAGGCATCAGATGAAGAGGCCATCAACCATGATAGGATGAGACGAGGTTCCCTTGGTCGACTGAAGATAAGCTCCAACGCCCGCTATCAACCGTCTGCATCTGTGTGTCTGCATCTGGTCCGTGTGCCCTCCTTCTTGTTCCCCCTCAACACCATCCCAATATCATGCCCGCATATCTTCCAACGCCTCTCCCTCCCTCGCTTGCTGCGTCTTCCCCTCCTCGCTTTGCTTTGGGCTGCTGTTGCTGCATATTTCGTCACATATCTCCTCGGACTTGAATCCCACCCTCCCCCCTCCCCACGGCCCTCGGGATCTACGCTGCACCTCCTGTCTATCACCCCCGCCTTTCAGCCGCCTAAACGTCTTGGATACATACAGTAGCGCAGCCTTTGGGTGTCATGACCTCGACTGGCGATGCACATGCCAGCCTCAAACGCTTTTCCCGATCCCGGCTCGGCTCTAGAGTGGCTATTATCACAAGCCAACAATGCAGCCTCTACGCACAGCTTGTCCAGCTCACAAGCCATGTCCTGCTTCAACGCTTCGAATTGGCCTACCACTATCCGCGCCGCATCCAATTCCCCGCCCCCGCGTCAATCACACCCCCAATACCTATCTTTTGCTTGTTTAGCCTCTACCTCTCTTATCTCCCTCGCTTCCCCTTGTTCTCGTCTCTCTTTTTATCCAGCCCTCCTTCACCCCGCTCCCCCCTTCCCATACCCCCAGACGTCCCCCAGACGCCTCCCGCTTGGCGTTGCAGCCACGTCTATGCACTTCCGCCCAATGCCAGAAACGAGACGAGAAACATCCTCGGGAGCCATCTCTTGACCTCTGTCATGGTTGCCTGACCTTGCCTTCGCTATGCCCTCGCCTAACTTTAGCTCTATGCCTTTCTCTTGGCAGTGTCTTCTTGGCAAATTCAACTGTCACTGTGGCACTGATCATGAGATGTAATTGTCACGGTACATGACAAGTAGTTACGAAGTCATTACACTCGACAGTTCACAGTGGGCTCAGACAAACAAGTTGTGTCATCTTTCTCTTGATGATTATGATGATGCCTCCGAAGCCTGCTCCTTTCTGGGCGGCCTGGGCTATTCATGGCTACTAAGATACAGTGGCTCTCGTCGCTTGGTATTTCCAACACATGGGATCTGTTTTCATCCCACCCGTTCGTGACCTATTCTCTGTGTGTCTTGCACACCCAACACCTTTTTTTTCGTCATTCCCATGTGTCCTGTAGTCCCGTTCCTTTGTAAATGCGGAAGCATCTCTGTCTTCCTTCAACGCTGGTGGGTATATCGCTTTTTTCAAATCAGATCGCCGCGTATCTCATGGAGTTGTAACAAAGAAAACATGCGGCAATTTATGCCAATAAGAGTATTAGTGTGAGAAGAAATGTCGAGCGGTTGCCGAGGGTTTCAGGATTGTCGGCTGTCAATTGAAGAGTTGGAAACACTGAGTCGGTGAGCATCGAGTTGCTCCAGGCTCTCGTACTCGATGGGAGACTCCTGCATAGGATAGGCCGGGGGGCTTGGGGGCACGTCCTGGTAGACAGGCGGGGCCTCGTTGTCCCAGCTGACGCCCATGCCGGCGTGGTCCGTCATGACAACGCCGTAGTGCATCCGTAGAATGCGGCCGGTGCCCGTCTGTGTTGCGAGTTGTGGCTTGCCCTCGGGCGCGTACTCCCTGGACACGACCAGCTCAATGAGGAGCGAGTGGGTCACCTCGATTCCGTCGTGGGACTTGGTATCGCAAGCATACTTCAGCTCCTTGCTGTGAGACTTGTACTGGTTGGCAAAGTAGTCAAACTCCATCTCAACTTTGCCGTCGGTACCGGTAAAGTCCGACTTCCAGCCCTCGTGCAGGTGCTTCTCGCCCAGGACACGGACCTCGTTCCGAGGAAGACCCTTCTTCTCGGGGTCTTGAGCTTGGGCGGGGGCGTGTCGCTCACAGGCGGGAGCCACAGTCTTGATCGTCTCCTCGAGCCTCCAGGTAACCTTCTTTAGTCGCCAGAAGTCAATCGTCTTGGCCTTCTCGTTACGACTCATCAAGCCGTCGAGTCGCAGGTTGACTGTGTTGGTACCGGTGGGGTGGATGACGTTGTTGTAGTGGGCACTAGCCTTGATGTTTGTGGGAGGAAAGACTCGGACAGAGTGGTGAGGGATCTCGTTCTCAGGCAGAGAGCGCTTCACGGGAATGGTTCTCTCAAATCGCACGGGCGCGCAAGTGCCAGAGGTAGAGTTGATGCCGCGAGTGACGTAGGCATCGGCCTTGAACTCGTAGGAGATGGCGGCCAGAGGGGTATCCATGGTAGCGGGGAGGTGACCACCGAGGAGGATAGAAAAGGGATATGCGTGACGACCCTTTCGAAGAGTGGTAGGGTGAGCGAGCAGTTGCCAGGCCTGGAGCTCAGTGTACTGGTTCTGGCAGTCGGTGCAGTGGCTCTGGAAGGGTCGCTTCTGGAAGACGTGAAGCTTCAGGGATGCCGAGAAGCTGCCAATTTCGACAGCTTCCTCCTTGACGTCGAGGAACATCTGGCCCGTGATGAGGGCTCCGGTGCTGTCCTCGGCATTGCCATGGAAGACAACCGGGGGGCTCTCGATGCTCCAGTCGATGGAAACGGCAGAAACCTGATCCTTGCTCGACTTGCCAAAAGGCAGCGAGATGCGGTGGTGCTTCTTGACGGCGTCTGCGAGGTCGGGCATTCTGACGGCGTGAACTTCTGGTCGATCCTCACCATCAGATGTGTAAGGGCTGTTTGTGCGTGATCGAGCGACCTTCTTGATCTGCGCAATGTTGCCCGATGAAGTACGGAGGAAGTTGGCCACGCGGTGGGGCATGGCTGCTAAGACTGAAGGAGCGACCTTTTGTAAGTCGCTCTAGAAAGGAAGTTGCGGTGGGGGGTTGGCGGGTAAGAACGTTCCAGGGACGGGCCCTTGGAAGTCGGCGGCTAATAAGTAGCAGAGACGAGTTTTTGCAAAATCTCTGCACGCTGATGTAATTCTGTCTTGTCGACGCCGGCGCCGATGGCGGGTGCTTCGATTTGATGGCGTCAACCGGGCGGGAGATGGCCAGGGGCAATTGTGCTGTTTTGAGGGTGGCCTTGTGACTTGTTGCAGTCCCTAGTAATGCAATGACGATGCCTTCAAGGGTCCTTTTTAGTTCAGGGAGCCTTGTTCGTGTGCAAAGGGTGTGTGGTCGGCAGGGTTTGGAAGCCGGGTATAAGCTGCAGGTTCTGAGAGCCGATGGCGGGGCGATTCTTGGTTTTCGCTCTTTTCAAGGTCAGGTGCCTCGATTATATGGATGGTCTGCAGAAAGAACGAGTGACTGAAATCAGAACTGGAGATGTGGTCTCGAGTTGATGTCCGTCTGCAAGGTCAATTGTGGTTGACTGTCTTGAATCGTTCGGTCTTGGGTTTCTTCGAAAGCTTCGATCGCGTGTAAGTGACGACGATGGCTTGTAAGTGGGAGGGCGGTGGGTTTGTGGTTGGTGTGAGTGCTTGTTGATTGTGTGTGCTGTGAACCTTGTTCAAGTCTGGGGAACTCGATATTCAAGTCGAGATGAGTATGGGGAAGAATGGAGAGAGACTCTTCCTAAACAGAGAGGCAGAGGGCATCACCAAGACTAAATATCTGATCTCAGGGCGACGACTCGCAGAGAGCTCCTACGCCGGGCTGGGGGAAACGATGTGTCATAGCAAAGGTTGCCCTGTAATGGCGAGCTTGTAATGTGGCGCCTGGTGGGCATGCACTGACAGGCGGCTCCCGCCTGACTCTCCATGCTGCACCCTAGGATGCTCTAGGATTCCCCTGGGCGTGTGGGTTGTGGTTGTGTCGTTGCGGTTCTGGGCAGTAGGGCGTGGCCTGGCCACCGCCGGTGGGTGTGAGACCATCAGGGTGGGCTTGACGACCGGGCCCTCGCAACTGAACACGGGCACACAGTCTGTCTGGCTTGGACCTCGCCATGGTCTGTGGAGGAGCACCAGACGGTGCGGTTGGCTGAGAGTGCAACTGTGGGCCTGCGTCTTGGCCTGCCCGACGTTCTGACCTGATGCCATGAACGGAGCACGGCACAGTGTAACGGACAGTACGAGGAGCAGTACGATGGCGAGCTGCTTGGTGGGTCTAATAGGAGGGATGTTGGATCTTGCGCAGAACGATCGTGGATCGTGGGACCAGGTTTAATTCCCGTGGGTGGATAGGATTTCGCACCAGGACAACGGCCATAGAGACGTCGAGACCGTGAGGGAGACGAACCGAACCGATGCTGCCCGGTTGTGGCCGGTTGTCAATTCGCAAGGGGAGCTCCCCATGGTTAGCAAGGTTCGTCCGTTGATACTGACTCCAGAAGAATACTGTGACTCCTGATGCAGATGAGTTAGATCTGATGAGCAGGTTGCCCAGGCTTAGCCTGGTGATGTACGGAGTACAGTGTTGCTCAAACATGCTCACTCTCAGAAAGGGAAATTTAGCCCTACTGCGGCATGGCAATTCCGCTTTGCTGATCTGATCCCATGATTCCCCTTCGCTAGGCTGAGTTTGCTGTTGCTGTCTCGGCATGGCTCCCGTCGATTCACACCAATCCATCCATTCACCCAGCACAGACGGGCCATGTTCCCGAGACTGGCTCCTCGTCAGGAGCACACTAGCCTCAATCCAGTACGCTGTGAGAGAGCGCGCCCATCAGCAGTGCAAAGCATCGGCACAGCACGACCGAAGACCGGGCCGGTAGGCGCAGGGGAGGGAGACCCTTTGATCAATCTGTGCCGTTTGAGAGCTTCTCGACTCCCCGTGCCTCGAGCGTTCGGGAACTGCTGTGGGAACAATCGAAACCAACACCATCAGATGAGGTGAGGTGACGCGATGCGACTGGGCAGCACATGACGCTCTAGATGCGACAGAGCCACAGCCAACCAGCTTCATACGCCCTGTCTTGTCTGGCTGTTTCTCCTAGACGAGCAATTGAAGCAACGCCATGCCGAGAAAGGTTGTAAGTGATCATACTGCAGAATGCTTAAACGTGCTCAATTGCATGGAAATTCGGAAATCCGTTGTTCGGAGTGTCGAGAGTCCAGAGTCCGCGGAGACGACAGTCAACGCCACACGGGCACTGGCGACGGCAGATGCAGGGAAGGCGCAGAGGGCGTTCCGTCCTCATAGCGCTGTAAATTTTTAGGCTACAGGGCAGGAGTGCGCTAAAGCGTTCCCGTAGCGGGAAGGAGTAGCGCATATCACGGCTCGCAGCGCCTAAAACACGGCAAGTGATCGGACATTCGGACCTTGGAGGGACCGCCCGTGATTCTGGCATCACCAAACTCAACATGATCCAATACTGCTGCGGTGCATCCCTCTTCTGGCACGGCTGGTTAGGCGTGCTCCAGAGCACCTCAGTGCCCGCAGTCGCTGACGCTACAGGCGGTGTACGCCCTCCGGAGCCCTGTCAAGGGGCAGAGTCAGGCGCTGTCTCGTCGAAGGAGGACCCCTGTGGCTTCGTGCGAGAAGAGACAACTGGAACCTCGTCCACACCAGCCGACCTCAGGTGCCGCTGCTGAGGTTCTGTGCCCGGAGCTGGGCAGATCAGCAGAAGCAAAAAGCTTCTGCCCGGAGGTACCAAGCCCGACTCTCGGCCGATGGAGACGCCGGCTTGCCCCACTGGAAAATTCTCGTTTCTGGTCCCTGAAAGGCATCAGCCGGACATGGCCGGTTGTCACCATGGAACAGCACAGAACGGTTCTGGCGGCTAAACTACGTCTCCCGTCGCGGTTGCACTGTGAGTCGCCGCATACGACACATGGTCCAAACATACGAGACGACATCATCTACTCCAGATTCGACTTGACCAGTAATAGATTGCGCGCCCGGGTTGATGATACGGAGCAAGCTGGCTGGGGTCTGGGGATTGCCTCTTCCTCGCCGATTCCGACTTACTACGTAGTACATATTGTTGAGACACTATCCAAGCCCTCTTCACATGCTGGCTTGCAGATGTTCTGCCGTGTGTGTTGGCATGGATGTGAGGTGGCTACCCGGTAATAATGCGAATGGCTGCTTGATCAGCTTGTTCACAGCTGGGCAAAGGGAGTCAAATGGCACATTCAAGCAGCCAAGAGCAACTGTACGGGCATGAACAGCCGCATCAACCACAGCAAATGCTGCAAAGCCGACAAGAAAACGGCAAGGTCCAGTAAGATGCTGACTCTGCTCCCTTGCAAGTCGTCTGAAGCAGGCGCCTCAAACTTGGCATGTCCATCATGTGAGCAACGCCCTTACCCCGGCTTCTTTACATAACCACGTCCGTTTTCAATGGGAGTCATCGAATTGCCGATCATCACGCTCATACTGTATCCTGCTTTGATCTGTCACTTTATCCTGTTCTCGTGAGAACTTCCAGATCCCCCAACGTCCTCGACTCACCTGTGACGGCTTGTTTACAGCCCAGCGCCCAGCCGTCACACACGTCAGGTGGCCGGTCTCAGATTTTGCACCTCCGGTGCCGGCCCCGCCAAACAAGGCCAGACTAAGAGAGCGAAAAACTTCTTCGATGGAAGGCGTATCCACATCATTCATGCCGGTTCCGCTCTGAGCTCATCAGGCAAAACGGTGACCTTCTTACGTCTTTGACGCTGGCCTGGTTCCTTGGCCGTCAGCTGGTCTCCTTGACAAGGCCAGTGCTGAATGGTGCAATCCACTCAAGTCCAGCGCCTTTCCTCCTGCGACTGAGCACAGTGGGGGTACGTTGTGGGGCTCTTTCCTTGGTCACCATGGGATGAAAATTTTTCTTGAGCGTGACGGTGGAATGTGGGAAGGGACGGAGCCGAGTTACCGTACGTTAAGGTGAAGGCGCACGAGCCAATCGCGGTTGGAAGTCGAATGGAAGGCCACACCGCGGCGGGTACGTACCGATCTGCACTGTGCCAGCCCGTCCCGTTTCCTCTCACCTTCTAGGCGAGCACGTCCCTGACCTCGCTTTCCTTGTTGGTCCGTCATCGTTCTGGCTACTTCGACCATACCATCATCGGTCATCGAACGGTGCCATGCCATCCAAAGATCCTGGGAAAAACTCTGAACCTGAATAACCGCCTCCACAGTTTTCCAAGGCACTAACACGGTTGCGGTCGTGCTCTCACGGTGCCTTCGATTTGGAGCTTCGATCTTGTAATAGTCAAGGGGTCTATTACTGGAGCCGAGTCGACACCCAAGACGAGCGTTCCTTGAATCTTGCGGCATGACGACTTGATTGGCCCGTCACCCACGTGGACCTTCTGGAATACACACACACCCTTCCACGTAACGATTCGATCACGGCATCGTGAAGCAGATTTGTTGCATCAGCAAGGTTTGCGGCCAGCGAGGCCTTCCATGGTGAGATAATCTATGTACTACGGAGATCGCTCTCCTATTGTCGTGGAGGTCCAACAACCAACGAGTCACAGACGTCCAACTATACTAGGCATCGCGGTGTGTTACTCTGGTCTCACAACACGTGGCTCGACATTGTTGCCAGTGTCGACTTACAGTTGTAGTTTAATGGCACATGGGCTTCACGTTCTCTACTTCCAGCATTCGAGTCGTGTATGCGAGTCAACTATCCACCCTGGTGAATCACATCACAGTAACATAGCCAATTTGAACACCAACACGACCGGGACCTTGTTGCCACAGCGTCAGTGTTCCAAAGCCACTCAGACCATGAGATCGGGCGCTCAAACCTTCTTGATGAGGCAGATCTCACTCTCATCCCGTCTCAGATACGTAGACCTGGGTGACGTGTTTAGGGTATCCGTTCGCTTGAAGCTTCACCCTCATCCCCACGGATCTCGACAGTTCGGCCACACCAGAATATTCCCTGCTCCATGCCTTAGTCGCGGGTACTCCCACCCGGAAGAAGCACCAGAAGCATCTCCGCCTTTGGCATCGAACGTCTACTGACCCCATCGCGGAGTCAGGTCTGGAGGTTCTGATGTGGTCTAAAGTGGATCTTAACCACCATCTCAGCTTCTTTTTCTTGTTCTTCGCCACCAGCACCTGAGTCCCACACGCACGCGCACGTTTGCTTGCGCAAGGCCTCCGGCTCTCAACCACTCAACATCAACTCTTCGGATGCCAAGTTCTTGTTGACAGACACAAAGATCGCCAACTACATATGCGGCGCAAGCCATGCCCGAAGCCTCCCTCGGCATAACCCGAATCAAGACGAGCCGCATCTTACATGCTGCAGTTCTCGACAAAACCCTTCACTTTTCAAGGGACCTGGCTGTTTTGCAAGGGTGTGCAACGTAACGCATTGCTCGTTCCTGACGATCCATCGCCAGCCACACAGTGCCTTTCCCGTTACCTAAGAAGCCTCGCAACCTTGGTCGGCCACCACCCTTCATCAACTTTCCACGCCCTTTCACACCCTGTCTCCTGGAAGACCAGATTGGCCGAGTCTGCCTCACACGGCCCTGAGCCACATCTCATCGTGAGAACCCCTTGGGTGTTCGCGACTCAGCCCTGTCACCCTACCCTGGTTCGTCGCCATCTCGGGAACCGCCTCTTTACGATGGTGCAATCATGGACCAAAGCAGCGCAACGTGCCTCCAGGCGTCAGCTCTAGACTTTGGCCTTGGCCCTCGTTCCTCAATGGCTGGTTCTAGGTCATTACCTGAGCATCAATGGATTTAATCCAAATGAACGACACATTCGCCATCACTTACACCATTGCTGTTAGGCCATCACATCATGGAAACCCGCCCGAGATCGAATTCTCTCGACCAGGCTTGGCACATCGATTTTAGCTGGGGGTCACCCACCACCAATATTGGGTGCACGGGCACTTGCTAACCACACGTCTTTTCATTTTTCTGCTTCTCTAGCTCACAAAAGCGTGGGCCAAGCGCCGGTTTTGAGCCGCATTTGAACTTGGTGCGCGGGCCATTTACGCTATTATTATACCATGGGATCCTCTTTATCAATCACAAGACGGCATGAGACTTTTGGTGGGTTCCTTGAGATTTCTCCCTCAGCTCCGTTCCACCTCACGACAATCCCACGGATGTTTCATCTCCAAC
Source organism: Fusarium keratoplasticum (assembly GCF_025433545.1). Lineage (NCBI taxonomy): Eukaryota > Fungi > Ascomycota > Sordariomycetes > Hypocreales > Nectriaceae > Fusarium > Fusarium keratoplasticum. The sequence goes on from NC_070534.1 coordinate 2,645,336, forward strand.
CTGTCCCGACACCAAGCGGTTAATGCCGGTGAAGACACGGTGAATGGGAATGAATGGGAATGGAGTCAATTTCGGCGTCCCTTGCCCTGTTTGTTTGGCTGAGAGCAAGGGCTTCTGAGACAAGCTTCGGTAGCGGTCTGAGTAACGGAACGGTAATTGCTACCCGTTCATGATCGAATCTGGCATCAACTGCATTGTTTGGGCTCCAAGAGGGTCCACGGCAAATCTGCAGACGAGATTAAGCCCAAGGAAGAAAAAACTTGGCTTCAGCACGGTTGTGCCCGAGTCTGCAACGGCGGCGATCGATAGGCATCAGTCGATGAGGCTCTATTTTACATAAACTACCCGCCAAGATCGATCTTCATGGCCCAAACATCTTTGTCAGCGGCGGAGCTCCATGCGAGCTCGCCCAGAGTCTCGAGCTTACCAAGGGGTGCAGAATAGCCGTGAACCGCTTGGCGCTGCATCGGCACACGGCGCCGTAGCGGCCACGGAGCTCCTCCTCAAAATCGATCGCGACCGTCCTTGTGAGCTCCGGCTCTCACTTGTCCTGCTTAACGGAGCCAAGACCTGGGACGGACACGAAGGTCCTCGGACGTGGCTCACCTGGCACAGTGCTTGCGCTGACCTTGCTTGCCCTTGGTTACGGATCCATACCCTTGCATGCCCTGTCTTCCTCTGCCGACTGTGACCCTTCCAATGCCTGTGCATCATGTGCCTAATTCTCGGCCTGGCTTTGGTAGGCCCTGGTCTCCCTGCTCAATGCGTCCATCTGAACGGCTGTAACCCTGGCCGGCGACGTCCGTGCCAACATGGGCCGTTTCTTGGGATCATCAAGCAAACGGACCATTTCGGCAGACCTGTCATATGGTGCAGCTCCCGATTTCTGCTGCAACACGCCAGTGCTTCAAACGGCGGAGGGCGTGATGTGGAAGCACAAGTCAGCCTGTCATCTCCTGTCCGTCAAGCTGGCTCTTCTCTCGGTGTCAATAAACGATACCCATAGTCTCGGCGACATGTTTATCTTGCCATTGCAATAGAATTACACCATAGTTTGGCCGGCCTTCGCAGTTGGTTCCTTAATTTGAGCACTCATTTTGAGCTTCATTACGAAACTCGTCAGGGTCGAAATAAGCTACCTAAGACAGCAGCCACGTTCTCGTGGGATATGGGTAGGGGTTGCAGGGGTAGCTCTGGGATGGTTACCAAGATCCTGAAGCCTGTTCCCGCTCCTGGTGTCTGGGTTGTTTCGGCTCGCGTGACCGAATCTCGAGTGAGCGACAGCGATTACTTCGGCGACCAGCCAGATGATGCCTTGTGAGGACAGACCAGGTAGCGCCCCTATGAGGGACGAGTGTCGTCGATTCCGTGGTGTCAACTCCGAAAACACCGGTCAGGTGACCGCGGTTGACAGTGTCGTTGATCTCGCAGGCTCAGCAGGATGGCCATAAACTACGTGCATGAGATCTACGAGTTGGGCGGGCACTACTCTCTAGCGACATCTAGAGATAGCACATGCATTATCCAATTACGGAGCTGCCCAGATTCTCAGAGCGCTAGCTGATATCTTTCATCCTCTGCCGAGAGGCTGCCCGGGGATTCCGGGGTTGAAGATAAGTTCCCTTCTGGGGAATGATAAGGCTGCTTGAGATAAGAGCGTGTGGGCTCATGACAGATAGGGCTGCCTGAATGGGCTGTGATAGATAGGCCTGGAAACTGCCGCCTCTGACACAGTGCCAAAAGGCCTGGTATGGGTTTTCTATCCATGTGGGTAAAGTGAAGGAAAAATCTTCACACCGAAACCGGTTTGATGGGTTCACGATGGTGTTGAGTGTTTTCACCAAGTAAGTCCCCCTATCCTGGCTATGCCCCCGACAACCAGCCGAGTGACAATGCACGATACGACAATTTGTTCCTATAGAGGGAAAGTGGACTTCCTACATCACCTACGGCCTTGAATTGCGTGCCTGGTTTCTTTTAAGGTTCTTTGACTCATAGTCGGTGGGCTTGTGGACCCAACTTCGTTCATAATGACACAACTTGGACTCTAAGCGAGGTGTATCGCGATCGAGCGGGTTTCGCCGATGTCGATGAGACGGGAGCTGACATGGTAGAAGCTGGTTGTCATAGTTGTAGGTCTGAGCTTCCGTAGAATGTTACGACATTCGTAAGTGTTGAGATGTTGGACTTGGCTACCCTGAGGCACACAGGTATTTGATAAGAGAAGTGATCGAGTATCTAACATGACGAGGGCTCTAAACATGACTCCATGTATCATTGAAATACTTTGTCTTATGATGAATTGCGTTTTCTCATGATCAAGTCCAATCACTCCATCTCGAACCCTGCCAATACACGTTCCCGTCCTTCTCAAACTGAGGCCCCTCGGCGTCAATGATGTGACCTGACTCGCAGCGAGAATACTCGACTCGAGTTTGCTGTGCGTAAAACTCATCGAAGCGAGGTGATAGAGCATCTCGCAGACTTTCCACGTTGCCCTGAGGATGGAGGGCTGCCCATGGCTGAGAACAGGTCGATCCCTTGCAGGACTTGAGCACGAAAAGAAGGGAATCCAATCTTGGGACGACATCCTTGAGAGGATATCCTAGGATTGTTGCTTGAGAAGCTAGATCTGCTTCATCTGTATGAAGGAGGTTTCTCAGCTGGCCCGGGTCCGTCTGTATAGGTTAGTCACCAGTTCGAGTGGTGGATTCTCGATCACTTACAGTCATGTCATACAACTCCTTCTCGTTGGTGCACCAGACAGAGTAGTAGAGGTTATAGTTCTGTCCAACGACCCGTAAAGCCTTGTAGGTGTTGTTAAAGATTCTCTTGTCTTCGCCACCGTTGAAACCCCATTTGCCCTCACTGATGGCCCAACCCCAATACTCGACGTTGACGTGCTCGCGATTTCGAGGGGTATCTGCGAACTCCGAAGCAGAGATGGGAATTAGGGATCCGTCGAAATCGGCCCTGAGAGGCGCACCGACAAGTGACAAGATTGTAGGTACAAGGTCGACATGTGCTGTGACTGCCTCGGAGATGCCTCCCTTTGGTACACCGGGGCCACGGACGATGAGCGGGATGTTGATGTCCTCCTCGTAGCTACACTCTTTCCCGGGCTGGAGGCGGTGCTGGCTGATGTGATAGCCGTTATCGGTCGTGTAAAAGATGTAAGTGTTGTCCAGAATACCGTGCTGCTCAAGCCTTTCAACTAGACCTTCAACAAGTTCATCCACTGCTTGGAGAGCCTGAAGACGACCCCTGTAATGGCGATCATTAAACTCAACCATCTCATCCGTGAGTTTAGGCTGACGTCTGACCCAGTCTCCCCCCGAAGGCTTGTCGGGGTTGAAGTTTTCCGTCCTCGGGACCTTGGCGTCCGGGAAAAGATGCTCATGTCTCTTTGCGGCTTTGGGGAAGTTCACGCGGAAGAGGTCGTCAGAGATTGGTACGTCGTCGTCTGGCCCCTTGACAGGGTTGAGGATCGTGCTGTTGACGTTGCTGTGTGGTGCGATGGGCGCAATGCCGAGGAAGAATGGTTCGCCAGCTGCGACGGCATCGTCGAGGAAGCCGTAGGCTTTTCTGGCTACCAGGTCGGTGGAGTATTCGCCGAGATGGTTCTTGGGCTTTTCGTGGTCTCTCTGGAAGGTTGCGTTCCAGTAGTCATACGTGTTGGGATCCAGGAGGAAGTCCTGGTGGTGTTAGCTCAAGGCTTGAGAGGGGCAAATGTTGTTCACTAACCGAGCTATTCCACCCCTTGAGATGAGGACTATCATAGTTCCACACGGTATGGGCGTTGAACATCTTTCCGGTATAGAATGTGTTGTAACCGGCATTTTGAAGCCACACGGGGAGGTAGTTCTCATTGTGACCATTCTTTACAAAAATTGGAAATCCGCCTTTGAGAAGTTAAAGTTGAGCTCACAGAGAAATGGACAAGACTCACCATATGGAGGATTCAAGTCAGTAACGTTAGTGTTGTGAGCAAGCTTCCCCGTCCACAGGCTGGCGCGAGATGGGCAGCACACAGCAGTGGTACAAAAGTGACGCTTGTATGCAGTTCCCTGATCGATAAGATGCTTCTGAATCAAAGGAGTAAACTTTAACGAGTCCATATGAAGGTCCTGGTCGTCAGTGAGGACAAAGACAATATTCGGCCGAGTGGGCTTCTCCTCCGGCCCGGAGCCGAACAACGGCGCTTGGCTATCTTGGGCCTTGGCAACGGCCCATAACGCGAGCGCAGCTTGAACCGACTTGAGCTTCATCTCGACATTTGTTGTCCAATGCCTTTCGATTTGATAAAGCCTGCTTCTGCGAATGAGCTATATTTACGCCATCTGGCGGAACTCGTATCGGATCTCGCAGCCGTTTTCTGCCTAGATTCGGAGGCCCGGTCTCCAGATTACGGGCCGGGATAGCTGATGATGTGCTCAACCCCATGGATCACGCCAATGCTGAGCAACGTATTGATCAACGCTAAGGTGTGGTTCTCTGCATCTTCTAGTGGGAAAATTCAGCGACGACCCGACGAGTTCCAAGAAAACTTGCGATCTGTGAGCAAGATTTGATCTTGGTTGAATGAGTATCAGGTCTTGGTAGTTGATAGAGCCTGGACTGGATAGACTGATAGCTTAGAGGCTCAACGGTCTATACATCTCCCACCAAAACAAGTACGGAAATACGGCAAATCTCAGATACTGCCGAGCACGGGGCATCGCATTCACCGATGATTACTCGCACAGAAATCTCAATTCGCGTACATACAGCCCAATTGCACCGCGCGGTCAAGTTTCAAAGGCTCGATGTCGCAATTCCATAGTTCGATAGCATCAGACACAAGAACCACAGTGGTCCGGGCTACAGTGGGCCGTGGCCTGGCATCTCCGGACGGTAGTACTCGCCGGCATCAAGCTATCTGGGGCAGGACGTCGTAGCAGTATGGAGTCGCACCGCGTTGCCCCGACAGACATGTCCGTAACGGGAAATTCTAGACACGTTGATGTCGGTGCAGGTTTCCACTCGGTGGTATTGTTCGTCCCGATAGATGGGTTCCCTGCAAAGAAGTGGAATGAAGTGAGGGTATGGTCCGTCTGTCTTAAATAGAGAGCGTTGCAGTCAAACTGGTTTCCTTCCGTAGTCTCTTGGTTCGCACTGATCTGCAAGAATCTCGTCGAATTCGGTCGTTAGCTTCTATCAAGTCATTTTGCATCATGGAGACCATAGGAGACGAGAAGCATCCAGACGCTCTTCAGAGTGATCTTGCCGGAAAGTCTGACTCGGACACTGATGCTATTCAGTGGACAGAGGAGGAGGAAAAGAGACTCCTTCGCAAGTCAGTATTCCTATTATCGGCATGAAAGCACGGCATACTGACAATATCCAAGGGTTGATCTTATCATCTTGCCCCTCTTGATTCTAGGCTTCTTTGCCCTGCAGCTCGACAGAGGAAACATGTAAGCATGGCGTTCAATAATCCTTCATACCGGTACTAACCAATGCAGTGGCAATGCTCTGACCGATGGCTTCTTCAAGGATGTCGGGATTACCCAGAACCAGTTCAATGTTGGCCAGCAGTTGCTGTCGCTGGGTATCATTCTTCTTGAAGTATGTTCACTCTGTCCGTTGTCGAAAATCGACACTAACAAGTTTAGATCCCTAGCAACCTCATCCTGTACCGTGTTGGCCCGACTATCTGGATCGGCGGTCAGATCGTAGCATGGTAAGCATAGAGCAAGACAATGAGGTGCTATGTACTAACTGATACAAGGGGTCTGGTCGCAACCTTCCAGGCCTTCCAGAAGGGCCTTGGTCCATTCATGGCTACAAGACTCCTCCTTGGGTACGTCACCTACTATAAAATAGAAGCAGTTACTGACTTGAAGTAGACTTTGCGAGGCGGGTTTCATTCCGGCTTCTCTCTTTACTCTGACCCGATGGTACAAGAGAGAGGAGACTAGCAAGCGATACTCTTGGTTCTTCATCGGCAACCTGGTCGCTGGCGCCGTAACTGGCCTTATTGCCTATGGCATGTAAGTATATCGAGAACTTGGGCATGAGGATTAATCTGACACCCTATGAAGCTTGCACATGCGAGGAGTCGCCGGCCTGGCTGGATGGCAATGGCTATTCATTGTTAGTTTACAACCTCCTAAATCTTGGGAACCTGTACTGACCATTGGTACTCTAGCTCGAGGGAATCTTCACCATTCTTGTTGGTATCGCTTTTCTGGTCACGTTCCCTACCCAAGTTGCAAAGCCGGTCTCCCTTCTCGGTTTCCGCTACTTCAATGAGCGGGAGGCCCAGATCCTCTACGAGAGAGTCTTGCGTGATGATCCTACCAAGGCCCAGGTCAAGCAGAGCGTCACATGGGAAGAGATGAGGAATGTCGTAAGTTTCTGAAGCCAAATGAATTGTGGTTTATATGTTTGCTCACATTGTTTAGTTGACTGACTGGAAGCTACTACCTCACGTCGGCTTCACGATCTGCGGTCTTGCACCCGCTTCTGCCTTCGGTTCATATGCGCCAAGCTTGGTTGCTAGCTTCGGATATAAGCCTCTCGAGTCCAACGCCATGTCTTCAGTTGGATCCTGGCTGCTGTTGTTTACCAACTTGTTTTGGGGTTGGGCTAGGTGAGTACCCATTAGTTGCATGTGCGGACTGTTAGCTAACAGAAGTTCAGTGATAAGATGAGAGCCCGTGGACCCATGGTTGTACTCGGCTTTGTAATCGGTCTGGCTTTCAACGTAAGTCTTTGATTGTTACTCGATGAATTTGTTCTAATTCTTTGTAGATTGGCATGTATGTGTTGGTTGACTCGACAAACTCCAACCTCAAGTTTGCCATCTTTACCCTTTCAAACGCCTTTTCATGGCCATGGCGTAAGTACAGCTCTATGCTACAAGAAAGATCTCAAGCTAACATTGATAGACCCCGTCAACGGCGCCTGGCTCTCATTGAACGCGAGAACACCTGGTGAGCGATCAGTCACGCTGGCCATCCACATCATGTCGGCCAACTGCGCTGGAATCGTGGGAAAGCAGCTCTTCCGCTCAGAGGATGCGCCCAACTATCCTATCGGATTTGGTGTTATCATGGCCCTCACAGCTGTGGCGGTCGTGCTGTCGTGTGTTGCCAACCTTCAGTACTACTTCTGCAATGGACGGAAGCTGGCTCGAAGCGGATTGAGGTATTCGTATTAAGTGGTTAGAACATATTGGTCTCTATAGTCAAGGGAATGTAGTAAACTCCTCCTACAAGATTGGTCAAAATTGGCTCGCAATGGGATTTTGATAGTGAATCAGTGCTCGCCAGCCGTCAGGCATTGCTCTCATCCACGCAAATAAAAGACAGAAATTGTTTCCTGTAAAACAAAACCAAACAAACCTCCTTCACGATTGAATTTTTGCATCTTGTTTTTCTCCTTCGCCTTTGTCGCGATTAAAGCCTGACCTCTCCCTCCTCGCCTTCTGACAACGAGAAGAATATCATGCACAGGCTTCGGCTCAGACTTGCCGTACTAAACTACCCATTCGCATTCTACTTCTCTCTCAAGGTCATATTTTCTGGACCCCTCTGGTTCGATCTGAGAGCCGAAGTCATCGATCTTCGCGACGTCTTGTTGGCTCAAAGCCTAACCTCAAACCCGGCTACATCTCGATTCTAGCCTCGAGACAGGCCGTCGCACAAGAACAGAAGTCTTGATTGCAATCCAATTCAAACCTTTCATCGCTTCCCTTGAAGTCAGTTTCCAAACACTCTAGTCGTCGAGCTAATCGTTGACCCGGCGAGTTAGAATCCCATCATCATGGCCGCCTCAACATTCCCGCCACTGTACAATCTGTCCCAGAACCCCGAGGACCAAGCCAGCCTCGGACGCATCAAGGCTGCCTGGGGCGATTACTCTTCAGGATGGGACCAAGAAACTAAGATAACGATCCTTTCACGACTTCACGAGGTTCGCGCCACGCCAAGTAATCGAGGGAGGCCATGCGAGCACAAGCTCCTAAAGGCAGACTTCAACTTCGGCATCTGGGTCATGATTCGCTGCATCTATCCCACCCTCAAGCTTCAATTCCTCAAGGCCCGGCTCGTGGAAAAGTATCCCTGGATCGACGTCGATAGCTTTGCTGGGCCGAGTCACGGGAGGCCTGCCCAGGATATTGGGGGTGCCCATGGGGCGACAACTGCCGGAGGAGACGCGAAACCTGATCTTGACCAGCTCTAGCAGGGCTTTCAGGTGAAGATACAGGACTACATCGCTTCTTCTTCAGATAACAACGAGCGTATGATCAAACGTGAGAGTGGGTTGGCACCTGGTGAGTAAGGAGACAGAGCGATACACCCTTTGGCTAACTACCCATATCAAGTCTTTACGCAGTCTCGTCCCGCAGATGGCCTCAGCCGACAACAGGATCTATCGTTCAGCAGCCTTCGCCCAGTCCAGTCTCTGTTTCCCTCGCGTCAGAACGTGGCTCAACCCGCCGCTGCTCATCCACCTCACGCAAACCCATTTCCAGATGTGAACCCCCGACCACCGGCCAGGTGTGTTCCACAGTCGGACTCCTTTTCAAACTTTCTCAAGAGAAAGGCAGAAGAGGATGTCCCCACCACGCCCTCCAAGAAGCCTGGAGTTTCGACCACACGTGCTGCTTCGCCCGTGGGTTTTGACTCTCGCTCCTCGTTCCTCGATGACGAGCTCGATCGCAAGGCACCCAATGCCCAGCCTGAAGTAGCTCCCGAGGACCATCAGCACCCCTACGATACTCCCGAGGAATGCTGCAAGCTGTACCACGAGCGACGCAACGCAGAGTTCAGAGAGGTTCTGGAACAGACGCTTCAGCGGATGCAGGCCGACTTGAAGACATTGGTTCAACGCTACAGCGAAGACATCAAGAGAGCGGTAAACCCACCCAAGGCTCGGCAGCAGCAACGTAGCGGAGACGGCGACCTCGATCGCGACGCGTTTCTCGAAAGCCTTGCTACAAGGGTCACACGCCTCGAAGAGGTTATTCGCTCGCTGTAGCTATGGTCAGCCTCACTCGTCGGTGTCATACAGGGTTGGTTGAATGAAAACAGAGCTTTTGGTCGATTGATTCAGTGGGGAACAAAAAACAGGGCTCATTGGTTTGTATGTATGTAATAACAGTGGTTGTATAGCAAATCTGTAGATCCCATCACCCGCAAAAGCAAGGTGAATCGCCCAACGCAACCCAACACCGACTCTCCAAGGCACCAAAACTCTTAGCGAGAACGATAGCCGACTCGATGGACCTCCACTGTCAGTCATTGATTACCGTACGCTTCGCTTGCTATTATTTACCGCGCAAATTACCGACAACCCCAGCAAGCATCCATACATACGAACCACAAGCCATGTCCAACAAATCTCGCCTGACACGAAAAGCACAGATGCTCGGCTTCCTCCTCGACGACAAGAAACTGCCACCGTTTTGCCTTTCACTCTGGGAAAGACTCGTTGATGATCATCTCATGCTCATTTCTCAACACCTGTTGGCTGCAGGAACAGATCCCAGCCACTCTCAAGGGGGACCAACCGCAGATGAATTGTGCCTCCAATCGTTGGGGCTGTTGCTGCATCTCAATGAACAGGAGGGTATATCTCGCAGTTTGATCTCCGGTTCGCCCTGAGATGCAATGCATCACCTGATTCTCGAGGGTCTGATCTCAGACGCCACCCTCGTCCACAGATGCGACAAGATTGATGGACGGAGAATCAGCTATGGGCTCACGCGGTTTTAAAGCCTTCTCCTGTAATACACACGCGCAACAAGACGCCATCCCGTCTCTTGCGTGGTCAGAGCACACGCACACGTAACGGCCGGGACAGGGATCAAGCACACACAGCCATTCGGAGGCGCCGGGTGCCATGTAAATGAGGACACCACTAATGCCCCAGGTTATACACTCGAGTTCCTGGTGCTTATCAAAGGAGAGGTACCTGGCCTCAAACGCGGCAAGTCTCTTCGCGGCTGTTCCCGAGATATACGGATAATGATCACGGAGATGGATCAATGATGGCGAGGCTGACTAGTGGGCATCGTGGCTTTGGCCAAGGGAAAACTGCGTTTGCGGTAGAACAACTGCCAAGTCTTTAGGCTCTGTGTCTCACTTGGCAGTTGGCAGATGAGAGATATATTCGCAGCCGCATGTCAAAGGACAACCTCCAACAAGACAAGTCGCGTGGCAGCAGGGTTGATGCACACACCGACTCAGGTTCCCGGCCGAGTACTGCAGGTTGACTCTCGAGCCCTCCTGAGGCGCTGCGATCAGACTCCCTTCCTTGGTCGTGCGATTATGCAGGGCCATGCACGTTGGGCAGAACCAGTCCAGTTGGACGAGAGAGAGTAGGCTACGCCCTTGCAGGTGTTAGTCTTGTTCCCTCTCGCATCCTTCGTCCAGGTCTTCTTTGCTTGGCATTTCTCAGAGCCTCTCGCTGACTTGCATTGCCGCGGCCGCGGGAGCTAATGAAGCCGACCCGACCTCGTTCTGGAATGTCGAGGGCAGCCGCGGCCACTTGAAGAATAATGTAATGGCTCTTGGTGTGATCGACAATGTGTGTCTCAGTCAAGAGTCTTGGAATGAGGAACGGTCGTCGAGACTCGGACCAAAGCCACCCGAGGAGAGAAGTGATGCTGACGGCAGTAGAGTCTCTTCTCTCTATGCCTTGGAACGTCTGAGGTTCTTGACGATGTGACGCTTGCATGATTCGTGAAGAGTCACATCGCAAACGCCACGGCTCTCTCAGTGATGCCCTTCTAGGAAACATTTCGTCCCCTCATCGTCCGCATGCGGAACTCCCCCAGACTGATCATGTAAGAAGGCATTTCAAACGTTGTCAAGGGTCCGTACTTTTCGACTCTTCTCCATGGCGACCGGGGGGTGCTCTCCCCCTCATGCAGCGGGTGGTTTGACCGCGACCGGCGTTAAGAGGAGAGGAGAGAGTTGGGGTTGGTCTGGTATGTGAGGCCCACGACGGACGATGCGGGGAACTTTGAACCACCCGGGGAACAACGACGTTGAATCCCCGGGGTGGGAACCGGTAAAACTCTGGAGAAGAAGTTCCGGGGTTCTTTGAAAGGGTCCATAACCATTGACCACCAGTTGTGTTGCCTTGGGGCCACAGGTTGGCCGAGGCGACGCTGCGTTGGTTCTCGAGAGTCAGTAGCCAGAGAGACAGAGAGATTTGACCTTGCAACCCCGGATACAGACTCTACCTATGTTGGATATCCCCTTCGCCCGTTCCCTTCTCCCCGCCTATATCCTTGTCAGGAGTTGTGGGGTCATCTGAGGGTAGACAGGGGACTTCCTTTGGTCAACGACGAAGAAACTAGTGAAGATCGAATGTGGACCTGGGGACAGGGTACCAGGGCAGGCCATCAAACCGCTGACAGATCGAGACGCGAATGGTGCATCCAGGGAAGTGCCCTGCTTGTGAGTACGGGGCTGTCAATGCGTATGCTTCAAGTCTTTCACGAATGAGTGAGGAGAGTTTGGTTGGTGCTGACGGCTGTGCTCGTATTCCGTGTGTTTTCATTACATTATACCTTTTGCTGGCAAAAAACCCCTCTAAATAATCTATGTATGTGTGTGTGTTTGTAGGTTTGTTTCTGTGGTATGTATCTTATAGCAGTTGTAGTAGTGTGTGAGGTATCTGAGGTGCAAAACAAAACAAGACTCTTATCGCGCGTGCTCGATGCTGTATGGCTCTTGGTGAGCCTTTGTCGAGCTGGCCTCGCTGACGGCCCTCTCGTGGTGCTCGGGGATGTCGTCGTCCTCGTGTCCGCCGTGTCCCGGGCCGGTCCTCACAATCTCGGTCACGACCGTCTTCTTGATGCCCTCGAGGTTCTGGCGCTCCTTGAGCTCCATCTCGTCCTCCTCGCCGAGCTCGATGTGCGTCCTGGTCAGGGTGGCGCCGAAGCGGCCGGCGTGCGTGGGCCTGGAGCCGCTCTTGCCGGTGGTGCGGGATCGTGAGCTGTAGTCGTTGGAGTCCTGGTTGTTGCTGGCACGGACAACCTTGCCGATAAGGTCGGCCATGTTCATCTCGATGTGTAGCTTGAGAAGGTAGACCAGAGGGTGGAACTGCACGTAGACGAAGCTGTTGGGCAGAGACATCATGCAGATGAGGAGGATCTAAATGGGTCAGTTTGGGTAAAAGACATGTTAGAGCTGAACCTACATCAAGAGCAATAGAAATAGCAACGAGGAACAAGTTCATCTGGTACAGACGGTTGTACTTTTGCAGACCGTTGGAAATGAGACGCTTCTTGACAACCCAGATAAAGTAAAAGTTGAGGGCGGCATCCATGACGGCAAAGATGACCTTTTCGCAGCGATCCCAGATCTCGTTGATGTGGATAAAGGTGTCGTTGATCTGGAGCCGGGCGGGCACCCAGATGCAAAAGACGCTGATGTTGATGGCCAGGAGGATGAGGAAGCAGAGCCACTTGAGCCTCGTTCCGTTGGCGCGGACGACCATGAGAAGGCTGACTCGGTTGATGATGATTTGAATGAGGCATTGCACTTGTGTTGACCAGAAGACGACTAGAGACGTGTTAATCACTGCATCTTGATGTCTCAATGAGAGAGATCGTACTGATGAAGAAGTAAAACTGAAAGCTGGGAGGAATGATGCCGCGCAGATACAACCACACCATGACGCCGAGGATGAAACTCGAGATAATCTCGAGCCACACGAGCACCACGTAGGTCGTCAACCGCTTCCTCCTGTGGATGGCCGACTTTGCCTGTCGAAAGGCCTTTGCGCAGTTGAAGACGACGACACCCAGGGACAGGCCCCAGATGATGGAGGCGATGTTCATGTCATCTTCGTTGGGAAGGTCGTCCTTGAAGTTCTCGGGCACGAGAAAGCCTCGCTCGGGAGCCATGGCGAAGGCTGGAAGGACTCGATGTCCTCGTCGTCGTTGTTTTTGCTGTTGTTCGTTCCCTCTTTCACCCTCCCTCACTGTATCTCCAGTCGTTTATGTGAGATGTATGATGATGCACCTGAGATGTGACAAGAACAAGAAAAGCAAACAAAAGACTTGCAACTCCAGATCGATCAAATTGAAAAGAAGAGACACAACAATGAGTGGGATGCACAGGCTTCAAAAAGAAAGGACGAAACCGGGGTGTGTGTGGACGCCTTCTCTCGCACATCCGGAATGGAGAGGGCGGCGCCAATGGGGTTTTTCACATCTCTCACTCATACTCTCACTCTCTCTCACAGTCACAGGTTCGACGGCTCATACCTTCTGCCTCCCCTCCTACAGAAGTACTGGCCCCAGGCTCTTTCTGGAGAAGCCTGACAGCTCGTAGCGGGCGGTGATCCGAGTCGTGCACTAGGGGCATCCCCTGTGTGCGTCGATCTCGAGCCAACAAATCTACAGCAACTAATCCAGTGGAGTTGTTGATGAGCCCTGGTCCTACTCGTCAGCCCAAAGGGGGGAATCCTTGGCTTCAACCATTAGTCTTACCTCTTTTTTTTTCTTGGGTCCTTTGTCGCCCAGCCCAGGTTCCATGCTCCCGGACAAGGGGCGGGACTCCGCTTGAGCTCCACCGAGCCCGGCGAGTTGGGCTTACTCTGCCTCATGATACGACCAGCACGGGGGACGCTACAGAGAGTGCTTTGGTCTAGCACGAGGAATGGCTTGGTGGCGGCCTTGCAGGGGAAGGGAGGGCCCGGGTACAGTAGACCCGGGGTGTGGTTCAAGATCTCCGTCTGCAGGAGAGACACAGAGTGCGAGTGATTGAGCGTGTGTCGGAAGGAATCTAGAAAAAGAAGGGTTTCAGTTGACACAGGAGGACGGCCCGGCGTGGCAGAGGCTCAAAGTAACTTTCCTTCCCAGATGCCAGGAAGAAGGAAAAGAAGGATAAACAGAGTTTGTGACTGGTGATGGCTTCATCCGCCCCAGATTCTCCAGAGTGAAGAAACTCAAATCAAAAAAGACACCAGGGAAATTCATATCCGAGAAGAAATTCGAGTTCTGGAGTTGTAAACCCGCCCCAAAATCTTCATCTCGTCCCCCTCCGCACTTCTTCTCCAAACAGGCCTTATCCTGACTCTTTTGCCAGTGTTTGGACCTTGCAGCAGGAGATGGGAAAAACCCTGCTAAGATTGCATCGCTCTCTGGGCTGTGAGTGGTGTTGGCGTCTGGCGCGAGTCATTTGTCGGTGCGCGCTGATCGGCACTAGACGCGCCTGTCGATGGACCTCTGCGGGACTTTTTTTCCTTTCTTTTTCTTCACTCTGATGAAGAAAAAGATGGCTTGAAATCCGCTTTGACTCTTTCTGCGTTGGCTTGTCTTAGCGGCTTCTAGAGCCCTCCCCAACTAATGTATGTATGTCTCAGTGTGTTAGTCGTTGATGTTCGTGTCATGTTACAGTTCCATCGTTTCTCAGAAGGAAGCCATCTCGAATAATCTTCTACAAGTCAGACGACCCAGAGGCTTGGGGAAAAAGAAGCAAAAGTCGGGGTTCAGGGGCCCGATGACGGTCGAACGTTGCTTTTTCCCTCCCCCAGACAACCGAAATCTCACACTTGACAGTCCGACCCTTTTCCCCGGATCCCCGGATGAAACCCCACGAAACTCTTGTGTGCCTTTTTCTATGTTGTGATTTCAGACCTGTCTCAAAGGGCTAATCCCTCCTGCACATCATCTTTGTTCCATTCGTCCATTATGACAGGTTCTTTTTCTCGCTTCCCCTATAGAAGATCTTCACTTAATACCCTTACTCTCTCAACCTCGTCTACGTCTCGTCTCCGCGATTGCGCTTACGACTGTTGCTGAACCCTCCCCCCGGTGCCCGGAGCCCGGAGCCCATGTTCCCTCCCTAGTGTCGACCATGCAGGCCGAATCATGGGACGCCGTCGCCCATCTCAGCGCCTGAGCGCTCTCGTACGACCAAGGAGTCGAGACGCAACGCCTCGCGACCGTCCACTAACCACAGCTAGCTCGCTCGTCCCCATGGCTTGTATGGACGGAACGATCTCTTGCTAGTGGCCCTTGCTTGGTTCCTGGCCTAGCGATATGGATGGGATGGGATGAGCGAGAATCGATCCCGGGTTCTTCGCTACGGCGTGTGCTATCTTGGCTAGCTAGGGGTTATCTTGACCCGAGCACGCCCGGATAAGTGCTTATAAAGAACCGTTAAAACGCACACAGGGCCGATCTTCATTCAGGTGAGAGAGTCATGTTGAGCCCTGAGATGCCGTCTGCATCCGGAAAAGCCAAGACGAAACGCCCAGCGTTGGCGAACACCGGGTGTTGACGATACCGTCCTTAGTTGATCGTACCTCTGTCCGATATCATATTTCTTTCGCCCCTCCCTTGTGCGGCATCAGAGATCAAGCGTCGTCGATCCTCGAAATTGGAGTCAAGTGCCGCGGCCCCTCCCTCCCTCTGGATCTCGTTACGTCTTGGATTCCCCTTCTGGGAGACATGTCCGGAGATGATGATGTATGATCAGCAAAGCCGCCCCCCTTCCCGGGCCGTTGCAGACAGCCTCGTGGCTTCTTCGTTTTCCTGATGACATTCCCTTCCCTTCTCCCGTAAACTCTGTTCATGTCCATTCAATATCCGGTCCGTCATTAGCAAACGCCACGTGGAATACCACGAGAGTGAAAGCTGTCAGCCTTGGTATGGTGTTGAAGATGTGAAACCGCCGAACCCTTGCCATCGTGGCATCCTTGGCTGCCAAAGCGAACCCCGATTCATCGCTCGCCCATTCTCCCCAGAGCGGCGAGTCAGATCGTCGTATCGTTATCAAATAGTGTCTTTTTGTCTTTTGATATCTTTTTGTCTCTGGCAGTCTCTCACACTGCCGATCGGGGCTCTTCAGGGTCCTTGTGGCCGGGATATGCTTGCCTCTGCGATCTCACCAAGCAAACACCACTGCTGACCCTTGGCCCAAACACAACGGGGAAGACAAAACCTTAATTCCCTTGAAATTTTCAGGAACCGGGCGGCATTGACCCGGAGACCGAGATGTCGCGAGGTAACCTCATGCGGCATTCTGCGCCGACGCCTTGCATGGCAGCCTCACACACACAACAGCACACAACGCGGTCAGATGCCAAGGACGCCAGTCCGAGCACATTCTGTGGCACAGACTCTGGTTCGACTTGACTCGACTTGTTCTACGGCGCCCCGATGACACACTACTCTGCCACGGCGTTGAGTACAGGGCGGAACTCGTTACATAAACCCGGGCGCCTAGAGTGGCTTCACGGCCATCACGCACGCCTTTCTGATCCTCACCTCCCCCCCTTCAGAAGGCCCGCCTCATTTCAGAAACGTGTGCTAGAAGGCGTATAGCAACAAATCATTACTCAACAGCCACGTGGTGAGGGGCCTTCGCCGGCCGCCAGACTTGAGCCTCTTTTCCCTCGTCCCGTACCGCCGGCCTTGCCACGTGTCTGAGCCGCCCATGACTCGTTGTAGGGCTTTGATCTTCAGTCTCAAGCTCACCTGAAGCTATTAGGAGAACAAGGTCCTTTCTCTCCCCTCCTCAATCAGCGCTGTGGCCACCGCTGACGCGCTCACCAAGAGCAGGAGGGGTACTGGCCAAGCCCTTTATCCGTCCAGTCTGTCCTAGAGCACCTCTAGCTCCAGCGCCCGCTTCATCCCATCTCTCTCCGTATCAATTTTTCCCCAATTTCTCCAGGCCTTGTCTTATCCCGCCGATGCTTCTCCAAAAAGAGATCCCGACGGTCTTCGGGTCCCCTACGCTAGGGGAGCGTTTCCGTACCTAGATCAACCAACCCCAAGGATCGTAGACTGAGAGGTTGCAATCCATCGCCCCGAAGGCTGCCACTCAACTGCCTCGCCACTCGCCCGGGAACCAGATCATCAAGAGTGATTTCCCAAATCGATACTCGAGTCAATCAATAGTCGTCAACCGAAATGGTCGACAACAGCCTCCGGGGAGGGCCCCCCTTTTCTCTTCCCAGGTCCCTGGCCAACTTGGCAGGGAGCACGCAAACGCCAATCGTATCAACGGCGTTGGAACCCAATCTCATCCCTATTTCACAACAACAACACACTACTGTAGGTACAATACATCAGTGGAGATACTCGGCAGTGCCTCCCGGCTGTCTGTCATGTCCCAAGACGGGGTGCTGCTGTCGCCATCACTCAGCTGTCAACAATCAACGCCGTGTGTTTTGGTCCTGACGGTAGTCCGGCATCCGGTTTTATTAGTGTCGTGAAGAATTTGCTTGAGTATCCATAACCACGGGAACTTCGGCCTTGACCGGACATGAGAGTATGGATCTGGAATCGCCTTTTTTTTTTTAGGTGATAAGGATGTTCTCTGTGGACCAAGGTCGTCGTCAGCCCAAGAAATCCTTTCGAATACGAGGCTTGGAAAAGAGTCCATGGAGATAGGAAAGCTTGGCCATGACGTGCAGGTCTGTTTTGACGCCACTTCCAGGTTTCTTCTGAGCAGTGTCCAGGCACGTATGGCGACAGCTGATGGCAAGGCAAGCAAAAGCTACAAGCCATGGGGTTGACGAAAAGACCATACCAGTGTTTTGAGAGCTTTGTTTGACTTATCTCCCAGTCTCAGCTCGATATTGCTTCCAAATGGTCCTGGTCGACATGCATGCTCTATATCAAACCCTCGCTTCTGTGCCTCAGGGCATGCAACTCATCAATTGTCGCACCCTCGCGGTCTACAATAAAGTCCGCGTGCGTCCGATAGACAGTGTGTGCATCAATTTTCCGGGGCCGTGGCCCTTTTTGAAATGAGTACACGATGTCCGTCTGATGGCGTTCGAGCAATCTGCCGAGAACCTTGATACTTTGCTCCAGGCGTCGTCACTGGTCGAGAGCTTAACAAGAAGCAGGCAATAAGCAAAGCCTGTCTCATATATAGAATTCATCCCATTTACAGAGGTGTTCTCGAGGCTATTAAGCAGGATAACCAGGTGAAGCCGCAGTCAGAGGACCACGACACAGCCCGTTGTCCGTGTCCAAGTCGGTGAAGAAGCTCGAAAGCAGGGACTTCCAGCGAACAGGCCACTTCCAAGCCTCCCGTGTTTCTGTCTTCTCAATACAGTAAGAATGAGCGGTACCATGGAAGCTCGGGCGCAAAATTGAATGCCGCCAGTATCTTGCGAGCTTGCAGCGTCGGCAGATGATGTGTCACTAGATAACATCGGGTCTCAGCCAACAGTCAATGAACTGTGCACATGGGCATTAGGGATGAAACCATGGAATTTCATCCTTTCGCAAGCTTTCCCCTTTCCTTGAAGGTTTCTATGTGTAAGCGCTGAGTGTTCTCGTCCTCTGCCCCTTGTGCTTCAGCTAGCCCGGCTTACATCGGGTTTGGGATGACACGGGGGGTATCGCGATCGTGACCACTGCCATGCCAACGGACACAGGAGACAGTGGGGGCAAATGAGATGCCTACGGTACTGGGACTTCATATCTGGATGGTGGGAAATAGCAAGAGAGTCTCTGTTAGTGATGCTGTACATGTATGGTGGGGTAGGAAGAAACCCCAGCTGTACTGTGCCGAACCTCGCGTGTTGAAGCACATCCTACAAAGCGGGTGAATCCATTGACTCACTCCATTGCCCCTTTTCACATGGGCTTTCGGGTCAGCGTGCACAGCGTTCCCGTCCGCCAGCCCCCCCTTCACCAGAGTGGCTTACATCGATCAGTCCGACAACTCCGCGATGGCAAACATTACTGGTGGGTACAAAAGAAGTACAGAAAGTGGGACTATTCAGCAGGAGAACATTACAGTTTTGTCCAGCAAAAAGAAACGAGTGTGATGCCTACTCTTCTTAAGTCCCGGTGAATGCATCACGAGACGACGTGACAGACATAACAAAAATTGGCAAAAAAGAAGCTCCGGTGCGGGGAGTCGAACCCCGCTCGCCGCGGTGAAAACGCGGAATGATAACCGATACACCACACCGGATGTCAGCTGTATGACCGAGGGTCTCGAATTACACCTCATACAGTGATAACGCAAAAGTCGGTGGTGTTGTGACGCCTTCAAAGTGAGTTCTAAGTCGAGTCTTTCCTTTCTTAGACGATGATTTTAACTGCAGGTTAACATTGAAGAGAGTCATCATAATTTTAGGGTGCACGTTGCTTGTTTTAGGAAGGGGGCTTTGGCAAATGACGTAGCTGGATTTGTCCTGTGTTTGCTTCCTGTTGCCGTTTCTCCCCTCTCACTGATGTTAAAGCCTGGGCGAATGCTTCATGGAGCCGTTCTCACTGTGCTTGGGCCCATCGGAGCCCGAAAAGCAACTGGAATTGACTTGGAATGGTCGGTTTGACTGGATATCGTCACCTTCCATTGATTCTGTTCTTGTGCCCTTTGTTCATGGGATGAGCCTTGTGGTATATTAGCAATGAGATGATTTTATTGATAAATAATGAAGACCACGAGCTACCTACGCGAGCATTGGATGCCCTAGCAAACATTAACATAGTCCCCAATAATTGGACAAGAAATCAACTTAGAATCACCAAAATCTTGTCAAAGGTTGAATTCGCAACATTCACCAACTTCAACGTCGATTCTGACGAGTGGTACAGGGTAGCTCAAAGTTCCGATATTTCCCCGACCCATCGCGTCGGATCCGACATGCAACCATCGTCATCATCACCGTCACACACTCTACGACTTCACTTTCACCCAGTGCTTCCGGAGCGACACCCTCGCTCCAAGGGAGGCATGCGCACTACGCCATAACATGCGCGAGTTTATGGACTATGTCCACAGCGCCTTCTACGAAGCTACGGGTTGGAACCGCGACAACTCGTACGCGGCGCTGAATGCGACCACCGATGGTGAGGACACGGGAAGAGTTGAATCAATTGCTCGAGTCATCGTACTGACACTGCCGACTGTAGCACTCCTGAATTTTCAGACCCCCCGTGGGCTGCGGCTTACCCTCTCCGCTCTTGCAAGCCCTAACTTTGCGACATCCTACCAGCTCGGCTCCGTTGGCATCGTCGATGGCTCCATCTCGTACCTTTTCTCTTCAGTCCCGCTGCGACTCCTCCTCACACCACAATCGGAAACAGTAAATCTACCGGAGCTCCTGCGCTCGTTCCGACCCCTCGCCGAGCTCCCCCACCGAACCGATCCCTTGCTGCAGACCCCAAAGGACAAGCCCGAATCATCACTTCTGTATGGCCGACTCTATCTCCCCCAGTCTCTTGTCGAGGCAATGGTGGTCAGGCGGCTATCGCCCGCGTTGCAGGTCCAGCTGAGTGCCGTGTCTGCGCAACACCTTAGAAACGGAGGGACAGTTCTGGGGTTGGCGCAGTACGATGTGGGAAAGTATGCCCTAGAAGGACTGGCCTCTTCAGATGGAGGACTGCTGGGCTTCAGAGGAGTGTACAACTTTGGCGGCGATGCCGAAAACCCGTCGGCGCCGAGACTCTCCGACAATGGAAATGGTGAGAGGGAGAGGATATATGGGCGGTTCAGCACCGGCGGAGAATTCTATTACGGCACGCTGAATAAGTCTGGTGGGATCAGCCTGGGAACTCGTTTCGCGACATTACCCTCGCATACGGGGACGCCGTTATCCGCAACGCTGACCCTCAACCCCCTGATGGGTAATATCAGCGCGAGTTACGCCGTGGTGGCCGGAAGGCATTGCAGCCTCGCCACTCGGATGGAGTTTAACGTCTTTAGCTACGAGAGTGCCTGGGCCATTGGTATGGAACTCTGGCGGAAACCGTTTACGCGACCTGTCTTGGATGAAGACGTCGATCCCGGTCGACCAAAGGAGCGTAGCTTCCAAGCAAAGCTCGAGTGGCGGCTAGACGAGCCGGAGCCAGTTATCGTCAAACCTCCAAAGGAGGAGATTGACCCAGATAAGCCCGAAGAGGAGAAATACGCCGGCGTTCTCAAGACGCGGTTGGACCAGAACCTCCGAATAGGGGTGCTCTGGGAGGGGCGGGTCAAGTCCCTCCTCTTCAGCCTGGGAAGCGGAATCGACCTGCGGAAACTGGACAAGCCCTTTCGGACACTTGGATTGGAAATCCAGTTCTCTTCATGAACGGGTACCAAGCTACCGACGCGTGGGCTAGACATGGTTCCCGGTCCGCAGGGACGGTAGGAACCCGTTACCACCCAGTTGGGCCTCGTTGATGGCTGCAGACGCTGGGATCATGGTGGGAAGTTTATGAGGCAGATCATGCGTGCAGACGCGGCCATTATCTCGATCCACATACATGAACGCTACGCTAACGGGGATAACGATGGACGAAAGTTGGTTGTGGATTCCCATGAGACTGAGTTCGTCGAGGAAGGTTGTTGTTGGTAATGTTAACTAACTGTATGGCATATCACTGGCGTTGCGGTTGATGAAATCACTACTTTGTATAGGAACGCTAGACTTGGAATCAATGATGATACGAGCGTTGAGGGATGGTAATCTCGAAAGCTCCAATAGAAGCTGTGTCATCTCTCTTGCTTGATCCCTCGACATCACGGATACTTTGTAGTTGGTTCGCTTGCACCGCATCAAGAGATGAAGTTAGCGCCCTCCATTCCAGACATGCACGCGAGCTGAACAGGATGACGATGCCGTCTGATCCGAATGAGTTGTTTGGGCGTTTATAGTTGCGTGGGCAGTTGACGCATCCCGCGCTTACATGGGTCGTGAGAACCTTGATAGACTCCGCGATCTGTCCGACGATCCAAGGTGTGGCTGGTGATGCGTGGGATGATCGAGCCTGGCCAATTGGAGGAGAGACAGATAATAGACGCCACAACTGTAAGGGGAACGGACTCGAGCTGCTTACACCGACAGACGAGTTGAATGGAGAGGATTTCACAAAGAAACTCGATAGTTCCGGAGACAAGAACCAGACATTTGTCAACTAAGGAACCTCACTCACCATCAGCAAAAACCTTGTACGTCGCAGTCAGCAAAAGAGTCACCAGCCACAACCAGAACAGAGTTTCCTGACAAAAGTCCATTAGTCGTATGCTTACTTGCTAGCGGGGGCTCCCTTGAGGCTGAGATGGCCATCAAGGTCCTCACCTTAAACTGACCCACCCGCACACCTCCTCCCCCTCTTTCTGGCCGCGGATTTGGCAAAACGATTTTGATGCCAAGGAACGTGGCAGTTGCCGAATTCCCTTTTCTCTGGGACCCGGTGATGTAACGGGTTCGTTGTCTGGCATCTGATCCGGTGTGGAAATGGAGTGGGATGAACGTCATGTGGGTGGGAGGGATGGAGAGTTTGTGTGATGTGTGGTTGTTCAGCTATTTGAATCGCGAATAACTTGACAAAGAATGAGATGGTTTTGGAAGTGTTCATTGACGAGATCGAGAAGGACAGATATGTATAAAAGCAGCAGAGTTTGGCAGATCAGAACAAGCCAAGATGCTAAACATATCCAGCCTCCAGCTTCAACAGCCTGCTCTTCAGCAACCAAATCTTCAAAGTAAACCATAATCCCCTGGTCCCTGATAACGAATCACCCACACACACCCACGCTACCGTCGACGCATCTCTCGGCACATCGCTTCCGTCAGCTGGCCCAATATCGTTCTCTCCCCCGGGCAGCTAACCAAAGAGCCGCCGCGCCCACTTCCCAGCTGGGTCTCGGTTTACCGGCACACTCTTTTTTTTGCTCTCGACCTATACATAAGTCTCAAGTCTGCACCATCAGGGTAGTGTCGCGTCTTTTCCACGAAGAACCAGATTTTTTCGAATCACGGAATCTGGTCATATTCGACATACATATAAACCCCTCGAGAGGTTCGCTGGTTCACGATCCCTCACTCACTCTGCAGGCCAAGCATTTTCTGTGGCACAGGCGAATAGATACTAGCGCATCATCCAAGCCCTTGGCATTCAACCCTCCGCTCGAATCGAATCGCTCCTTTGCCCTTGTTCGCTTTCCTCTTTGGGGAATTTTCCAATCGAGGTCATCCTTGGCCTTTGGAGATACACGATCTTGGCATTTTCACCTTGTTGGACAACCACAGACGACTTATACGATACTTTGTGTCCCTGAGCGCCATTGACACTATTTTCTCGACAACATGGCGGACGCTGCTGATAGCTGCAATGGCGACCCCGTCGATCTCGGCCGCAAGGGCCTTCGAATCGGCGCCATCTTCATCATCATGGCCTCTTCGCTCATCGGCGCCATGTCCCCTATCATTCTGGCACGACAGAAGAAGATTGCCGTCCCCAAGTTCGCCTTCTTCATCTGCAAGTTTGTCGGTACCGGTGTTATTATAGCGACGGCCTTTATGCACCTGCTGGTACCCGCCGTCGAGAACTTGACCGACCCTTGTCTCGAGGACCGGCTTGATGGATATGATTGGGCTGAGGCGATTGCTCTCATGACTGTCATTGTCATGTTCTTTTTTGAGATGCTCGCTACTAGGTTGACCAACGATGATATGGAGCACAACCACAAGACGGACATCGATACCGACCTTGACCCTGCTATGGATGTCGCCAAAAAGTCGATCAGCCCCAAGGCCGAGGGACTCAAGCAGGCCACTGATGTCGAGATGGGTCAGCGACAGCCTGGTTTTGCCCCTGTTGGTGATAGCCACCTTGCCCATGGTCGAGAGCACAAGGAGGGTGATTCTCAGGGTGGTCTCGCTGGTCAGCTTCTCGGCATCTTTATCCTCGAGTTCGGTGTTGTGTTCCACAGTATCTTCATCGGTCTCACCCTCGGAACCATTGGCACCGACGAACTCAACGTTCTTCTCATCGTCCTCGTCTTCCACCAGATGTTCGAGGGTCTCGGTCTCGGCTCCCGACTGGCTGTCGCTCCCTGGCCAAGCAACCGTCAGTGGATGCCCTACCTCCTCGGCTTCATCTTTGCGCTGTCTACTCCCATCGGTATCGCTGCTGGAATTGGCGCCAAGCCCAACAACGCCAGCGACCAGAAGCTCGTCAACGGTATTTTCGATGCCATCAGTGCTGGTATCTTGATCTACACCGGTCTGGTTGAGCTCCTGGCCCACGAGTTCATGTTCAACCCCTACATGCGCCGCGCCCCTCTCAAGATCCTGTTGACTGCATTTGCCTGCGTCGCTTTTGGTGTTGCCGTCATGGCTGTCCTTGCCAAGTGGGCTTAAAAAAAGAATGATTATAGAATGATTGGGTTAGCCTGGCTGACTTGAGTGGAAGAGGTGGACGTGGTGGATATAATCGGGGGGTTTGTCGCTTGCATCAGCCTGCTTTCTAGTGATACCTCTCTTGTTTTTCATAGCATATTAGAATTACATGGGGAATTGAACCATGGTTACCTTCTAAATCCCAACCTTACTCCGTAGTTTATTTATTTTGAAGTTGCTATGCCTCTGGTTCTTTGGTGTGTTTGTGGCTGTCAGTCGTTAGCTCGGTCAGTACTGGTATGAGCAAGCCAACATACGAGTTACCCCGTTCTTGTACATAAAAAATTCAACGAGGCATGAAGATAATGCCTTTTAATTGCAAGGCAGAGATCTGCATGCCCTTCACTTACACGCCTGCAATGTCATGTGCTGGTTTCCTAACTCGGACGCTGTGAAGATGGCCCCACTCATATTTACAGTGCATCACACACAAAAACTGTATCGCCAGCACTGTCCTTAGTCATCATTCTGTGGGCTCCCCCGCTAGGGCCGCAAACCCTACTCTGAAAAAGTTCACGAGTTCGAGATAGTCGAATTGCTTCAGCCCGAGCTCACCAACCGACCACGTTCGACATCTCAACCACCCAACGCACCACCCCAATTCCCCCTCCATCCCTCCCATCAATACCGCAAAAATGGCCGGCGGAGTTACCGTGCGCGACGTCGATGTAGGTCCTCCCTGAAAAAGAATCACAGAAGCGACATCTTTCGACGAAAAAAACCCACACACTTCTCGACGACTTGGCGACACAATCTTCCAAGAGAAACCGCCTGCCTTCGCATCACGAGCCGCCCCGCCGCCACAGCGCGAAAGAAGTTTATAAAAAAACAACTGACCGCTGCGTCGGGACGCTCGCCGCGATGCCGCAGGTCGGGAACAAATGGGATTGAGGAGCAGGCGCGAGGGGGTCGAAAGACTTCTGACGACGGAATCATTGCTAATGGGTATTGTGTCTCCAGGCGCAGAAGTTCATCACTGCCTATGCTGCTTTCCTGAAGCGCCAGGGCAAGCTGCCCATCCCTGGTAAGCCCTCGATCTCCCACACAGCGCACCAGGCATGTACTGACTGCCTCTAGGTTGGGTTGACACCGTCAAGACTGGTGTCGCCAAGGAGCTCCCTCCCCAGGACATTGACTGGTTCTACGTCCGCGCCGCTTCCATCGCCCGCCACGTCTACCTCCGCAAGACCGTCGGTGTCGGCCGCCTCCGCAAGGTCCACGGCACTGCCATCAACCGTGGCTCGCGCCCCTCCAAGCACGTCGACGCCTCCGGCTCCGTCGACCGCAAGGTCATGCAGTCCCTCGAGAAGATTGGTGTTCTCGAGCAGGACGAGGAGAAGGGTGGCCGACGCATCACCCAGGCCGGCCAGCGTGATTTGGACCGAATTGCCCAGACCACCGCTGAGGCCGAGGAGGAGGATGAGGATGACGAGTAAAAAAAATGCAACCAAAAACTTGCAGGGTAGCAATGGATTTGGGCGTTGGGTCATTAGATTTTGTCATGTATGAATGAGATTCCCCCGACAATGGGTCAGGTCATTCGGTTTGCTCAATTAGGACCCGTCCACCTGTCGTTTCACTCTGACTTGCTCGGTGAATGCCTTTTGTGAATGTGATGCTGCAGATATGTGAATGCCGTCAACTCATGTGAGCAGGTGTTAAACCCCTCTTCTATACTCATTAACTTCACAACTCATCACCTCTCACTTCAGCACTCCTTGCCCCATCTGAAGCTATCACGAGGACTGGGCTGCTTACGAGCGGTTAGTCTTCTTTCTCAAAGAAGTTTATCGTTGCTGTTGCTGCTTGAGGCTCTCGCCTTGAGCGCCTATTCCATCGTTGAAGCTTGATGCTTTCACTTTGAAGGTGCATCTCCTCTCCAGGTTGGAGGCTCTAACCAACCAACACAACTCCGGCACTGGCTCAACTCCTTCATCGCTAGTCGATGCCTGCACCGAACCCTTTCATGTTTGAGTTTACTATTTATTCTGTATTCGACTTTAATTCATGTTGCGAAACTCCTTCACTTCTTCCCGAGTTCCCTGCTCGTCATCTCGCTGAGCGAGTGCGAGTGGTGTAAGAGTTTCAGGAGTCTCTGTGCTCACACAACTCCCCTCTTACCCACAAAGGATCCCCAAAAGCATGCACTCGTTGAAGTGATTAAGTGCCTCAGACTTTGTTAGCATTATTTATTTTCTGGCTTTATTTCTATGTGAGTGCACACCAACTCTTGACTTGCCTCAGAAACTCATACACCTCTCAGCCAAAACCACAACTCCACTCACTCTCAACTTGCGATATACCCCCTCTTAAGAGAAGCCAACAATGTCAAACTTTCAAGAGATCATCGAGGTGCCTCCTACCTTCCTCTCGAGCATCGAAACTCAACCTCCTCCCATCTACTTTCACCATGTCATCGACACTGAAACCGCCACCCTCAAGGTCATGGTCCTAGGCGCAAACCTCACCTTCACCTTTGCGCACAAGCGCGCATTAAAGGTTGCGAGACCATCTCAAATCGCGAAACAGCTCGAGAACAAGACTACTGGTTTCCTCGCCCTCGTTACACGTTCCCGCGAGAGAGTTGTCCTGGTGGCCGCAGAGTCTGGACACGGCGCAGGACGCTTTGGTGATCTTTTAGATCCGCAGAAGGGTGTGCTTAGAAACGGCATCTGGACTAGACGTGTCATCGCCTTTGGAAAGACTCTCGGATTACGCATGAACCGTCCCTTTGACGGTATGGGTCGTGCGGCTGTCGCTAGAGTTGACGGAGTCTTTCTGGGCTCTCACGTCGAGGTCAAACTTGCAGTCCACGGCATTTGCGTCCTGCTCAGTATGTTTGGCATAACAAAGGACTATGACAACATTACTGTTGAGCAGCTTCGTCAACTTCGAACCGCGCGTTGGGAGGATGGATCACGACCAATCTTTGAAGTCTATTTTTCTCGGAAACACTGCCATCCTTGCCGAAGTTTGGTCCAGAAGCTCTCTGAGATGACAGGAGTACCCATCAGACTTCTCTGGAAGCATAGGCTCATCCCCAAGACGTACGCTGTCACCTGCAAGCCCATGGGTCCACTCCGAGCACGAGACGGCCTCGAACCCGAGGTGATGGTATGCGACAGCCAAGACATGGACTTTGGCGACGAATTGTCCGATGCAGAGACCATCTCAGACGGCGAGCTGGAAACCATCGACACCACCGACCTCACAGAGGTCGATCGCTCGGAGCAAATCGAAGCTTACATCGACGGCCTAGCCTATCGAGTTGGCCAGATACGAGAGTCCCCCGAAGGCGTGACGGCCGCTATTGTCGAGTTCGCCGCCACAATGAAGAGACAGAAGCAGAAGGCTGCAGACATACCCAAACCTCTCCCTGCGATGCCGGTCATAGAGGATCCAGCTCTTGCCAGGGAGCGACACACGTGGCCCCCCGCAAGACGGACATTCTTCCATGATTCTCAGACACGAAACGGCAGGGCGAAGAGTAGTTCGCCATCTGATGGTCGAGGACGTGTTCAGAAGCAAAAAGCGCCGAGACGATTCAACATGAAGGTCCCGGAAACGATTGTGCTGGACAGGGACAGTGAGCCACCGCGAAGAAAGTCGAGAAGCAAGTCCAAGGGTCGCCAGCGTCCGACTCGGGCTTTCTACTGAGTTGCTTTTAATTCGGAGATGATGACTTGTCAAGGGGTCATGTTCTAAAACAACCAGAGGGACTGAGATGAGATGAGACGAGGTTATCAGGCGAGACGAAGAGGACTAGATTCCCCGAGAGAATTGTGTATGAAATTATCGAGTTCGTGGTCTATCCGCATTAGATCCATCAGATGTGCTAATACCCCTGTAATGTAATTGTATCTATGCCAATACCCAACATGTTACTCTATGTGAGTCGCAACCATCATCGTACATCAACAGCCTAGTTATTACTTCTCCTCCCCTTGCATGTCTTGAAGTAGTTTACGGAACCCTTCAGCCATCTCCTTCAAAACAATGTTTACATCCGGAGCCTCAGGTCCCTCCTCCATCTCCCGCAGCGCCGCTTCGAGCGCGACCTCTCTCGCCTTCTCTGCACCCGCTACACCCGTCTTGCCCATAGTCAAGGTATGCTTCACATCCTTTCCATGTCGGAGAGGCCCCTTTGGTGTACCCGGGGTGATGGCTGTGTCTTCTATGAGACTCTGCCAACGTGAGAGGTACACTCCTGGTCCCGACATGTTGTCAGAGTCTGAATCGTCAGAGTCGATGATGCGTTGGAGGCGATAGATCGAGAGCGCCTCTAGCTGGGCGAGATACGCAGCATGATTGTCGAGGGCGTTGAGAACAGGTTGTTGAGAAGCTTGGGGGAGCGACTGGAACAGTTTATTGAGTCGTTCATCCATGGCGCTCATGTCGGTCGTACCGTTGGCCTTGGTAACGTTTGCTTTGTCTTCCTTGCCTGGAGTTTCGCAAGGTTTCCGCTCTTGTTGGAACTTGAGAACAGCATCCTTTGCCCACACCCTCATCTCACTCCACACATCCGGACAAGACGCCGCAAGCGAGTGAACCCACTTGTACATGAGCTCTCGGTTCCTCATGAGCAGATCGACATAGTCGTCCACGCTCGGCATCCTCCCAGGCTTGGCCTCGCCACCCATCATAGACTTAAGGGGCGTCGAGGTGCCCGCATCGGCCTTCTTGGGCTTGCTGGTCTTGATAAAGTCGTCGATAAACAACTGACCTGCCTCGACGTGCTCGCGCAGGTCTACCTGAGAATGCACTGTGCGGAGGATCGGCTCATACGCAGTAAAGACATCCTTGATCGCCGCGGTGAAGAGGTCAGGGGGCTGTCGACAGAACGCAGTTGTGATGCTCTCGCGGTCACGGACGGATAGCAAGGCGGAATAGTACTCGAGGCACTGGGCGTGCTTTCGGTCGGTGAGCTCGCTTGTCAGAGCTGGGTTGGAGCCGTTGAAGATGGCGGTGATGATGGACTGAGAATGCTTTGCACTGGCATTCCTCACAGTCTCGTGCTCATCACGACCTAGAGCAATGTACTGCCGGATCGCCTCGAGCATCTCGTCACTGGGCCGTTCCTTGGCTTTCTCAATCTTATCGGCACCCTTGCGGAACTCTCCCGCATCCCAAGATAGCACGAGGGATATGATACGCTGCAATAGATTCATGCCATCGTCGGCATTGGCCGTCAAACCGATCCAGTTGGTGACGCTGGTAACGCTCAGCTTGGCGAGGAGCAGGCGCATCATGGCACTGATCATAGTGGCCGCGTTTCCCATCCGCAGGGTCTGCTTCACCATCTTGTAAGGGATAAGATTGTGGACATTTTCGAGAAGCTTCAGCAGGTATTGACCTTCAGGGGAGAGGACAAAGATGTGATGAATAAAGGTGGCGAGGCTGGACTGCCGTTAGTGATGAACTTGCTCGACGAGAGGAGACATACTGAATAATGGCATACTCTGCCGCAGCTTTGATGACTGGAGAGTGAGACTCGAGGTCGTCGGTCTTGCTGAAGTGGTCAAACATTTCGTCAACCAAACTTCCATATACCAACCCCTCCACAACGTCATCCCAAGCCCTCACGAGATCTGCAGCCTTGGTGCGATCATACTCGTCCTCTTTGTCACCTTTTGCCTTTGTCTCTGGCCTGTGTGTTCTCTTGACGCCGCCCAAAGCTCCTCGACCGATCATCTCGAGCAGCCCGCTAGCTCCAGTCGCCAACACCTTCCTGGTTCCCAGGGCACCTTTATCATAGCTCTCAGATAGCTCAGCTTCCCCAAGTCTCGCCAAAAGTCCCTGTACCCTAACGGACCAGTACTCCCGTGGCAGATCCCTCACACCCGGGAGGGGTAACACGAACCGTGATAGCATCGTCTGCAGGACAGGCGACTCCGACGGCCCGTCATCCTCCTCTTTTCTCTCACCGACAGGCTCACTGACAGGCTCCTTACCAGTAACCGGTGTCATTGATCGCGGCGTTGCAGGCGTAGAAGTGGCGGGCGTTCCGGCCCAGCTCCTCCAGCCCGTGCTAGGCGCGGGAGCCGGCGGAGCCTGAGGCTCAACCGTGGTCCTGGCAAAGGGATACCCATAGCCCGTCACGGCGTCGGGAAACTTGAAGCCCTCGATCTCTGCGTACGTCTCATGATGGGTCAAAATGTCAAAGAGTGCATGCGTCTGCTCGGGGGCCAGAGTGGCAGGCGTCATGGCCATGGTGGCTGCTGTTGCATCGAGGGGTCCCTCCACGTGTGTATGTGGATGTAGGTCAGGATAGTAGCCGGGGTGAGAGGTGCTGGTGGAGCGAGAAGAAATCCTTGTCTGATGATAGCTTTCGACTTTGCTTTTGATTCAAGGTTGAATAGGATACTTGGTTTAGGTAAAAACACTTTCATTAAAAGCGCCTGTGTCGTTTTCGAAGGTTCTCGTCTTTGAATAGGCAGAGTAAAGTTGTTCAGGTGGAAATACCTTGATACCTACCTACTCAACTCGAGTCGCAAGCGGTGACGTCGTCTGAATGGCCCACTCTCGACCTCAACGTTGTCTAGCCTATTCAGGTCTAGCGCCCCGCCGTTTTAAATCCTGCCCGAGGTGCACTGTCCTTCAAGTGTAACCTTCTTTTCCTCAATCACCACCTCATCAACCTTCATCACTTTGACTCTCACTCTTCACTTCGTGTCTTCACTATCATCATCACCAAGGCTGGGCATAGCCTAAACTCCTCTATCTTCTCACTGTGACAGATGCTGCAATCACTCATCACGCTTGGTATAGCAGAGGCAAAACATTAATTTGTCTGAACAAAGCGTATAGTCATTAACAAAGGAAACGGTCATAACTAAGTAATTATCTCTCCAGCATTTTTCCTAACCAAGTCCCAGTCTTTTGTTGTTTTATCCATCCATCTTCGTTACCGCCGTGGTATCAAAACAAGTTGAAGCAAAACTCAAGTCCTTTAGCATGGGTATAACGTCACCATTTCTTCGCTATCACTCTCCTTTCTGCTGTCTGCGTTCTCATCACTGTCCCTCTAGATCGTGCTGATGGGCTGGCCAGTAGGCAGGGCCTGACCACCGTACGCGGTGTGGCCATTTCCGAGACCGTAGCCGTTGCCAGTGTGCGAGTGCTTGCCGTTGCCGTTCAGGTGATAACCATTGCCGTTGCCATTGAGGTTCTTGCCGTTCAAAGCACCGTTACCGTTACCGTGGCTGTGACCGTTGCCCGCCTGGTGGCCATTGCCGGGGAGGTAAGAGCCGTTTCCAGTGTCAGTGGTTCGGGGACCGAGGTCAGAAACGGGATGAGCCTTGCGCTGGATCTTGGGCGCAGGAGGAATGTCGGTGCTCTTCTTGGCAGAACCGATGGAGAAGACAGGGCTCTCCCACTTGTCACCCTTGCGGGCAAGCTCCCTGTACTCGGTGGCCTTGGTGCTGATGCCACCAGGGAGGGAGATGTCGGGGAAGATGCTGTCCTCCTTGGTCATGGCGATGTTGGCCTTCTTGTCCTGGGTAGCCTCGTCGGCCTTCTTCTTGCCCTTGGCCAGCTGCTGCTGGGCGGCAGTGTAGTAGCGGTTGTAGATGTTGGGGGCATTCTCAGGATCGCTCTTGGCCTCAGCGGCGGCGCGCTCCGCCTCCTGCTTGATCTGGTACATTAAGGCATCGAGCTTGTTACACTGATCCTTGATGGCCTTCTCAACTGCCTTCTGCAGAGGAGGGCGGATGGCCTTGAGCATGAGCGGCTTGACCAGGGCGAAGAGGAGCTTGTGGCTTGACTTCTTGATCTTGATCTGGAGCTTCTTAAAGTCGACGTCAACTTTGTCAACCTTGAAGTAGTTCTGGCGATCCTTCTTTTCAGCGGTAGACACCTTCATCTTGAAGGAGAAGCCATCGCCAGGCAGGATGATGTCGGCAACACCAGTGTCGGTGATGGAAGGGAAGCCCTTCTTGCGCTTGACGTGGAAGCTGACGTCGCGCAGATCCATCTGGATGCCGGCCACCTTGACCTCGATGGTCTGATGGTTCTTGTTGGCAATCTTCTTGCGGCCCCAGCGGAAGTAGTGCTCGCTCGAGAGCTCAAAGACGTTGGGCGCAAAGTTGTCACTCTCCAGAACCAGGTTCTCAATGATGGCATCGAACTGAGGGTCGGTGTACTCGATGCGAGGAATGGGAATGTAGGCAATGTTCTCAAAGACAGCCGGGAGAATGACATCCCTCAGATCCTTAACAAGATGAGGCTTGAAGACTGGCTTGCCGTCAACATCGTTGCCAAGATCCTTGAAGAGCTTCTGAAGAGAGTGGGCGAAAGCATGGTTCTGGGCGTCCTGATCGAACTGATCGGCAAGGAACTTGATCTCATCGACGACACGGTCGGTGTGACCACGGTACTTGTCGCGGAGAAGGAATCGGCCCTGGTCATAGAGTTGATCCCACTCGCGAGTAGACTCATCCTCCAGGATGTAGCCCTGCTGAAGCAGGCAACGGCGGATGTAAGAGTTCATGGCCTTGAACCAGTCCTTGAGCTCCCGGTCGTTGTCGGCATCACGGTAGATCTGGCCGATCGAGTCCCAAAGATCCTCAGTCGAGGTACCGTTGGCAAATCGCTCAATGATAGTGCGCAAGTCATACTCGGCGGCAGAGAACCCGGATCGGGCCTCCTTGGCGGTATCAGCGGATCCCTCACCGTAGGTGCGGCCGTGCTTGCCGTAGGTCTCAGCCAGACGGAGGAGAGTCTGGATGGCCTGGGAGTAGTCCTCGTGCTGCTGGCACTCAAGAATCATCTTCTTGAGGCGCCAGATGATCTGGTCCTTGCGCTCCTGGGGCATCTTCTTGTCGAAGTACTCACGGGCGCGGCGGCGATACTCCTCGTTGCGCTGAAGAATGTTCTGCTTAGTCTCGGGGTCGACCTTGTTATCGAGCTTGTCCTCAGCAGCCTGCTTAGCAGTACTCTTTCCAGCCTGAGGATCAACGTTCTGGCCAACCTCGCGGGCACCGGCGAGGGTAGTAGGGCCGTCAGTGACCTGAGTGTAAGTGCCCTGCTGTTCCTGCTGGGGAACGGCGGCATTGAGACCGGCGGCAGCAGTGTCCTTGGCATCCTCCTTGGGGTTTCCGCTGTAGAAACCCTTGGCCTGCTGCTTGAAGTTCTCCTTGGAGAAGTCGGGAGCCTCATGCCAGACATTGTCCTGAGCAGGCTCGTCAATCTGTCGGAGCTGCTCATCCGAGGGACGGACACGGGCAGCGGCGTTTGTAGCGGCATCGCCAGCCATGTCGCGCAGGAGAATAGTTGAATCCTGGACTAGATGGGTTGTTAATATAGTTCTCAATTTACGCTGGAGAGTAACTCACGAAGCTTTCGGAACTGGCCGTTGGTGATCAGAAGAGTTCCAAGAGTCCTCAGGCCCTGGAGAGCCTCATCGCCGTCCTTCTTGGCAGCATCCTTGCTGATGGGAGCGTTGGGAGTGTTAACACTCTTGGCGTCAAACTGAGTAGTCTGCCAGATAAAGTCCTGAATCAAGTTGCCCTCGTTCTTGGACAGAAGAAGGTACTTGGCCTGCTGAATAACATCGCGCGCATCCTTGACAAGAGTCTTGCCTTCCTCGGAGAGCTTTTCGTGAGGGCTCGAGAGGGCTCGAGAGGCAAGGAAGCTGCTTAGGGCGACGTCGATTTGATCGTTCTGAAGTATTGTTAGCGTGTCGTCGTCGATAGTCGAAGTTGTAACCACATACCGAAGGAATCTTGCCATTCTGGAAAGCAGAGGCAATTCCATAGAGCTGAAGCTTTCGGTTGACGTCGGCCTCCTTCACCTCGGTGTTTGTGGGCTTGTTGACGTTGGCGTTGGAAGTCATGTTGGCGACAGAATGTGAATGTGTAGTATTACGCCTCGAGATGGTGCTGGATGTTTTAGACCAGGAATGGATAGAAGGACTCCGATAGGGCTAAACTGTCGACGGCCAGAGATAAGTTGTATGTGTTGGTCCTTGAGGTAGAGGAAGCAATGGGAGAGCTGCTGTTTGGTATCCTAGGGTATGGGGTATCACAAAGAGGATGGTATTATTCGTGAATAGGTAGGTTGGGGTATAATTGCTTGCGACTTCCACAAAGTAAAAAGATGAGAATTGATGTTTGATGGGATGATGAAATGAGGAAAGAGCTGCAAGAGGCGAGTAGGAGAGATGCTGGATTACATATACTTTTTGGAAGTTGGTGACAGGCAGGCACAAGTACAGTCAGTACCTTGTTCTGGCCTCAAGTTACACATTGACACCCTACCCTACCATCCATCCCCTCCATCCATCCATCCTGATCGCATAGGCCAAGCGGGAGTTGGCTGGATCCGGTGCCCCTTCGTCTTGGAGGGAGTGACGTTGACGTTTGCTAAGGGAGAACGAGCCGCTGATCGAGGACGTCATCGGCCAATTTGTCGCAGAACCACTAATTAAGATACCTACAGTACGCTGCAGTACCTACGTCGACCAAGCCGGACACCTACGCCTACTGTACCTACTGTGTGCACTACCGCACGCGCTACCCGTCAATTCGCCATGATTTGATTGCTGGGGCTGCTTTCATTTCCTTGCTTGCTCCGGCTGGCGGCTCATTGCTGTCCCGGAGCGAACCCTACGGCGCAGCAGGGGTCGAGCAGATATTCATGGATCCTCAGCCAAGGGCAGCAGCTGAAGAGCAAGGGTTTTCTTTTCTTTTTTCCTGCTGCTACAATTTGTATCCAATTGGAGGTGGTACCAGGCGCCAGGGGAAAAGAAACGGCGGCGTCGAGCCTGTTTGTTCATGATGCTACCTCAACGACGTTCTGGGCCCCTCTACCAAACAAGTCGACGGGAAGCTCTTGTTTCGGCCACCAAACGCTTGATGCTCTCCTTCACCTACCGTCTCGGTTTGATGGTTCGATCAAAGAGTGGGTTGCCCTGGTAAAACGACCCAGATCAAGCGCTGTTGCTGCTCCATCATGTCTCACCGGCCCCTGGCTACCTCGCCGAAAGCAGGGTGAGACGAGAGCAGTTCCTGTCTGCTTGCGCCTCAACGCTTCGGCTGTGAAGTGGACACCTGCTGGTGATGCAGGTCTGACTCTGTGTGTCGACCTCTTGTGCTCTGCTATCGAGATGATGCTCTTCTGGATCAATGGATGCTACTCTGCTAATCTGGAGCCGTCTCCCGGATGATTGACATGATCTCCAGCCCCATGATTTCCCTCTCGACAAGGGCAGGCCTGGAAGGCTCTCAATATTGTCTAATCCACCTCGACTTGACCAAACAGGGATCCTTTCTTGGCTGGAATGGGCTACGGGAGAGCTAGCACAGACTGATCTCTTGGTGTCGTCCCCACCAAATGAAAAAGACCCAGCCATCATGGACCTCTACCTTGAGCCTTAGCATCGTCATCGCCCATGGATTTGACCCAATAACACGTAATCGCCAGCTGCTCCCTCGCGTGCATGCCCTGCTTTCTCCCATCTCATTTAATCGCGTCGCGTGGCCTGATGCCGCGATCGCATCAGAAGCTTGGCTCGCTGGATGTGAAAGTGAGCGATCCATGACGTCACCGACTTGACCAACCTCTACACCGTCAGTACCTCGAGCACACCTCAATCCCCAGCCCAGCAATGTCGTCCGAGCGGAAGCCCAAGAGGTGATACGCCAGTCACGGTGCATCGACTGGGCCTGTCGACGTCAGGTACCCCTTGGTGATGTGCTGTCCGATGCTCCCCATCACGACGACAATCGTGATCCATTAGGAAATCCTCGAGCCAAGATGGTGTCGACCTGGCACCGATTCCGACGGCCAACAGCACAAGTTGTCCCATTTCCAGACCCAATGATTCCATTTCCGCTCGCCAGCTGCAGAGGAAGTCTCCACGCTTCCAGTAAATCCCCGACCAGAAATGCGGAAGACGGCGAGCATGTGAGAGAGCTTGGCAATCGCAGCTGAAGGGTGACGTCTTGGTGGTTGTCTCGGCATGAATTAGCTCTGAGCCACTGAACGCATCAAAACAACACGATACTTTGCGGTTCCCCTGCTTTTTTCAAACGGACCGGCTCTGCAAGAAGCTCTCCTCAACCGCAACCCAAACCATCACGCCTCACCTTGCCTTCTCCGGCCACGGGAGGCTGGCAATCATTCCCCAGTCGGGGGCTCGAGACAAACTCCCAGAGCACAACGTGCTTTGTTGCACGCGCGTCGCATCTAGATTTCCGTCTAGATTCACCACCTCGTCTCGTGAGGCGCCACAGGTAGCACTGCCGATGGCTGGGACGCACACATGGCTTCATGGGATGCGAGCTTCCATGTTCTTAGCGGAAGCCAGTCTGAGGAGAAGGATTGGGCCTTCACTACTCCCGTTGATACTGTGAACGAGGGGACCCTGTAAACTGAACGGCACTGAAGTCTGTGTCACATCGTCTTTCCCATCGCCAAGCCGGGAAGTCTTACTACGGGTGTGCGGCCAGGGAAAACATCCCCGGCATCCATGCTCAGTGACAAAGAAAACTCAATCAAAGTGAAGACAACCGAATCTTGGGCCGTAAAACAATTTCAAGTTGATTCTTTAATAAACGTAGGCAAGCTGTTGAGGGAAAACGATTGCGTAGCGAGACGAGATTGCATAGATAGTAGTTAAAAGAGAGGTTTCAGGGTGGCCTAAGATTAATCTGTCAATACTACAAAGACAATAGAAACCACTCTTCTTCATTATCTTCGACGTTAGAACCCCTATTATAGAGATTAACGGTCTTGCTTCAATGATGGCATGGCTGATATCGTCTTGCCTCCGGTCCTTGGACCCACTTCCCCGGATCTCCGCCCGGGGTCGTGGGCACCTCAACCCCGCAACGGATAACTACGTGAGAAAATGGGATATAGGCATTCATGCCACAGCAGATGATACGAAAGAAAAAATGATAATTGGTTCAAGATAATTATCGGCTCTGTGGAGGAACAAGCTCATACATGTGGTTTTCTCACGAGTATCTTCTCGCGCCTGGATAGCCGAAACATCTCTCAAGAGCCTGGCTACATGACAGCCATTCACCGTAAACGCCTTCTTGGCCTCCAAAAGGCCCATTGGGATCCTTCAAAAGTACTCTAAGTAAAGCGCACTGTTCCGGGTCCGGGAGATCTGTCCGGCCATGATTGATTCTCAGCAATGGATAAGCTCACATTTAGCACGAAGGGCATTGCCAGCTGATAGCTGAGCGACCCCACTGGAAGAGCATGAAACACCAGCCCAAATGATCAAAAACAAGTGAGTGCAAAGATGCACAAAGCCTCTTTATTTACCTCTGAACGCCATCTATGCCGTTTGTAATGCTAAGCGCATTCCTAAATTCCAGATCATCAAGCTTCGTTACGATGTAGGGTTCTCCTTTGACCCGAGCCCGTTGAAGACGCTGGCCTTTACCTGGCTCGCAATCAGACCAGACCGTTCCTTGGTGGCGATGAGGTTTGCGTCCTTGGCCAACTTCTCCACCGCCTTGTCGGTGTTCTTCGCCCCGCTCCTCATCATCATGCTCTGTGCTGCCTGATTGCGTGCTATGCCCATCGTGGCCTCCTTGATCTTGGAGCTCAGGTCCAGGACCTGCTTGTTTCCGTAGTCGCGGTTTGTGAGGAGGGGGTTCTGGCTAAGGGTCTGGACCCAGTACTTGTGCCAGAGAAGTTCGAGGAGATGCGCATCAAGCGAGCTCTTGAAGTGTGAGACCTCGAGGCTGTAATAGCGGCTCGAGTGAGCACCAAACTCGGCTGCCTTGGCGAGCGGTACTGCCTGGAAGCCATCGGCGGTTGTGCCGCCAACAGGATCCGCCTTGTAGTGAGCAGGGTAGGTTCTGAAAGCGCCAATCTCCACCTTGCCGGCGTTGATGGTGCGGTCAGGGTCAATGACAACAGCCAGAAAGGGATCTTGGAACTGCTGCTGCATGGCCTCTGTGTCCACATCGATACCACTGAGCCAGCATCCGTAGCCGGGGTGGCTGTGGTACCAGCCCACCACGTTCTCCTGGCGGCCCTGCGCTCGGCAAAGGTCGAGGTATTCAACCAGATATTCGTTTGCCTCTTCCTGGGCGTTGACTCGTGTCTCTGTTCCTTCGACGGGAAGGCGGAACGCATCGGTGACGACAAAAGTGTCCTGATCAATGTAGCCCTGCATCAGACCCATGACTTCGAGATTACCGCCAGAGCGTGCGTGCATGGTCATCTTGATAAGAGCGGTGGCGCTGATTCGGACATGTTTGAAGTAGTTTGGATCCTTAGTCCACGGTTTGGCATCGGCGATGGTCTTCTGAGCTGCGGCATCGTAGTTGTAGAGAGCGTCGCGTTTGGGATCGATTAACTGGACATTATTGTCCAGCTCTGTCGCATGTGTCAGTACCGTTTAAGAGCCGAGAGGGGGTTTTTGGAGCATACCCCACGCTTTCAGAGCCGATGCCTCCATCGTGACAACCCCAGGTCCTTCCTGGGTATGGCGAGTGATGGAGATGCAGAGGACGAGTTGATGTTGGTGATCTAGGCAGTCGACCGAGCCAAGAGCGGGGCTCTTCCTGCTGGGCTTATCGATAAGAGCTCGGTGCTCCACCTAAAGCTGACATCTTATCACCATTGGAACTCTACAACCAGCTCATCAATCTTACAAGCACATTGATCATTACTTGAATTCTTGATTGAACAAAACAACTTAATTAAACTACTAAGACTCATAAAATGTCATCCAGAGAAGCCAAAAATTACGCAACATGACTTAAACCGCACTCCCCGGGGCAGCGGTATTGACCGGAACAGAAGAGTACACTGGACGCTGAATTCCAAGGCGGAACCGGGGCACTCTGTCCATGCGGTTCAAAGCGGTAGTGGGCATCCTCAGTACCGTCTCGCGGTACATGGTCTGCGTCTCCCACTCATATGAGCATCCGATGGCTCGCTGCATACCACCCTCAGAGGCACAGAACATGAGAGTCACGGGGGGTCTGACGGCCTCGAAGAGGGTCAGCTCCATGTTGTAGGTGTCGACAAGGGTAAAGATCTGGAACATGTCAGCTATAATGGCACAGAAATTGGGGGTTTGGCTTCTTACCCTCTTTTCACCTGGGCGGGCATTCTTGGCCGCCTCAACCTTCATTCGGATCTCGGGATCCCTGCAAGGGTCAATACCAACACGCTCGCCATACCCATTGACGACGCTTCGGCTCAGGGGGCTTCCATGGGTGCTCCAGGAGAATCGCCCAAAATTGCCGCCAAAGATGGCACGCTCAATGGTTGGGGAGTTGAGGTGGCCCTCAAAGCCAAACATCTCAGCCTGCGTGTCGGCAAACTTGCCGCCATAGATGACTCGCACCAGACCAGGTGTGATCATCCAGATATAAAGGAACAGGAGCAAGAAAATCACACCAGGGGCGATGGTGCTTGCACCGTATGGGCCAGCCTGTGCGCCAGTGGCAATGAGAGCGATGGCGATGATGAAGAAGGCACCATTCCATTCGACGGCGAGACCGGCAAGCCATCTCTTCCAGGATGGTCCAGTCGACCAATAGACGGGGTAGAAGGTCTTCCAGCGGATGGAGATGCCCCAAGCTCCGTCAATGATGATGGTGTCATTCTCCGCGATACCGGCAACCTGGCAGTAGGGAGTGATATCCCAGAGCGAGGACTCGTACGCATCCTCCATGTTGTACCATGGCTGATCCTTATCCACAGGCAGAGTGCAGATGTAGCGCTCGAGGAGTCTATCTGAGTCATTGGCCAGAGACAGTCTGGAGAAAGCCTGGAAGGCAGTGTCGGTTCGGTCAACCTGGGGTCGAAGCCTCAGAAGACCCATGAGCGCATAGGCCTGGTCACCGGGAAGATACTCAGTTGTGTGACGGCTGTACAGGCACTTGAGGGCGAGAACAGCTTGTTCCAGTCGGCTCAGGCTGATGGTGCCCAGATAGTGGTCAATCAAGTGACGGGCAATATCTGGGTCCATATACGTCCAGACCTGGGCTGCAAACTGGTTCTTGGCAACCACTAGCGGTGACGACAGGTCACTGTCGCGAGTATAGATAGAGATGCTTCGGCCAGGGCTGAGGAGAACCTCGGGGAAAGTCCACATCCGGCTGCCCCATTCACGGAGGAGAGACTCCGTGTTGGCCTTGCCCGAAGACATCGCCGTCTTGCCTCTTCCGACAGCGATGATCATACTGTTGGCGCCGCGAAGAACATCAGAGATGCGGTAGACCTATTGGCGTTAGTCAAGGTGGCAACGGGACGGGCCTGTCAGCACTTACATCAGACTCCAGCTCACTCTCATCGCGCATGCAGCTGCATGCAATCCAGTATGCAGGCAGCTTTGCAGCTCGACAAGCCGTCTCAGCGATGTGATGGAGAGCCATCATGTCCTGCTCAGAGCTGTGGCTGAAGTGCTCAGTCGAGTAGGCGACAAACAGGTAGGCTAGGTTGGCATCCCGACCGTCGCTGTTCTCCCACTCAACAACGCTGCGGACGTCGACTCCCCTGTTCTCATCGTTGAAGGGCTCGCGAAGGAAGCACAGGTATCGCGGGCGCAGCATGCGATAGACCTGGTTGTTCCGGGCCATGAGGGAGAGACCCTTGCGGTTCTCTAAGAGGTTGCTCCAGACCTTGGCATCGCCATGGTAGTTGTACAGGACCGGGGCATAGCAGAGGTTTCGCTTGATAACGGTAGGTTTACCGTCCCAGAACTAACATGGTCAGACAGATGCGCAGCGCTGAAGAGAAAGGCAACTTACCACAAGAGCCATGGCAATGGCCGCAGGAAGGGCTCTGAGCACCATGATGCCCCAATCCTCCCAGCTCTGGGGGTCATAGCTAAAGTCAATGACCCAGGTTGCGATTCGCACCTTCATGGGCGCAACCTTGCGGACATAGGTCCTCTTCCAAGTGGAAGTTCCTGGCCCTTCATAGATGTCGTCGGTCGCTGCGACGTACATGTTGCGAAGGTAGCCATCATTGTGATGCAGATATCGATCGGACCGGGTCTTGTATGAGACACGACCAGCATAGTCGCGATGTCTCATCTTGGTCTCGGTATCGGTAAAGTTGTACCCAGCCTTCTGGTACAGCACGGGATTGCGCCATCGGAAGACGCTTCGAGGCTCGAAGAAGTGGTGGGAGCCCTTGAGCTTGATTGGGAACTCCTTCTCGCCTTTCTGTTGTCAACCTGTCAGCAAGCGCAATTGGGCCACGATTGGGAGTGAGTATTTACTTCGCCATCCTCGGAGCTATTCAGAGGCGACAGCGGCGCGGCAGACACGGGGACGATGGCACCTTTGTTTTGCTAAGAAAAGTTCAATTTGTGCCTATACGCAGAAGCAGCCACGGAAGAGCTTTACCATTGTTCCGTCCTGCTGTCCATTGCCTTGTCCTTGTTGCTGATAGACGACACCCTGCTGCCCACCATACTGTCACGGTCAGCGATGCGAGGAGGTTTGGGGCGAGGCTGAGACAAACAATGGGCTGCTGCTGCTGTTGGTATTGCATGGTGTTTTGGTGCTGTACTTGTCCGAGGGGAATGGGCTGCTGCTGTCCTACGGGGACTTGATAACCGCCGGATTGGGCTGAGAGAGGGCTCGTGGGAGGTGACACGGGCTGTTGTTGATAGGGATGTGTGAAGGGCTGGTTGGGATATGACTGGTACATATCATGGTAAGAAACGTTGGGACGTTGCCAAGGGAATGGAATACTCACAACGACAGAACTGCCTGGAGTGTAGGCACCACCGTGCGCTTGGTGCGACACTGGGGGAGGCGGCTGCTGGTACTGTGCTGAAGAGAGGTTCTCAGAGGCCAAGCTTACATTGACCACGTTTGGGTCGTAGGAGCCTCCGTGTAAGTGAGCCTTGACGAGAGTCAGCAACAAGACACATCCGCAAGAGGAGGGAGGCATACCATGGTTAATGTATGCGAATTATGAAGAGGCAAAGATAACGAATCACTCGCTGGCTTGAGGAAGGAAAGAAAAAAAGAAAGGGGTCAAAGAGCTCGGGTGATCTCTCTGGCTATCTCTCTCTCGGATGGCCGCACGCTAATATGTTGACAGGACAAACCGAAGGACTTGTCACACCAAGAGCTCCCAGGTGGAAAGGAGCTGAGGCTCCATGAAATGCAGCTCGCCGTCTCGTGACGGTGCCTGGACGGGCTCCATCATGTCTGCCTACCCCATGCCCATGCCCATGAGTCGAAGGGGGCTGAAAGGAAAAGGTGCAATGTCCTCTCGCCACCGGAGACCTAGACCGTTTGGGGAACGGGGGTGGTATTCACAATCTATGCATAGGACCACTCGCGTCGCACGTTGGATCAAT
The DNA here is from genome assembly GCF_025433545.1 of Fusarium keratoplasticum. Taxonomy (NCBI): domain Eukaryota; kingdom Fungi; phylum Ascomycota; class Sordariomycetes; order Hypocreales; family Nectriaceae; genus Fusarium; species Fusarium keratoplasticum. Next base: position 2,687,790 of record NC_070534.1, read on the forward strand.
CCCAAGGGAGGGCGCATGTGATTGCTACTGTACTCTACTCCTGCGTCCAGCCTCACGATGCGCCGAGCCGTGTGATAGGACGTGACTGAGCGACGTTTACTTGGTGCAGTAGGGGTGGAGCGGCTTGCTCCGTGGCTCTAGGTCTCTGCTATCCGACAGACTAGGAACTATTCAAAGCGGCTGAGCCCTGAGGGATGTCACTCCCGTGGACGATATTGGCAGGCCTTTCAGCCGTGGCGCTACTTGTGCAAGTCGGTCGTGTGCCACGGCGCCCGCAGTCTCGACCAGCCCTGCCAAGCAACGCAGCCTGGTTTGAAATGTTTACCGCCATCTGGCTTGTTCAGCCCTAGACGGCCCCCCATCTTTCCGGAAGCGGCACACCGGGCGAGAGAGGTTTGGATTTGTCTAGGCAGGGGTAACGGCAGCGCAGCCCTACAGTCTCTACTCTGGAGGTGCGACGATCCGCCCGCGTAGTGAGACCTGCACGGCCTCAGATCAGGGTTCGGCAGTTGTGATAGTGTAGAAACTAGGTTCGTAGTGAATAAAGGGAACCCCTGTCCTGGGGACCCCTGGCAAGTCCGAGATCCAGCCCTGAGAGCGGGCTCTTGGGAGACACACTAGACCAGTGTCCGCCTAAGTGCAACCCAACCCAAGTGGTCGGGACGCGCTGAGTGGAGAGCAAAGGGGAACAATCTCAACTATCAAAACTCTACGCGAGGAGACGAGCGAATGGAAGCCTTTTCATGTCCGTTTTTGGTCGTGCACAGCTAAAAGCCCTGCATTTCCGTTCAGAGACGGCGATGCGGCGTCTGCAGGCTGAAACATGGCGTCGGTCTAGACGCAACATCCGTTGGATAGTCGGCAGACCTGAACAATATTTCTGCAGAAAATAGCTCGACGCCATGAAATAGTCCTAGATATGGGATGCCTTGCGCCGGTTCGACGCCGTGGCTCGATAGTCCGAGACCCCTGAGTGTTGCGCGGCGGCAAGCATCCCATTACTTGACTGTGTCAAAAAGACGGTCGAGGGGCGAACAGTCAGTCAGGCTGAGTTTTTGTCTAGCAAAGAAAGAGAGGTCCACAGAAAGAAAGGTAGAGGCAATTCATCATGTCGTGGACGCACAGAGACAGTCCTCACGATGCGTTTGCCCAAGAAGCAACGCAGACACCCATCACCGTTGCTCTCCCTCAGTGGATGCTCAACATCTGGGAGGTTTCCCACGGTAAGAAGACGTTTTTCCCCACGTAGGCGATCTAGCCGCTGATCAGTTGTAGATCATCCCGAGGGCCGTTGGTACCTGGAGCCAAATGCGCAGTGTCTCCGCCAAAAGGCGAGCTTGAGGATTGTGTAAGTTTGCGCCATCTGCAACTCCATGAATTGGGAATAGCTACAGGAACGGAAGTATTTAATTGTTATCGAGACTTTGAATGACTGATTCTCTCAGGTTTGCTCCTCTAGATCTCCCCCGTCGAGATGCCCTCGCGCAGACCCTCGAGCTCTTCGACATCCTCCACATCCCAGGCGACTTTACCAAAGAACGGCTCCAGTCCGTGAGCCACAGCTTCGGCAGAAGTACCGATCGTAATGGCTCCAGCTCGTGGTTCCACTTCCTATGCAAGAACATCGACATCAAGCAGGATGGCTCGAATCCGCCCGAGGTGGACAACCGCGCCGCAACTATGGGATACCACATCTCGACGCTCCCGCAGGCTGATTATAGCTGGCACCGTGCGGGCTTCTTCCTTCGCGTAGAGAACGACGGGAGCACTACTCTGGTGTGCTTCGGTGCCATGCCTAGAATCAGGCAGAGGATCAATGAGTTTGTCGCGGCCAAGGCGTGGCAGCACGTCGTGACGGATCCGTACATTCTGTTTGATCTGCTCTTTGAGGCGCTGTACTTTGAAGTCGACGATACAGTCTGGAAGATGAACACTGTCTTTGGGCCTCTAGAACATGCAAGTCACCCTCTCCCCTTACTTATCGTCCCATTCTAACAGGAGCAGTTGATCCTCGAGTACGCCAACTCCAAAAACATTCGCAAGATGAGCTCCAAGATCCCCTTTGCGGCCATGCACAACTGCGCCAAGCACATCATCCACATCGCCGAGGCCATTGACTCATGCATCATGCTCGTCGACGCTACTATCCGTAATGTTGGCAACCACGAGCACACGAGGCCGACGACCAACGAGCCTGTCCTGAAGCAGCTGCGCGAAACACTCCAGTACCGGCGCTCGCTCTTCGGCTCTAGCCAGCTGCGTCTGAACAGTCTCCAGAAACGCATCGACAATGCAATCACGCTGTCGTTTAACCTGGTCACGCAGCAGGATTCGATGGTGATGATCCAAGACTCCAACTCGATGAAGGTGATTGCCGCCATCACCATGATCTTCCTACCAACCACGGGCGTCGCCACAGTCATTGGCTCCCAGCTGTTCGTGTCCGAAGCCCACGACGATGGCAAGACATGGAACGTGATGCTGACGCCCTTGTTCTGGACAATGTGGTGGATCTCGATTCCCCTGACCATCTTTGTGGTTCTCCTGGCTATTGTCTGGCACTGGTGGGTGCACACCGAGGCTCCTGTTGTAGAGGTACAGCAAGTCATCAAGAGAGCTGCGACATTCAGTTCTTCAAACACCAAGAAGTTGGAAAAGTGATGGAAGCGTGCTTTTGACCGTCGTTAGTGATTCAGCAAGTTTAATATCCCCATGTAATTCAAGACATTTCACTGATGCACGTATTATTTGAAGTGGCAAGAGTGAAGCCGGTTCAAAGCCAGGCTTGTTATGTCTTTTTTAAGAGAAATGTACATGCAATGTAGGTATATGTACAAGAAGTTTCGAATACATGTACAACCCAAACGTTGTTCATCATGCCGACTGGCGGCCATGAGAACGAGACCTATCTACATCTCCTCAACCCCCACGGCGAAGCGTTGTCTGCATTTAGCAGGTGAACAGAGCAGGGCCAGGGATCTTGTAGGTGGAAGCTAGGACAACATTTAGCGGGCATACAATAGCTGACAGACAGATAGAACTCACCCTTGTAGGCGTCATAGACGATGCCGGAGTCGTTTTGAGCATAGGCCCCAGGGAAACCAACGAGGTCAGTGGGAACGGTCGAGCCGGCACCGACAACCTTGAGCTGATGGCAGCCGGGGTAGAACTGGGCTCCGGGGTACTGGTAGGCGGCGTGGAGGGCAATGATCTCGTGGCGGACGAGGTAGTAGCCGGGCTTGAGGCAGCTGGGGATGGTGTAGTCGATGCCCTCGTTGTCGGCCTTCATGAGCGAGGTCTAAGGTATTGTTAGTTTCTCAACTTGGAATTTTTGGAGACATGAAGCTTACAGCAGCCCAGTTGTTGGAGGTTCCCTCTCGCCCAGCCTCCTGAACCTTGAACCACACCTTCTCGCTGGCAGGCTCCCAAGCATCGCAACCCTCATCAGGGCAACGAGCCATGTAAGTCAGAACAGGACCGACATGAGAGTCGGGCCAGAGAGTCCAGCGAAGGTTGACAGTAGATCCGGCCTCAGCCTCGGCGTGCAGAGCAGCAGGCTGGCTGCCCTTGACACCACCGGCAGTGTAGCCGTTGCACTGGATGTCGATCAAAGAGATGTCCTCGACGGGGCCGTTGCCGGGGATTGGGCGCGAGATGCGCTCGGGGGTGGGGTTGGAGTAGGGGTCGACGTTGGGGTTGTAGAATTCGTACTCTTTTCCTCCGATGGTCGCGCTCTCGACGTAACCGTGGGCGGCCACCAGGGCCACGGAGGAGAGAAGGGAGAGAATGCAGCGCATTGTGAATTTGTTTTTAAGGGGTGTAGTTTTTTTTAGGTATAAAAAGAATGAATATATCAGGACGGCTAGCGTCAAGAAGATGTTGTAGAATGAAGAAGAAAAATAAAGAATGTGTATACAAGAATTCACACAACGGCTGGCGTCGAGAGGCGTAACGAACAAACAACTCGATCGCGAGGAATCATGACATTAAATACCAACTCCCCTTTCAACCGCCAAGACTTCTCAACGGAGATTCTCAGATGAAAGGGCCCCGACGATGCAGATATTCCCACCACTGAAGCTCATCTTGGCAGTTTCACGTTGGGCGTCTGGGATGAAGCCGTGATTGGTGGATGTTTAAATGTTTCCCAGACGAAACATACGGAACCCTGCTTTTTTTTTTCTAAGGGATGGACTGATTTTATCCCGGTTTAAGCGACCGAAACTGTAGCGGTTTGAGATTTTGGCTGGGTCCGTCCGTTGACGTAGCATTCGCGGCTCTGTTAAGAACGGATGAATGCATATAAGATCTGCGAGGTAATAAACTCCAAACAATTTGGATAGGACAACACATATTGTTTGTAGCAACCAATATTGCTTGTACAATGAAACTGATATTGTTTATACAAGCTCAAGCTTCTAGGACGTCTGCCTAGGACTGATGATGGAAATATAGCGGGTAGAAGAACAGACTAGGGTTTGCGCTCCCCTGCAACTACAGCTGTGTAAGACGGCATCTCAAACTATCCTCTCTTTATATCACATAAGCATAAACCTGTTAACTCTATCTCACTACATCGCGGTCATCATGATTATACCCCTCGAGCTCATAGTGCTCATTGCCGAAAAACTTGCCCATCGCCTCGCCCAGACCTCCCCATTTCTTGTAACCACCGATGATGCTGAGTGGGCGGATCTGGAGGTGCATCACCAGGCTCTGATCAGCCTCGCAGCATCATGTACAGTTGTTCATCACAACATCCGACACCTACTGTACACAACTCTGGACATTTGCAACCCCTTCCGTTTAACTAAAGCCTTGGTCGACATCCTCAAGCATCCGCAGGTCGGGCCGTCCATCCGCCACATTTATTGTGACACCGCATTGGACTTTGAGGCTGTATGCAAAGGACCTCGGGGGTCTTCGTTCCGGAAGCAGATGGAGCGGACGGTAGACATCGCATGGGTCGAGGATACTCTTAAGCAACGCAATTGCTGCCCTCCTTGGTGGCTCAACCGTGGAACCACGCATTGGCTTCACAGAAACGGAATCAAAACCTGGATTCATCGGGAAGGGCGAATGCGTTCGGAATATCTAGAGGTTGCGTTTCTATCGATACTGCACATGGCGACAAAAGTTGAGTCCCTCTCTTTTCATCACGTCGACTCAGGCTGGGGAAGACTGGCATCCATGCAGGGCGCCATGGGTCACCCAAGCTTGCGTGTTATCGTCACGGTCGACGAATGGGTCGATGAAACGGTCATGACTTGCCGGGACGATGATACCCAAGGACCACCACGTCTTATTCTGGGTAACCTCAAGGCGCTGCAATGCAATTTCCGTGAACACAGTCAGTGGCTGCATCTCGCCGACTCTCTATTCGGTGGCGGATATGAGAAGCTGAGAACCCTCGTCCTTGACGGGATGAGTCTACGAGACATGAGCGAATGGTCAGACAAGATCAAAGTCGAAAACACAAAGATTGAGCAACTCTATCTCGGTTCACGGAATCCATTTAAGCGCCCGATCTCCAACCCTCGCTTCGCCAAGCAGGAATGGGTCAAGGGGAGATGGCTCGTCGGTGGGCCAAGACTGGAGAACCCCCAGCTGGAGCTTGCAAGGGAAGATGAGGAGGGATGGAGGCCCAATGCGGAAGATCGGAGGAGACGGAAAGCTAATCTAAGAGGTTTCAAACATCTCCGGGTCTTGGATGTTGTTGTCGATTCTCCGCCGAATTTCCCGTCCAGGACCCTTGTGGCGTTGAAGGATATTGCGCGTTCGCTAGAGGTTCTACGGGTTGAGGGGTACCCATTTAACCTGTATATTCCAGATGACCGCGTGTTTAGCTGAATATGGATGAAGTTCCCGGGTTATATCTAGTTATCCCTGCACTGGAGGGCAGAATAGGAGGCTTCAGGGGTGAGCCCGAATGAGGTTTCTCGGAGGACATAGTCCGATGTAACTAAACGGTCATCTACCACTTCAAACACACCGCAGAATGTCCTCCTTAGGTCTTTCCGAAGTCTTCGGAGAGACGATCCCTTGAGCCGTGTTGTTCAGAGTTTTGGTGCGGTGTCGATACGAAATGAGCCACCGCAACTCAACAACAAGGATCTGAAGACATGGGAGTATGCCAGCTGTTATTCTTCTTTTCACACGCGTTTCCCGTATTCTTCCAAGTGACCAGCATAGGGGGCGCCTTAATTCCATTGACAAAAAAACCAGAGTTGTCTCAAGGTATCCCCCACATTTGCCGGTATCAACGCCAACCACTCTTCTTCACATCAACACACTGTTTACAACAAGATAAAGAAAGAGCAAAAAAAGAAACAAACTGCAAAAAACATACAACAGCGGGGATTCGCTGGTCGTCACCGACCCAACTACTAATCCGCCCCTCACTGGCTTATCTATGGGAGAGCGGACGGGATCCCGAGTTCTCCAGTGGGTATGGTCGTATGTGCTAGTCAGAGGTGCTGAACCAGCTTATGGCTTGGCCGCTCTCAATGAACCTGGCATCAGGAAGACCCGACTATTCTTGTGCAAGTGAGAATGTTGACAATGTATGTGTCACGCCTAGAGGTTTGGTAGCCAGGAGCATTGGTGGAGCTAAGGGTTGCTAGTCATTTAACACCTACGTCGGTGTTGGCTCAGGATGATCATTTGGTGTTGAAACACGTATCATTTGAAGGGCCACTTGAATCTCTGTCTAGGATTCTCTATGATATGTATCGTAGCCATTATCAACTTTAGAAACCATGTCCCGTACTGTGGAGTGCGTCTCAACGTACGGCTTTAGGTCATCAAGTTCATTCCACCGGCCAGATATTCGGCTTCCAGACCCCAAGGACCTTGAGCAAAGATATCAAAAATACCATGAAGTTCCTCAACCTTTATCACTATCAACATTTGCCCAAATACAGTTCCTTGAGTATCCTACGTTCCAAGTCCCTTGTGTACCTGGCATCCCTGATATGCTCATGGGGGGGGTGTCAAAGCAGCCTCTTGGATTCTTTTTCTTCCTATCTATGCTACTCAATGACACTGGCATCTGAAATCGTCATAATAACTCGGAACCAGCTGACAATGACACTGTGGAAATGGGGAGTTCTTTGGCATGATGAGCCACGGGGTGGGCAGTCATTTTAGTGGCTGTTCCATTAAATGATCGTAGCCAAGATTTGAATGAAGTTGTCCAAGAGCTTATATTACATACTAAAAAGAACTAAAGACTAAAAAATCCAATAAAAAAAAAGTTTGTTGCAAAGGAAGAGTGCCCAGTTCTCTCAAACCCAGTCGAGGAGAGGGGCCAATACACATCGCCGTTCGATCCGACAGTTGTTTCCAGAACCCAGAAACCATCAATCCCCCTCGCTCACTCTAAACGGAATGATCCTGTTTCATAACCACTGTTGCTAATCTGCGTGCAGAAGTCAAAGTATCGCTAAGATGTAGGGCCTGGAGGATTGACATCTCACTGGCCTTGTAGCTTTCCATTGCTGTGTTATCTGGATTTACCGAGACAGTTTCATAATAACAAGAAAGACAGAGTATGAGAGATCCAGCCCCCTCATTTATATCGCCACATCCTCCATAAGATGTCTGGATTGTCCAAAGACTTCATCCTGATGTCGATCCTGATTACCCTATAGCCGGACACCCTCCAAAGGCTGAGGGACAACTCTCAACTACCTCACTCAGCCTCTGAAATGTCAAGGGTCTGAAATGCTCTATCACGATTGCAAGAATAATGTCCTGGTCTCTGTGGATTATCTTGTGTATTGGGAATGCGAGCATCAATTTGCCATAACTGAGACATATTCATATGACCTAGGATAAGTCTATGAAATGGAAGACAAGTATTTACCCATTTTAAAGTTCTCTTCATAGATATAGTATGCAAAAACCCCTAAAAAAAAAACATTAAACCATTCATTCACACACAATAGAGACAATCAATGCTGTCAAAGTGAGCCCAGCAGTCATGAAATCTCGATAGTCATCTGGAGCAGCTCTTCGGCTCATCGCAGATCCAGCTTACCCCGGACTATCGTACGAGCACGCAAGCGCACCACCACGCGGGAAGTGTGTCTCCATGCATATCTAGACCTGCGCCAGCTGCCCTTCCTGGTCTAGAGAATCTCGGCCGGCAACTCGATGGTGGCGGCAAGCCCGGGGGATACCGGGGATCCTACAAAGGGAGAGAAGATCATCTCTGTCTGTGCGGACTTGAGCAATGAGGCCAGTTGCCTGGAGGTCTCGGTTGCGGAGAGGGAACAGATCATGGCTGACAGGGAGATGATGGTGTGGGAGTGTTGGCACAGAGGAGGAGTAACAACTGTCACTAGCAATGGAACGTGATAGGTAGAAGATATAGATCTGTAAAGCTTCTGTAAACCATATTGATCTATTGAACCATACCGCTGGCTCTTGTGGAACCTAGGGAGCATTCAAGGAAGGTATCGTGACTGGCTACCTATGCAAGTGGGCCAATTGGTACTTTGTCGTCAATCTACTACGTAGTAGACAGACTGAGAGCCTGATCTACCAAGGGAACCTTTGCATTCGGCGACAACTACCGCAACAGCGAGTCAACCCGAAATATGGTCCCCTTCTTAATAGCTCCTGAATGGCTTTCTCTGGGGAAGCTCCCTTGGCCATCGTCATGAAGCAGCGGCTAATAGTGGGCACGGTTGCATCGTCGCAGGGAACGACGGTACGTACCTTCTCGACTTGTCCAAGCCCGCTCTGCTCCCTACCTGAAAACGGCAAGGCGAGCCGGGCGATGAAAAGGGAATCGCTCGGTTGAGATAAGGAGAGAGTGCTGACAAAAGTTAGTTGAAAGTTCATCTAATCTTGAAGCTTGGCCCCAGCGGCGATTGGGGGGATAGAAACTGCTTGCGAACTTGCGCCTTGTCCGATGGCCGGAGTTGATGGGGCTGGCCTGACAGCGAGATAAACAGCGTGGGGTATGTATGGAGAGAGCATGCGTTGAGGAACTGCTGCTGGCATTACCGACGAATGGGAACCGCAGAGGCGACAAACTGACGAGTCGTTCATGTTCAAGGTCAGTTGACGGGTCCCGTGATGGCAGTCGAGTGAAACATGGGGTTCAATGGTCCATGGGGTCGCGGAAGCCTTCGCTAGGCACCCGAGATGCTAGCCTGGGCTGATGAGGCCTTCTCAGATGAGGAGGCGGTGCTGGGACGATACAGTAAGACGGCCGACCAGTCTCTGTCGCGTGGCACCTGCAGTTGTCAGTCAGCCAAGAATAAAACACACAGAGTATTCCTGTGAACATGGGCCTGGGAGATCTCGATGAACGCAACCGAATCTGAACACGAGAACCTTGTCAAGTCACCACCAATATCCATCACATCCCAGACCAGCTGGCACACCACCTATAGAATGCAGCAGGAATTTCAATATTGTCGGCCAACTTTTGGAAGCGAACGAGGGGATCACCAACCACGATAGCCAGACCCTGCAGGTGGGGAATCCAGACCCCGCGTTTTTTCCCAGAGATTGGTGTGTGTGGGTGGTGGATGGCGTATGACGGCGCGGCGCAGGGCCAGAGGTCAAGGACGAATCAGACGGCCGTGATAAGGAGAAGCGTCGAGGGAAAACGGGATGGGACAAGAGCACGAGGGACAGGCAAGCTTCCAGTGTGGAGGGGGCACCAAGGTTTTGGTCCCATTGCCCAAAACGAGAGAGTGAGCATGAACTGGGGGAATACGGGCTGTGTGACGGATTGATCGGATGGCCCATGTTTCGCGTGACCAGGGATGAAGAGCAGCATCTAGGGCTGGGTTGTTTCGGTGATGTCACAGCGAGAAGGACCGGAACCAAGGTAAAGGGGGTTCTTGGGAGAAATCCAAGTGATAGCCGGCGAAATGTGAGAGAATGATCGTCAGTTCCCAGCGCAAAACTAGACGGCACGGCCGAGGACAGACTGGCGACAAGCAAGATTCCTCCCGTTCTTGTTGGCTCTGCGCGTCACCACTCGCACCTCTTCCTCACCCTCCCCTCCAGAAGTTCGAACCTATCCTCACCCCGAGACCCCATTGGAATCCATCCGGCACGCTCAGGCGCAAGGGGGGAGGGCTGACCCCCTTCGGCAACAGAGACATGGCGTCACCAGGAATGAATCAATGTCTTGCCCTCAGGTCGTTGGCCTATTCGCTCTCCCGGGACCCTGCAGATGCTGACAGGTTTCAGAGGGAGACGACCCCCTTCTGACTCTCTGTCTGTTCGTGAGAGTTCGGAGGGCCGATTGATAGATACATGTGCCTGTGGAGTGATGTTGGGCCGTGGAGGTAGTGTAACCGCCGGACGCGGATGGGAAACCAAAAAACGGTCGACGTGCAAAAGCCAAAAGATAAGGATTTCCATGCAAGGTTTGCTCCGAGGGTCCGGTCTCTGCTTTTCGGACGACTGCCGGAGTAGCCGCCGAGGGCCTCCGGTTCGGCTTCCTTCACCTTGACTCGCGAGACAAGCGCCGACTCGTGAAGATCAAAAGTGCGAGTCGCGACCAGAAATAAAAAAAAAAATCCCTTTCACGCATGCAGCTATAGAATAGCTTGGCTCGAGATAGATTGCTTACCCTGGCCATGACGGGTAGGCTGAGGCGTGTGCGTCGTGATACCTGTGAGGCGCGTCGGCGAGCTGCCTTATCAGCTGGGCACGCGATAGGACCTACACCCGAATCAGGCAGCTTAACTCGTGTGTTTGTTATCTCTTGTCTGCCTGCCGTCGTTCAGCTTGATAGAAGAGACAGTCATATCATAGGCAGGTCAAGAGGTTGGGGTACATACATACATACCTACGTCCCTCTATCCATCGCCGGGATCTGTATGGAACACTTCTCGACGACTGCTGTTGTGCCAGCTGGCTCATCTCGATTTGCCCGCCGCGGTTCGAAATCGATATCTTCTCAGTCCACCATCACAGGACATTTGCATCCATCGTATCCGCACCTCGTTGTCGTCGTCCTTCATCCCGTCGGCACCCTTGCCTGCATGTGTCTTTGACCCGACAACCTGACCAGCTCATCCTGATCCTCCGTGTGGCCGGCCGAGGCTTTCTCGTGTGTGTCCCCTTTCAAAGAGGGCCGTTATTCTCTGTCCTGTTGTTGGCCGACTGTGCTCCCCCGTTTGGCGCTACGTCTTGGACGACGTCCACCCATTGCTTCCTCGTGACGGTCGAGCCTGTGGTTTTGATTGTTGCGCTCAATCTCAGACATTTGCTTGGCACGCCTTCTTCTCCCAAGGACCCCAGTTATCCCCATCTGGATCACTCCCCTCCCCCACGACCAAGACCAAGGGTGCATGCATTGGGCAATTGTCGAATAAGTATTCGAGGTCACCGCTCATCCGCCGGGGGAGCCAAGAGATTCTGAGCAAGAGGCCGTCGTCTCCTTCTAGTCTATATCAATCCATCGACAAATCCACGAGCTGTCAAGATATACGGGCCTTTCTTAGGCGAACATGGCCTTCAGCTTTCTCCGCGGCCCCACGATCACAGTCTCTCGTTTCGATTCGTCTACGCCCACGCGGCATCTGCCTCTCCCCCAGACGCCATAGACACACGACACGAGTATAAGCACAGCAGAGAAACCCTTCAGCGCTCTGCAAGGCACGACCCGCCATCCGCGGTAGCGTCATTCGAACCCTCCTCCAGCTGCTTGCAACACAGGCAATTCGGGGTCCATCACTGAGGGGCCACTTGACCGTCGACGCCGTGATTCGCCCAGCGTCCATCACAACTTCAGTTCTCTAGCTCGCAAGCGTCACCCTTGACCCTAGGAGCCAATCCAAGGCTTCGTTTTTACGTTACTGAAATTGTCCTGCGACGCACAGCCTGGGGACAAGACGGACACGCGGTCATCCCCGGACTGGTCCATCGCTTTTTTGCTTTGCATCTCTTGCCCTCCTGTCTGCGGTGCGGATCTCACATCCGGGACTGGGCTGGGCCTGGAACCTCAGCCGGTTGGGCCCTAGACTCGGTGTCGATTTTCGCTCGAGAAGGAGGAAGACAGCAGCTGAACGATCGGGCGTCGGAAGCCCCTCAGAAGACGACGTCAGAGCTGGGAGGCCCAAAAGGCATACAAAAAGTGACACATTGACCCAGAAAGAGACGGATCCCCAGACATCGTGAAAGGAGGCTTGCCCGCTGAAAGCTGAGGCGGCTTGGAAACCAAAGCCTTGAGCACCGCCGGTGGGACCCACAAAAACTTACAGTGCCGCCCGACCCTGGAGCATTGCACGCTGAGCAGGCGCAGGCACGCTACAGCACAGGGCAGAACCCCCCGGAAGGCCCTGAAAGCCCGCCCCGTGGGCCCACTCCGCCCCGCTGTCGCGAGACTGACTGCCAGCGCACCAGGCCCTGAGGTACCGACCCGAGAGACCCAACCCACCTGCAGCCCACCTGGCCAGCCCTGGCTGTCTGACTGAGGTGTCTGACGGAGGTGTGAGTGCGAGTGTGAGTGCCAGCCAGCCAAGCTCTGCCCTGTCGCACTTGCCCCGTCTTGGGTTCCGGGACTCGGACTAGGATTGACTGGGGGGTGGCCACTATGATGACTCCACGCTCCTTCCTGCTGGCCCAGCGCCAGTGCCAAACCCAGTGCCAAACCCAGTATCAGCGCCAGCGCCCTCCCTCAGCTCCTTCCGCGAGTAATCACAATACGGCTTTATCTATTCCGACTCCCTCTTTATCTCCCGCCCTCACTCCCACTCCCTCCCGTTCTCCCTCCCCTTCACCCTCGTCTTTGTCCTTGTCCTCTTCCATTCCTTTACATACTTCGCATCCTCCTCGATATTCGCCCTCCTCTTTCTCCTCTGTAAACTACGCCTACACCGACGACTCGTATACAGCATCTCGACCATCCTCTTCGGCGACTGGCACAACCGCAACCACGACGCCGACGCCGACCACATTCACCCTCCCGCGCTGGTCGCCCAAGTATGACGATAGCAAGAACGACATTACAGTCACCATCACGCCAGTACAACCAATATCCGATGCAACAATGGGCAAACGCAAGGACCGGCGGGAGACCTCTAGTCTCTCCCCTTCCAGCCCTCCTACTACAACTACGAGTTTGACGACAAGGCCGACAACTCCGACGAGCCCGGTCAAGATTCCCTCCGCCAGCAACAACCGCCATGGAACCCACCCCCAGAAGCGTCACACATCTCAGCGCCGACGGCCCCGTGATTCGCGCTCATCGGAGACAATGTCGCCTTCGCTTGCCGCTCTGTTGGCTGTGACAGATATTCCCCGGCCAAGACAACTTCAGCGCCGCCGCCGCAGCGAAAAGACCATGACTGTGGAAGAGGTCATCGACTGCCAGCAGGCGTCCGAGAAGGAGCTGAGCTGGTCATTTAGCCGCAGCCCTCTCGACATGCTGCTCTCGCCTCCTCATGAGATTGCCGATGACGACGATAGCGTTAGTGACTGCAACATCGGGTCCGGCATGTCAACTAGGACTTACTCTGTCGACTCGATTCCTTCTCTTGATGAGTCTTTCACCAGCGACTGCCTCTCATCTCTGGACAGCCCTAGGACACCAAGCCTCTGCTCACGGAGGACGAGGTTTACTCCCATGCGAAAGTCACTGGAGCCTATTATCTCACCACCTGGATCCGTGGACGAGCACCCCCTGGCTGGAGATGACGCCGATGTTGATGAGATGGACATCATCACCCTGGAACAACCTGAAGAGGCTCAGCCCAGCAAGCTGCAATTCCTACAGCCCTTTAAGCCGCTTCGATCTGTTTTCAAGTCGAACTTGACTGCATCGCTGCGTGCTTTGAGATCGGCTGCCAAGTCTTTCTCGGCCATCAACCTTCCATCTATCCCTCCGGACGACTTCCTGACCCGCTCGATTCTCACCATTGACCCTAACGTGCCCTATGCTGATGAACGCCGGCCACCCGTCTCGGAGGAGATACCTTCAGCAGCGATGCGCCGTTACTTGAACCCTACGACCAACGCACGGATTGAGTCTCCGACAAAGACGGTATTTGCAGGCACATTTGCTGCTTCGATTCAAATGCGCACCTACAAGATCCAGCGTTCCCGAACGGCGCCGGGATCTTTCCGAAACGCTTATCCATCAACTTCGCTGCAGTCACAACCGTCACCTGCGCCTCAGCAGCCACAGCCGCAGGCCCCCACACAGACACCGCCGGGCATGCGACAGCGCGAAATGCGTGAAAACCCCGATTTCATCCGTATCGCCGTGATGGAGATGGCTATGCGCAAACGCGGAAAACTAGACGACCAAAAACCCGGCCGGGCCCGCTGGGCACTCCCCCCGAGACAGATGTCGACAAAGCCCTACGAGGTGGCACCCAACGGAGTTCCGGTGCGGTGGATTCCAATCACCGCTTAAGGGCAGGGCCAAGGGCAATGCTGCTGTACCACAGCACCACAAGCCACGAGCAGGTCAAAACAAAGGGCCTCCGATTCTTGCAGAGCGATGACACGTCATGTACCTGAGCAGGGTTCCTTTGCAATGCCGGATCGGGCAGGACAAGCAACGGGATGCCTGCCGACAAAGCGCCCACCTCCTGAGCTCATTACGGAGTACCTGGAAGCCTACCCGCACCACTGGGTAAAATGATGCAAATTTTCGCCCCCCAACCACAATGGAAGGATTTTGGAAGCCCAGCCACGAGTCACGGTCCCACAAGCCGGCGATGGAACCCCGGCAATGTCCAGCAGTTTCGACAAACTGACAGGGCCCTGACCTGACTCGACCAGACAAGACGAGGGGAAATGATGCAGCACTGCATGGCACAATCCGCCCCGAACACGAAGCCGAAACGCCAGTCTCGAAACTGGACCTCGGAACAAAGATTTCGGCACCAAGTCAATTGACATTTGTCAATGGCAACACGATCACCCAATCACGAAACCCATCCCATTCGACATGGGACACATAACATCATCTAGACAGCGACCGGCATTTTCAGGAGTTCTGACACATCACCCAATTTTTCTTCTTTCTTGTTTTTATTATTCCCCTTTCTGTCACCGTCGGTGGAGAAAAAGCATTCAAAGCACTGTACTGGCATGCATGCGAGGCGAGGCGAGGCGAGGGTGGAATTGATTGATTGATTGACTGCTTGCTTGCTTGCTTCTGTCTGCAAAAATTTTCTTGCATTCGCTTTCTTCTTTCTCGGGCAAGACCCTTGAGGACTCAGTCTGCACCCCACTCAGACGGCATTGGCTGATGAGTGAAATGGCTCACTCGCTGTCAATGCCGGGGCTAAGGAGAGTTCTCGGGAATGCAGAGGAGGTTTTCGATTGCGGAGAAGGGCTGGCAAGCAAGCTGGCAAGCAAGGGGGAGACAGGCATTGCATTGCATTTGTTGAGGGAGTTCAGTTGGCATTTTGGAAGGGTAGGGCATTTGGCTTGGCTTGGCGAATACGGACAAGGGCATTGAACTACCACACACAAACAAAGGTACATATCACACACACACAGATTTCACTCAACTCACACAGAGTTGAGTTGCCTTTTGAGACAGACAGCAAAAGGAAAGGTCAGGGCGGCATGGGGCGCAGGCGGCATCAAGAACTAGCGGTCTATATTTTCGGATACCATTTGTTGAATCGAACGCACATTTTTCAGTCACACATACACATGCATCTTGAGGAGTCTTATCTCGTGTGTGTTTTGGCGCGGGAACTCTTGCATGGCCGAAAGCGGCAGGGCTAAAACTTGGCCTCGACGATGAATGGGCAATTGGCAATGCAGGCATGCCCAACCACTTTTACCCCATGGATAAAAAAGTATGTGTTGTACGTCGTTTCCCGGTCAATGAGGACTCGAGCAAGCTGGAAACGCGTGATGAAGTCAGCGTCAAACATGGGAGCCTATCAATGGGCCGCTTATTGACAATCTCCTCCTCCATCCTCAGCCCTTCTCTCAGAACTGGATCGGCACGACCTTCCTCGACCGTGGGGGTCACTGACAGACACTGTCCCTCGAGAGCTCAGATCACGCGGGAAGAAAACTTCTAGAAAGAAACGGAACACCCCTTGGTCTCCTTTCCTTGTGGAGATTTTTCTTTGACTCAGACGCTAATTAGCCAGGGGGAGGCTAGAAGTGCGCACCGAGCAGAGAGCACATTCTGGTACTGTGCCCATCGGTGATTTCCCGGCAAGCCAGCAAAAGATAGGGAATTTTTAAAATTACCCCGCTAAGTAGAGGGAAATAAGGCGGGAAGAATTTTTTGGTCGTTTTACTCGGCAAGGGTCTCTTGTACATGTGCAGTAGCGCGTGGTTGGGGAAGATGGGGACGGGGGAGACAACTGAGGTGTTCTAGACCGCTAGATACTGCTGTGATTTTTTTTCGGCGTGAGTGTGAAGCGCGCTTAACGAGAGGCGGTGTGTGTCTGTAAATTTGCGGGTTGATGATCAAGTTGATCTTCTGGGGTTGGGATAGGGCAGGGATAAGGGATAGCCCTGATGCTTGTTAACATGGGAGTAGGCAACTTGTAGAAGGTCAATCAAGATGTGCAGCCGGGGGTTGGTGACTTTGATACAAAAGAACTACTGTTAGAAGACACCTGCCTCTTGGAGATAATCTCCGTGAAGCAAGGGGAAGAAAGAACTGACATTCTCAGTCACGGCGTGGCAGTTCCTGGGAGTAACTACACACCCCTTGAATCAAACGAGATGGGAAATCACATGCTTGGATATGGCCATGAACTCGGTCTGTCCGAGTAACACCGATAACATGATAGAGCGAGGCTAGGGAAGTTGCTAAGCATGTCATCCATTGGACCCCATCGGCTCTGTAGCTGCCGGAGTCGTGGTGCTGTCAACAATACAAGGGCTGTACTGATCTACGTAAAGGGAGACAACACAAGACTATGTCTTCGCTGGGGAGTGAATATTTGACATGGGCTTGATATCCGTGGTAATGGATATTCGTGGTACATACCCTAGCAAAGGATCCAACAGAATCATAAAAGGAGACTCTATAACAGGCTCTTTCTACCTTGTGTCTCTTCCTCTTGCTCTCAGATAACTGTCACGTACAATCATCAAGGATATCGATAATGATAGCTAGCCCTCACATTACGTCAAATAGGTAGCCAAATTGATATGCCAATTGTTTACCCCTTTTCAGTGATAGTTGATTATTATGAACCTCTATTATCATTGCAATTATGAATATGCCAGCCATCCATGCCATGTGCTCCTCAGCTGCTCCGTCCTCGTCATAGACAGGTACGCAGTCTCGTCCAGCCTATCCTGCAGCTCCTTAAACTTGGACGTCGGAGCCTTCTTCTCAAACAAGATATCCAACTCCAGGTACGTGAGTTTTCTCGTCTCGGGTAGCCTGAAATAGCACCAGATCAAACAGACAAAGCTTGTGCTGGCGTAGAGAAAGCACGCCTTCCCACCAATGTTCCACGCTGACGGGTTCAGCATCTTGGGCATGACGATGTTATTCACCATGATGGCTATATTATACGTCACCCTGGCCAGCGCAACAGTCTTGACGCGTAGACGAGTGGATGGGATCTCGGCCACGAGGACGTAGCACACCGGACCGATGGTGAGGTCGTAGAAGAAGGTCATGGCGATGATGATGGCCCCCAGGGCCCAGTCTGCGCCCTTGCGATCGCCCAGCGTTACCGAGACAATGCCACCGGCGAGAAGCAGGATGACTGGTATCAGCAAGCCAAAGAGGTATAGCTTTCGACGACCCACGAACGAGAGGAGAGTCCACGACATGATGCCACCAAGGATACCAACTCCGTATCCAGCAACCGAGAGGTTAAACGAGCTGGACGCGTCGAAGCCGGCTTGTTCGAAAAAGTACGGCGCGTAGGACGTGAGAGACCAACCGGAGAGTGCCTGACATATCCAAGCCATACAGGCTATCTCGGTTCTGCGACGGTTGACGCCCTTGAACAAGTCCAGATAGCTGCCACCCCCATATTTTAGAGTCTTCTCAACTCTATTGGTGTGTTGCATCAGCTCTATCGTATCGTCGATATCCATGTTGCTCTCGTTGCTGAGACGATAAAGAGCGTGCTTTGCTTCTGCTGTCCTTCCATGACGGATAAGCCACCCTGTATATCATCTTGTGTTAGTCAAGTCACAAGACTTAGGGGTATAAAGGATTTAATCTCACATGGACTATCAGGAGCAAAGCAGATGCCAAACAACAGGGGTATCGCCCAAGCCCATTGCAAGGCAAATGGGAGGCGATAGGACCACTGAGATGAGTTGTGCACCAATGCCCGAAGAATGCCAGTCCCAATCACTTGACCAACGAGCCAACACATGTTGATGTTGCTCAACACAAAGGGGCGCAGGACAGATGGCACAACTTCAGCTGCATATGTGGCAGCCAAGGTCTGGATGACGCCCCATGATATTCCTAAGTAGTTGTTAGCTAGGCATCACCCGAGATTGGTAGGCTTCATTAATACCACACAGAGCTTGCGATGCCAGTAAGACACCAATGCCGTTGGCGAAAAAGGCCCCGAAGACGGCAGCACACATCCAGAGCAGACTTGCAATCATCATCTTGCGATATCCAATGACGTCGGTGATGTATCCGTGTGCCAAGAGGCCAATGATCTCGCAGCCAATGGCCGCGTTCTGCAGGCCCATCTGCCATGAAGGCGATATCTCGTACACTTGGTCCTCAGGAGGCGTGTTTGGTGGCAAAGTCGGTCGTCCATATTTTCGCCTGAAGGCCGGAAATGCAAGGAAACCCGTAACTAGTGACTTGTCGTATGCCTCCATAACAACCGTGAGGAACAGCAACAGGGACCAGCCGACGGCTTTGGGATACTGCCGACAGCAGCGAAGGAATGTCGTCTCCTTTTCGATGGCCACGCCGCGACGAACCCGCCCCGCGGTGGTATCAAGGCTGGACGAACGTGGAAGCCAAAGCGCGTCTGCAAAATTCAGTGATACATGTCCGGTAGAAGATTCATTGTGGCTTTGCAAGATTGCAAGGCTATGAAACTCGGGCATGGGGATTTCGTCTTCATCTTGAGAACGGGTTTCGCTGGCCGAGCCCATTGAGTTCATCTCGGTCGCACGCCTCTCGGTCGTCGTCGTATTCTGACAGAACCACGTCTCTTTGGAGGATAGGACTTCATCGGGCGACAGAAACGGGAGCCGCGGCAAGTGGAGGAATGGTAGGCGGAGGTGAGAGCTAGAAACGGGCACACTTGAGGTTCCTGGCCCATTCCCTAGTCGGTGGGAGAAGTTGAAGCAGCATCTTCGCTCGAAGAGTGTTCCGACGACTTGGAAACAGGACGAGGAGCCTCCAATGGGGAAAGCAGGCTCTTTAAGACCCCATAAACCGTGCAATGTTACATGTTGCGAGGCGTCATGTTGACAGGGCGATTGGTCAATGGCGCCCGGGGAAGTACAAGCCCAGGCCGTGGCTGAAGTTTAAGGGACAAGGCGAACAGAAAGAAGAAGAAATAGTACACGTAAAAGGATCGAAATGCCATGTTATTCTGCGCCCTTGGGGGTACTGGTGTCCTGGTGGTGTCCTCGGGCATACGCTCGGGCTGTCAAGGTCCGCCTGGCTTCCAGGGATGGACTAGCCTGGGATTAGCTCAGCTGGTCAAGACTCCGAGGAGCGAAAAAACCCCATGATTTCCAGGCACCGTCTCTATTAGCGACAGAGTTTTGCCGCTTAACGCCGTTGGAGTCGGTGGAGTAGCACGTAGGAAGAGTCTCTTACAGGTTAGAGGTCAGTGATGAGGCGGGCCACTGGATCGCCAGTCGGTTTCTAACCAGGGGTGAAGGCCCGAATTGTCGTCATCTTGCAGAATCGATCAAGAAATGTTTTGTGCATTGGATGGATGTTGCCCGTTGATGTTCATGGTCAAGATGCTATGAGGGAGGACAAGCCACAGCGTACAACTTCGGTCGGAGTGGGGTCACGTGCTCGTGTATTCCGTGGCTTGCCACTGCCTTCCGCCACAGTCTTGTAACTGACCGTCCTGGTTCTCACGAATCATGTGAAACCTCATTTTTCACTTTTATACAACTTCACCACATGATCTCAGCCTTTCGTATCCGACTCCCTCAACATGGGAAGGGCCATCTGGCTTGGCCGGCACCGGCCAAGAGAGCTTGGCAACATCAGACATTCATCAGCAAGCACCAATTTGCTAGCTATCACCGCTGGCAAGACATGGGCCTCATGGATGACTATCACAGCTGGCAAGACGTGGACATGAATGGCGTCCAGCTAGACCCAGCAGGTCGTTTAAAGCGCTACACCGGCTCGAAAATGCTTTCACCCGCTCGAATAACAAGGAGACAGCAACCCAAACAATTCGGTCTCCGTTCTTCTCCTCAGAGAATATTGAATCAGAACCACGAAACAGATGAGCGAGATCTCCGTGTGCTGCTCGGCTACGCCGCGGATGCGTGGGCATCGAAACCGTTGCGGGAACATCTCTCAAATATAGAGGTGCTTCACCCTCCAAGGTTTGTCTGCCTGGAAGGCAAGCAGATGCATCGTGACGAATTACCCATCAAGTTCCATTTGGGGGTATCCATATTCGATACAAGATCCCTGGAGCTCCTTCAAAAGGGTGAAATGGATCTAGAGAAAGCCGTGGAATCTCACCATTATCTGGTTCATGACCCAATGTTCCACCCCTTGAATAGTATCGACTTCTTGTGTGGAACCCCGGAGATGGCCACCGATCCTGAGATCGCGGAGATGCTCAAGAAACTGTGTTCACCGCCTAACATCCTCGTGACCTACGGGCCTAAGAGGGAGCACCGGGCGTTGAAAAAGCTGGGTTTAGACCTATCTCGCACATACGTCTTCGACATATCCAACATGGCCCTGAGTATGTTCGATATTCCCTACGCCATGCCCCTGCAGTGGCTGCTACAGAGACTAGAAATACCGTTCGACGAAGAGCTTCTACACGTGGCGGGCAACGACGCCCATTTCGCACTCCGAGCTATGCTCATGATGGTCGCCCTAGATGCAGAGAAGCACCCGACTCCTCGCAAAGTACCGACATGGGTGCCGACGTTTAAAGCAATTGCCAACGCCAAACTCCCTGATTGGGACCCTCAGACACAGTGGTCCACTCAGGCATGGTATCGCGAGCAAGAGGATCGCCTTCGTCAACGCAGAGACATAGAGCATCGCATTGCTAAAGAAAGATATGAACAGAAAAAAGGGCGACGACAACATCAAGAATTTGTACGAGGCAATGAAGAGAGAAAAAGGTATCTTGAACATCTAAAAGCCCGGGCTGCTTATTTGGAGGAGTTGCGTGCTACTGAAGAAGTAGCGGAGGCTTGACCGAGCAATGGTTGCCCAGACGGATAGGGAGGAGGGCTGGCAGGTGTCGTTGAGCATCTGTCAGCAGATGAGGAAGAAGCCTAATATCAGTCATCAATGGCCCAAGTCTGGGTAGCATCACATGCCACGTACTCAAGCAGGGGGTTCCTCCAACGTCGGGATTTCATTCTCGTCCTTGTTCGATGTTATCTGGGGTATGGCACCACGCGGCCCGGGGCCACGGCAATTTAGCCAACAGCCAGCAGGCAAGGCCAACGAGGGTTTGCCACAGGGAGCGGCACTCAGGTTGATCTGATGACCTTGTGGTTGATTGGGATGGGCTAGAGGGGGGAACTCGTTCGGTGGACCCCGACCCGTCGAATCGTCAGATGGTCAGCACCAAAGGGGCAATCATGATGCCAGGAGGAGCGAATTCGTTCCCGCGACATCGAAAGTTGTTGATAGATTTCACTCCGGCTGGAGCCGAAATCTAGAGATGCATCATGGGATGGACTCTTGTCATGGTTTTATGCGCAGAGTTGGGAGTCATGATCGATACTCGTTCATCATGGTAACAATTAATATCCTCACTGTTAGTGGTCGCTACAAAGCATACCCACAATTCCCCAGTATCAACTACCAGGCTGCATCACAGCGACTTGGCAAAGTACAAAGACGTCAAAAAACAATTTAAAAACAATTAATTAATTAAATAAACACTTCTATAACTCATACAAGACATGCATTCTTTCGTCCGAACACATCAGCCTCATCCAGCGAGCCCTGTTCCCCGGAATCGCCCGAATAGGGTCAGACTGCCCAGGGTCCCAGCCAGCAATCACACCACCATCGACCGACTCGCAACCGCATTGAGCCCTATGTGAATGCTACGCCTCAAGGGCCCAAGTTAAGGGCCAAAGACCCAAATTTTGATATAAAGATGACCTAGGAACTCGTAATGGAGTGATTCTTTCTTCACCAAGCTCTTCAATACAAGCATCGATACACAGCCAATTGCAGGCTATTCCATCTCGACAACTTCTCAACCTACTTTTTCAACTCACTTACACGCCTCAACACTCACAATGGCCGCCCTCGCCAAGCCCGCTGCTGCCCCCAAGTAAGTCGAAACAAGCTCAACTCATTCACAGATTTCATCCTAACACTTTTTCTTCAAGGGTTCTCCCCATCATCATGGCCGTCGGAAGCTTCGCCGTCGTCGCCGGCTTCGTCCGTTCCCAGCTCGCCATCACATCAGCCAAGTTCGACCGATCCTTTGACAAATACAACACCCCCGAGAGCGAGGCTTCGCGGGCAAAGACATTTGAGGGAGCCGTCGAGAACCCCCGAACAAGCCTGTTCAACGCACTCGGCCGACGACAGTAGACGAGAACAATATCGAAGGGGATGGGAATCTTTTTACTGCGTACATATTCACAACGCTGAGCGTTCTCTATTATTGTCACCAAACACTGCCCGGATAGAAAGAGGTGGCACGGTTGACACGGTTGGCTGCATTTGACGAGCATCGATACCACAAATTCATACACACATAAACATGGGCATTCAATAAACTGTTAAACATCACAAGAGTAAAATATGAGTGAAATATAGTTATCAATTCTTTTTAATTACATACGGAAGCCCTCCGCCCAGGGGTGTCTCTTCGCCTGTCATCCCCTTTCCCTCATCATTGAACTTTGGCCTATCACCTCCTATCCAAACACCACTCATCCATGCCGGAATCGACGTGTATCCACCCTGTCCATTTGACCTGTACTGTGCTATGCTATGTTGAATGCTTGCTTCCCTGCTCTCCAATGGGCTGAAGCAAGTTATGCAAAAGAATAAACAAGAAACCCTTCTCCTATCCATACGCCCCTATTGTACCATTGTTCTATAAACTACATGTACCTTGCCGTCACTGTGGAGTGACTTGGCTTTTCCTCCTCTTCGTCCCTCCCCTCATCCCGACTTCATCCTGCTGGGCGTCCAGCTGAGTCGTGGTCCCGTCTGGCTCGATGACCGTCGTGTCCTAGGCCTTGTCGTTGGAGGAGGTGGCGGTGGGGTTTCATCCACGGTTTCGGAATCGTCCTCTTGTTGAGAGCTGCTGGTGTCTCTATGACTGATGCGAGAAGTGAGTGCGCTGATCTTATCTTTGAGATTGCTTGTGCCGCTCTTACGGCGCACACCAGATCCCGAATCATGATTACTCAGGCTCGATGGAGGCCGCTCAATGCCAGTCGGGATTCTCCTAAACCCAGGCTTGAGCTGCTGTTGTGCAACCGGCACCGGGATGTTGCTGTGTACACTGCCGTGCACACTGTTGCGCATGCTCATGCCGCTATGCATACTGCTGTTCATGCTACTGTGCACGCTACTCTGGGGGCTTGCTGTTCCTGGCCTAAGGAGTTCGATGCCATGAGTGTGGTGTCGGTTGTTGCGGTTATCCTCGATGGGTGTTGGTGGTGTCATCATGAGGAAGGATGGCACGTTTGGAGCATGGTGGCCGTGAGGTGGCTGAAGGCCATGAGTGCCAGAGGCGCCGCTGCGGTAGGATCTTCGGCTCTTAACGCTGGAGCTGCGGCTTCGGCGTCGCATCGTCGATGATGGTGGTATGCTACTGTGTGTGCTTCCGGCTCGGATGCTGCGAGGTGGTGATCGAGAAAAGTCAACTGGGGATGAGCCATACATGCTGGAATCGTCGCTGTCGTTGAGACTGCCAGGGTAGTGCTGGGATCCTCCCGAGGATGACGGGGCAATGAGAACCGAGCTGCTAGCCAGTTCTCGTAGCTTGTTCCGTTGTTCAGCATTGGGTCGGTGCTTGGAGAACTTGTTCCCGATGAGAGCGCCCGTATGCGAGATGAGAGCCTTCACCACAGCCTTCTTGAGTGCCAGTGCCAGGTCCAGGTTGGACCACGTCTTGTTCTGCCACTCAATAGTTGGCATCCTGAACACGAAATCGTGCACATCCTCGATGTTGCGGTTGTCTTTGCCTCGGTAGCTCAGGCACAGTACAACAGAGGGCATCTTGATGGATGCAAACGTCATGAAGTGACTGGCACGCGTCATCATCTTAGTGAGGTCGTCAGAGGGCGGCTTCTCGTTGTTTTGCTTCTTGCCGAGGCCGAAGCGAGACTTCTTGTCACCGTCCCTTGACTCGCGGCCATCCCTTGAAGACCGTCCAGTTGAAGTGCGTCCAATGCCGACCCGAGGTGTCGCAGTCGATCGTAGCGACTCGTGGGATGCCTTCTTCAGCATCGTCTTGGAGGTTCCAGGGGCACGGAACAGACGGAACGAATGTCCATCACTGCCGCCGGTATTAACGCTCAGGGCCTTGCGTGGAGATCGCTCTGCCTTCGAGTTTGATGTGAGGGTAGGGCGAAGTCGCAATTCGAGAGAGCCTGAGCCGGCTGAGAACGACGATGAAGACGACGCTCGTTCGTAAGCTCTGTCAAATGACGGCATATCAACGCCATTGGGGCTGTGGATGGAATCATCCTCATCTTCCTCTTCATCTTGGTCAGTCTGCTTAAGCATGAAGGGTGAATCGTTCCTTGTGCCCGACATCTTGTCCCCGTTGATGCCAGGGAAGATGTACTCAAACAGTCGCTTGCCCACTTCGCGCTCAAGCTGAACCTTGATCGGGAACAGGTTCACCTCGAAGCGATCCATGACTGTGATACCTGCAATAGCTTCCAGCATATGCCAATACACCCGAATCATCTCCTTGTTTTGACTCTCTGGAGGAAGGGGTCGTTCGGGGTCGATGTACGGTGCAACCATCTCAGGGTACGTGGCATCTGGTAGCAGATTCAGACCGAGGACCTTACCAACTCGGATGAGATTGACGTGGGAGCCATCCGAGTTATCCGTTCGATCGTACTCCAGATCCTTCAGTTGCAGCTCCACCAGAGGATCACTAGAGTCTTGCATGAGATGCCACACAATGTCTCGCACCGAGATGTTCCACCTCAGCAGACCAGCGCTGTCAACCGAGTTGACATCGTATTTTCTTTGAGAGCTGGTGATGGCTTTCATCATGAAGAACAGCTCATCTTCGCAGGCAGCTAGGTCCTTCTCGAGGTGCAAACGGTCTTCCCAGCCCTTCTTGTCAAGGTACTTGGAGTACGTCTGGAAATGTTCCTTGATCTCCTCCATCTGTCTGATTCTCTGCTGCAGCTTCTGAACCATGGCCGGAGCGCCACTCAGGTCGCTGAAATCTGATGCGAGGATGATCTTTTCCAAGCGCTCGCTTCTTGTCTTCTCCATGGGTTCGTTGTACATGAGGAGATCCAGCACGATGACATACAATGCATAGTACTGTGACGAGTTGCAGAGTGCGCGCGCTGTCGGGAACTCGACCCAGAGGTTGTCCATGCGGTTCTCCACGTTGTCCTTTGGCGAGAAACCTTCGTTGTCGTCCGCGTTGACTTCGTCGTTGTACTTCAGACGCAGTGTGTTGTACTTATCATATCGAACCATAGCTGAAGTTTTCTGGACAACGCGCTTGAAGCCGAAAGGATCCGCCTGGAAGTCGAACACAACCTCGATGGGCACCCAAGGTGGCCAAGATGAGCCACTTGGGGCACCATACTTGCTTCCAACGTACATGGAAACGAGGCTTGTCTGGAACCACTTCTGGTGCGTGACGAAGAACTGAACGCTATCCATGTTGACGAGGAAGCGGCGCTGAACGAGACCACTGACATTGTCAGAGATTCTCTCCTTCTCCATGACTTCCATCACCTTCAGCTCCATTCCCTTGGCTGTCGCGAGCACCACATTCTTCTTGT
The DNA here is from genome assembly GCF_025433545.1 of Fusarium keratoplasticum. Taxonomy (NCBI): domain Eukaryota; kingdom Fungi; phylum Ascomycota; class Sordariomycetes; order Hypocreales; family Nectriaceae; genus Fusarium; species Fusarium keratoplasticum. Next base: position 2,713,896 of record NC_070534.1, read on the forward strand.
TCTTATCGCTCTGTAGTTGGATCTGTGGTGCAATGATGCGGATGTGATAACTGCTCTGAGGGGTGAACTCTTCGGCGATTCCGGTAACCAGGTCCTCGATGGAACCTTCGACAACTCCGTCGGCGTTTGTGCTCCAGGTTGCACTAGTGAACTTGCGGCCCTCACCAAGAATCTTTCGGATCCGTTCCTCGATGTCTTGAGCGTTCTCCTCCTCCCTCATGCTTGACGCGCGAGAACTTCGACCTTTCCTACTGTACGTCGACTTGGCCTTCCCGGGCTTGCTGTTGCTGTTGCTGTTAGCCTTGGCCCTGTTCTGTTCCTCCACAATGTCCAGGATGAATTTGATAGCAGGGCGTGAAAGGTAGTAAGTAAATCCACGCCGCTGGCTGTTCTGGTGGAGGTAGCGAAGTACGATGTTTCTTAGCAGATTGTTCCACTTGAGCTGCAAGTTGTGAATGACGAAACGGTTGTTGAACTCGCTTTCGAACTCGCTGGCCGCCGGGATTTCAATAGTCTCGTCCTGGAATGCAACGGTTTCGCTGGATGGCTTCCGCCCATCAGTGCTGCGCCTGTGTGTGCTTGACGGCGCCCTCATGTAGGCCTGGTTAAGCATGGTCTCCAAGAACTCCTTCTTTTCCCTCAAGACGTGAGTGTGCTTCCTGTACGCCTCAAACTCTTCAACTGCGTCGGTATCCTTGGCATCGCATTTGATCACCTTCAGCTCGGCTTCACCCACCTCACGAGCGTGTGCTTGCATTTGAACACCGAGCTGGTCCAGTCGGTGCTGGATGAGTTGACCCTGAATCCGTCGGGGATCATCGTCATGTCGCATGACACAAAAGTGAGTGGGCTCGTTTCCAAACGGACTAGTTCTAGTAGGATCACCAGCAATAACACCTCCAATGTCGGTTTGTCGGAAGTATGTGAGCCGGGGTGCGTATGCAAGGGGCAAGATCTTGGTGTCAGGATGCGGTTCAGTCGGCGTGATCCAATCCAACTCAACAAAGTCGTCCATATCGATCCAGCTGAAGTCATTATCAGGAATGGTGAATCGAGACAAGTCCGGTTTCTCCTCAGCGTCACTCATCAAAGTCGCAATTGACCCCTTCTTGATGGCCTCGGTGGTGGTTCCTTTCAAGCTCGCTGAGACTGCCCTGACATCGGCGCTAACAAGGTCAAGCTGGGCAGCATGGATCTTGATACCGGATGTTTTGCTCTCGCTGTCATCATGTCGACCTTTTCCAAGAGTGTTGAATTCCTCTCGTCGTTGGTGAAGATCAAGTGAGAAGCTGTCGAAACGAACCTTTATGCCAGTCGCAGAGACGGCGTTCTCGGAGTAATCCTCGACATCCTTGTGCTTGTAGATGTGACTCAAGAACAAGGGCGCCAGTAGCAGATTGTACTTGACAGTTGCCAGGTGGCGACCGAACTTCTTGCTGTTCTTCTCGCGTCCAGGGAACAGAGTGCCTTGGCGAATGGGAAGTGACAGTGGCTGGCCAAACAACCCCCACCAGGCGAAGAAATGAGTGAAGAATCTCGGCGTAAGATGAACCGTGTTGTAGCTTCGTGAGGGTTCGGGGTTTTCTGACATCCAATTGCGATCGGCTGGAGCTCGGACGGCGATAGAGAGATGGATATGTCGACTCCTGAAGCCACGCATGGCATCGTACGGAAGGCCGTTCTCGTCGGGCTTGGCAAAGTGCGGGTTCTTGAGGACGATATCGTAATGGGGACGGAACTCGAAGTTTCGTCTGCCATCCTCAATGGCACGCTCGAAAATGAGCCCCAACATCACTTGCACCTTACCCGATAGCTTCATGACGACCTTCTTGAAGCTTGCTTCGGACTTGTAGTTGTCATCTGGCAAGTAACCCTCGACATCGTGTTGCCGCCTGGCTTGCTCTCGGACTTCGTGACTGAAGTCGGGAATAGCGAGAATGTACTCGCCGCTTTCCACCGAGAGGAATCGCTTTGGATCATCATCCGCGTTGATGCTCCATCGGATATCGTTGCGCCAGCACATGAGGAAACCGGCACCATTTCCAGTGACCTGATAAGGATCGCGAGAACCCTTGAGAGCCAGGTGCACGTCGCCATCACCCTTCCAAGCCGCGTGTATCCTCGAGTGGAAATTGAGTCGGAGCTTATCCCAGAATCCAACGCGTTCAGAGGGGTCGAACTGAGGTTTAGTGAAAGATTCGATCACCATCATCATATCTTGAACGGCAGGCTGGTAACAGGGACCCCAGGTGATCCGCGTCGGGAGAGCACTGTTGACGTCCATGTGCACGTCGGAGTAAGACTTGACGGGTCCTATCGTGCGCCTCACCTCTATGGCAAAGCTGCCTTCGTTGGAGGAGCCTGGGAGCGAATTCCTTGGAGGAACGACGTTGACGCGTACCCGGCGGGTTGACTCAACACCTCGGAACTCTTCAGCAATGACAAAATTCGTCTTCAACGACACGGCTTGGATCTTGGCTGACTGTCCATATTTCATCGGAGGGATGTGTAAGAGTGGAAGCGGGTAGTCTCGTAATGTCACCTTGGCTTCTCCCATTGCGATGCCAACATGCATTGGTACAAGCAAGCTGTACTGCATATCCCGAGGCATCCCCTTTCCAATCGTGTGTAGGAAATTCGGCAACTCCTTCATCGGGAATGTTGGCTTGTCGATGGTGAAGTGCAAGTCACTGATGAGAGTGGCCATGAGTGCTGGTCTCGGTGGCACTTCAAGCAAATTCTCGGCCTCCTCAATGTCCTCGGGAACCTGGTTGGCCCCCCAGAATTGGCCACGGGACTCTTTCATGCTGTTTCGAGAAAGCTCACAGGCGCGGTCGATTCGCTTCTTCCAACTCTGTGCGTTGAACATGTCGAGATGGTTCCGAGCGTAGTGCTCGGTGACCTTTGAAACGCCATTCACCTGTAGAGCCTCCGACTCGGGGTCGTATCGAGGCGCTCTTCCGCGCTGCGAGCTTGGTCGATTCTCCCTTCCATTCATGGCATCCATGCTCCGGCTGCGCGCTCCATGGGCATCCGCCGTCTCTGGTCGCCCGCGAGGGAAAGTTGACCGAGAGCGAATCTTACTTGTTCCTCTGCGGATCTCGTCTTCACGCACTCTCTTCAGCTTGACCCTAAAAGCGTTTTCTCGTGCAATGCGCTGTGTCTGCTCGATGAGGCCAGTCCGGTAGATCATGTTCAACTTCCACTCGAAGCCTCCGTCCTCAAGCTCGAACAAGAAATTCCGCGTACGGACCGACACCTTAGGTACTAATTTGGGTCCTTCTGGCTTCTTCTCGAGTATGTACTCGTTGGTTCCGGTCTTAAAGCGATGATGTAGCTGCTGCACTGCTTTGATGACATTGATGAAGTTGTCGCTGATTTGGCTGACGATGACTTCATGTGGCACAGCGACACGGACGGCTTCTGTCACGATATCAACCATCTTCTCGTCGACCACTCCACCGTAAGCAGTCTTCTTGCGAGATTCTCGGAGATCGAGACGTCCCGACTTGACGCTCACGAGCCTTGCCCACACGTTACGCATTCGTGGCGGCTCCGTGTAAAGGCGAACCAATCTGGCTGCAATGTATGGAGTGGACCACCTCTGGCGACCGAGTTCCAGACCATACATGTGCAGCATCATGGAAGGGTCATGAGGCATCTCAGCCTTAAGCTGGATGAGCGCCGCCTTGAAATCGAGCGTGACCAGCTCAGGGGTAACGGTAGATAGTTCCCCACCAAGATCTGGCGGGGCCCCTGGGGGAGCCAGTCGGTCCTTGCTGGGGGGTACCTCCTTGAAGGTTCCCTGCTGCTTCGGCCGTGGAATGTCCCGGCCTGTTCGCATGAACGCTTTTCGTAGAGTCATGACAGCAACACCAACTGCGTAATGTCGGTAGAGCGAATACTGTGCCAGGATGGACCGCACGGTGACTTGGATGTTGAAGGTCGGTCCACTGGCATCACTGGCAGCTCCCAAGGAAAGTTCAAGTCTTGGGATGCTGAAGAATGGCTCTGGTTCGAGGATATCGATCGCATCCATGATTTGAGCTTCAATCCCGCGCGCAAAGACAGTAAGCCTTCGACCGTCCCCAACGTTTTGCGCCTTCTTCTTAGGCCGAGGCGAGCTAGACGGGGGCGTGAAGTCCGAGTCAGATTGGTTAACTGAGCGACTGTTGGCTCGTCTCCTAGATGGCCGCCGTTGCAGCCCATCAAAGCGATGAGCACGGTACTCGGCCGAAACGGTGTCCCAATGGATGAACACTCCGCGAGTGTCGTCTGAGATCTCTTCGTCGATCCCGGCAATCTCCAAGTTCATGTCCGAGGCGTCAAACTGGCATCGCAGTAACCAGCTCGGCATTGATCGCAAGAAATTCTTGCCACTCCTTGGCCGGCTTACGGGTCCCTTCTCTGGCTCCACGTCGATTCGTAGCTCTCGGACGATCTGGCGCACACCGTCTATAATTTCAGGTCTGATTACGCTGATCGAAGCGGACTGGAGGTTTCCTGTAATGTCAACGTACACGTCGGGGCGAGCGCCAAGGTGAACCTTCATATCCAGAGACTCGGTTGTGATGAGGTTGAACCGTTCACCGTTGTTCGTCTGGTAGTAAAGGTCATGAGACTGAAGTCGAATGGCCCCATCGAGTGTGTAGTGGAGATCTTCGAAAAGACTGTGTGAGGATTCCATATCGAGAGATATGGAAGAGATGGAGGAGATGATGAGGTCGAAATCGTCGGGGTCCTCCGTTTTCTGTAGTGGCTTGAGCTTGATGCGCACAACGGGTTCATGCATGGAAAATTTGTAGTTGGCCTTGGGTAATAGGCGCGAGATGAGATGATGATTCTCGCTCTTGGCTTTTGGTGCCTTGGGCTTTGATTTAAGGAGGGCGATGAGGAGCGGTAGGTGTCGAGGGTCTAGATCGACCGAAGGAGATGTAACCACAGAGTTGGCAAACATGATATTCGCGTTCCTCTCGTCCACGGTGCCGTCCCGCAAAACTTCCACAGTCTTGGAGAGTAGGGTTGTCTTGATTGTGGTCGTGGCCATTGGGATGTAAATGAGGCGCTCGGGCTGGCCATGGCCATCGTCAAGGCCGACAGAAATCGACAAAGCGGCGGCCAATGCTTCGTGCGCGATGGCTTCGGCAGGGAAATACATGCGGTGCGCAGGCGATTTGGAGTCCAACCTATGAAGATCTATACCAACCTCCTTCATCGCGAGATTGAGCAGAAGAGGATTTGACCCAGGTTTGATCGACTGGACCTTCTTGCTAACACCAAGGAAGCTCACAGCGAATTGGATCTCCTTGATGCCTCGCAGAATGGAGCTCAAGAACTCTTTGGAGTCTGATACGGTTCTCATCAGATCCGCATTTGTACTTCCGGCTTGGTCAAGCTCCTGGACAACCTTGCCCAGGAAGATATCCACAGGCTCATCGGTGCTGGGGGATTTGGTTTCGTTCCGGCATTTCTTAAACCGGTCCATGCAAGTCTGCAAGTCGTCAAAGGGGATGTGCAGACGCCCAACCTTGACAGCCACGGCAGCTTCGCGCAAACCATCCATAGACTTGTACAGATACCCGTGGACATTGATGAACAAATGGTCGAGCACCTCCATCGATTCGCTGCCGTCGGCAGTGAACAGAACGCTCCGGAGCGTAACCGTCCATTCTGCCTGTCGATCCTTACTACGGGAATCGGACCTCCGGGCGAAGAAGCGAGCGCGGTCAACCATTTTGCGTCGCGTGTCCACAGCCAGCGTGAAGCTCCCAACCTGAACATTGCCCACGTCCACAATGTTCACGGCCGAGTTGGTTGCGACCACATCAACCAGTTTGAGCCAGCTGATGTTCCTGTGTAGCCTCTTGATCTTTTCTTTGACATTGGTCAACTTCTTCCATGTCTCGCTTCGAACGACGGTACTCGTAGGTCGCCGAGATAGTTGTGGTTTGGGACGGGAATTGGATTTATCCGCCGTCTTTTTGCTCTTGGTCGTCGGCTCGGTATCGCTTCCTTCGCCGTCTGAATCGGCCGACTTGTTTCCTTCCAGCTCCTTGATGTCCAACGTAACGACAAGCTCACTCAGAACGACACTTAGCCATGTGGGCTGAGCAAACGTCGGCCGATGGACGTTAATCCCAAGGCCCCTGATCTCGATCCTGCATCCATCCCGTGGTGTGTATGCGAGGCGACGGAGGGAGAAGTAGCCGATTCGTTGGATGGAGATGCCGGTAAGGATTCGAAGTACGGCGAGGAGGACAAAGGACGATAGGTATAGGAGGACAAGTAAGCCGAACACGAAGGTCGGGTTTAGCAGAGCCATATTTCAAAGGCTCTCGCGAGCCTCTCCCGCCAAGCTGACTGCATGAGGGCAACGTTAGCCAGGGGCGGTGTATGATGGCGTGGTCAGGCAACTCACATTTACTGTTGGTGGAAGAGGTACCATGCCTTCCTTTCTACTCGAGTTGTCTTGAGGCGGGCTATGCCATCGCCGCGAGCTCGGATGTGCTTGTGCGATCAGAATGCCGAATTTCCGGTTCCTCCCACAACGTAGGTCGCTTAGCCTCCTGACAGCGTCGACCGAGAAGCTTTGCGCGACGAAAGATGCCGGAGGGAGGCCAAATAAATCAGATACTGATGACGATGGAGCTTGTGGCCGGGCCGTCCGGCATGGAATCGACGACGAATTTAACGAAGCTGAGTTTGGGGCGGGATCGGCGGGATCTCTCGAGCGCGATAGATGTTGGAAGGGGACGGGAGGCGGGTAGATTATCCGTGACGTCAAGGGGGCCACAACGGTCGGCGGGAAAGGAGAAAAAGGGGGTTGCACGCAGGCGCAGGCGTACAGAGCCGTGATATATAGAGATGGAGATGGCGACACCTCTTCGCCGCGACCTGAGCAGAGAGAGATGCAAGGTTTGGCAGCGTCGAGTCGAGGGGATGGAGGTGCCAAAGACTGAGATACGTATACTGTCGTAGCGTCCAAGATTGGTTGGGATGGATGGCTCCCGTCCAGTGAGAGACAGATGGAGCAGGCGGGCGGGCGTGTTCCGCCGGGGCCAGCCCCTGCCCGTTCAGACGCCAGCACTCAAGCGATCAGAGGGGGTACGTACCGAATCTTCCAAAGCCTCCACTCAGAAGCCTCCAAGCTGAAGCCACGAGCCTCACTCGGGGGTCGATTAGGGCAGAGCACGGGCCATGTCATCTATCAAACAGGGAACGCCTTGTAAGCCCTTGGTAAAGCCAATTCCATTTTGATGATGACCAATCTAAACTCAGCAGCATGTCGAAAGGGCACAATAAGGAGAATTATTACTCTGATACTGGGTCTCAGTTAGCCATTCAGCATCGAATGTCTTAAAAATCATGTCTCCGGCATGTCAATAATCGTCTGGAGATGTTGTTCTAGGCGGAGCAGCGGTCTGCCTGCCCAGGATTGGTCACCACGGAACGGAGCGTTCACCTCCCGGTAGCCCGCATCCCAAGGTTCAACTTACGCACCAAGCAACATTTTCTTTTTCTGCCAGAATTCACCATTGGCTTGGTTAGATAGGTAGCTTTCTGTCTCAAAGTGCGGGGAAAGCAAGGCAGGATCTTCTATCCCGTTCCAGCACTAAGATCTCGTTCATCATTTGGAGGCGTTTTGCCAGTCAGAGCTAGCCCATTCGTATCCGGCTTGGATTCGTCGTCTACATACCGCCAAGCCCATGTTCGGACCCCTCAGACCACATTATCAAACATTTTACCTGGACGACAATCTTGGGTTGCCATGGCGCCACGTTTGGATCTGGCCACGAAGTGTGAAGATCAGATACTGAAATCAACGTTTCAACCAGGAGCTCGACTGGTGTGACCGCGGAGATTTATTATCCAGGCCGAGTTTCTGTCTCTCGCTCCGAAATGCGTCATCCTTGTTTCATTCAACAGTGACCGTCCACCGACTCGTCTTACAAGTGGCGTGTCATAGCGTTGTTCGTTGAGCTCCCACACCCATGATAGCGGTGCTGTGCTGTGCGAGGTTGGTTGCAGACAATGTGGGCATAGCTTGGTATATGCCTCCTTACAACGTGCGGGCTTCGTTTTAATGAGGTTCTTGTAACCCTAATTGCTGATAATGGCAACGCACATGCGCTCATCCCTGCGTTGCAGTCCAAAGCTCAATGGCCCTGCGCCATTGGGCTTGTTGTTGAAAGTTGTTGGGGATATGCGTTGTCGCTGCGAAAAGCCACCTCTCGAGCAAAAGGCGGGGTTATTGGGGTCTTGGTTTTGTAGCTTCTCACCGTAAGCTCTCCAGTCTGGACGATCATCTCACAAAACTCCGCATGATATGCCGACGCATCGCATGAGCCGCCTTTTCAGGGCGGCATTGTGGCCAATAGCATCTCTGCCACCTCTTACGAGGGTGTATCAATGCGTTTTAGTTCCCGCAAGTGAGTCGAGGACAACGTGGGAGCATGGTTCAGTGGGAGTTCATTTTCATCGCAAAGGGGTATCTGCTTGAGCTTCCTCCTGTGCCTGCTTCTTTAACTCGGCAATGCGATCATCGATGAGTGCAATGTCAGCATCGATTCTCAGCATCTTCTCTGACATCATGTTCGTATACTCTTCGTCAGTAAGTTTCTTGAGAGGGCTCCATCGAGAGATCCAGCTAGCGTTCTCGTCCTGAACCTTGGGCTGGCGACTGGACATTCGGTTCACTGCCATTTGTCCTCCAGCACCCAGGACTGTCCAAACTAGCATGGCCGGGAGGATATTTGAGGGGCCCCCTGATATCACGGTCAGTTGAGACAAGTTGTGTGAAATGCCGACTCAACTTACGAATCAACCCTCCCATGGCACCAGCTGCCGTGCCGGCAATGGCACTGGCCTTGGTTTTATCCGAATTTCTGAGCTGTTCTTCACCGCCCCATGCTTTGACCACGATACTTCTCGTGACTTGGGACTGTCAGTCGAGTTCATGAAGTGAATCACCTGTGCCACGTGAAGATGAACATACACCAAAAGCTGGTCCCTAGTGTGAACCATTGGAAGCCAGAAACTGCGCCCCAGACAATGGGGTTTGCTTCTTTAAAGATAGAGCCTCCTACGCCAGCCAAAACACCAGCAGTCCCTGTCATTCGTTAGTTAAAGACAACCTCGCGAGAGAACTCTGGCAGACACACCTGTCAAACCACCAACCTTCAGGGGTGGTAGTACTAGATCGACGATCTCGGGAGCAAACAGGCCTCGAGAAGACTGCCGTTGGCGCAAGGGCGCTGCTTGAGGGTCTCGACTGCTATTGTCTGCCATGATGAGTGTGACGAGGATGAGAAGAAAGCCGGTTAACGGTGAAACGGAAGAAAAGGGAAAATACAACTAAAAGTACAATGGGACCTTGACAAAAAGAAACAATATTACATGGCTCGCCGTACCGCCGACGTTGCCGTTTGATATCACGATAAATGACCTCGTGGTGGATATATCGACTTTTCCCCGGCCGGATATTTCTGACGGAGCCCAGGGAGGCTGGCAAAAGGCCAATGGCAGAAGGCAGGAACCGTGGATGAAAAACCCGTGACATGACATCGGCAGGTGTCCGGTCCAATCGATTATTGGTGGGCACTTCGGCGCACTTCGACAGACGCTCACTCGCTCCTGCCACTGCTGAGCAGTCCTGCAAGCGAGACAGAGGAAGGGGGCCCGGTGGGTGGGGCTAGTGACCAATCGGGTTAGCGCCTCCCACTCTCCCACTGCTGGCCTGGCAAAATTAAGCCAACCCTCACGGGCGCCTCCATCATCATTTTTTCTACGCCGAGCAAATTTCGACTCGTCAACCCCCAGACACGGCAACACTCGTCGGGGCCCAACTACTTCTCGCGACCGTCCCGTCACCATCTTCGAATCTTCAACTTCCGGTCTCCCGGTTCCCGCCTAGACAGCGACCGATCTCGACAGCTTCACTGAGCGAGAGCTGAACCGCCCGCTAAACCCCGGTCGGTTTCGCACTCTGCAATCCTACGCGCATCGGTCTTGGAATCGTTGCGCGTGGCCGCTTAACCGCAATCATGGGTGAGCATTATGCCTCAACACCTCTGCAGCCGCTAGCGATGATGGACATGCTGACCATGACTTTTGCGTAGCTCCTAAGAAGAAGGAACAGCAGAAGATGTCCCTTGGGGACTTTCTGGCTGACAGTGAGTTCTGCCCCTCGTCTTCTCCCTCTCGTCACCCCGCTACTGCGCACATGTGCCTATTACCCCTCGCCTCTCTTGTCTAACCCTCTTGTAGGTTTTGGTGGTGGAAGCTCTTGGGCCGATGAGGTAGAGGAGACTTATGGTAAGCATCCCGTCGTCGAGTCTGTCTACGTTGTTGGTCGCTAACTCCCTCATAGTCACCGGTACGTGCCATGTTTCATGCCATCGCCGCGACCCACGGTGGACTGACCACACCCTTTAGGCACTCAGGCCCTGCCCCCGAGCGACCGCCCTCGTTACAACAACAACTCTTCCTCCAGTTGGCAAGATCGGGGTATGTATCAGCCTGGTCGCAGCCTGATTTCCCGCGCTTACATGTCCAGGCTTCTCTGTCCGCGAGGCCGCGCCTCAGCAGATCCCCGACAAGCCTCCCTATACCGCTCACCTGGGAAACCTGGCTTATGATGTTACCAACGATGCCGTGAACGATTTCTTCACCGGCTGCGACGTCGTCAGCGTCCGTCTCATCGAGGACCGTGAGCTTCAGCGACCCAAGGGTTTCGGCTATGTTGAGTTTGCCAGCGTTGAGGGCCTGAAGCAGGCTCTCGCTCTCGACGGAGAGTCGTTCCAGGGACGTACTGTCCGAATTAAGGTTGCTGATCCTCGTAAGTTGATATGCGCTATATAATTATCAAGTGATTCTAACTTTCATCAGCCCGCGGAGGTGATCCTGGCAGAGGAGATTCTATTCGGGAGCTGGGAGACTGGACTCGCAAGGGTCCTCTGCCCGATGCTCCCACTCGAGGTGGCCCCCGGGAGTTTGGCGAGCGCCGACCTCCTCGTGATCCCGCCTCCTTTGAGAGCCGTCCCCAGCGCGAGCTGACCTGGGAGCGACACGGACCTTTGGCTCCCCTTCCTGCCCAGGAGGGCTCCGGCTCCCGAGACGGCAGCCGTCCTCGCCCCTCCCCCGAAGGACTTGGCGAGCGAAGTGAGTCTTACCGTGGAAACCGCCGTGACTCGCCCGCCTGGGGCGAGGCCCGTGAGGGTGGCTCGCGTCCTCCTCGCGCTGAGCGTCCTGAGCGTCCTGAGCGCCCCGAGAGAGTCGCCACCGCCGCCGAGAAGGACATGCAGTGGCGGGACCGTATGCGCCCTGACGCTAAGCCTACCTCTCCTGATGGCAGCGCTCCTCCCTCGCCTGCTCTGTCAAACGCCGGCCCTGCTCACGGTGGACGCCCTCGCCTGAACCTGCAGAAGCGAACTGTTTCCGAGGCCCCCGATGCCGCCTCGCCCTCGCTGGGCTCCGATGCCAAGGCCAGCCCCTTCGGCGCTGCTCGCCCCATCGACACTGCCGCAAGGGAGAAGGAGATTGAGGAGAAGCGTCAACAAGCTGTCCAGGAGAAGCGTGAAGCCGATGAGAAGGCCAAGGAGGAACGACGCATCGCCAAGGAAGCTGCTGCCAAGGCTGAGGCCGAGGCCGCTGAGGCTGCTGAGGCTGAGGCTGCTGAGGCGGCCAAGGCTGCAGCGGAGCCCAAGGAGGAGCCTGCTGCCGAGGCTGAGGCTACTGAGTCAGCCAACGGCGAGCAGAAGGTCCCTATCCGAACCCGTGAGCCCCGTGAAGGTGCTGCCCCTCACCCCAAGTCGAGAGCCGCTGAGGCCTCAAGCTGGCGCTCTGCTTCTGGTGATCAGCGAGGGTTCCGCGGGGGACCCGGTCCCCGGGGCGGACGTGGTGGTGGACGTGGTGCTCGGGACCCACGACCTCCCCGTGCCAACGGAGCTGCTGGTCAGCAGGCTTCTGGCGATGCCGAAGCCGCAACTCCGACTACCGACGAGGACGGATGGACCACGGTGCCCAAGAAGGGTCGCCAGGGACGTGCGGTGGCACCCTAGAATGTGTACATATCGCCCCGTTTCTCTACGGTTTGACGACTAGAAATGCCCGTCGCAAGATATCCCACTCGCACGACTCGACTCTACTCTCGACTGGACTCGACGAAGCGGCTTACGTCTTGGACTCTGGAATTTCCTCTCTCGAACGACTCCCATCTCATACCCACCTGCAAGCGATGTCGGAGGCTTCGGCGTCGCGTGCTTTTCTCTCGTTGTCCTTGATACCCAGCGTGTCCAGGACATGGACTCCTCTCCCGCCTTGGTTTCTCTCGGCCACGGTGCCCTAGTTCCTCGTCTGACCGCCACCACGTCGGACTCAACTCATTCAGCCTCCAGACCTTGATCACTCGCTTACAACAAGGTAGGGAGGGGGTTTTTGAGCATTTGACCTTTTGGCGTTTCGAGACAAAAGCAAAAAGAATGGCGGCGAAACGGATGAATGGATGGATGGACGGAAACGTGGCATGCATTTGAATGATCACAGCTCTCTTATCTCTTTGTTTTTTTCTTTTTCTTCTCCTTCTCATTCTTGTCGTTCTGTTTCTTGATTTCCCCAAAAACGTCTTTGCTGGTTGTTGATGAAGGGATGAGATGAGATGAGGAAAGGGATGATGATGAAAAAAAAGAAGAAGAGGAGAGGAACTGGAATCTTGCTCTGATGATGGGCAGCTCGCAGTCCTCTTCGCAGACTTACACTAGCAAACACGATGAGACTACCCCATGCTCGGATCTGTGTGCTGATGCTGAGTGGAGTGGTTTACGGGATCAATGAAATGTACCTTTTGTCTTTCTTCACGTCGTCTCTCTCTCTCTACTCTAATACCTTTCTCGGTCACCACGTCTTCTTTGGTCAGGGGTTGTTGGTTGGTGTTGTTTTTTTCGTTGTGCTTTAAGGGGGTGACGGTGAAGAATGGGGGCTGGCTGGTGTTGTCGCCTCGACAAGTGATGATGACCCGATAGACGAACAGTAATGAGCACACGATATCCCTCCTTCTCAGCCTGGTGCTCTCTTTTGAGGATGCTCACTCGGTGTCCCTCTCCTCCCTCCACAACCTGAAACCCTCCAAGACATTCCTCCTCACGCCCTCACTCGTAAAGTCCAGCTCCCTCCCGTCACTGAACTTTCTCTCCCTGGCTTCTTGCTCCGTGACCCACGCAAACTCGACGTGCTCGTCGTCGCAAATCTTGACGGCGTCGTAGCTCTCCACGTCGATCCAGACCGCCAATTTCCCCCACACCACCTCTTTAACTCGGAATATCAGAAAGTCCCCAATCATCTCCAGTTTAGTCTCCAGCACATCAACGGGCAGCTCCCCAGCCTGATCAGCCGGCACAAGCCTAACGGGAGCTTTCACGATCTTGGCCCTCAGCCCCGTCTCCTCCCACAGCTCCCTCACGGCGGCAGCCACGATGTTGACGTCCTCGTCGTCCACGCACCCGCCGGGGATCTCCCACTTCAGGGGCCACGAGTCGTGGGGCGCGCGGCGGAGGAGGAGGACCTGGCCCTGGGCGTTGGTGACGAGGGCGCCCGTCATGAGGTGGTGGATGGACGGGTTGGCGGCGAGGAATGCGGCGGGGGTGAACGAGGCGAAGGCCTGGAGGGAGGGGGACGCCTTGTAGGTAGTTGGCGGTGCCGCGTTCATTTTGTAAAGTGATGCTTGATAATTGTGTCTTTAGGTCTTTTGTTGTTGAGTCTGAAGTTGTGATGTTGCTGCTTATTGATGAGGTTTTGAGGTTGAGATTGGTTGGAAGAAATACCCACTAGGCATATATGATTCATACCTAAAGCCTTGATTGTACCAGGTACAGCATGCACACTGGTTACGTGCAGATTTTCCCCAGCCTGGGCAAGCACGCAACCAGAACCCGAATATCTTCAACTTCAAAAGAAGAGACCATCCGATGGAACAAGCAAATGTGTAGACACTAAGGCTGTATGTCTCTGTGCTTCAAAAAAAACAAAGAATGCGGCAATATAACCAATGCCTCATCCCTTGCTAACCTCACACGTCTTAGCCACAAACTCCAGTAGGATCAATCATTGTAAATTGTCAAACCAACGAGATATACTGCCTCGTACATCTCTTTCTTTCCAAGGAACCGCTGAGCCTATCCCGTATCCTTCCCCTCTCCAAGTAGGTATCCATTCCCAGGCTGGGTCTATGTAAACGCCTGTCCTCTTGTCGTAGATTCTTCCTCATTCCCAATAACGCCAAAAAGTCCCCCAAGTGAATCAATCGTACACAATCAGCCGCTTATTACAAGTCTCAAGTATAAACCATAGTGCTTCAACCGAAGGGAAAGGGACTACGACATCTTGGCGCCCATCTCCTTGGAGCCCATCTCTTCCATTCCATACTCATCCCACTCCTCGTCACCTCCAAGCTTCCTCCCGACCCAGATACCGACAGCTGTGACCAGACTACCCATAAGGAACCATCCTTCAAACCAGCCATCCACGAATGCTGGGCTCAGTGCACCCTTAAGCACGCTTCCAACCGCCGAACCCAACGCAGAAGGTAGCTGGCTGCGTAGTAACAGGGCAGATGAGATGACGTATGTAGCAGCGATCTGGCCCACAACAAGTGCGAGATTCGCCTGTGCTTGACGGAGCAGGCCAGGCATCCACTTGGCGAACAGGTGGAAGGTTTGAACCACGCTGTTGGCGCTGGCAAGGAGGATCACGCCGCTCAGAGCAAAGCTGATGAGACGCGCCCAAGCAAGCTGGTCCAACTTAGGGTCCCAGTGACGGGCGAGAATACTGAGGAAGCGGTTGATGGGGTCGGTGTTGGCGAAGCTCGACGTAGGAGAATATACTCGACGGATCGTAGTCAGTGTAGTTGCACCGATGCGGTACAGACAGTACAGGCTGAAGAGTTGTGAAGGGATCAGGAGGGCTCGTCCCACGGGCGTAGAAGCGCGTACAGTCGCTGCATGATGGCTCTTGATCAGGGAGAGACCTGAAGCAAGGTTGGCCTCCATGGTCTCCAAACCAGCAATTTCCAGGCGCAGCGTGCGCATCTCTGCCTCTTCGCTGGTCGGGCCTCGTAAGGAGCCCATCACCTTTCCAACAAGACCGCTACCCTTGCCCAGTGGCGCAGCTGGAGCGTTAGCTGCCTTGCGCTGCAGGTACTGCAGTCGGTGTTGCTTCGTGAGGAGCATCTCGTTGGCGGCATCCAGTCCGGCTTGCTTCCTCGCAACGTCAACCTCGGTGACAGGTCGCTTTCGCCGAGTTGTAACATCCACAAAGGTATGCCATGGTGAAGAAACGGCAGCGAAACCCGACAGAAGAGCCATGAGCGAGATGCCGACAACTCCAATGCGTTCCAAGCATCCGCGAGTCAATATCTCGCCCAAGCTCATGTCTCCATAACTCGAAGTCTTGCGCATAGCGCCCTCGGGAACAGCCTGGCCAACAGACCAGAAAGCAAACAACCATCCCATAAAGAGCGCCAGCTGCAAAAGCCAAGCGAAACGAGGGAACCTGCCCTTGGCAGTCCTCTGGAAACTCCATCCAGCACTCGAGACAATGGACCGGGCCTCCAACCAGGGCACCAGGACGACCAGCATGAACAACAGGCTTGGCACCGTAATCCTCAACGCCAGATTCCTCGAATCCGCATTGATCAATTCGATAATCTCATCCATTATCAGCGCGCCCAGCGTAGCGGCCAACCCGACCGTGACGCCAAACGTCCAGGCCGCGCTGCGCCGCCTCCAACTCTTTGCCCCATGTTCAGCGTGTACCTGTCGCAGCGCAGCCGGTGCGTGCGAGGGCAGTACGTGATCTTCGCCGTCGCGGGATTCGGAGCTGGCGCTAAGGCGAGGGAAAATGTGTCGGACGACGAGGATCGTGACGGAGACGAATACGAAGAAGAAAGGGAGGGCGGCGATGGAGGAGGCGAGGGTTATCGGTCGGGGAGGCGCTTCGCAGGCGTCCTCGCCGCAGCGAGTAAAAGGCCACATGATGGAGAAGCGACGGTTGTTGTATTCGTGTCGTCGTCTTTGTCGTGCGTGGCCTATCGACCGAGGCCGCGGGACTTAAGAAGTCGGGCGAACCCCTCTCGACGCTCGCTGTCGCAAAAAGACGAGAGTCTGATGGAACGTCGACGTCACTGCGCCTCGCCTTCAACGTCGATGTAGTGCCGTTCTGAACCGTTACTTGAAGCACAATGCGGATAGATACAAGTCGGTCCTCGTCCTTGGTGTGTTGAAAATGTCGTTGATAGAGGGGAAATGGAATTGGCTAGACTAAACGGAATGAATGATAGTGAGTTGCTGACGTGTGGGTGTCGTCTCCCTCTCTTCCTCATTCGAACATGGCCCAGACCTCGAGTGGCAGTGGCAGACGCTGCCTCAGGCTGCCCCTGTCCTGCCCTGTCCTGCCCAGGCCGGAATGACATGCTCGCACATGGCTCGGCTCGGGACAGGGTCAGGCAGGGGCCTCTCTCCCTTCACAAGTTGCTGGTTTTGTTTCATTTGCCCCGCTGAATCATGCCTCCTGGGCTGCCGCGCTCTGCTGCATCGCTGACGTGCGCCTCAAGACAAGGGGCTTCACCCCCTGGCCTCGTGAGGTTTCAGCAGTTACAGCAGTGGCCATTGGTCGCCATCGCCGCCAACCACATCTCCTCGAATTCCTCCCTTCAATTCATGGCACCACACGTCTCAACTCTTTATTAAAGTCAATTCCACTTGCAGCCAGTTGGACACACTGCTCACGCCATTCAATGCTTCCAAGAGTATTGCAGGAACTCAAAATCGCTACGCAGTTTCATATTACTGCTTCTACTTGCTATTGACGACGGAACCTATTGATAAATCCGATCCAGCAACCTTGACACGCAAAGTAGCTCAGGAGTCTCGATGTTAAACACGTCTCTTACACACTCAGGGTCCACTAGACATGTCCCGCAGCAGTCCAGTGTGCCTTCCCAGCATCTCCACAGCTTCCATGAAGATGACCCCTCAACCGCTGGAGTTTCATCACTCGCCAGAGCCCCTTCGGGCTGGTCGACCGTTGACATCGCGTCAACCTCTTTAACCGGTTGCATCTCCTGAACCGGTTGGATTTCTTGCATAGGCTGGATCTCTTGAATTGGCTGAATCTCCTCAGTTGGTGGGATTCCTCTAGTCATGTTGTTAACAGGTAGAGAGCCCTGTTCCGCGTCGATGTTCTGCTCGGTTGACGATTCTTGCTCTTGATCCTCTTCATGTGCCGGCTCATGCTCTTGATCCTCGGTGTTGGATGCTTCATACTCATGCTCCTCATCGCTTGACGATCCTTTTTCCTGACTCTCGTCTTCTGGCGACGTGCCCGCCCCATCGCCACCCCTCACGGGTTCTTGCTCTGCGGAAGAACCATCATCCTCGCTGACACGAGCTTGGTTCGTGTCCTCGATGTTCGAAGAACCGTGGGTCTCGCCTCCGTCGCCAGTATCCGAGTTGTGACCCCCTCCATTGCCGGCATGGGCCATGCGCTCCAGACCTTGATCCGCCTCCTTTGATTCCGCAGATGACTCTAGCTTCCCTTAAGCCGTGACTTTGCGTGATTCGGAACCAGCCATATCGGAAGACGCGCCATCAAGAGTACGCATCCCACACAGATGTGGATAGACATGATGCAGTCCGCATTCGCCTTCTCTTTGGGTTTCATCTATCCGGTGAGGACACCGCCCAAGATACACAGCCTCCAGGTCTGACACTTCAGAGTCCATCACGCCGTCCTCGTTGCCACCGCAGGGAGTAGAAGGGGCAGGCTGTTTTTTCCTAGGCCGAGCGAGAGGAGAGCTGGATCTCCGAGGCCTTTCATTGACTGATCCAGACACATACTTGCTCTTGAGCAAGTCATATCCTGGTTCCCCGTGGTCTTTTGCATACGTGCCCTTCCGCTTCTCTTTGTTGCCTGTCGATCGGCTCTCTTCCATCTTCTATGATGTGCTCTTCTGGCGCGTGGGGGTATCATCATCATCGTCATCATCGTCCTCCATCTTCATCTTTAGAGCGGCAGCCTCGCCCACCTCCATCTTATGGAGCTGCTCGAGCTTCTGCTTGTCCAAGATCTGCTGTCCTGACATGACCTCGAATTCACCATCGTCGTCGTCATCATCATCGCTCTCCGCGCCTGCGGTGGCAGGATCCTTGACAACTCGTTGATCTTCTGGGGCTTCATCGAGAGTATTGATGCTCGCCGGGCCGGGAGTTCGAGTATTCAAGAGTTGACTGGGGTTGATGGGCTTGATCGTTGGGTCAAACGATGCAGGAAGGCCCAGAGCTCGTGCAACCTGATGGGCCTCCTCGTCGGGTGTGTTGGAGACCTCCAGCTCATAGGTACTGCTCGCTTCGCTGTCCGCCTCATGCCTACCAGCGGTTGCGGCCAGCATGCCCACATATGTCTGGCGAGTTGAATCGTTGGCACGTTTCGTCTTCTTCTTGAGGCGTTTATCCGTTGGTCGAACCACGACAACGGGCACGGGTGAGTATTGGAGACAATACTTGGAGAAAGAGTTGTGTGTGTTGATCAGGCCCTGAAAGCCACCCAGTGTGCGGCCTCTGGTTCCGACAATGAGCATAGCAGGTTGATACATCTGGATCTAAAACGTGGCTGTTAGCTTTCAGTAGAATCATTCTCGGCAAGACTGGCATACCAATGTTTGGAAAGTTGTATGTAGTTTGCCGACGGCGTATTCAAGAATGATGTTGATAGCCCTGTTAGAGCCATTTCGCTTCACAACACCTTTCAGAATCGACTCGGCCTCCTCCTGGTAGGACTTGTCGATGCTGCGAATATCCTTCTCAATTACTCTCACACACACGACATCGTCCCCGTCGTCGACCAGCTCGTCAAGCAACCACTGCAACGCATAGTCGGAGTAGGGGTGCTCGTCGACGCCAACCATAAAGGTGCGTGACCTTCGTCGCGCTTGATATCCACGATGCCGAACATTGAGTGTCAGCGAGATGGCATTGTTCTTGGTCGGCTCGCCGGTTGGGACGTTGTCGAAGGAGATGTGGTTCCGGAACCTGTCGGGCGGGGTCTCGGTTAGCGTCGCCATTGTGATGGATGATGTGAAGATGCCACAGAACGTGGAAAGGACGATGGTAAATAGATGTGAGAGATATGGGCAAGCAACAACAGAATTGGAGGAGGAATGCAGAGAGTTCAGGTATGACGCCGATGAAAGCCCAAAAAGCCTGCGGGAATTTGCGGGCTTGCTGCGTTCAGGGTGGCTGTGACGAAGGATGGATGGCCTGACAGCCCAGACCAAGTGACTAGCTTCCAAGAAGAGAAGAGTCTTTTGGTCATCCCCACGACAAGGCTTGTCGCAAGCAGCGGGGTAATGAAATAGTGATGCTGTGGGGACAAGGTTATTGCCAGCGAACTGGACCAGGCCAACAATTGCGAGGTCCCACAGAGGTCGGCATCTCTACCATGTTGGAAGTTGAACCTCGGACAACCAGTAATCGCATCCTTGAAGCCAATCGTCGTCACTGTAGCGATCTCGGCTACAGTCGCATTGGGGATGGTTGCCGAATGCTGATGTGGGGTGTCCAATGCTGAGCCAGCTGTCCCAAGTGTCTCGTTGCATAGCATCATCTCGCCAGCATTGCCGACATGCCCTTCGTTTCCCAGGAATGTCGCTTCACCCAAGATCTTGAACAACTTCGGCTTGCAACGTGGCGGAGTGAGACCACGATCGAGATCAGACATGAAATGCTTTTTCGAACAGGGTCTCGAAAGTGATCGACCAAAGATGGCATTAAAGATCATGTCTGAGAGCAACGAGCTTTTGTGGACACGCCACATGGAACCGTATTCGGACCATGGTTCGCATGTGAAAACATGGGTTTTGGATAACGTGAGGCTCGATCGAGGTTTTCGAGTTTGACTCGGTGACAGGGAAGCGTTTCGACCAGGTAACAAACCCACGGGCAGGACTCTCATATGGCCAAGGAAATTGACGAGACTAGGGAGGCAACAAGGAAATTATACGATACAACTTACCTAGCTGGAGCAGGAGAACTGACACGGATACGCGCGTTGCCCATCTTTTGAGGCTTTCCTTGTGGCAGTGCAGGATCTTTTGGAGAACGGAACGTGACAGAGCTGATGGATGAGTGCCTGCTAATCAATGATCCGGTTGCTTTTCCTGCATTATCGTTGCTCTCGAGGCTTGCGCTGCGAACTGACGGGGGGTCGGCAGCAAAAGAGACGCTCGATTTGTGACCAGACGACTCGTCGTCGCCGTCGCTGGCCCTCACACTAGTATTGGATCCATCGACAGTGTTGGAGTCGCAGGAGAAATAGTCAGCCTTAGGACCCCTTGTCTCCGAATCGCTCGGAGGTACAGTCGTCTTGGGAGATATGTCGGAATCGGAGCGTTTGACGGGCACAGGCTGGACGATGGAGGCAGTCGCCATGTCGTCCACCGTGTCGAATTTTGGGATGAAGCGAGCGCTGTGAAAGGGGAAGAGCCGTGCTTGGCTTTGGCTTGGTGTTTCCACCGATGTTTAGTCCAAGCAAGAGTGTTGTAAGGATGCAGCTGTGTGATGCCACACTAGGCGGATAACGGACGATGGTCAGGACAAACAGGTTGCAGGCGAAACAGTCGACAGAGGCCTCCCTTGATGGATGAAAAAGGAAGGAAAGCTCGCGACTTGAGATCGGCTTCGACAAAGACCCAAGGAACCCTGGGAACCTCCTTCCCGAGCCGCCAAGATGGATGCGACTGCTGCCAAGACCGAGAGGCTGATAGGCAAGCTTGGCTTGGCCTGGGGAAGACCGAATCACGAGGCGCACAAGAAGGCGCAGATAATGGAGACGGGTTTCCTAGCGCGATAGGCGAAGGGGGCGAAGCCGAGTTTAGCTATGACGTTGAATGAAGCTGTTTGCAAGTGGATGGATAGTAGGAAGCTTCCTGACGCGGGTTGCGATGGGCACAAGCAGAAGAGAGCAAGCAGCGGGCGCAGATTCGATTTGACGGGAAAAGCAGGAGCGAAAAGATGCGAAAGTCAGAAAGAGGACTGTGCGTCGCTTTATCAATCGACAGAAACCGACAGCGGTGAGTAAACGAAAAGTGCTGGTCAGACGCGAGTAATTCAAGGTCGGCGAGCGGGCGGTGGTGAGGTCGATCCTGGAGCTTTCCGAGGGAAGCTGCAAGTGCAAGCAGGTGATGGTGGCGGCAGGAAAGAGAGCAGAAAAACCACAACACAACAGGGTTGCTTGCAATGGATATAACGGAAAGTGGTTAAAGATCCTTGTGCGAGTGTGAGATGAGCAAGAGACGGTGTGCGGCGTGTAGGTGTGCTTGTGTAATTGTTTTGGTAGGTCGATGGTCAAGGTGACGAGAGGTGAAGCCACGGCCAAGGCCTAGGTCAGCCCAGATTTTGTTAGAGGTAAGGTTATAGTCAGGCAAGGAATGGAGAAACCACGTTTTCGGACGTCGCCTTTTACCACAACAGGTCAAGGAGACGGGACGGGATGGCGAGGGAAAAGGGGAGGGAAGGTTTAGATTTCGTTTGCGGAGTTCTTTTTTAGTCTAATCCGTCCAAGGTCCTTTTTTTGTTCCTTAGGCAGGCAAATTGAATCATGGCATGGGGATCTGCTGTCGCAATAAGAGAGGCGGCGCGTGAGGGAGGGTGAAGGAGGAAGCGGAGATACCTATCCCCCCCCTTCTACCCACCCCAAAGGCGCTGGCGCCGAACGGATCGGGCCTTGATCCACGTAGCAGCAGGGCGTTTGCAGGGAAAAGGAGGGTGAGGCTAGAGACAGCGAGCAGGTACTGGATTTCATTTTCAAGCGTTGCAGAGTTGTGCGGTTCGTGCACTTTTTGAAACCTAGGTTGAGGCGGTAGCAGCGGCGGAATTTCACCGAGTTGAACACGACCTAGGTACTAAAGGACATGCAGAAGCAGGGTCGAGGTGCGATCAAGGTTGGCGATGCAGATGTGGTGGCTGTGAAAAGTGCAAACGCTTGACGTAGTCCCGGCCCGTCAGAGCAAACCGTTTATCATCCATACGACGTGCTTATCCCATCCCTTGTTGCTCAACCCTCAGGGATAGTAGCTCACTGGGTAATGAGTATCCGTAGGTAGGTTGTGTGGCAACGGGGGACAACGGCGATGCGATGCAGGCCAAGACACGGGACGATTTGGCACGCGAGAGGCATGGGCTCGCTGCGGGGAGTCATTGGCTGAATTCTACGAACTACAAGCAGGGTATCTATCAGAATCTCTTGGAGATAACGACAGAAGCGAGAGTAAGAGTCACAGAGAGAACAGAGGGAACAAGAGGCCGCCGGTCCAGCCCTCCCTCGAGTAGAGCAACGAGGAAATGAAGGGCACACCACCAGGCACACGCACGCACAGCACAGCACACTGACGGTAGTTGGCAAAAGAAACATTAGCCCACTCACACTCTCTCCGCTGCAGTCAAATACGACGAACCCTATCAACACCATCATCCCTGGGGACCCATTAGATCACATGGAAACTCTTTGGCTCTAACAGCCGGCAACCAACGAGTAGGGCTGCTTGCCGGAATATCCACTTAATAAGCGGCCCTTAGTGAGGACCGCTATCCCCCTCACTAATGCCACCTTGTTTTTGGGCAGCCATGGTTGGAAATCATATTCTATCCCAACCAACTTTGGGTGCTAATCCGTCACCCGCCGCCCCGTCCTCCGCTCTCTCCAATCTTGGCTCCGGCACTCATGGCCCGAGTGTTACTCTAATGTCCGAGAAAGAGAAAGCCAAGCCCGCGCTAGATGGGCTCGGCACTCGTTGGGTGACGAACACCTCTCACCCAGCACCTGGGAGCCGGGAAAAAAACAAGCTGCGACTCCCGCCGCCCCGGGTGGATCATATCACCAGCTGGTGCTGCACTTGGGCATCGCGGCGCAGACGCCCGTGGCGGGGGTTACAGTTAGCTTTGCTTAGCAAGATGAGCTAGCGGGGCTGCGGCTAGATCCAGCATGGTGTGTCGACTGAGAACAGAGCCTCCGCAGATGAGATGGGATCGATGCCGGTGTCTCTTGTCTGACAGCTTCCCGGGCGAGCGAGCAACCATCAGGCGAAAGAGAGGGCTCACCCATGCAAGGAAGCACAAGCGAGAGACATTCAGCCCATTCAGAGGAAAAGTTGCCACAGGCTCTTGCTCACCGCATCACACAGGTCGTACCCGGTCCGCCATGATACCCCTTGAAGCAGAGCGTCTCTGAACCAGTCAGTCCTCTTGGTGGGCGCACATGAAGGCTTCTGGTTGTTTGAGCTGTCAACTCCACGACTCCATTCTGTGTCAACTCTGCACATTCCCGTTCCGAGGCCGACTAAGAACGGCTCCGGAATCCTACCCCGGTAATTCCGACACCGCCGGCTTGGCCCAGCCATCAGGTTCAGCCCCAAATCCAGGTTCCCGGCTGTGGAGTGCCATAGGCAATCGGCACTTGAGCTGCTCTTTCACGTGGCCCCCCGATAGGATATCTCGAGCAAACTGTCGATGCTTTCCTCCCACCAATGACGCCAACCTCACAGCATACAACATATCAAGGTGGCAGAGAAAAGAATGCAAGGAATCTGTCCAGCCCAGCACTGCTGTTCGAGGTTAATGCTTGTCAAGTTCATCTACTTCTACCTTGGGTTCCGAAATAAGCTCCTGATCCTGCTCGCGATCCCGGATTTTCTTTCATAGCGCTCTAGAGCCTTTACAAGCTCTGCAGGCTCTACTGGGGCGGAGGCGTACAGTGACCTTCGCTTGGGTATGTGATAAGAACCCCGCTCAGCTCGCGTGGAAGAAGGCCGTGAAGACTCACGGCTCGAGGGATTGATACCGTCCAGACCTATAATGACAGGGCCGGATTCATCCTGTATATCGGAAGGCGGAGGTTCGCCCTGTGAATCGTCGCCCTGCGGCTCGTAGCCCATGGCTTCGCGACGAGCTACAACAGGTCCATCAAAACGGGCCTGTGCCTCGAGCATGAGTTGATCCAATGGCGAAATTCCATCGATAACTTTCTTAGTCGAGGTGTTAGTTCCGTGCTCTGGTCCTTGTACTGAAGCTGGTGGTCCGGTATCATGGCTCGCAAACCAGGTATGCCTGGGACTGCTAGGAATCTGACCCGCCAGGTCTTCAACCATTGTCGTGTCCCATGAGTCTGATGGAATCCCCAGGCTTTGGTGGTGAGAGGCCGCCGTAGTCCATCGACCAGATGCTATCTCCTCAGGAATCATTGTTGACGGATATTCTCTTCCCTCTAAAGTTTCCCTTGTTTCCCGTTCTACCTCCTGGAAAGGCTCCATCTTGATCAGCTCATGCTGGTCGGCCATCTCCGCAGTAAGCCTCTGGGCTGGAAGAGGAGCCATTAGTTCTTGGACGAAGCCGATAGCAGCATCGCTGGCCCGCACATGCAACAGAGGCTCCTTGGGGAATGGACTCCCCTTCCAATACTGTCGTAGTCGAATGAGGTCGCCGCCAAACGTCCGTTTCTGCGTGAGCAGGTAAAATATGGTTTCTCCCAAGCACCACATGTCAGCCGGGAAAGGATCAATATGCCCAGGGTTATCCCCAATGCCGGGGACCGACTCGGGAGGCATAAATCCAGGTGTCCCTTGAACAGTTGTAGTGGTGGCGTCGGTCCCGATCCGCTTGCTGAGCCCAAGATCACAAATCTTGACGTGCCAGTCACCATACGGGGGCTTGCTTTTTATCAGGATGTTCTTAGTGAACGGAATCTCTGTCAGCGCAAAGGCAGAGGAATTGAAAAAGGGGGGGGTCTTACCGCGGGCTTTAGATCGCGGTGCGCAAAGTTATTGTGATGCATGAACCGTAACCCTTGAAGAATCTGCCATCCGATGTCCTGCACTTGACCCTCGGCAAGTTTACCATGTTCCTCGACGTGGTCCTTCAAGTCTCCTAATTCGCAATACTCCATGGCCAAGAATAGCACGGAAGGACCTTGGAACCAACCATACGACTTGACAAAGAACTCGGAGTACTGCAAGCGTTAGTACACTTGTTCCAATAACGAAGACGAAGCATAGCCAACCTTCGCCTGCGAGAATTTGGCCAAGGCTTCCAGCTCCCTCACACAATCGTGCCGTTTTGACCTAATCTTTGCAATATCGAGTTGTTTCACCGCCCGAAAGTTGTAGGCCGCTGGGCTCTCGGGCTCTCTCTTCTCCAGCCAGACAATGCCGAATCCTCCGCGGCCGAGCATCTTCTGGCGTATCCATCTCTCCTGTTGGGGCCTCCGTCTTCCCTGATATTTCAGGTGCGTCGTTTCATTGGGTATATCGGCGTTTGGGTGGAACGCTGCCTCGAGGCGCGAGTCTCGGACCAGCTCTGGTAAGTCTTGGAGAGGAAGGTCTTGGAGTGTAGCCATGCTGCGTTACTGTTCAGGCCATCTCCATCACCACTCGGGGCGGCGATGACGAGGTCTGGATTGCGGTAAGACGATTATTGGGGTTCGACCAAGCTCAGGATTAGACAAGAGCCACGGTAAGACGATCTTGAGAGCTTAGTCGAGCTGAGAATTAGACAAGAAAGACAAGAACAATGTTGAAGGTTGCAGGTCAGCACTCTCCAGATTGAGGGGAAATATCCATGTCAACGGCGTCGAACATTCAGCCTGGTGTTCAGCCATGCACTGCCACCAAGGCGAGACACCTAGACGCCAATATGCAAGCCCTCGGGGGTGGTTAGTATCTTAGCCCAATGACAAGGTCGGGCTGTTCAGCTGAATTGGTCTGCTAGCACAGCCTGGTCTTAGCAGCGGATGTGGGTTAAAAAGGCTCCAAGTCGAGTCACCATTCTTGATCAAACCGATACTTTGTCTTTTGCGAAAAACTATTTCATATGGAGGCAGCTGGGTTAGCATTGGCAGTGGTCGGCGCGGTAGACTTGTGTATCAAGTAAGAGTGTTTCCAATCCTGCAAAACAACCTACGGTGAGGTAGCTCTAACTATGAAATAGGTATGGAAGAGAGTTACGAAAGACGTGCACGGCTTTCAAGGGAGCCGAGCCCGAGCTCGAAGAGAGAGCCCTCAAGATAGAGATTGGTTGGCACAGATGCTTCACTCAGCTCGACTTTCTCAAGTCTATCAGTCACTTGATGGACGAAACCCACCAAAGCCTACAAGAGAGGACTTTACGAATGTTGTCCATCAAACTCGATAGCGCAACTCACACGCTACGGGGAATGGTTCACCCTCAGACTGTCAATGATGGCAATGGGAAGAGAGTCGTCTTTGTTCCTCGACCGTTCAAGTATGCGATGAAGAAGGAGAAACTCGACGAAGCTATTGATGCTCTCAGCTCCTGGCAGCAAATGTCAGATCCGTCGTGGTTTCTACTCATGAGGATGCATGGCCGTGAGATGGGCAAGGCTCTCACAACAGCGTCAAAGGTAACAGGGGCTATTCCTTCGGTCGCTGCCATCCAAAAGGATTTAAGAGAAGCCTCACCGGAAAGCTCCAGTCAAGCATCAACTGGATTATCACTGCCTGCCAAGGAACTCTACAAGATGGATATTTCCGGCATTCCCTTCTCGGACTTGAAGATTGCCAAGAGCGAAAGACCTGGGAGGACCACCACCTACGTCCTGGACGAGCTCGGTACTCTCGACTCGGCCTCCTACCAGGATATGGAGAAGAACATTCGAGGCCTGGCTCGCCGGCTCCAGCATAAAGAACCGCAGACATTTGGCCTACTTGGCTGCAAAGGATTCGTCGCAGAGAAATTAGGTCCAAACCTGGGGAGGTTCACGATAGTATCCCGTATGCCGCCTGGCCTGACCAGCGCTCAGAGTCTTCGACAGCGCTTACTACAAGGCGGCAAACCCAGCACATTGTCTCGAAGGTTCTCAATCGCCCAGGAGTTGGCCAAGTCTGT
Source organism: Fusarium keratoplasticum (assembly GCF_025433545.1). Lineage (NCBI taxonomy): Eukaryota > Fungi > Ascomycota > Sordariomycetes > Hypocreales > Nectriaceae > Fusarium > Fusarium keratoplasticum. The sequence goes on from NC_070534.1 coordinate 2,740,838, forward strand.
CAGTTATATACACGTCTTTGGCTTTGTCCACAAGAACATTCGTCCCGAGACCATCCTGGACTTCGATACCGGGGGAAAGGATGGTGCCTCGGTTTTCCTACTCGGCTTTGAGGATTTTCGACAAGAGGATGGAAGAACACGACGTCGCGGCGATGATGCCTTGGAGAGAAACTTATACCGTCATCCTTCACGGCACGGTATAGTCCTCAAGGAGGGGTTCATCATGCAGCATGACATATACAGCCTTGGAGTTTGCCTGCTAGAGATTGGGTTATGGCAAAGCTTTGTCAACTACGAGGCCGACGGAGAGAACCAAACTCCGTCTCCCGTGGTCGGTGTATCCTCTGATGCCTCACATGACGAAGCAGCGGCTTTCCTCTTGACTTCGGTAAAAGACCGTTTTGTCAAGTTGGCTCAAACTGAACTCCGAGAATGCATGGGGACCCGATATTCGGAGATTGTCGAAACCTGTCTCACTTGCTTGGATCCAGGCAACAAGTTTGGAGATCAGCAAGAGTTTCAGGACAAGGACGGGATTCGTGTAGGTGTGAGGTATATTGAAAAGGTGAGAGTATCTAAGACGCCTAAGAGCTTCCTACTAACTCAGTCAGATCCTCCACCGACTCAACAGCCTCTGTGTCTAAAGGCTCAGAAGAACATGCCCGAGAACCCTCTAATACCAAGTACGCAAACCCTGGAGCAGGATCATGATGCTGGATTAAACGACTTTTGATTCCTTTTATTCTTCATTGCCCTTGTCATAGGCTCCCATACCTCTACGAGGATGTACCATATCTCTGCCACACATATAGCCAACTCGAGAAATTCTCAAGCTTTTGCACGAGCATCACCAACTCCGAGACGCCGTTGCCATGCCATGCAGCCTACCTACCAAGTCGGCCTGCATAAACCCCAAGTGTTTGTCCTGGCCATGACCTTTGGGGGCTTTCAGCCTCAGGGTGCTAAGCACCGTCGGGCTTGAATCGAAGGCCCCAGGAAATTGAGAAATGAGGCTTTCCAGATTTCTCTGAAGCACCTCAGTTGTAGGTGCGGGACAGGTTTCGGAGGTACCAGTCCACGAGCTTGCGTCCAACCTTGGCCTCCGAGATGTGAATCAGGTCCTGTAAACTTGTTAGTGCTTGTTCAGTAAACTTTGGGGATTTTCGGGGTACTCACGCCCTGGAGAGCATAGTCAAGGTCGCTAACGTTGACGAGCTCACCCTCGAGCAGACCCTGGTCCTGCCATCGCAGCTGCTTGGTGCGCTGCTTGGTAACCAGGAGCCATGATCGCAGCTCCTCGGGCTTCACCTCGAGGAAACCAGCGAGCTTGTTGAGGTCCATGGTGGTGTAGAGTCGGAGGTAAGACTTGATGGTGGGGCTCCACATGTTGGTCTTGACCTCGTCCATGAAGACAGCGAGGTGATGCTCAACGGGGTCGATGTTGGCCTCGGGGTTCTCAAAGTCCGGAGGAACGGGGGAGATGAACTTGGGGCAGGCGGTGCGGAAGAGCTCCTCAAAGATGGGGAGGGACTCGGGGCCACCGCGCTGGAGCTTGAGAAGCTGGTCACCGTACTTCTCACGGAGAGCGCTGTGGATGGTGTCGTCCAGGCGGGTGGGCTGGAAAGCGACGCAGATGGCAATGAGGGCGTACATCTGCTCATTCTTCTTGGTGATAGAGTCGTACTGGGCGCTCTTCTGGAAGTTCTTGGTTCGCGACACATAGACCAGGATGTGGCTGAACATGCGGATGGCATCGGCGTAGCGGTGCTGCATCATGTAGGAGAAACCCACATAGTAGTAAGTGGTGAAGTGGGCGGCCATGACACGGGCGAACATGGCCTTCTTGTTGAGCTCGATGTCATCGAGGGTCTTGAGAGCCAGGCTGAAGTCTCCCAGAAGACAGTGGACCCGGAGGAGACCGATGATGGAGAAGTAGCCAAGCATTCGGTACAGGTTCTTGGAACCGTAGTCGCCGGCAACAGCCATGGGGTCCTCGTTGCGCTTCATAGCGGCCAGCTGGTCGGTGATCTGGGATCGCTGGATGAGGGAGTAGAGAACGTTGAGGACGCTGTAGCAGCCCCAGGTGTTGGGGTTCTCGCGGAGAGCCTGGCGCTCCTCCTCGTTGGATGTTTGCCGGGCAATTCGCATGCGGTACGACGAGAACGAGTTGAACTGGTAGATGAACTCATCGATGACATCCCAAGCCCAGTAGTACTATGAGCTCTGTTAGTCCCAGCCAATCCAGGATAAATATTTTTGGGCCACCAACCGAAGGAGGCTCGAGGTCAACGGGACCATCCGAGTTCAGGATGTAGTGAAACAGACTGCAGTACGCATCGTAGCTCTGGAACTTGGTCTCGAGAGGGGCCTGGAAGTCGAGAGGCTGAGCAGCCTGGACGAGGCGGGCCTGGATATCGTCGGTCTGCTGGGCCAGGTTCAGAGAGGTGGTGCGGCTGAGGTCATCACCATCCTCGTACTGGACGTGCTCCTTGTACTCGGCCACCAGGGCCTCCTCCTCGACATCGCTATCGTCATCGAGGGCGCGGGCCGGAGCCACGCCGTTCTGGTAGGTAGCCATCGTGTGCGATCGGGCGTGGGTTCCGCGTCGTGTCGGGTCGCTCGTCGTGGTGAGGGGTAGAAATTTTACGCCCCTCCAGAGGTCTCGCGAGTTTTCGTGATTTTAGGGCTTTTGCTTGAGTTGCAGGGCGTTGTGGCTTGAGCTGTGTGCTGTGGCGCAGCTGCACGTGACCTAACACTGTGCTGTACCGGTTAACTGCGTCACAGATGTCTCTATCGGGGAAGCGGGGCAGCAGCTCAGCGACTTGGTGATGTCTCTATTTGCAGATATGAGTCATTCTCAGTCACTTTGCAGATGTTTCCTAGAAAGAGCATGACAGGGCCTTGTTTTGCTGACTCTCGCGTGAGTAGTGAAGGCTAGATTCGTGGATTAGTCACACTACCAATGAGCAAGACGCAGGCAACCTACCTCCATATCTGCGCCTCCACATCAAGGTTGATTTACAGTTTCTGAACCGTTGGCTATAAAATCTGAAGGCCCGGTTCCATTGCCCCAGGCAACTCAGTCTCTGAGACGTGCGCATTTTGATACACAGATTTCCATTCTACGAGTCGCTTCTCAGAGGAATCGCCACAATCATGCCTGTCGTTACTCCAGAAAAGCTGGCTAGCCTGCAGAGGCAGTCCAGTGATATCCGAAATGTGAGCTAAATTTGCCAAACTGTGATTGTTCTCAAGTTAATGAGATTGCAGATTTGTATCTTGGCCCATGTTGATCATGGCAAGACCTCACTTACCGATGCTCTGCTCGCCACAAATGGCATCATCTCACCAAAATTGGCGGGCAAAATCCGCTACCTAGACTCCAGACCCGATGAGCAGACAAGAGGAATCACCATGGAATCCTCTGCCATTTCTCTCTACTTTGCTATGCGTCGGAAAACAGCCCCTGACGCTGAGCCCGAGGACAAGGAGTACCTAGTCAACTTGATCGACTCACCCGGCCATATCGACTTCAGTTCCGAAGTCTCGACAGCTTCAAGATTGTGTGACGGCGCCGTCGTACTTGTGGATGCCGTCGAGGGAGTCTGCAGTCAAACAGTCACTGTGCTCCGTCAAACATGGATTGAGAAGCTCAAGCCCCTTCTTGTCATTAACAAGATTGATCGACTAGTGACAGAACTCAAGATGACTCCCGGAGAAGCATACATTCACCTAAGCAAGCTTCTTGAGCAAGTAAATGCTGTTCTTGGAAGCTTTTTCCAGGGCGAACGAATGGAGGAGGATCTCAACTGGAGGGAGAAGATGGAGGAGCGAGTGAACGCAGCGACAGCCGCCAAGGAATCGGCTCTTGCGGATCAAGTCAGCGACACTGGAGATATCCAATTCGAGGAGAGAGACGACGAAGACATTTACTTTGCCCCGGAGAAGAACAACGTCATTTTCAGCAGCGCCATCGACGGTTGGGCCTTCACCTGCAGGCAATTCGCCGCCATGTACGAGAAGAAGCTTGGCATCAAGCGAGGCGTGATGGAAAAGGTTCTATGGGGCAACTTTTACCTGGATCCCAAGACAAAGAAGATTTTGGGCCCAAAGCATCTCAAGGGGCGAAACCTGAAGCCCCTTTTTGTCCAGCTGGTACTTGAGCCAGTGTGGACTGTCTACCAAGCAACTGTGGGCGGTGACAATGGCACTGGTGATCGAGAACTGTTGGAGAAGGTCACAAGGTCCCTTAACATCAAGCTCACGCCGCATCTGCTCAAGTCCCGAGACCAGAGACTTCTGATGACAACAGTCTTCGCATCTTGGCTACCCTTGTCGACGGCGTTGTTGGTATCTGTCATCGAATCCTTGCCGTCTCCCGCTGCCGCGCAAGCTGAGCGACTACCCGAGCTACTCGAGGAATCCCCCGGCTCCGAGCACATTGATAAGTCTATCAAAGATGCCATGGTCTCATTCAAGCACGAAAAGTCCGATCCCGTCGTCGCCTATGTCAGTAAGATGGTGTCCGTTCCCGAGAGCGAGCTACCCGAGAACAAGCGACGAACCGGAGTGCAAATGAGCGGCGAAGAGGCACGAGATCTCGCCCGCAAGAAGAGGGCTGAAGCTGCGAGGGCTCAGGCTGCAGCTGGCGAGAATGGCGTTGACAGCATGGCAACCGCTCTTGATGCGGTCAACCTCGATGATTATGCCCCTGAGTTGGAGGAGAAGAAGGTCGATCCCGAGCATCTCATTGGATTTGCCCGTATTTACTCCGGAACTCTCTCGGTTGGCGACAAGCTCTATGTCATCCCTCCGAAGTGGTCACCTGCTGAACCACATGCTGCCCCTGAGCCTCAAGAAGTCACTGTCACCGCGCTTTACATGCTCATGGGCAGGAACTTGGAGGCTCTTGAGTCGGTCCCCGCTGGCTGTGTGTTTGGCATCGGTGGTCTTGAGGGCAAGATTCTGAAATCAGGAACCCTGTGCAGCCGCCTGGAAGGCGCTGTCAACCTTGCAGGTGTAAGCATGGTGGGCAAGCCTATTGTCCGTGTTGCTTTGGAGCCTGTGAACCCCGCCGATCTCGACAAGATGATCCATGGCCTGGAGCTGCTGGTGCAGAGTGACCCGTGTGCCGAGTATGAACTCCTTGCAAGTGGCGAGCATGTCTTGCTGACTGCTGGCGAACTTCATCTCGAACGATGTTTGACGGATCTCAAGGAGAGATTCGCTCTCTGTGATATCCAACCTGGCGCTCCCCTTGTTCCTTATCGCGAGACTATCGTCAGGGCCGAGGAGATGCGACCACCTGCGAACAAGGAGCTTGGTCGAGGTGCTGTTGTTGCTACTACCAGTTCAAAGCAGGTCACCATCTCACTCCGTGTACAGCCATTGCCAGCAGATGTGACAGAATTTCTGCTCAAGAACGCAGACGCCATCAAGCGTCTGTATGACCGCAAGGCCAAAGCGGAGGAGTCTGAGGGCGAAGAGATCGCCGCAGAGACCGACGTCGCTGCCGGCAACACCCTGTCCGTGGAGGACTTTAAGAAGCAGCTTAAGGAGAAGCTTGAGAGCGGCAAGGGCAGGGAGAACTGGAAGGATCGCATAGACAAGATCGTGGCCTTTGGACCTCGACGAACCGGACCAAACTTCCTCATTGATGCCACTGCAGATGGTATCTTCTCCAAGGCTTTCGCGACCGAGAATACCACAGGTGCGGCTCCTCGTGCTGGAGAATCCCTTCACCCAAGCCATCTGGCCGATAAGATCTCCTACGCCTTCCAGCTTGCTGCTGCTCAAGGTCCTCTGTGTAACGAGCCCCTTCAAGGCGTGGCTGTCTTTGTCGAGGAGGTCACACTCAACCTTGCCGAAGACGATACTTCGGCTCGAGACAAGCTGGGTCGTCTTACCGGCGAAATCATCAAGACCTTCCAGTCCGCCCTGCGTTCCGGCTTCCTTGACTGGTCCTCGCGTCTCATGCTCGCCATGTACAGTGTCGAGATTCAAGCCTCAACCGAAGTCCTCGGTCGTGTATACGATGTTCTGACTCGTCGTCGCGGCCGTGTCATCGCCGAGATTATGAAGGAGGGCACACCCTTCTTCACCATCCAAGCCCTACTCCCGGTCGCCGAGAGTTTCGGCTTCGCAGATGAGATGCGCAAGCGCACCAGTGGCGCCGCGCAGCCGCAGCTCATCTTCGCAGGCTTCGAAATCCTGGACGAGGACCCCTTCTGGGTGCCCTTCACTGAAGATGATCTGGAGGATCTCGGTGAGCTGGCTGACAAGGAGAACGTGGCCAAGCGATACATGGACGGTGTGAGGAGGAAGAAGGGATTGCTTGTGGAGGGAAGGAATGTGGCTACGGATGCTGAGAAGCAAAAGACGTTGAAGAGGTAGAATCATGATGAATGAAGTATCAGGAGGCAATGAATAAAAGCGTTTGTTTGTTGATTGCCTGAGTGCCTAGATTTGACGTGCTATACAGGGTAGCACGGGGGCATAGCACTGCACGCTCAACAGTCTGATTAAATCCATCTCGACGACGAAAAGAAACACTTGATGGAATTTGCTGAGAACTGCATGTTGCTATTAGATCTCGATACTACCGGGGTCTCCAGTTACAAGCCTGAGCTGAGAGATGGGGTGCTTCCTCCACTACACCCAGGAGCAACTCATCTCCATCCCATGGGAAATACATCAAAGACCATATTTTACCGATCAACAGTCCGTGAGAGTCACGGTCCCCAGTTCCATCTCCCGGGAAAGTTCGATATCTGACAGCTCTGAACCAGAGTCTTGGAACCGCTGGCCAATCACAGGGTAGAAGCCTTGACGTCAGGTGAGACAGTCTTGGAGTTAGGAACAGCACCCGGCCTGCCGCGTGTCTCGCAGTTTAGTGGTGTTTTTAACTTTTTCCAGGGAGTTGGATTCATTCCTACTGCAGCTCTAGTTGGTAGGCATTTCAGTTTCTCTTGGGGTTTTTGTTGTTTTGTTGACCTGAAGCCTTTTGTAAAAAGCCCAGCAATGCTCCTATCTCATCAAAGCAATTCCCATCTAAAACCAAGAAAATATTCCTACTTTTCAACTTGATAATTCACCCATCAAATCAAAACTGGATATCCCTTCAAAACCAAGGATGTCATTCTCGCCTTTAGAGAGGCCCAGCGCTATGGAGTTGGCTACCACAAGCGCCCCGTCTAGGTCTCGGGCGATAAAGTCCACAGAACTAACGTTTCTTTTTCACCTGCCGCGAAACAAGATCCGTTCCTCCGGTCCTTCTCGTTAGGGGTAATACTCCGTAGGGATCGTCGGACGGGTCTCCCTCGACTCCGCCACGGCAGTTGCCCCGTTGCTAGATGAGGCTATCTCTCCTCCCTTGAGAAGAAGGGTCCTCTAACATGGGGAAAGACCACTTTCACTGGTCTAGGAAGAGAACTATTGCCAAGCGAAACAAGATCAGAGGGGGATCTTCACAGGGTTTACGATCTGAGCTCTTCCTCATATATAGCCGAGCATCCCTTAGGGACCAGTTAGTTGAATTCGCTCTTCTGTCAACTTTTTATTTCTGATGTTCAAGTTAGCCCCAGATGGACCTCGATGCATCTCACGATGAGAAAGCGGCCGCTGCAATGGCCGCGCTTAGGGCCTTCAACATCGAAGCTTTCACTCTCCTCGCTCTTGCATTGTTGGTCACTGCTCTGCGGTCGTATGTGCGAATCAGCACTGTCGGCCTGAGGAATCTTTGGGCGGATGATTACCTAGTTCTTCTTGCGGCAGTGAGTTTTGAGCAAACTGGAATATTATGTGATTCACTAACATAGACAGGTCGTCTACTCCATAGAGACCGGGTTGGCATATTCTGTTGGCAACATTGCCAAGGGAATGGCGAACAACTCCATGACAGACAAGCAACGGGCGGCCCTACAGCCAGATGACACCGAGTACCAACTTCGGTGAGTGTCAGTGACCTAGAGGCAATATGTATACTAACCTGACCAGCGTCTTGGGCTCCAAGATTCAGTTAGCTGGATGGTCGACGTACTCGTTCCTCCTATGGATTCTCAAAGGGGCAATGTGCACCTTTTACTACCGACTGACAAAGGATCTCGAAGGATACCGAACCCGAATTTTGGTTGGCTTCGCTCTCATCATCGGTAGCTTCGTCGTGGTGCAGCTCAACCTGATACTAAGCTGCCACCCATTCTATCGCTGGTGGCAGATCTACCCTGATCCAGGAGTCTACTGTCACCCAGCCATCTCGCCCAATCTTGTCTGGACGTACCTCTCATTCAATGTCGCCACGGATCTTTACTTGATAATGATCCCTATGCCTATGCTGTGGAAGGCAGCCATGCCCTGGTTTCAGAAGGTCTGGCTTATAGCACTGTTTAGCTGTGGCTTGTTCGTCACCATGGCCGCCATCCTACGTGTGGTTCTACTCGTTTCGGTAAGTACACAAAGGCCTTCTGTAGGATTTCGATTGTCTAATATCTTTCAGGATCCCGTGAATGGAGCCCAGCTGGCTGGCTCTTGGGCAGTTCGCGAGACCTTTGTCGCAGTTCTGGTGACAAACTTGCCCATGCTCTTCCCACAGTTCAAGAAATGGGCTGTTCCGTTGGTGGCTCGAGTCAGTTCTTCTCTAAGCGCATCTCGAAATCCATCCAGTTCAAGGGCAGAGTCGAGATTCTCCAACATCACATCCCTCGATACATGGAGGCGAAAGAGCCGAAGGTCATCTCGTCCAATATCTATCAATCCGCCACGCAACAACGAGAGCGAGGTCACAATCATCGACGAGATCAACCTTCCTGAAGCTGAACTTCAGCCCACCACCAGTCAGGAGGAAGCTCATACGACAACAAAGGAAGACCCGGCACCGCGCATCCAGCTTCATATCGAGGTCTCAGTACTAGAAGAAACCGAAACCCATGATAGAAGGGCGAGCGCAAGGAGCGGTAACTACGCAGTCAGCTGGTCAGATTCGCCTCCGAAAACGGAGAAGCCATAATTCGTTCCCGAGCACGCACATCAAGACGGCTCTAACAGCACCTCTACTTCTTGTTTTCTTTGTCCACTCAAGACATTTTTCTTTATTTTTTAGCTCATACTTCCAAAGACTATATTTTTCCTACTAAATACGTACAATTATGATTAAGATGGTAACATATACGGGATACAAAGGGTAGATACACGGAGGGGTATGTATACTGTGGGAACATTGCTCACTGCATGGCTGTCGATGGCAACTCAGGGATGCGCTGTGTCCCTGTTGATCGGGAGTCTTCTTGGTACACACATTCAGGGCATAGAAGTGTAGTTATTCACTTTAAAACGCAACATCAAATAGAATTCAATACAGTTATCTACTGTCTATGCCGAGAGAGAAGTCATTCACCAATTCCATTCACTTCCACGCTTGATTCGATGTTGCAAGCCGTGACATCAGGTTCAAAACCAAGTGGGAAAAGGCTGCCTCAGTCCAGGGCAGCCCTTCTTTCTATCGAGATCTTGTTGGTCTTTGTTCAAACGTACAAGGCTCTTTCAGTATCTCACCTTTCGACGGGACCACCTCATTCTAGAAACTCGAAACAAAGCCTCCTTGGGTTCGACAAACAAAGGCTCGTCTCTTGGACATCTTTCGGTATACCAGATACAAAAGGAACAGAACATATCCAAAAGGCTCATATAAACTGGAATCAGTAATCGATCATCAACAAACATCAAACATTCGCAAGATGGCCCGTACACAGTCTAGAGACCTGGAGGCTGAGGATGCTACCTATACTCTCACGTCACCCATCTTGGAGCCCAGCTCGCCCCTTTCTAAGCCCGGGTCGTCGTTTTCAGAGCCCAACTTGCCCGACCTAGATTCAAACACCACAACATGTACCAAAAAGTCCAGGAAGAGATCCAGCCCAGAGGCTCAAGATCAGAAGCCCGCAAAGAAGATCAAGTCGGAGCAAAATCCACTGGTCACATCTCCCCCGGAAACCTCCCAGTGGCACACCAGTGATGACGCCCTGGACTCCGAGGAGGATCTCCATTCCACTGTCAAATCATTCGGTCAGGACACCTTCATGAGTCAATGGGAAGCCGATGAGTCGGAGGATATGCTGGAGTTTTACCTGGCGTATCCTCACAACCGCAACGCCACCCTCTGCGAGTACCACTTCCTCCAGCTTTCGGAGAAATGGTACGAGCGACGCAAGCCAGGGGTTGAAAGTGCCCTTGAAAAGATGTTTGAGACGTCATTTGGCTGCAGGGACTCGCCCGACTTTTCACCGCTCGGGCTTCCAATCGATCAAGACACTTGGGATCTCAAGACGTTGAACGAATTTATGGGAGATGTTTCGCGACAGATCGAACAGGCCAAGCTTCGACTAGATCAGGAGCATAATCTAATCTCATTTACGACAGCCCATACACCTATATGTGAGGTTGGACCCAGGGATAAGCATTTGAGGTGCACCCTGTGTCCTGAAGATGACGAGAAACCCGTCCCGGTTGAGCATATGAGTGTTGTCCCTGAAGAGTGCGATGCCGAGATCGCCAAGTGGGTACAAGAGAGAAGAGAGCAGTGGGAACAAGACGTCCTCGCATGTGGCCATACCTCACCTATCATGATCTTGGGCGGCGGCAAGAATCCAGATATTCTTGAATGCGAAGAGTGTGAGCACACTCAGCCAGCCGACAGCGATGCCTGTCCAAGCAAATACGAGTTGCGAATAGCTACCATTCGTATTCCCGTCGAGGTCTCTCCCTCTCACATGGCCATGAACAACCGGCTCGGCCACGGCGACGTTGGGGGCATACACTTTGTTGTTGATACTTGCACCGGCAAGACCCTGATCAAGTTCCGGTGAGTTTCTCAAAGAGATCTCTTGGAAAGCGGAACCTAATCTGGTGTTAGCTCAACCCGGTTTTCCCATGCTCATGAGGCAGAGGGCCGCGGCGTCGGAGGTGATCATTGTATCGCGGCGGAGTTGTGTGATGGTGTAGGGGCTTATGAGCCAACAGGATGTTCAGACTATTTTACAAACTGTTCTTGCAATTGAAGGCTTTGGGAAGGGGGGCTTGTACTATTAGATTTGATAGAGGTTGGTGGCTGTAACATCAACAAAGATTTCGATACATCTGACGTGTTTGAGTAGCGCTTGCTTCATGTTGCTTCCACCCACTATCTTTTGTGAAAACACACCATCTTTTAAACAAGCATAAACAAAAGTAAACCTTATAATTTGAAGGCCCGGACAAGTCATGTTGACAAGAAATTGCGGCTTCAAGCAATGCACGTAGGGTAGACGAGTTATGTTGCATCCGGGAGTTATCCAAGCAGGCACCCGACCTGCGGCTGAAGGGGAAAGCCCCCACGTGCCTAACGTGCTAATGTGCCGTGCGCCCCACTTTCAACGCCTGGACCAGTCGCCTTGCTCGTACTGGCAGACACGGCTTACAGGGCACTACCTGCCGGGCTTTAGTGGCAGGCGCGACCTACCAGAAGCGACCTGCCACTCCTGCCTGCTGCTGAGCTGCTGGGGCCGGCCTCCACTCCACTGGGTCGCACCTGCCCACCCGGCCCCCAGAGGCCCAGAGGCCCTCCCCCCCCGGCTGATGTAAGGCTTCATGCACCAAAAGGCAACCATGGCATGGATGCCGACTCCGACTCCGTACTTCGCCTCCAACTTGAACTCTGCATACTAACCTGCCACGATGCGATACTGAAGGAGAACTTGTCACGACACGAACCAACCACGCGCCCGCTATAACCCTGTATCTTCCTTGTATTACAACTTGACCTCTTTTCTCTACATTCCTTTTTTCTTTTCGCGTCTCCTTCGATCCATTCATTTGTACTTATCCTCCCTCTCTACTTTTAATCTGGTCCCGCCCGCTGCGCGACATTGCCGAGCGACACGCACGCCACCGCGAACCCCTCCATCCCTGACCCAACCCGGCCAGCCTGACTCCGTCATTGTCGCTCACGATACTCTTTCTCACAAACACTGGCCTCCTGAACCTCCATGATGCGTCTTTTTGGTGGAAAGAACAACAAGTTCAAGGCCGATCCTCCCAAGATCCGGATCGAAAAGGTCGTCGTCGACCGGCCGGCCACCAAGCCAAAGCCGAAGCCGAAGCCCGCCCTCAGCGGCTCAGCCTCCCGGTCCTCGTCCTCGCACCGACCTTCCCCGAAGCCTCTCGCACGCCAGGCTAGTCACTCGCCGTATCCCTCATCATCCGACGAGAAGCGGTTGGAGCGTAAGCGCAAGGCTCCCTCGGTGTCGCGTCGATCGCCGGCCAGTGACCGGATCGAGTTTGACAAGGATAGCGATGGCGAAGACGACGGATGGATGACCCTTGACAGCAATAAGAGACAGCGCAAGGGCACCGAAGACGGCTTCGTCGACACTAACCGTAAGCTGCGGAGCGTACGGGCCTTTAAGGATAGGCTAGACAGGAGGAGCTTCATTCATGCCGTGGATGTGGCCTCGCTCCAACACAAATGTGTGCCCGTGATGGGCGCTCAAAAGGAGGATGTTGCCATCGAGCTGCAGTATCCCAGCCTACAGCCACGCGAGAAGTAAGTACCCATGTTGAGTTGGACTTGGAAAGTTGCTAACACTATCTACAGATATGAGCTCGTCTGGGGCAAGGACAAGATTGATGCAGTCGAGGCCAGCATAAAGGTAGTTCGACATGTAGCCGAGACATATCTAACCGACGACGAGGCCGAGCCCTTCACGAACCCCAACGGAGGCATTATCCGTCGATTGGAGAAGGCATCCAATCGCAACATACAGGACCTCATGGGTTTCAAGACGGCTCTGCGCGAGTACAACGAGAAGCTCCTAGCTCTGGTGGAGGACGGTGTGATTTCCAAGAACCTCGACAACATGCACGAGCTCCCCCAGCACCTCGTCGCATTCATCCTCGACCAAATCTATGACCGGACCGTGGCACCCAAAGTCGAACTTCTCTCCAAGTACGAGAACGGAACCGATTATGTCTATGGCGAGCTCCTTCATCCCTTCATCTCCAAGATCCTCGTGGAACAGACCCAGATGACATCGGGACAAGTCTTTGTGGACCTGGGTTCGGGCGTAGGAAACGTGGTTTTGCAGGCGGCCCTGGAGATTGGCTGTGAAAGCTGGGGCTGTGAGATGATGGAGAACGCATGCAATCTTGGCGAGGCTCAGAAGAAGGAGTTTGACGCTCGATGCACTCTCTGGGGTATCAAGCCAGGCAAAGCGCACCTGGAACGTGGTGATTTCCGCCACAACCAGCACATCCTCGAGGCCCTGAGGCGTGCTGATGTGATCCTGGTGAACAACAAGGCCTTCACCTCAAGCCTCAACGACGACCTTACTAGGATGTTCCTTGATCTAAAGCCGGGCGCCAAGATTGTGTCGCTCAAATCGTTTGTCGCGGAGAAGAACAACAACCACAACATCAACGACGTCGGTAGCAGGATCCTCGATGTGGAGGAATGCACATACCCCGAGGGTTATGTGAGCTGGACTAATGCGGGAGGATCGTACTTTATTTCGACGCGAAAGCAGTAGACTATAGAGCTTCATCAGCATGGGAGCAGGAGCAAACGGGACAAGATTGGGTCGAGGGTTAAGCGATGGGTAAACAGCTGGGTTAAGAGCCGGGAATTACATCAGCGTTGTAAGAGGATTGTTCGGGCTTACAGGATACTCCATATAGTACTTGTTTTTGTGACTTGAGCGTTTGCTTCTTGAATTTTGTGTGTTGGGATATCATGATGTGGCGGACGGTCGACTATCGTTCTTTTTCGAAGATGGGCTCGTTGGCGAGGTTCATAGCATCGGCTTCCTGGGCTATCCTCTTCATCCACCGGTCGACGAGCTCCTTGTTTTCCTTCTTGACCTTGTCCCGTTCCTTCTCGGCCATGGACATCTGAAGGTTGAGCGCTATCATCTCGTCTTGGACTTGCTGGCGGGGTGTCAGCATGGTATCAGGCTGTGGCGGTCAGGCCGCTGCACGCACCTCGATCAACTTGCGCTTCTCCCGCAACTCGTACTCCCTATCCTTAAGTCTGGTTGTGAGATGGGTCTTGTCGGCCGTCAAGTCTCGGATCGATCTCGAATCGGATTTTGTTTTTGAGCGCAATTTCGTGAGCTCTTCTTCGGCGGTTCGTAGTCGAGATTCGGTAACGCCCTTGGACCGCAGGGCTTCGGCGAGGTCTTGCTTTAACTGGGCAACGCCGGGATCGTTGCTCGAGGGTTCGATGGGTTGTTGCTTGGTGGGTTTGCCGCTGCTGGAGATGAGCGACTCTAGTCCCGTCTTTTCAGCCTCCAGCGCGGATATCCGGTCCGCCATCTGCGAGCCTTGGGAGCATCGTCAGTTTCCTGCACCCGGCTCGTTTGATGTCGTGTCGCAGATGGAGTAGGTACAAGAGGGGTAGCAAGAGTGGGTGGGGGTTTACGGACAGGTCTGGACGAGCTCCATGTTGACGGGGTTGCTGAGCTCTGCATCTTTTAAAGATGAGAGATATTGGTCTCGCCAACTAGGCATGATGGAAGAGGGAGGGTGATGGATGTGTGACGGGCGGTTGGTCGATGTGTTAGTAAAGAAGGTAATAAAATGACTTGACTGATTGTCTGGGGGAGACCGAGTGATGGGACGGACCCTCGATTGACGTACCCGCTCATTCCTGTGGAACCTGAATGATGCAACTGGCGGGAACCTAAGTAACAGCAGGGGTGCCTATTTAGTTGGGCCGAGGAATAGCCATCCCTGGTACCTCCTATGATGATGGGGGGAGCTCCAGCCTAGAATCCAAGCTCATTCATCATATCTGCTGGGGGATAGCTGACGCATAATTCCATCTTCACAGTGTGTGACCTTTCAAGAGGGACCCAAAACTTTGTTTCTGCCGTCAATCATGAGATAACGCGAGATGGACACGCTTCACGCGAGAGCCGATTGGGAGAGTGTCGGGGACAGGTGGTTCCGCAAGACGCAGCAGTATACAGCTGTGTTTGACCAAGATCTGGACTTGGACAATTATATCGTCACTGGAGCTCCTTATGCGGGTGCGCTAGGTAAGTCTTTTGAGCTCAAGAGCTTCATCATTCTCGAATTTGTGCGGATCTGGCTGGTTTCGCGCCTTTCTTTGACACTCATGATAACTCACCGTGAGCTCAACACGCTAACCTTGTTCTCAGCACTCTGGCGCGACGACACCAAACTCCTGGCTTACCAACCAGGAAGAACATCAAAGCCAGCAATAGACATTTACAGCCTTGCCGGAAAGAAGATTCGGAGCATTCCCTGGGATAAAGGCGCCATCAAGGGCCTTGGCTGGTCGGAGGATGAAACCCTCCTTGTTGTCACAGCCGACGGCACCGTGCGCTGCTATGATCTGCAAGGAGACTTTACACAATTCTCTCTCGGCCATGGTGCTGACAACTACGGTGTTGAATCGTGCCGGTATGCTTCTTTCACTGCTCGTCGACTGGTTGCGCCGGCTAACCATACACAGATTCTATGACCACGGCCTAGTGGCGCTTCTGGGAAACAACTCCCTAATCACAGTCTCTTCATACTCTGAACCTCGACCCAAGGCGCTCGCGCAGACACCTGAGGGCGAGATTCACTCTTGGTCCCTCATCTCACCGAACCATACCTTGTCTAGGTCAGTCGAGGTCCTGCTGAGCGTCGAAAAGACAGTCTACGTTGTCGACGCCACGGACTGCGAGGATCGATTCCTGGACGTTGGTCCTTTTAGCCACATCAGCGTCTCTCCGGATGGTCGTTATGTGAACCTGTATGGCGTGAACGGAAAGGCGCATGTCATCTCTAGCGACTTTCAGGAGCGGTTGTTTGAGCATGACTCTGACTCGCAGACGCCGCCTCTGTATGTGGAGTGGTGCGGCAGTGATGCACTTATTGCCTGGGAGGATGAAGTGCATATTATTGGACCTGGTGATGTATCGTCCTCGTATATTTACGATAGCACTCGGGTACATGTCGTTTCTGGTAAGTCCTCCGCTTCAACGAGAGGTATCATGCTTACCTGGTTCAGAACATGATGGCGCCCGACTCATCACAAACGACTTTTGCGAGTTTTTGGAGAGAGTGCCACGAGATACTCTTGAAGTCTTTGGCCAGTCTTCAGATTCATCACCAGCCTCAATTCTTCTGGACGCCGTAGGCCAGCTTGAGCTTCAGTCACCCAAGGCGGATGACTATATCCAGTTGATAAGGCCCAACCTGACGGGGGCCGTGGATACATGCGTTAATGCCGCCGGCCGTGAGTTTGATACTCACTGGCAAAAGCGCCTGCTCAAGGCTGCCTCGTTTGGCAAGTCAGTGCTCGACATCTACAATAGCGACGATTTTGTCGACATGTGTGAGACTCTTCGTGTGCTCAATGCTGTACGGTTCTACGAGGTCGGCATACCGCTCTCTTTTGAACAGTACCATCGCTTGACGCCAGAGAGCCTTATCCGACGACTTCTCAGCCGCCATGAGTATCTCCTAGCCATCAAGATTGCGGGTTACCTCAAACTTCCTACGGACCGCATCTACGTGCACTGGGCATCAAACAAGGTCCGCGTTGGAGGTGAAGATGACGATACTATTTGCCGATTGATCGTCGAGCGATTGTCTGGCAAGCCTGGCATTTCGTTCGAAGAGATTGCGCGAGCAGCGTACCAGGAAGGACGTGGACGGCTCGCTACAGAGCTGCTCAACCACGAACCTCGTGGCGGCAGACAGGTTCCCCTTCTTTTGAGCATGGAGGAGGACGAACTGGCTCTGGACAAAGCCATTGAGAGCGGAGACACAGACCTCATGCTCTCAGTTCTGCTACAGCTGAAGAGGAAGTTGCCTCTTGCTGCATTCTTCCGTGTCATCAACGCACGACCGACTGCAACAGCCCTTGTGGAGTCATCTGCCATGGAAGAGGGTGATAATACGTTGCTCAAGGACCTATACTATCAGGATGACCGACGAGGAGACGGTGCGAACGTATTTATTCGCGAATCACTCAAGCAGCCTGACGCTCGAACTGCGTCTGACAAGCTGGCTCTGGCAGCGAAGCTACTTGCTGACTCAAAAGAGTCTACGTTTGAGGTTCATGCCCTCAAGGAGGCCACGACTCTGCTGCGGATGCAAGAGTCATTTGACCGGGATCTCACAGACACGTTTACGGGACTTAGTGTCAACGAGACCATGTTTAAGCTCATCCGGCTTGGCTACTCGGGACGGGCCAAGAAGATCCAGAGCGAGTTCAAGGTACCAGAGAAGGTGGCGTGGTGGATTCGGTAGGTGGACCTCTTCCCCAACAGCTCAGCCCTGGCACCGGGAGGCTGAGGGACCGGCTTCCTTCAACGGCTAACGTGTATGGTCCCTGCAGATTGCGAGCACTAGTAGCTAAGCGGGACTGGAACGGGATCGAAGAGATCTCCAAGACGAGGAGGAGCCCCATTGGATGGGAGGTGAGTCTATCGGCACCGCGGTCTACCCCGGAAGAGTTGCAACGGCTAACGGGGGCCAGCCCTTCTTTAACCTTACGCTTCAGGCAGGCAACCCCAGATTGGCAGCCACGTTTGTGCCCAAGTGCACAGGGTTGGAGCCCGGGGAGACGATTACCATGTACGAGAAGTGCGGGATGCGGGTGAAGGCGGCGCAGGAGGCAGTGAGGCTCAAGGATGCCGAGGCGTGGGAGAGACTTTTGGAGGCGGCCGGTCAGGGGACGGCGGATGGCAGAGAGATTGAGCGTCTTGGCCAGTCGGTGTTTAAGAAGTAGATTGCCGAGTTTAGCAGGTTGACTGGATGGGTTGGTGTTTTGGCAGAAGTGTACATCATTAATCATCTACCCCTTGAAGTTTGCTCAACAAGTTTAACTCATGATCTACAGGAGCAAGCATACGTTTGAAAGAACCGCGTTTGGCGCCGTGGCTCTAGGAACACAAGCTAATGGTCAAGTGGCTGCATTGGCTAGATGCAGTGTGGGAAGTGATAGACGCCTCAGAGCCTGAGGGCCTGAGGGCATGAGGCGCGAGGCTTCGTTTCTGAGACGGGGCTGAAGTCGATGACTGGAATGTGAAAGTCTGGCTGGCCGTTTCAGGACCTGACTCTTAACTCGTGATACAGTCTCGTGACAAGTCGGCGGACGATTCTGAAGAGTCATGGCTCTTGGCAGGTGAAGTTCTACCATCTTTTGGGGAAGCGGCATGTTGGCACCAGGCTGGAATAGGAAAGGATGAGGAGCAGACGACGGGTTCCTGGGCCTGTTGACAGGCTGTTGGGTGACACGGGTAGAACAACGAAGAACGGTGGCAACAGACAAATTGGGGGGGAGACCATCTGGAGGTTTCACGTGTAGCTCGAGGGTCTGGATGAATGAATCGGGGTCTCCCGAAGAGCCGTCCCACGGATCGGCCAATGCGTGCAGCAGCGAACAACGAGGCAGATGATGTTCGCATGAGAGCCGGCGGGTGGCATGACAGCTGAGGGAGGGTAGGGTGATGATATCATGGGTTGGGCTTGTCGCTGTGCAGTTGCAGTTGCAGTGGGGCGATCGAGACCTCGGCTGTTGCTTGACCGGGCACCACAGGGAACGGGAAACTCGAGAGAAGGAGGGAAAGTTTGATTTGGAATTATGCTGTGAAATCTACGGAATCTACGGAAACACAGATTGAGTTTCCATCATGGGCTTGTTTCTTTTGACTCGAACTTGTGTTTTCTTTTTGGTTCTGGCTGGACCGGTTGGTTGCATCTTTGGGACATGGCCCATACCGGGGTCTGGATTCTGGTCTGGAAGCGTCTACGGTGGCGGTCTCGATTTGGGCTGAAGAGGAGAAGGTGAAAAAAAGGAGTTGAGGGAGGGGTGTGTTCCTTTCTCGAACCCGTTTGCAAAACAAATCCACATCGAAAGAAACGGTCACGAATTGAAGAAAAATGGCGCAGAAGGGCCGTCGTTACGTTGAGTGGAGGAGGTATAGATGGAGAGGTAGGTAGTTATGGAGTAAACAAACTAACATGGGCAGATGTTGAAAGAGGAGAAATATGACGAGAGGGAATTTCCCAGAAGTCGAATTGTGGGAATGGGCATTATCAGAGCTGGGGACTATGCTGGTTGTTCAATATGAAAAAGATGGAGAAGAATATGTCATGATGGGGGGGAGTACTCCAGCGGAGATGGCCGACTTCAAGTATACAATATCCATACTGTACATAACGTTACTACATGCAAGACGACTCGAGCAGCTTTCATGAGCATCTGCTTATGGAATCGGAATCGAGAAATGACGAGTTGGTTACACACTCGGATGTCAGTGACGAATTCATCAAATTGCCCCGGATCCGTCAATGCCCTGTCCCTCGTCGGCCGCCCCTTTCCCATGGGATGGGGGATGGAAAAGAAAGCAAGGCAAACACAAGAAAAAACCCTTGCGCATCCTGCCCCAGCTCGCAACAACTCCACCAGGGATGTCTCGCGCTGGAGACAGACGGCCAGACCGAATCACGCACTGTCTGTTTGTCTGTCGTGCGTCCTGATCACTTGAGCTCGTGCGTGCGGTGCGGGCGTGGGTGTGGCTCGACCCGTGTGCCGTCTTGGTTGATACCTCATGGATCTATTTCGTGATGGGCGATGGGGCCCGCCATCCTGGTACAGCTAAGCTAGCTAGCATTCAGCACGCGCCGCGAGGACGACGACGCCATCTCTCCCAACTAGAGAATCAAGTTTCCCATTGAGGGAGTGGAGGGAGGGGGGCAAGGCGAGATCTGGACAGGGGTAGATTACCTCGTGGATTGACAGCAACAAGCAGGGTCTTTTCTTTCTTATTTCTTTAAGCAGCTGCTCTGGCAACCTGATTGCGTATGTACTTGCAAGAAGGCTTTCCCATCCCATCTGTTCTCGTCAGTACATACAGTACAGGACTGGGGTAAGGTTCCCTCCCTCTCGGCCACCTCCACTTCAAGACTGTCCATCTCCCAATCACCCTCCATCATTCCCCCCCTGCCACTTGAAGAGGGCCCTACTGCTACTGTACACCCCCGGTCGCCGTCCCCGGTCTCCATCCTCGAAATACCGCCGCCACTGCTGTTTGTCGCGACCATCGAATCGCCGTCGCCAAGCCGCATGGTAAATGAACTCGACTCGCCAACCTCCAATTCTTCCAAGGCCTTTTTTCCCTCTCTCCCCTGTCCTGCCATCTCATTCCCGTCCTGTCAGTTTTCTTCCTCTCCTTCTTTACTTCTGTCGCACAAAACAAAACGCCAAATATTCAACTGCCCGCCTTGGCCTCCCCAGCTGACGTCGGTTCCCGAGACGAAAAGAAAGACCCTACCCTTCCTTCGCCCTCCCTTACAGAGCCTCCGGGGCCCCCTCTTCTACCACTCAAGGACGAGCACCGCCTCTGGAGCAAGAGCTGGGAGCGCCCATAGCTGCAAGGCAAGCAAGCAAGCAGAGATATTGGCACAGGAGGAACAAGGGGATATTCGACAATCAGCCATCGCCAATATCCTCTCCCCCCTTTCGTAGGCGATCGAATAGGTACAAACAAGACCAGTGGCAACTACCGCCATACGCGCGCGACCGTAAAAGGGCCTTAAGTCGCTCTTGTTTCCTCAGACTCGCCTTTCCCCCTCCCCACACACAAAGCAATCGATTGACCTCGAGCTGCCGTCTGTCTCAGTCCAGGTCTCAGCCTTCTTTTCATCGTCACATCCATTGCCCTCGTGCAGCTGGACAGGGCAAGTAAACAAGGAGCAGCAGGCGAGACCAGCAAGGAGAGACAAACCCCGGGTGTTTTCTTTGGTCGAGTTTAAGCTTCGACTTGTGTGTCCGGCTATCGCCGCATCCTTGGCTTTGCTTTGATTCCATCCCTCTCTGCCTTTCCTTCTTGGACTCGAACCGTTCTTCTTTTGCTTTTGCCTCCAATTCCTCTCTGACGGTCCAGTTCTTGAAGAGATATCTTGGCCCCATCCCCACGCATATTTTCCCCTCTGTTCATCATTTTGTCACCCCCTCCTTCTCCCTCTCTCTCTCAATGTTCACCCAACCGGTCGTCTCGCCGCCGGCTGTAGCGCCGCCACAGTCGTCGTCGACGTCAACTTCGCGGCCAAGTCGACTGCGAGGCCTCAGCTACCTACGCAACTATACACAGAATCATTTGCTCTCGCGCGACAGCAGCCATCACAGCGGCGCAAACGGAAGCGGAACAGGCTCTGGAGCCGGCAGCCCAGGTGCAAGTGGGAGCACGTCCCCTAATCGACACGGCTCTAGCCTCACGCGATCCCTCAGCCATTCGCCTACCACTACGAGTGGACCGCCCGCCGGAGCCCAGAACGCCAATAATACCAACCACTTGACCCTCGTCAGTTCGACCCCCGATCCCGTGAGGATTTTGACCACCACAACCTCGCTGCCTGTTGCAGCTACTTCTGCCTCGCCTGCAGTCCCTACTTCAGGAGCACCCACTTCTGCTCCCGCTCCCGCTTCCGCTTCCACGCAGCAACCCGAGGCCCACGACCCCACCAACAACACCACCACTGTTGCAGATTCCTCCTCACCCGCAGACATCGCGACATCTTCTGCCCCCGAATCCGCTCAAGACCAAGCCGCCATGACGCGATCCCGAGCTCCCACCGGCGCCGATACGGGCTCCGCAACCCCTGAGAATGCTCCGTCAATCCGATTCTGTGCCTACTTCGATCCTCGCTCCACCCGCCCGTCGCTCACCTTCCCCCCGATCTCCAGGACTCTGCCCACGGGCTCAGAGAGAATCCGTGTCGGCCGTTACTCGGAGCGTGACAGCCACTCCATGTCCAACATGCCCGGAAACCAGCCGTCGGCCGCCCCAGTTGGCTTTAAGAGCAAGGTCGTCAGCCGCCGCCACTGCGAGTTTTGGTATGAGGATGGCAAATGGTACATCAAAGACGTCAAGAGTTCCTCAGGAACCTTTTTGAACCACATCCGCCTGAGCCCACCTTCCCAGGAGAGCAAGGCTTTCCCAGTTAATGACGGCGATATCGTGCAGCTGGGAATTGACTTTAAGGGTGGTGAGGAAATGATCTTTCGATGCGTTAAGATGCGGTTGGAGCTCAACCGAGGATGGCAAAACAAGCTCAACTCTTTCAAGTACGTTTTTTTGTCCAACTTTCGCTGGATTTCGTATGCTGACATTTTTAATAGTATGGCGGCCCATAAGCGGTTGCAAACAATGGCTACGAGTGGCGGAGCGGCTGGTTCTAACTCTCAAGATTGCTCCATCTGCTTGAGCTCTATCGCGGTAAGTCTTGAACTGTCGTATTTTCTCCTGAGCGTGCTGACTGACAATCTCGTAGCCATGCCAATCTTTGTTTGTGGCGCCGTGCTCTCACACCTGGCATTTCAAGTGTGTGAGATCACTTCTTACATCACCACAGTATCCGATCTTCCTCTGTCCCAACTGTCGTGCCGGTGCCGATCTGGAAGCAGACGTGGACGAGCTGGCTGAAGAGTGGGAACAGATGAAAGAGGAGGCGGAAGCGGAAGCGGCTACACCAGCCAAGGCGGACACAGAGTCCGAGACAGAACAGGCACCCCCCGTTGCTACCCCGGGAAGGTCGACACCAGAACGGTCCAACACGTGTGACAGCGACCCGATGGACGTTACTGTTAACATAACCCCTGAGACACCTCAGCGACACGAAGTCTCTCATACCGTTTCCGAACCCCTACCCATCAGGAATGCAGCGTCGGGTGCGGGTCGCTCTGGACAGATACGGGATAGCCGAACGCCATCACCGCCTGGGATGACCAACGGCGCCGAGGGCCCGATTACGCCCAGAAACAACGTCGGGCCCTGGGTATTTGACGGAAGTGCCGGCCGGGCTGCGGCACCAACATCAGCCGAGATGACAAGTATAGACGCGGCTGCAGAAGTGGATTTGAGCGCAGATGACAAAGACTCGAGTTCACGATAGGAAAGCCTACATCGATGCCCGGAGTTAAAAATGCCGTATAGACAGACGACCTCAGATGGTACCCTCCCTATTCATACCTGGCGCCCACGATCTTGATCTTCAAATACAAGGCGGCGTCCTTTCGTTTTCCCCTGGCTATCGTTACAGCACAGGCGTTGGAGGAGTTTTACAGTCACTACTACCTGCTGTCGGAGACGCAGCAGCTCACATTGGCGGCACAGCGATGCTATTTCTTCTGTTGAGCGAACAAGCAACTTGCGAGAGAACTAGATGCGAGAGAGCATATATACTGCATGGAAGGTTGGATTTAAGGACAGCCAAGACTAGGGCTCCATGAGTAGGAGTTAATGGAATAGAACAAATTACAACATGTCCACTGGGATACCTGAGATAATCCACATAGCCGTTTGTCGTGATGTCCTCGAAAAGGCACATTTTACAAGAAGCCTCCTATCACGAATTGTCGTCCACTGCCTCACCACGAAGCAGACCTGTATTTCCAATCATGGTCCACCTCATGCTCGAACTGGTAGCATGATGGACGCATTATGTCATCATATGTCGGCCGCTCTCTTTCCGGCATCGGCACCGAGATGATCCGGCCTATCGCCGAGTGCGGGCGGACTTGCCGGGGTGTGGCTAAATTTCCACAGGCCTTGGTCGCAAACTCGTCCCGTTCGGCTGCTCCAGAGCATTTGCATTTGCGTTGCTGGACAGGGCAAAACTCTTTGGCATTTCTTCCAGCAAGCGCAACGATACAATGCTCCGACAGTTTAGCTCGCGCCTGCCGGCAAGGGCTCGGGCCTCGTGCTCGAGAGCCCTGGGTCAGGCTTCGAGGTTCTCGTTGGTTCCGAGACGGTCCATGGCTACGGTCAAGGTGGAGGGTATTCCCAAGGTATGAGGCGGATATATATCTTGTTTTCTTTGACTTACGCTCATGTATACAGGAACCTACGGAACTTGACCAAATCACAACCCTCCCCAATGGCCTCCGTGTCGCTTCGGAAGCCCTCCCCGGATCCTTCGCTGGCGTCGGCGTCTACATCGAAGGAGGCTCCCGGTTCGAGAATGACTCCCTCCGCGGCGTGTCCCACATCATGGATCGCCTCGCCTTCAAGTCGACGTCTAGGCGGTCCGCCGACGAGATGCTCGAGCAGGTCGAGGCCCTCGGCGGCAACATCCAGTGCGCCTCGTCGCGAGAGAGCATGATGTACCAGGCCGCCACCTTCAACAACGCCGTGCCCCCGACCGTCGAGCTGCTCGCCGAGACGATCCGCGACCCCAAGATTACCGACTCGGAGGTTGCGGAGCAGATTGAGACGGCCCGGTATGAGATCCGCGAGATTTGGAGCAAGCCGGAGCTCATCCTCCCCGAGCTCGTGCACACGGCTGCTTTCAAGGATAATACGCTTGGAAACCCGCTGCTTTGCCCGGAGGAGCGACTTGGTACCATTGACAGAAACACTGTCATGACGTACCGGAAATTGTTTTACCAGCCTGAACGCATTGTCGTGGCTTTTGCTGGTGTTGAGCACGGCGAGGCTGTCCGGTTGACGGAGAAGTTCTTTGGAGACATGAAGAAGAACGAGCAGCCGGTGTTGGAATCTACAGGTTCTGAGACGAGCGAGAGTGAGATTTCAGATAGTGAGGCCAGCTCAGCGTCACCTGCGTCCTCTGCTTCCTCATCACCACAGTCATCACCTCACCTCCTCTCTCGAATCCCCTTCTTCAAGAACATCTCTACTTCGGCACCTCAGCAAGCCACCGTTAACAACACTCCCCCCTCTCAACTCGATATCCAACGACCCGCACACTACACAGGCGGCTTCCTCTCTCTTCCTCCTCAGCCCCCATCTCTCAGCGGCCTACCGACCTTTACACACATCCACCTCGCCTTTGAGGGTCTCCCCGTAGCTTCGGATGATATCTACGCCCTCGCTACGCTTCAGACACTTCTTGGTGGAGGTGGCTCTTTCTCCGCCGGTGGACCCGGCAAGGGCATGTACTCGCGACTTTACACCAATGTGCTCAACCAGCACGGCTGGGTTGAGTCGTGCGTTGCTTTTAACCACTCTTACACCGACTCAGGTCTCTTTGGCATCTCCGCCAGCTGCCTTCCTGGCCGCACCGCTGCCATGCTCGACGTCATGTGCCAGGAGCTCCGCGCGCTGACCCTCACCACGGGTTTCTCGCGCCTTCAGGAGACCGAGGTGGCCCGAGCCAAGAACCAGCTCCGTTCCAGCCTGCTCATGAACCTCGAGAGCCGTATGGTGGAGCTCGAGGACCTCGGCCGCTCTATCCAGGTCCACGGCCGCAAGATCCCCGTCAGGGACATGTGCCGCCGCATCGAAAACCTGACAGTCGACGACCTGCGCCGTGTTGCAAGCATGATTGTTGGAGGAAAGGTCAAGAACCCCGGCGGTGGCAGTGGTGCTCCCACAGTTGTGTTGCAGGAGGCCCAGGCGTATGGTGTGAGCAACCACACCATGACGTGGGATCAGATCCAGGACCGGATCGACAGCTGGAAGCTGGGTAGCTCCTCTTAGGGGGTTCGAGGCTTTTGATTCAAGTGTGAATCCACGAGTACGATGTCACGTCTGAGTCTGTATGCTATCTCACGATGATGAAATGGGGTGTATAATAGAGGGTTTTGTACAGCATATACCGGATTGTGGACTGCAGCGGACATATAGGAGGGAGCATCATTCGCGAGTAAGGAGCCATATGTACAACACCGCTGGGCAGAGATGATCCAAACCAGCATGATTTCTCTACTAGACTCAAATCAATATATATCAGTAAAAAGAGAACTTCAAGACGTGTCAAGAATCGATAATAGATGTATATTGTGCTTGACGTCGTAATCGCTAAACTCCGAAATACCAACCGAGTTCCCAATCTATCTTGGTCTTTGCCTTTCCGTTCCGTGTTCCGTGTTGAGTACCCAAGGTAGGTAGTCATGAATTCAGTATTCCCCAAGTCTCTTTGTAGTGTTGAACATAGCAAATTCGCCATTCTTGATTTTCCCCAAGAGTTGCGTCATCATAACTTAGATCTTACAGCCTCGAGTCGATACTTGACATCCTTGAGGGCTTTGTTGGTAGGTTTCCAATCGTCAAATTGCTTCAGCAGCTCATCTGCTTCGTTGCTGAGCTCTGTCCGGACAAAGTCCTCCTCGAGCAAGCCCCGCATGATCCACGGCAGGACATATGGGTTTGCAGACGTTAGAGGACCTTGACGAGCGCTCACGGTGCATGGTGGAGGCAATGCACCAGTTGACGCCGTCTCAAGAGCATGAGAGACGGCAAGATCGTAGACAGCATCGTCATAGTATAGACGGGAGTGACCGGCGCCGGAGTAGAGGGAGCCGGCAAGGGGGATGGACAGTTCACGGATCAAACCGTGATCTGAGACGCCTAGATTACGGAGCTTGAGAGCGAACCCGACAAGGTGGGCGATAAAGTCAGGGGCATGAACGCGTCCATCGATGAAGACTGCTCGGTAGATGTAAGGATGATTGGCAGGAGAGTAGACGGCGGACTATCATGGGTCAACTTCTGAACTTGAGATGTATATAAAGGGGTTATAGCTTACCTCCATCGGAACGAGCTGATCGTCAATGCTGCCAATGAATGTGATGCGAGCGCCGTAGTCTACAACATGCTTGAGCGCATTCTCAAACCTCTTCGAGTTGTCACTCTCTGGATTACCAAACTCCCACAACTCAGCAGCAGAGCCCATGAGCAGACCAGATTTATAGTCTGGGAAGGGACCCAAAGCAACACCAGCCATGGCACACACGCCGACCTTGGCATTGGTGATTACACCGAGGTCAATTAGCTTCTCAAGCAGCATGATGCTTACCGGAACTCCCTGTGAGTGACAGGCAATCAACACAAGATCAGCACTGCGGATGTGATCAATCCAGTTAAGCATAAGCTTCCATAGGTTGTCCACCCGATCTCTGATCTTGCCTTCACCTTCGAGAGCAACCTTCTCAATCTCACAATCCCCACATCCATGAGCTTCAGCCCACCGCCGGATCGCTTCAGCGCCAAGACCTGCAAAACGAAGTGACGTGCCGGTGGGCTGCCCAATCATCGGACGGAGATACGTGGCAGGGAAGAGGCCATGCACACCGATCGCGATAGCCTTGTGGATCTTGGGAGGGTCTCTGATGCGGAAGACGTGGTTGGCGGGAGCTTGCTGGGTGCGAAGGAGGAATTGGGTGAGCTGCTTCAAGATAGAAGGGTTCTCCTTCATCTGGTAAGTGCTCGAGAAAGACGGGAGGAGGAGGTTATTTGTGGGCTTGACTGATGCTTCTGACTCGGCTATGGATTGACCAGAGGAGGCAACCTTGGCAGGCACTGCGCTGGGTTTGTCCATATCGTGTATCTGAGGTGTTGCGCTCCTTGGAGTTGAAGCGCCAGACAGCGAGGGTGAAGGTGGATCAAGATCCATCGACTGTGGCCGCCCTCGCTTGTTCTTCCGCCAACCTGATTTGGCTTCTTTCACCTTTGGAGCGTTCTTCGCGGGTTCCTTTGTAGGTGATACATCGCATTCTGCCATTGGCCTGGGGTGAGCCTCTGATCCTTCACCCATCACGGCCATCTCTCCAGACTCTGGTGATGTTGGTTTCTGCGTTGACTTTGGTGATTCCTTGGACCAGAAGGCCCACGTTGAGCCCGCTTTGGGAGGAGGTTCATGTTGATGCGGAGGAGCAGGAGGCGCATCTGTCATAGTTACATCTTCCGAAACGGCCTCGGGCACTGGCTCCGGTTGAGCATCAGGCTTATCATCTGTGACTTTAGGAGGCTCAGCGGAAGAGTACCAAAAGCCAAACCATGAGGCAGATGGCACTTTTTGGGCACTTGGTGGTGATGCGACCTCTGGAGGCGCTGTCTGTGCTGGTGGAGTGACCGGTCGAGCTTCCTCGGCTTCCTTTGTAGTCTCGGGGTCGGCTGCAGGGGCTATAGCCTCATCGGGCTTCGAGATGGTCTGAGTCTCCGTAAATGGTGTCCTTGACCACCAACCAAGCCAACCGGATGAAGTCGTCGGCCGTTGGGGCGATAACTGTGATGAAGGATCGTCCGGTTCTGGCTGAGGTTGAGGTTCGGCTTCCCTTTCGATTGTGTCGGCACTGGGCTGAGGTGCCTTGGGCGTTTCTGGCCTCTCTGGGGCTTTTGGTTGTTCTTTAGGAGGAGCTTCGGTTTCTGAGGTTTGTTTAGGGGGCTCGGTCGGCACGTTCTCTTCCGTCATCGTCACGTCGGACTTGTTCTCGGGAATCTTTGGCATCGCCTTGATGGTGCCAGCCGTGCTTCGCACGCTTGCTGTATCGTCGTTCTTCTTTGAATCAAATCGACTGAGATCCGGGGTCTTGCTCGACTTGACTGTTCCTCCAAAAATGTTCTCCTTCGCTACCGAGGTAGATGCTGAAGCCTTGGGAGCTCGGGGCCAGGATCCGTACCAGCTCTTTGATTTCCGGACCTATGCCTGTTATTAGGCTACGAACATGGATAAATCAGCCAATAAGCGTAAGACACACCTCTTTACTCTTCTTCTGACCGGACGCGACACTGTCGCCCGCAGTCTGCTGTCGTGCTGGTGGCATTGGGCTGTTGCTGGTTGCTTCCGATGCCGATGACGCCTCTGAGGCCTGTGATTGTGACGTAGCGCTCACTATCGACGCGCTGACCGGGGCTATAGAGTCGACTTTCTGTGCTGCTTCCGCCGGGTTAGGACGGGCCCTCTTTCGGGGAAGCATTTTGAGGTGTGGTGATGTGTGAGGAAGCACATCAACTTGAAAAAGTTTCAAGATGCAGGTTCATATTACGTGTTTTGAAAGTTGTTGAGAAGTAGGTTCTTGTGTTAATAGACGTGCCTGGAGTTGTAGGTACCTTATCGGTCGCCCCTCGCCCCGCAATTTCCAGAAGCGTCACCAGGTACATGGTACATGACCGCCGCGTGCCGGTGGAGTTGGCAGTGCAACATACGACTGAGACATCAACTCCCACAACTTTCGGCGCTGGGGTTATAGTTATAATGAAAAATTGAGAAAATTGAATGAGGAAGGCTAGGAGAGTGTTTTATTTCTCAAAAGTAATTTTCTAAATATTTTCTTCAACTGCAATCGCGTTGTAAGTGAGAGCTTCCAGCCTTTGGAAGCGCGTGAGCATGTCTGCTGCCTCCGGAAAATCGTCTCCCCGAGCCCCCACCGTTATCAGCTTATCGGACTACCAAAGGAAAAAAAAATCCAGACTCGAATTTCAGGTACTAAACCACTGCGAAGAGTGAGCAGTCGGTGTTGCGCCAGCGCCTTTCACGATGAGCACCCTCAAGCGAAAGGATGCCCCTGGTGGCAATCCTCCCTCCAAGTCGGCAAAGAACACAAAGGAAGCGAGACCTTCAAAGAAAGAAGGCGGAAAGGATGCGAAATCCCCCAGCAAGAAGTCGAAGACCGATGAGGCGCCTGCTAAGGGTCCTGTCGTGTCGCTCTTGAAGGAGGAGGAGCCAATGTTCCCTCGAGGTGGCGGAAATGTCCTCACGCCTTTGGAACAGAAGCAAATCCAGCTCGAAGCCAAGGCTGACGCTCTGCGCGACGAAGAGTTCAACACTAGCGGCAAGGCGCTCAAGAAGAAGAAGCGGAAGACGGCGCTGAAGAGCGACAAGAAGACGGAGAAGAAGAAGGAAGAGGAGGAAGATACTGTCAAGGTGGAGAGCTTAAGCTTTAAGGTAAGCTATGGGTTTGGGAACAATGCCGTTCTTAACTGACACTGGAGACAGCGGCTGGTCAAGGGCTCTCTCGTCCTCGGACAAGTCACACAAATCAATAACCTCGATATCGAAGTCGCATTGCCGAACAACCTTACTGGTCACGTCTCTATTGTCGCTATTTCCGAACAACTGACGGAGCGCCTTGAGAAGGATGCTGCCGAGAAGGACGACGACGAGGACGACAAGGATGAGGATAGCGAAGGGATTGACCTCGAGACCATCTTCTCTGTTGGGCAATACGTGAGGGCCTATGTGGTGTCTACTGTAGACGAATCCGGCACCGGCAAGAGCAAGCGACGCATCGAACTCTCGCTACGACCCAGCGAGGCCAACACAGGACTGGAGAAGGACGACGTTGTCGTCAACAGCACTGTTGCGGCATCCATTGTTAGCGTCCAGGACCGCGGTTTCGTTATGGATACGGGTATCTCCAACCTGGGCGCTTTCCTGTCTCGAAGCGAGATCGATTCGAGCTTCGATGAGCAGAGACTGCAGCCAGGTGCTGTCTTTTTGTGCCAGGTCATCAGCAAGGGCGCCAATGGCAAGATTGCGCAGCTGTCTCTTCAGCAGAAGAAGCTGGGCAACCCCAAGAACGCCCCCGCCGACGCCACTACTATTAACACTTTCCTCCCCGGTACCATTGCTGACGTTCTCGTGTCCAACACTGACCGACGAGGCTTCGCTGGCAAGATCATGGGTCATCTCGATGTTACCGCCGACCTTATTCACTCTGGTGTCGGTCCTGCTGGTGTGAGCTTGGACTCGACCTACAAGATTGGCTCCAGAGTTAAGGCAAGGATTATCTGCAACTTCCCCGCTGCTAAGGAGCCCAAGCTGGGTATTTCTCTGCTCCCTCACATCACATCTCTTGAACAGAAGCGACCGACCAAGACGACCGACGCCAAGAAACTTCCTACGACAGTCCTTCCCATCTCGTCTTTGGTTGAGAAGTGCACAGTTCGCCATGTCGAAGGCGAGATCGGTCTTTTCGTCGACATCGGCATCCCCGGCCTGAGCGGATTTGTCCATATTTCGAGAGTCAAGGACGGCAAGGTGGAGGCACTGTACGAATCGAGTGGCCCTTACAAGGTTGGCTCTGAGCACAAGGGCCGAGTTGTGGGATACAACCAAATCGATGGCCTCTTCCAAATATCTTTCGAGAAGTCGGTGCTTGAGCAACAGTACCTGAGGCTCGAGGATGTCCCGATCGGCGCTGTTGTTACTGGCGAAGTCGAGAGGGTTATCGTTGACGAGAAGGGAGTTAGCGGGCTGATTCTCAAGATCGCGGAGGGCATTACTGGCCTTGTCCCTGAGCAGCACCTTTCTGACATCAAGTTGCAAAACCCTGAGAAGAAGTTCCGTCCCGGCATGAAGATCAAGGCTCGAGTTCTGTCAACCAACTTGGTTAAGAACCAAATGCGACTCACCTTGAAGAAGACCCTGGTCAACTCGGAAGCGCCCATCATCAAGTCATACGAGGACGCCAGCGTCGGAATGCAGGTTCCTGGCACCATTGTCAAGATCCAGTCCTCCGGTGCGCAGATTCAGTTCTTCGGCCCTGTCAGGGGCTTCCTGCCCATCTCTGAGATGAGCGAAGCTTACATCAAGGATCCCCATGAGCACTTCCGCGTTGGCCAAGTTGTCAGCGTTCACGTCCTGGATGTTGAGCCTGAATCGCAAAAGCTTATTGTGTCTTGCAAGGACCCTTCTGCCTTTGGTCTGGACAAGCAAAATGCCCTCAAGAAGCTCCAGGTGGGCGGTCTTGTGTCGGGCAAGGTTTCTCAAAAGACCGAGGACCAGATCTTTGTCGAGCTTGAGGATGCTCAGCTGAAGGCTATCCTTCCTGTTGGACAACTTACCGACAAGTCGGCGTCAAAGAACCAATACGCTTGGAAGCGCATCTCTGCTGGCCAGACCATATCCAACTTGATGGTGCTGGAGAAGAACGAGAAGCGACGCGTGCTTATCTTGACCCAGAAGCCAAGTCTCATCAAGGCGTCTGAGAACCGAACTCTTCTTAAGACTTTCGAGGACGCCAAGGAAGGCAAGGTGGTCGCCGGCTTTGTGCAAAACATTACTCTTACGGCAGTCTTTGTGCAATTCGCTGGTGGTGTCAGGGCGCTGCTGCCCAAGTCCCGACTCCCTGCTGACGTCCAAGAGCAGCCCGACTTTGGTATGCACAAGCTCCAGTCCATCGAGGTCAGGATTGTCTCTGTGATCCCCGACCATCGCCGCATTGTTGTTGCCCCAGCCGACTCTGACGAGGACGACGTGGTAAAGAAGGAGAAGGCTACCGACGCGGCTTCTGCCCCTTCGGATAACCTCGAATTCGGAACCGTGACCAAGGCTAAAATCACCTCTGTCAAGGATACGCAGCTCAACGTGCAACTGGTCGGTAACGACGTCCAAGGCCGAATCGATGTTTCCCAAGTCTTTGACACGTTTGAGGACATCCCCGACCCCAAGGATCCCCTTGACAAGTTCCACAAGAGGCAGACAATCACTGTTCGTGTGACGGGAGTGCACAACGCCAAGGACCATCGATTCCTGCCTTTCTCGCACCGATCCGCGCACTCTGTGGTTGAACTGACTGCCAAGCCTAGCGACATCAAGGCGGATTCCCTGGAGCCCCTTCAGCTTAGCAAGCTCAAGGTTGGTGACACTCACGTTGCCTATGTCAACAACGCCAGCCCCCAATACCTCTGGGTGAACCTTTCGCCTTCGGTCCGTGGCCGCATCTCAGCCATGGAGGCGTCGGATGACCTGTCTCAGCTTAATGACCTGGAGGCCAACTTCCCCATTGGATCCGCCATGAAGGTTAGAGTGATTGCTGTTGATCCCAAGAACAACAAACTCGACCTTTCAGCTCGTTCGTCTAGCTCGTCTGAGGCTGTCAGCTGGAGTGTTCTGAAGCAGAACATGGTTCTCCCTGGACGAATTACCAAGGTGAACGAGCGTCAGATCCTGGTCAAGCTTAGCGAACTCGTGTCTGGTGCTGTGCATCTTCCTGATATGGCTGATAACTTTGACGATGTCAACACTCTCAAGCACAACAAGGGCGACCTTGTCCGTGTCTCTATCGTGGAGCTGGACGCAAGCAACAAGAAAATCCGACTGTCGATCCGTCCTTCACGCATCATGAGCTCTACGTTGACGGTCAAGGACAAGGAAATCAGCAACATTTCTCACGTAAACTCTGGCGATCTTGTTCGAGGCTTTGTCAAGAACGTCTCTGATAAGGGATTATTCGTTCTCCTTGGTGGACAAGTTACTGGTCTTGTCAAGATCTCAAACCTGTCTGACCGATATTTGAAGGACTGGAAGGATAATTTCCAGGTTGACCAGCTTGTCAAGGCCCGAGTTATTGCTGTTGACAGGGAGGCTAAGCGTGTCGAGCTGAGCTTGAAGTCTTCTATTGTCGACCAAGACTATACTCCTCCTCTGACTTTTAACGACGTCAAGGAGGGCCAGGTCGTAACAGGCAAGGTTCGAAAGGTGGAGGATTTTGGTGCTTTTATCCTAATTGACAACTCGGACAATATCAGTGGTCTTTGCCACCGCAGTCAGATGGCTGAGAAGCCTGTGGCTGATGCCACCAAGCTCTACAAGGAGGGTGATGCCGTCAAGGCTCGCATTCTGGAGATTGATACCAAGAAGAGGCGAATCTCATTCGGCTTGAAGCCATCGCTCTTTGAGGACGAGGACACTGACATGGAAGACTCCGACCAGGGCGCTGACCTTGATGCCGAGGACAGTGATGAGGATGTTGAGATGGGTGAGGGTGGTGTTGAGATTATCGGGGCAGACAACGCTGATCACTCGGAAGAGGACGAGGATGATTACAACGATGACGATGATGAGGCGGACAGTGATGATGACGAGGAAGAGGAGGATGAAGATGAGGAGATGGAGGACAAGCCAGCCAAGAAGGGCAAGGGTCTTGGAGCAGGCAAGAAGTCGGAATGGTCGACTGATCCCTTTGACGACGCAGAGTCTGACTCTGAAGAGCAATCAAAAGACGAAGAGAAGTCAAAGAAGAAGAAGAAGCGAAGCCGGGACGAGATCCAGGTGGACCGAACCGCCGAGCTTGACGCCAACGGCCCCCAGACCTCTAGCGACTACGAGCGACTGCTGCTCGGTCAGCCCGACTCCTCGGAGCTCTGGATCGCCTACATGGCCTTCCAGATGCAGGTCTCGGAGCTGTCCAAGGCTCGCGAGGTGGCCGAGCGTGCTATCAAGTCCATCAACATCCGGGAGGAGACTGAGAAGCTCAACGTCTGGGTTGCTTACCTCAACTTGGAGGTTGCGTACGGCAGCAAGTCGACTGTGGAGGAGGTGTTTAAGCGGGCTTGCCAGTACAACAACGAGCAGGAGGTCTACGAGCGACTGGCCAGTATCTACATCCAGTCCGAGAAGCTCAAGGTGAGACACATCGATACGTTTAACAAGGACCAAGCTGACCATGATCAGGACGCCGATGACCTCTTCGAGGCCATGGTCAAGAAGTTTGGTGCCAAGGCACCCAACGTCTGGCTCAACTACGCCCACTTCTTGCACGTCACTCGCAACGATGCTGCTAGGGCACGATCCCTTCTCCCCCGTGCCACGCAGCAGCTCGACAGCCGCCACAGCCAGAACCTTGTAAGCCGGTTCGCGGCGCTCGAGTTCCGATCTCCCAACGGCGAGCCGGAGCGTGGACGAACCATGTTCGAGGGTCTCCTCGCTGCCTGGCCCAAGAAGGGTGACCTCTGGGGTCAGCTCCTGGACCTCGAGTCAGGTCTCACCGACGCTGACCCGACAGCGGTTCGGGATGTCTTCGAGCGAAGGACACGGGTCAAGGGCTTGAAGCCCCAGCAGGCCGAGAAGTGGTTCAGACGATGGGCCACCTGGGAAGAGAAGCTGGACCCCAAGGGTAAGGACCGGGTCATGGCCAAGGCTCAGGAGTGGGCGGCAGCCTTCAAGGCCAAGAAGGAGGCCGAAGCTGCTGCTGCTGCTGAGGAGGACGAGATGGAGGAGTAGCTGTCCTGTGGTTTGTTTTCGGATACCATTATACGGGAGTCAAAAGTTTCAAGCATAGAATCTGAATAACCAAGTGTATGATTAATCAAAGGTCATTCGTACGAGGTGAAATTTCCATGGTGAATACGCACAAGTCAGCAACCAATATGTCTTGCTGGTCAGCATGAGGCGTGAATAGTGACGTACCGTAAGATTCAATACGGCAGATGACGGCAGATCCACGATCAAATTGGACCCCTACAACGTTGCCAGAATAGGTCAGCGGTGAATCCTCAGCGCAGGATCTGTCCTAAAGACGAAATAGCGGCCGGCAATTGCGAGGCGGTCTCTAGGTGTGCCTTGCTAGTGGAGCACGGCAGTGAGCGCTTAGTGCAGATCGCTTCGTATCTGAGGTTTCAGATATGTAGAATAGCAACGTTGCAATGACCTTGATCAAATCATCTCATTCTCATAAACAAAACAAAGACATTTTTTTTTTTTTTCTCACGCACCTTCTTCAGCCTCATTGATGACATTTCCCCGAGTTACATACCGTTGTGACGTCTCATCCAACCAAAGCGCCACTCCCGTTTTTTGCCACTTTGAGATGGAGGTGAGAATCGGACAAGTCGGAAGTTTAACAGACTGACGATCGGCGGGGACCCCGTCATGACGGATACCACGGCGGAGAAATACGAGGGGGGGATGATCCTATCGTGTCATTTTTCTATATGCAGATGCTGAAAATAGATGTCCAATGGATGGAAACATGGGGATTGTTGAAACAAGTATAAAGAGGAAGATCCTCACGATAGTATACTCAGCTGAACAACAGGACACTCACCAGTAACTTGACCATCAACAAGAAAACAACAATCCAACTTCTTCACTTACAAGTCTATACTCTTAAATCCACCAACATGCGTTTCTCCATCGCCCTCGCTGCCACCTCCCTCCTGGCCCTCACCGAGGCCCGCATCGTCGGCATCAGCGTCCCCAAGACCATCAAGCCCGGTGAGGACTTTGAGGCCATCATCATCAGCGAAAACTACATCCAGAGCGTCTACGACGTTGCCATCGCCTTTGGCTACTCACCTGGCAAGGGCTTCCCTGGCTCTCTCGGTCAGGTCGCCGACTCTTTCTATCTCGGTCCTGGTGAGCAATATTCCTGCTTCTTGACTTGTATGCGTGGCTAACGGTATAATCAGACGAGTCTAACCAGCTCCACAACTTCAACAAGACCATCAAGATCCCTACGGATGCCGTCAAGGGAGAGGGTCTTGTCACTGCCTCCCTCTTCAGCCTGTACGGCGCCGCCAGCGCTCCCACCCTCAGCGACTACAATGTTTCTGTCACCTTTGGAGACAAGACCAGCAAAGAGTACAAGGCTAGCAACAGCCAGTAAAGTTGGTGCCT
The DNA here is from genome assembly GCF_025433545.1 of Fusarium keratoplasticum. Lineage (NCBI taxonomy): Eukaryota > Fungi > Ascomycota > Sordariomycetes > Hypocreales > Nectriaceae > Fusarium > Fusarium keratoplasticum. The sequence continues at coordinate 2,776,970 of NC_070534.1, forward strand.
TGCATGGAATAGGATGTGGAATTACATAGCATCTCCAAAGGAGTTCCGTCGTCAGCGACAGCGTACATATCTTAGCCTGCATCAACTTGCACATATTAGAGCTATAGAAATGGTTTATGAATAAGTATTATCTCTATCTAAGTAGGGTATCACTCTATGAAAAAGACACTAGCATGGACATATTCCTAGCCCGTCCATGCTCTACTTAACCCTGGGCTTGATCACCTTCATGCCGTTGGCGCTCCCCCATACGCTGTCACTCACTTTGGCCGGGATCTTGCGGCCACGGAGCCTCTGGTCAATCAGCCACATGCCAACGACAAACTCTGCTCGTCCAAGAATACCTCGTCCCTTGCGGTCAACGAGATCCCACACTTCAGCCAACTCGTCTGCCGGCAGACGCGAACGCTTCCAAATCTCGCGAGCTATAACATTAACAACGTACTCTGAAGGGTCGTTGTCCATGGCATCCAAGGGAGAGTTTGGATAATCAAGTAGAAGCCCGCGATTAGAAGCCCATACAGCTTCATATCGCTTCCGCTCACGGGGTGTGATCTCTTCTCGCCACTTCTTTCTCGACCCTTCATGATGAGAATGTTTCCCAGAAGAATGGAGCTTGTGCAGAGGCTTCTTCTTGTGACGATCCAAGTCTTCATCTGATGCCTTGGCTGGCTGACGCAAAGTCTGCATCATGCGAGGTGACTTTTGTCGTCGAGGCAGTTGCGGAGCAAGGCTGCCTCCTGTGTTGTGAGGTGTAAGACGAGCTGATGCCAGTGAACCTGCCACAATGGCACTTGTGAGAGATTCCAATGGGAGATTTGTAACTGATGAGCTCTGAGGGCGATGACGTCGGACCTCCCGAGATGGCGAAGACGGTGTACTAGCCGCGGTTCGCCTTTTCGGAGGTAGAGTTGGGGGAGTTAATCGTTCAGGGGACTGAACTGAAGAAGCAGACACAAAGGTATCATCAGATGAGGCCGAGTCCGGTGTTGACGGCCGTTTCTCTACAGGATCGGGTCTTGGGCGAGAAAGTCTAGGGGCCAGTTGGGGAGCTGAATGCCTTGGTGTAACAGTCCGCGTCTTCTGGACGAAATTCTGGGACTGTACATTCGGCTTGTTCGTTCCTCGAGGCTGCGGCGGCGTAGGCGGACCTGATTTCTTCGTCTTGACTTTGCGTTTCTGGGGATCCGGTGACGGAGGTGAAAGGACTTGAGTTGCCTGACGAGTAATGATTTGCGGTGGTGTTTTTGGCCTCAACACCGGCTTCGGGGGTCTGGTAGGCTTGGGCGATAGTACCTCTGGAGCTCTGATGGTGGCAGCCAGAGGTGGCGGCGTCACGGGGCGAGGCTTCGGTTTTAGTTTCGGCTTGGGTTTTGGCTTGGCTGTTGGAGTATCGTCGATATATGGCACTGGCTCCTCCGGAATACTCTCGGCCGAGTCTCTAGGCGCCCTAACCGGAGATCTCTTTGGAGAGGCTCTCTTCACGGGGTCGCCCGTCCGAGCCTGCTCGAACATGGAGATGAGGTTTCCCGTGGGTGGAATAGACCCCGAGTCGACAACATCGCCGCTGTGCGATGAGGCACGCGTCCGTACCTTGGGACTTGGGCTGGCGCTTCGACTGGCCGCTAACGTGGCCGCAATGAAGCTTGCGCTTCTAGCATCCGTCTTCCCAGCGGAACCCGGATGTAGCTGAACCGGACTCGCCCCCAACTGCTTCAACCTCGCAGCAATCGTCGCTCCATTATGCTCAACACCAGTAGCGCTCTCCCCCGTACTCTGTTCGGCGAGCGGCTTGACCGGGCTCCGCGGGCGTCCGGCTGACGGCGTCAGGGGGCCATTGCCTCTTCGCGAAGGCGGCGGCGCGGGCTTGTTCTTATTGAAGGCGAGCGTTGCGCCCTGGAGGGCGGCGGCGGCGGCATCGGAGGAGCCTGTGGTTTGGCTTGCGACGGGATTCATCGCCGTGAGGGCGACATTGGATGGGGGGCTTGGGTAGAGGATCACGAGGGCATTCGATGGATGTAAGAGAGCGTCGGAGAGGGCGATGACGTAGGATAAGAAGAAAAGTTGAGATTCGTCGGATGAGGAGTAAGATGCGAGATCTCGACGTTGGAGATCAATCGCGGGGAAGTTGAAGAAGGAAGGTCGAAGTTGGAATGAAGCTGGGATAAACGCGGCAGCCACGGGAGGAGCTGATATCAACCTGCCACCTGGAGACTTGACTTTCAGGGACCTCGAAGCGACAGTTCCACTTGCGTAATGAGGACGCTAGAAGCTCTCTAGGTTTAGCGGCCGCTGTAAAAACGATTACGCCCCAATTTCCAGGGGTTCTCGCCCCTGACTATTTTTGGACCTTGTTCCCGTTTTTGGTGGCTGCGTGTCATCCAGAGCTTGAGATTCGCGAATGTTGTCTTTGTTGTTGCCAAGATGCCCTTTGAGTGACATATTTGTGTCTTTCGTGTGGAACGCAATCACCTGGACGACAAGTCTCAATAAACAATACTGGGCCAAGATTGCTCAAGGGCTCTGCTCCACTACCCTCCAGAGGTCATGATGGGAGGGGAGTCATGTCTCATGACGAGAGCGCCACAGACACGATCAAGACACTGCGGAAGTTTTCACTTTCATCCTCGGATGTCTTTGAGACGGGACATGATCGATAATGTTTTCAACTCGAGCTATCAGGTAAGATATGCATGTATCCATAGACAGTCACGCTAGTCAAGTGGCAAAGCTCAAGTAAGCACTCAAAACAAAGCTTCTTTCTCATGTATTCATCACCTAGGCTTCCATCTTATCATATGGCTACTCAATTCGCTGTTGTTCGGTTGGCACAAGCTCATTTGTACTGTACCTTATCCGGCAACTCATATACCGCCACGGCATTTGAATCAGGGGCCTCGACCGCCCCCGGGACAGACGTCTGGGTGGACGGTGATTGCTGAAATCCTTGGGGCGATGGCGTCTGGTGGAACCCCTGAGGTGAAGGTGACTGCTGGAATCCTTGAGGAGGTGGTGTTTGCTGCCATCCCTGATAAGGCATTTGTTGCTGCTGGGCCATGACGGGATATTGCATCTGTTGCTGGGGAGGAGGTTGAACCTGTTGCACAGGCTGTACCTTGTTCTTGTCTCGTCGGCGGATCAAGAAAATGGCCAGGACAACAATCGCAATGACTGCAATACCTCCAACCACACCACCAACGATAGCACCAATGTTGGTCTTGCTACCACTACCCTTCTCATTGCCATCATCCTCACTGGCGTCTTTCTCGCTCTCAGATTCGCTCGAGGCAGTCGGTCCAACTGTCACAGTCTTGGCCGCCTTGGGCTTTGTAGTTTCCGCATCAGACTCTTTTTCGTCCTTGGACTCTTCAGCTGTGGATTCCTTGGTCGATTCGGAAGGCTTTGTCGTCGCAGCTTCGTAGATGGTAACGTCCATGGTTGAAGTAGCAAAGTTGGCTGCTCCATCGGGAAAGATCATGCTGCTGAAGCCGGCAGCCGTATGGCAGGGATACTTCATGATGCCGTTGGGCATGTAGATGGTGAAGCAGAACGGTTGAGTGTCTAGAGTACTAAGACGCAATCCGTGTTAGCAAGTGCTACAACTCCCCCTTCTGGAAAAACTCACCAAAACTGAATGTTGGGATCTCGTCGGCAGTCATCGTCACACTTATCCTCGTCCGTGGCATCAGCCTGCCCCACACAAGCCGTCTTGAAGTCCTCGATGCCGCAAAAGGCGAGGTTGTACTTGTTGTTCTCCCACATACATGACGTGCCGGGCGAGCAAGTGAAGCTGTAGGTTGTGCTGGGAGTATAGAAGCCGCAGAGTGTGTCGGGGGCGACAGTGATGTCGAGTGTCTCCGTCACGGTTCCATCCTCGCGTCTGAAGAGACCCTGGAGAGGTCGAAGAGCGCGAATTCTGGCCGGCGCTGTGGGCTCTGGTCCTTGCGGTGGTACATCTGAGGCATTGGTGTTGTCGAAGAGTGCACATGCTGCTACAGCCGCCACGGCAAGCCATCTCATTGAAGAACCCATACCGAAGAATGATGAACAAGAATAATGGAGGATGAAAGAAGGTCAATCCCAGTCTCTCAAGAGAAATTCGCTCTTCAGCCTTGGGAGCGGGCATGCAGCCATACCATCATGACCCATGTCGAATAAGTAAGTCTAAAGATGGGCTTAAACTAGCTTCAAACACGGCCGGTCCCCTTGGTGCAGCGATGTGATGTCGAGGTGGCTGAGGAACAAATAAGCGCTTAAGTGCTTTGGGACGGAATGGCACATTGTTATTTTAAGTAAAAAGAGGCTTGCTTTCATGTTGCACTTGTCAAACTCGAGTTGTTGCAATATATCGCGCTGCTGCGGCTCCCGGTTTGAGCTAGATACAACCAAGACGAGCCCTTTCTTTTCCAGATAACTCATTTCTTGAAACTCCTTCAAGCAAACATGTTGGACTCAAGTCTAGACCATGCTGAAGGAGCAGGGTTGCGTTGAGGCTGCATCAAATTTGAAGCCATCGACAGAGGAACAAGGATATTGGCTGCTAATGCCATACCCCTGCCTCCCCAGTGCCGATCCTCGCAATTTCCTAATTGAACCGGCCTGATATCCATCCGAACTCAGCCCTGCCAGGCGTGTCGAGGTATGCAACTTTGGTTACATATAAAGACCTCAGAGAGTAGCATTCATTCACCTTTTTCAGTTGGATACAAGCCGAGTCGCTTCTGGTGATTTCAAATTGTGCGCTACATCTCCCAACTCTTTACCCACAGATTGCTCATGATGAATATCCATGACTAGTTGAAGGGCCAATGGCCGCTCGGTCGAGACAGCCGAACTTGCCAACCATCTTCAATCTTTTCGACTTGCACATGGATAGCAACCGAAGTGTTAGTTAGACGATGTACCCACGTACCTTCTCCCAGATTGTCCTGCCCTCGTTCATAGAAATGGCCAGCCAGTTCCCTGCTCGCAATTTGACGGAGATCAGCCTTCCCAATGCTAGCCATGGCATTTGACCAGCTTGCCCATTTCCTCTCGACAATGTCATGCTGCACCACGACTTCGGTTCCTAGAAGGTGGAAGAGGACCAGCAGGGGGCAGGACTGGCCATTGCCCAGGTCCACATCCAGCTCTACCATGCCCTGCGCCGTGTGTATGAAGGCCTCTCTGTATGGGTCCCATTGTCTTCTTGGGCAGACATTGACTATGCGGAAGGGGCCCGAAGTGGACACATGAATCATAGACGAGGCCAGACTTGTGGCTGCACTCCCCCAGGAAATGACGTTGATCTGTTCTGGGGGCAGCCATCTTCCTTCAAGCTCGTCAAGCTCGTCAAGCTTAGTCTGGAACAGCTGGTCGGTCTTGACTCTGGCATAGCCGTCTGGAAGTTTCTCGAGAAATATCCCCCCCTGGGCACCGGTCCAATCCGGCGTCTCCTTGAACAGGTTCAGGGGCATAAAAAGCCCTTGTCCCTTGACAACCAGGAGCTCCATATCGTCAAAGATGACACCCCGGTTCGACACGCGCACGTCTCCAGAGTAAAGCCTGTACATGGAGCCTTCAGACGAAGCGTACGCGAACTCGTTGGGGCTGCGCGCGAATATGCCCCGAATCTCGGCACCTTCATCGGCGTCGGTTTTCCAGGCGAACAGGGTGAGGTCGGCGACCCGTTGGCAGATCTCTTCCTGCAATCTCAAAAAGGCCTTTGACCCTTCGCCGTAGAGCATTGGTAGGTTGACATCAAAGATGCCAAACAGGCAATACGCAATGTCCTCGGCTCTTGTTGTCTCCCTCCCCGCCGCCCACGACATACGATAGACGACGTCAATTGTGCTGATATCACGTTCGCCCAGCAGAACGTCTGAATCGATCCTTGTAATCTTGGAAATAACCTCGTGAAGCTCAATCTTCGAGCCGAGAGATTCCCAATCCCGGCTGTAAAAAGTAAGAAACCTGGGCGCGATGAGCTCCTGCAGCGTCCATCCGCGAGTGAACCACCTGCAACGACCGAAACTTGAGTCGACGGTGGTCTGGTGATAGTCGGAGAGATATGCGTAGCAGTATTGCGCATCCTTGTACCAGCGAAACATGGAGTTGATGGCTTCGGACAGCTCAGCGCTGCTGGACTTGTCGATGCAGCAAGTATCGACCCAGGCGTAGCGATAACCTTGGCTCTTGGCGAAAAGGCATGTCATCTCTATCTTGGCAAATCCTTTCCTCGTTCTGGCGAATCCAAGGTCCTGAAACTCTTGGAACGAGACCTCTTCCTCCTCCCAGGTATGAGAGAGGATGGCATACTCGACGGTTTCGGGGTTCACCACAGACTCGAGCCTCAGAGTATCGGTATTAATGAGCCACATGTTGAAAGGTTTTGACGGGGTTGATGAGTTACAGACTGCGTTTCAGTGGCGGGGAGCCAGTTATAAGAAGTCTGTCGATTGTTGCAAGGTTGGAAAAGGTCGAGAGAACGGAATCAGGCTGTGGGAAGCGAGGCAGATTCCTGTCGTGACCATGCAGTCAGCCCAAACATTCAGCCCAGCCATGAATATTAGCGACCAGGCTGGCGCCTAACTAGATTCATATGCGCTCTCAGAGACACTCACACGATTGGACAGATTACGGGGGGCATTTTCTCGGCAGCATACAAAATTCTATGTCTCCTTTTATATTCCTTGCCAAGTATCTTTTGGAAGCCTTTCTTCTGAAAACTCAATTCGTCTTGTTTATATAGGCCACAGCATGGTCACCAGAGGTTGCAACCGCTCGGCTCAGTGCATAAGTATTTCTATATTTTTAAGACTAAATGTATTATGCACATGCTGCTCAGACTATCCAATGCCGTCTTGAAATGGTAGTCAACTCTGTATAAACTGGTTGGAGTTAACTCAACGCTTCCAAAGGTGCATGACATTCCGTATTGAGACAAAGTGCCTCCATAGCTATTTTCCAGCTACCCAACTATATGTCTTCTTCAATCTGAACAAGATGACCGTCGTACAAATCCCACAGAGAACCCATCGTCTCTCCTCAACCTCACCTCATACTCGCCCACACGCTTCTCAATACCATCAGGCTCATCCAGGCCCTTGCTAGCCTGCTGCCTTATCTCTTCATCAACTTCCATACAGACAGGCAATAGAGGGTCATCCTTCCATGGTCTCACACCAGCCTTGACAGTCCGCACAATCTCGACAACAAGATAGACCATAGAAGCACCCACCATGACCGCTGGGTATACGATCCACTCCCATCTCACCACAATAACAACCTGACTTGTGATGGCTGTACCCCAGTACCGTGCGTCCTTTGGTGAGTCAGTGCCGTTGATCCGCACGGCATTTGTCAGGCCGCTTGTGAGACGATCCATCCAACCGTGAATATCATCAAAGGCATTGTACAAGCTAAGAGCAAATTCTGTCTCCCTTACTCCATAGGTACCAATGCTACCCTCAAAGGTCGTTTTTAAAAATTCCCTTACATCATAGAGCAGCCCCCAATCCACGGTATATTGGTCGCCCGTGGCCATGCCCATAGAAGACGGTATGTTGGCGAACGTGACATTGTCGGACACGTATGATTCGTGATCAATCGGTACTTCACTCCAGGTTTCCATGATCCTGTCGCTCAACTCGCCCATTTCGACCCGGATTTCCCGTGTCTGAAGGCAATACCACAGCGCACACTCGGCGGCGATAGAGTCGTTGATCATGACAATCGGTTCTGCCGTCGTTCTGCTTTCTGGGACACCGACGGCACCAAACTCGGCGATGACATTAAACGCCTCACGTCTTGGTATGTTTGAGGATGAGGTGAAGACGCGCCCAGAACCTGGGCCGGTAGTGAAATGCTTGCCAACACGAAAGGGGTATGGAGGGCCGCATGCATCTCTTTCCAGTGTCGTGCCATTAGGTATACCCAGCGCGCACGTCGTCTCGTTCACATAGGTGAAGCGGAGATCATCTGTAACATTCAGACAAGCCCCACAAACGCCGATTGTCGGGATAATTGGCCATGTACAATTCCCGGTCGGGCATTGCACTTGTGGTATGCCGGTGCTGGGTGCCATAAGGCCATTGTAGGCGGCAATCTTGGTAGCCTGTACTGCGCATCCGGCGGCTGTCAGTATATGCAGATGCAACAAGGGAGCAAGAGTTCTGAGGGGAAGTCAAGATGGTTTGAATATTGCAACTGACTCACGGTAATCCCCACCAGATCTCCCATATTTCAGCCACGTCGTGCGAGCAACCTGCCCGGTAGCCGTTGCGGAACGAAGCTCGACCTGGTCAGTACGCAAAGTCACCAGCTGCTGAGAAAATAGACCGAACGCCTGGGATAGAATCGACAGTGCCGCGCCAAAGCAGGCCACATGGCTAGAATCACATGTTATCTTCTGCAGCTTCAATCAAATAAGTAGGTCACCTGCCTTCCCTTAAACCGGTATAGAAGTCGAGCACTCCCCCAACTCCCTCTTGAAGCCTCATCTAGCAAGGCATAGTCTTCGAGAGGGAAGTACTCCGTCCCACGGCGACTCGAGAACCGGTTCCACTTTGCCTGGGCGAGAAGGCTGCCTACCGTACACATCAATGAGGTACGACACATCGTCGACAATGTGGCGATCAGGGCGTTGAGTGTCAAGGTCTGGCTTGGCCAGCTATCTTGCGGTTTGTCGTTGTAGCGTGCAAGCACTCCAACTTGCGCCGCGAGGCTGGCCAAGGAAAGAAGGCAACAAAGTATTTCCAGAAACCACCAGCTAAGCACTGATGGTGGTTTTGGGAGTTTTGCAGTTGCTGGCGATGCGTCTTCGAAAGTGGGTGGCGCATTCTTTCGTCTCTGCTCAGACTCTTCAATAGAATCGTCCGCGAGGAGTCGGGTGCGTTGATGGTCTGCTCTCTCAGCAGTCTGAACATCTGCATCTGGCCGCCATGGGCCCGATTGAAATGGCGACGCTGGTTGATGGCCGTCTACATGAGACATTGTTGAGCCAACCCTTCAAAGCGTGGTTGAACAAGGCAAGGGCCAAAGAGCCAAAACAAGCCCTTTAATAACTTCGCTTTTATGGCGCAGTCGAATGCAGGACTCGTTGCCAAGCGTAGGCGGTCGATCTCTCGTTGCTCATCCAATTAGCACCCAGGGAGGTGCTTCCTGTGGCTTGCTTATGAGCGAGTGAAACCTCTGGTTTGCTCAACCTGCATGGAAACAAGGCAGATTCATTCTGTTAGCCTTGATCTGCATCGTGCAAAGGAAGGCGGAGTAAGGCTACCCTGATGTTATAATTGGGTGATAGGGGTGTGCAATGGGCAAACCAAAACAGGCATCGATCTCGGAGATGGACTCAATTTTACACTATGACAATTTTCTAGTTCTTTCCCGAATCCTCCTTCAGTGATACAATACGGTTCAGCACAATCTTGTCGTCTGTGCTGTCCGAGTCCATGGCCTGCAAGAACGTTAGTTGGGCTGCTTTCACCAGGGCAATAAACACTCACGAAATAAGCAACACGCATGGCCTGGAAACGGACGGTTTCCGGTCCGCTATCTTCGCTCGTTTCACCGGCGGTAACGGGCCAGGGAGCCCTCTGGCGAACCTCGTTGAATCCCTCCTCGATCAGGGCATCAGTGTAGACAACCTCGCTGTTGGGGTTGATGTCGTTCAGGAAACCACCCTCAACGCTGGTTGGGTCATCCGACTTGAAGAGAGGGCTATGCACTCGGACCTCCAGCTTGATGGAGCCATCAGGCACCCACTGGATGTATGTCTTGGGCTTGCTCTCCTTGTCGAACACAGCCTTGATGCTAGTAACCTTGCCCGACTCGTCCTTCTCAAAGGATGTGGCCTTGATCGGGTGGGGGGCGTTAAGGAGACCGACAGTCTTTCCAGGGGCCAACCGGAAGTAGCCCTTGATGTCCTCCTCGCGGAAATCGGATCGGTCGATGTAGACAGTCTTTGTCAGGCGGACCTTGTGGTTGCCAAACTTGGGGTCCTTGGGAGAGTAAGGAACATCGAGCTCCTGGGTCTCCTCAAGGTCTTCGATGGTGACAGCGACAGGGTCCAGGACGAGCATCAGACGGGGCACCGTGTTTTCAAGGTAACGGCGAACACTCTGCTCAAATCGGGTGATCTGGATGAGAGTCTTGGCAGTGGTGACACCAAGCTCGTTGACAAAGGACAAGAGGGCACCAGGGGGGATACCTCTACGTCGAATGGCAATCAGAGTGTAGAGGCGAGGGTCGTCCCAGCCTCGGACAATACCACCCTCGACCAACTTCTTCAGTGCTCGCTTGCTCATGATGGTTCCGCTAACGTTGAGTCGGCCTATAAGATTTCATGTTAGAGTAACCAACCAACTCGTTCGATATAGTTCACCTTACCAAACTCGCGCTGCATAGGCTCGTACACCTCAAGTGTCTTGTTCAACCACTCGTAGCTCTCTCGGGACAGAATGAACTCTGTAGTGCAGAGACTGTGGGTGATGCCTTCGAAACTGTCGCAAAGGCAGTGTGTGAAGTCATAGGTAGGGAAGATCTTCCACTCGGGAGCTCGGTGGTGAGGCTTCTGCTTCTTGGGTATCCGGTACGCGGCAAGATCCCACATCTGGGGGTTTCCACTGGTGATATCCTGCTTCATGCGGAGGAACGCGGCCATGGGCTCGTATTTGCCGTCGTGCATGTCCTGGAACTTCTGGAGGTTCGTCTCGACGTCCTGCTCGGCGTGCTTGCATCGGTATCGAGGGCCCTCCTTGCCATCCTTTCCTCCACGCTGGAGCTTGATCTCAGCTTCGTTGCAGTGGCAGACATAAGCCTTCTCCTTCTTGATGAGCTCCTTGGCAAGGTCGAACAGCTTCTGGAAGTTGTCACTCGAGTAAGTGATGTCGGCGGGAGTGAAGCCTTGCAGAATTCGCATTAGATTCGGGCTTCAACCAAGCTGACACCAAAAACTCACCCAGCCACTTGATAATCTTCAGGATCCATTCAAAGTAAACTTCCTCCTCTTCGTCGGGGTTCGTATCGTCGTATCTTGGCATTCGTCAATCGTAGCTCTCACCCTTCGACACCTGTCACATACCTAAGAATCTACCAGCAATTAGTTTCATGTTTCAGCTCCATATCAAGGGGTTCGAGCTTACCGTCTTGCCACCGTGGAAGCGCGCAAAGCCAAAGTCAATGGCAATGGCCTTGGCATGACCCAGATGAAGATATCCGTTCGGCTCGGGAGGGAATCGGGTGACGACAGGCTTGACAGGTCGCTCCTTGTAGACGTCGGAGAGGAAGCCCTGCTTGAACATGGCATCGGGATCCAGCTGGGTGGGCTCCTGGGCCTTGGGCTTGGGGGCGGCAGCGGGCTTGGGATCCTTCGCCTTCTGCTCCCGCGCGGCCTGGGCAGCTGCCTTCTTGGCTCGCTTCTGAGTGCGCTTCTTCAGCTCATTCCTCGTGACCTGCTCTCCCGTCACCTCGTCAAGGACCAGCTTGACAGTGCCCTCGGTCACCTCAGCGACTGGGTCCGACATGGTGAGAAATGGTCTCGAGGTCGATCGATCGGTATTTCTATCGTCGTCTGCTCTCGCAGTCTCGGCACTCGTGGAGGTAGCTCAAGTTTGTTTGATCTTTGAAGTCGTGGTGGGGTTATTTTCTGGCGGTGGAAACTTATCATCGGAAGATGCTTGGTGGGGGAGGGGCGATGCGCACAGTCATACGCCGCAATTGGATGGGATTGACTCATACAGATAAGCGATAAGCAAGACAGCAGTGCCTAAGGTACAGCAAGCTGAGAATATGTCTGTTGATGCAACACCAATATGTGCCGAGAAATTGAGGTGGAATTTGTTCAGGAACTCACTTATACGACCGTTTAATCCTGCTGGCTGTAAGATAGGTGATTCACTCCACTACGTAGCCCATGACCCGGTCTAAAGCTGGCGGATTGATTTCTTAACCATTGGGTTCAAGTTCCTAGTCTAGGGTTAATTATCCGTCCAAGGGATTCACAGAGCTTCAAAGGACTTACTGTCAGGGATTACAGGCGGATATATAGTCCCAGGCACTGGGTAATGGGTGGCTAGAACAGTTAAGACATTGGAATGACATATCTTCCTCTCCAAGTCCAAATAAATATTATTCCATCATGATGTCCTTTCCAAAATTCAAGCCCGGATTCATACTTGGAGGGTTGTATAATTCGATCTTAAGAACACGAAACGGCTTCGTATAGATTGGTGACTTGGTGAGGATCTGGTCACCCTACACCGAGGGCCCGAACCATATTTAAGCCCAGATACAGAGTTGGAACATCACCACATGTCTTTAGACATCATAGGAAGGTCGGTCTTATTTTTGACTGCCGGAAAAAGACCAAGCGGGACTGTCAACTAGTTCTTCATGTCATTGACGCCTCTTGACATTGTCGACCCACAAGAGAGACCGTCGTCGGAGCGGAGTTCTTGTCATCTTCGTCCGAGAATCCAGTATATAACTGTTCTCCGGGACTGAAAACGTCCTGAAAACTTGAAGTTGAATGTTGCAATCCTGCGTTGAAGTCCCACAATGTCTACTACTACGACGGCCGTGGAGCTCTGCGAGCCCATAGAACGGACTTCTCGTGGTCCATACATGGCCGACACCCAGCACGAAGCAGACTCATCAACAGACGAAATCCTAAAAGCCTCCCGACTGGCCGATTCTACTGTCCCAGATGGCGGGTACGGCTGGGTCATTGTTGGCAGCGGTGCCGTGATGCTCTGGTGGGCTCTCGGAACGACATATGCATGGGGTGTGATGCAGAGGGCGCTCGTCGAGGATGGCTTATCAACGCCCGCAACGCTCTCGTTCATCGGGTCGTTGGATGCAGCTCTGATGTCAGCCCTCGCGATTATAAACTCGAGGTTGATGCGGGCGATCGGGATGCGAAATACGGCAGTGCTTGGAGTAACCGTGATGGGCGGGAGTGAGATTCTGAGCTCATTCGCCGTCAAGAACCTGGGGGCTCTATTCTTTACCTCGGGAGTGTTGATGGGCACTGGTGTCAGGTAAGTTGATTATGACCCCCCTTTGCTCATGGAATACGATCTAACAAGAGTTCAGTCTGTGTTCAGTGGTCAGTTTCATGTCTACCCAAGGAGGGTGACACCAAGTTAACATGCGTCAACAGGTTGCCTTTGCAGTGATTGCGCAATGGTTCAGCACCAAGCGTGGTCTTGCTAATGGCCTCATGTTTGCCGGAGCAGGATTTGGCGGTGCCACGCTGAGTTTCGCAGTCGATGCTCTCATCCAGAGGCTCAACATCTCGTGGGCGTATCGAATTCTCGGTCTCCTTACTCTAGCCACCGGCCTCCCGGCGGCCTGGGCTATCAGAGAGCGAGCCCCGACTCATACTCCAGGGTTCATCGAATGGTGAGCGACACGACGGACTTGCAATGCTTGCCAGACATGATTTGCTGACACATCCAGGAAATTGTTCAAATCATTCACCTTCGATCTGGTCTTCTTAGCCAGTGCGGTGGGAACGTTCCCTTTGTTTGTGCCACCCTTCTTTCTTCCGTTGTACACAAAGTCACTCGGGTTCTCGTCGACCACAGGAGCAGGGTTGGTGGCGGGTTTCAATCTTGCGTCGGCCTTTGGGCGGATAGCGTGCGGACTGGCTTGCGATAAGCTGGGATCCCTTAATACGCTGTTCCTTTCGCTCATCTTGGCGGCAATTAGCATGCTGGCGATATGGCCAACATCAACGACTCTGGCGCCCATGATCGCCTTCGTCTTGATCAACGGGGTGTCGAATGGCGGATTCTTTTCCACAATGCCGACCGTGGTGGGTAACGTTTTTGGCAGCGCACGGGTCGCCATGGCGATGAGCATGATCCTCACGGGTTGGGCTGGCGGATATTTGATGGTAAGTTGGGCCGGGGCGGACGAAATGAATGACGAGAGATATGGCTGACGCTCGTCATCGCAGGGTGCGCCCATCGCAGGTTACCTCCTCGAGGCGTATGGAGGTGCCGACGCTGGGCTGCAAGCATACCGACCAGCCATGTTTTACGCGGGATCTCTGGCTCTTGGGTCCGCGGGGATGGTTGCAACGGTTCGATTGCGCAAGAACCGGTCGCCTTGGGCCAGACTCTGAAAAGACTGCGGCTTGCGTGAGAACAAGTGTCTCCATGGTGTATTGCGTGTAACTGATGGATGTGAGTGATGGTGGTTGTCGAAAAAAACAGTGGTTATGACGAAGGAGAGACAGGGTGGGGGTCACCCGCGATGCGTTTGGACGAGACTTGGGATGAGCCAAAGATTTGAATGGCTTTACGTATCCTTTACAAGGAATATGAATGGTCGAGACGCTGCGTAAAATAGACTCAAAGGCAAAGCCCCCATTTCCGACATCCGAACCCCCCGTCGAGGCGTGGGATTTCTCAATCAGCAGCAAAATCGTCATCCCCAATGTCAATGTCGTGATATGCCTGGCAGGTGTTGCAAGCGCTTCCGGTGGAGTATCAGCCCACATAGCGCCCGCTGGCAGTGGCTGGTGCTCACCTGGGGTGCTCATACTCCCCGAGAAAGGCCTGTGGCACAAACCCACCTTGGCCGGCGACCCGGTCTCGCGGAGGGAGAGCTAGTCGTCAACGGCCCCTCGGCAGCCTTAGGCCACCCTGAGCCCTCGCACGCCATCGGCTGCTCGCCATGGGCAATTGGCAACATCACTAAAGACCTCGCGAGGTCCTCCCGACAAGCGACTCTTGAGCGTCAATCGCATCGCCATGGGCTGCCGAGTTTGTCGCGCGAGAAAGGTGTGTTTTCCCTGCCCTCCTGGTCGAGTCCGACTGCCGAGATATGGTCTTCTGACTCTGTGTGTACTTGGTGTAGGTCAAATGCGACGGCCGACCCAACGGGTGCCGCAATTGCGAGCGCCTCCAGCTTGAATGCGTCGACGATGACGGATCCAAGTCTGGCCGTCGTTCAGTTCCCGTCTCTCTTCGAAAGATCCGGACATACCGGTCTTGTACCAGCTGTCGCGTCTCCAAGACCAAATGCGACGGCGACCGCCCGAGATGCTCGCGATGTTGCTCGAGGGACCTCGAGTGCCAGTACGACGGCGGCTCGGCTCCTCGCTGGGCCCGCCACCTGAGCAAGGCGCCCACCTCGGCTTCGACCGAGGAGGATTTGAACTCTTCTCATGATGCTTCGTCCATCGCCGAAGAAAGTACCACGTCGCGAAGCTTGATCCAGTCCCGAGAGACCGACGACGCGCCGTCCAAATCGCAGAGATCCATCACCCGAGAAACAAGCAACGCCGTCCCCCCGATTGATTTTTCCGACGACACCGAACTATCTATTCATTCATGGTAAATATTTCAAACGGTTTACCCATGGAGTCAATATATATAAGTCTGACATTTATAGGCTCGTGTCACCGGATCTTCCGTCCGGGAACAATATCCGTACGGTAGTTGACCACTACTTTGCAAACATCCACCCCCTCCGATGCTTTGCTTTTGTACACAGGCCATCTTTCACTCGGCAACTCGATAAAGGCCTTGAAAATGACGATGAAAAGGCCTTGCTGTATACTATTTGCGCACAAGGAGCCAAGTATGACTTCTCCCACCCTGTCCTCGGACGCATTACTGATAAGCTAGATTCTATGCTTTGAGCCTCGAAGTAGAAGATCAGGATGCCAAGGCGAACCTGATCCGTGCCGCAGGGAACCGTTGGGCACAGAAAGCTGAGCTTCTGGTTCTTACCAACTTTGGCAAGATTTCCATCCAAAGGCTCATGGTACGTCTCGCCGGAACCTCGCTTGAGGGCAATCAACTGATATATACTTCCTCAGACATGTGTTCTACTCTACGACTTCCATTTCCGCTTGGGAGAATACACACAAGCTCTCATGCTGAGTGGTCTCGCCGTCCGGATGGCCCACGCCTTACAACTCAACGTTGAATACTCCCCTGACATCCTCTGTGCCGAAGCAAACGAATCTGCCCCGCCGGCCGTTGAAAAGGAAAGCCGCAGAAGGCTTATGTGGGCTTGCTACATTCTGGATGCCTGGACGGGTAGCGGCGTTGACCAGTTGACCCTGCTGCGTGAAGCAGATATCAAGATCCAGTTACCTTGCAATGAACGGAATTTCAGGCTCCGGATCCCTTGTGTAACGGAAACCCTTGGCGTGGGACATGTTTTGCAATTTCTGCCTCCTGCCATTGTTCCACGAAGGCCGGCTGCCAACATGGGTATCATGGCTTACTACATCCGAATCGTCACGCTGTGGAAGCGAGTTGTCAGGTTTGTTTGAATCTTTGAAGTTCCCGAAAGAGACTTCAGATTTCTAACCCTAGTCGCAGATATGTCAAGCACTTGAATACGAGCCCGCCTCCCTGGCTTCCCGAATCCGACTTTGCTGCCCTTGATGCCGACTTGCGGTCATGGGGTCGGCATCTCCCCGAGTTTATCTCTTACTCCACCGATACCATTTACGCCCGTCTAGAGTCGGATCAGCTCGGTTCACTTGTCGTACTTCATTGCACATACCACCATAATCTACTAGACCTGTACAGAATATCCATGCCAGATCTGTTCAAGTTGATAAAACCCTTCTACTTCCCGCCCAACCAGCAGGAGTTTCTACAGTCCTTGCAAGCCGACTGTTTTTACCATGCTCAGCAGATTGCGAGCATTCTTTCCGAAGCTGTTCGCCATGGAGCACGTTATTTGGCCGACAGTCTGCTTCCCTGTTTTGCTTATGATAGCAGTCGGGTTATGCTCTACTATATCGCTCGGTTACTCGATCTGAGCAGACCAGATGCCGAGACCATTGTTGCAGACGCCATCAACGCCGTTGAAAGCAATAGCAAGATCTTGAGGACCATGGCTGCTCTGTTTCCCCTGGCTGATTCTCTGGTGAGTGAAATAGCTTCGGAATATTAACGTGGAACTCGCTAACCATGGATCTAGGCCACTACAACGGAGAGATGGCTGGCCAAGATTCGCAAGACCTTCGCACAAGATGAGCATATGAGTGACATGCCTCGGCAGGATGATCAGGATAAGTGAGTTTTTAGGCCTATAATTCTGATATAATTGCTAACTTGGCGGCTTTAGATCACCAGTGCTTCCTGGAAGCTCCTCTCAGAGCAGCCCCGATGATACCCTCGGAGCGCTCGGTTTGACTCGCCTAGCCCGCGGTGAGGTTCGAGACACTAAACATGCAGAACATGACCCCTGGCATAGGGGCAGCGGAAGTGTCAGCCCGACCATGAGCAGAGCCGGACTTGGAAGCAACTCGGGATCAGTCTCGGGTCGGCGACCAACCAACCAGCTCGAGGAGACGCCGGCGCGATCAAAACTCCAGCATGAACAGCCGGTGGCTTTGAGAACACCACCAGGAACCTTGACCTCGCACATGGACAACCAAGCAGTCGACCTGAGCGACCTACAAAACTACTTGTCCTGGGACATGTATGGCATCATGGAAATGAGCGAAGCGGGCCTGAAGGCTGGCATTGAAGGCAACGCGCTACCATCCTGGACAGGCGCGATGTAACCCGGAAGCCACTTTTCGAAGCAAGATATGAGATCGCCCAGAAAACTGAGTCACCGGGCTGCCATTTCAGTGCTTGGCAAGCAATTTTGTCATCTCAGATGAGAGTTACAACCCCGCTCACGATGCGCTCCGGGCCGTCGGCTCGGACCATCGCTCGCTGACAAAGTCACACAACTGTCACGCGATGAAGGGCGTCGGGTTTGGTCGCTTCAACGATACATGCCTAGGTATTATCCATGGTGCTCTAGGCTGTCATATTGAGATTTGGGGGTCAATTGCCTCGGATTCGTGGCATACGCCACACAGGCTCCTTCAACACTATGCCTACGTTACTGGTGATCGCCTTGGACGTTGGTTGAGTATTTGTAGGATCACTACAGAGGTCCAATTATCTTCGCGGATTCTGCATGACGGTTGGCCTGGAGAATGATTCTTCACACCTATGGTGGAAGTCGGACTACCAGCGACAGGGCCTATGCATTGGACAGGATGACAGAACGAGCCGAAGGAGCTGCGAGAGCACCCACAAAGCTAAAGCCCCAAGTTCCAAACGCGAAACAAGCTGTTGTTTTGCCAACGTTGTATCCCAATCCTCACCTCATCTTGAGGGTCGGACAGGGCTCGGGAATGTGGATGACAACTACGACGCCCGTCTGAAAGATCGTGGCTTTGTCCGAACGAGGACGAGATCACCCAGTTCTTGCAAGGCTTCTCAAAAGTGTGCGAGAAGCTTGTGATGCGGGTCAAGGCATCGATGCTATGGTGCGATAGGCGGTGGAGGGCCCTGGGCTGGCTGACGATACACGGTGCTATTCCCAAGTGAGAAGCCCAACCACCTCAGATTGTGTCGTCAACCGGAACGGCCACTTATATGCCAGCACGTGTTTGCCGTGGTTCTCTACTAGGATGCCCCGACCCTCAATTAGGTTGGTAGGGCGTTTTGGTCTGTGGATGTGGCCTGGAAGAAGATTTGGATAAGATGTACAACTTGGCAGAGGCGCCAAGTATATCACAGTGAGGAAAATGGAAATGGCGGGCCTCGTTGGAGGCGTGACAGAAAGAGACAGAAGGTTTGTGGCTTGAAGACATGGGGAGGCGGCACAAAAGGTTCGCCGAGGAGGCTGAGAATGAGAGAGCCTGGGAGATGAGAGAGTCTCGGTTCCAAGTAATTCGGCGCGCAAAGAACGTGTCTGCATGTAGTGCATAAAAGGGCAAAGATGATACCATTATGACAAGAACCTGTATCGCATTGTCAATGCGATTCGATGCATTCCCATGACCCAACGAACCAAAGCCAGAAGTTGAGGGGCAGCTGAGATGGATGGATTGGTTGTCGTGTTGCATTGTTTACATGCATGTTCCACGCGAGTGTGCGAGATAGAGGCAACCGACATATGTCGGGTGCAACGCCAACGAGGTCACCTGCAGAAGTGATGGAGCGCAATCAATCGCCAATTGGATGTTTTGAAGCAGCCATTGTTTACATGGATGGATGCAAAGCAAAAGAAGCAACAAGGATGGATACCCGGTAGTTGAGGTGCGCAACATACTGCAAGCTAGACTCCAGTCGTAGCCGCGGCAGGGAAAAAAACAAGCTCTGGTTGCGGAGGTTAATGCCTCCATCTGTGATCCAGACAAACATTATCCGGTTTGTTTTTGCCTCTGCTTCCGGGCAATTGATTCGCTCGATACCAACGCCGGTCTGGTTCGCTTCTGCACATGCAAGTCAGAGAGACGCAAGGAGCTAGGCGCTAAGGTACATGTAGTCAAGGCCAAGGTCCTCTGCGGGTTCATGACCCTTTCTGTAGCCGGTCGAGATATGGTTTCTGCAAGACGCGATGCGATGCGAGGCCGCAAAACAAGGAAGACAGAAGCCGATCGTGGAGGGGCATGGGGCACGACAGCTTGTTATATGCTACGAGGCTATAGTCGTTCGATCTTAACTCGACAAAGTGGAATGCCATCCTTGAAAGACCATCAGTTCCCGGTTCACACGAGATGGGCGGGCCATCGGTTGCCCTTGGAAGTGAGGACGGAGAGCTGCGCCAGGCCAATGACGGGCGTTAGCGGGTGAAGCTCTGGAACAGCGGGTGATCAGTAGCGCTTCGGAGCAAGCTTTCAGTGGGCTCACAGTGGGCAGCACCCCTGCCAAAAGCGTGCGACAGCGGGGTAGCGGCGCTGAAACACGGACCCATGGACCGCCCCGAAATAGCCCGCCAATGGCTGGAAGCCCATCGGGACAGGGTTGCCATGGCAACTCGCTGCCCCCATCCCGGTGCCACTGCCCGTGAAGACTTCGCTACAATTCACTCTGCTCTCCCACTCCGACGCACACTCTTGTCTCAGCCATTTCTCGTCTCTCTTTCAACTCCAACCCTTCCTTCAGAAATCCGCAACGGCGGTGCATGGCTATCGACCGCTCATTGCGCATAGGATGCTATTCCCGCCTCAACGATTTCGCAACTGCTCGATGACCAACTGGGAGAGAAAGTAAACAACCGTACTAGGGACACGACTGCACCGCACCGAGACGACGATATACGTTATACCTCCCCTTCCTTGATATCACACACCTCTCACGCCTCTATCACCGACCTTCTTCCCCTTACCGGCTTCATAGCATTGTTATCGCACTACACTCCTTTCTCGCACAACGGTCCACACATCTGAACACAATGGTGGACACCAGCTATCTGGCCCAGCAGGTCAACAGCAGCATTGGCCAGCTGCACGGTCTCTTTGATGAGATCGGTGTTCCTGATCATGAGCGTGAAGCTCGCGAGACCGAGGTACGTTTGGTTCACGGCTAGGAGGTGACGGCTTGCTAACTTGGGTGCAGCTCTTCTCAGCTCTATCCGAAGCCCTCAACAGCCAGGTCCGACTCGTCACTTCTGAGAAGAAGGAGATGATCGACGAGGCAAAGAGGATCATTACTATCATCCGCCAGATGGAGTCTTCTCTCGACGACTCGAAACGTCGCCGTGACTATGAGGAGGACGATGACTTGACCATCACGTACCCCTTGATGCGATGCTTGCAGGTGCTCAAGGAGAAGCATATTCAAATTAGCCGACTCCACAAGGAGCGGTTTGAGCAAGTCAAGAGTGAGTTTCTCTCACCAAACTACCCCCTATCGACATGTCGCTAACTATTTGCAGAGCTCGTCCAAGCCCTCGAGTCTTACTCGTCTCACCTTGAGCCCACCTTCGTCCAGATCGCACTCCCTCCCACAGCACCGAACCAATCCATCCCCCCGAACTTTGATCTTTCCCCTTCCTATGTCGACAAGCTCGACAGCGAGTTTACGCGAGTATATGAGGAGTATTCTCGTCGCATAGCCACCGTTCAAGCCCTCGCCGACCAGATCATTGGACTTTGGGCGGAACTTGGCGTTCCCCAAGCGCAACAGGACGGCGCCATCGTCAAGTACTACCGAGACGCGCCCGAGCAGCTCGGTCTGCACGAGGAGGACATTGACCGACTGCGCACCAAGCGTGACAGGCTCTCGGAGGAGAAAAAGAACCGAGAGAGGAAGCTGAAGGAGCTTCGATCTGCTGTTGAAGCACTTTGGATCAAGCTTGGTGTTGATGAGAGCGAGACCAAGCCTTTCCTCAACTCGAACCGTGGCTGTGGTGTCAGGCAGATCAACGAGTTTGAGGATGAGCTGGCACGGTTGAACGAATTGAAGCGCCAGAACCTCCACCTCTTTGTCGAAGACACTCGCATCAAGCTTCAAGAGCTGTGGGATGCACTGTACTTCAGCGAGGATGAGATGCTCGAGTTCACGCCGGCCTTTTCCGATGTCTATAGTGATGCTCTTCTGGAGGCCCATGAGCGTGAGGTTGCCCGGCTTGAGGCTCTCAAGGAGCAGCGCGCACCCACACTTTCTCTGGTTGACAGGCACAAGAGTTTGATCAAGGAACGAGATGACCTCGCGACATCGAGCCAGGATGCATCGCGGTTGATGGCTCGAGGTCAGAAGGGCGAGAAGAGAGATCCCGGCAAGCTGCTTCGCGAGGAGAAGATGCGCAAGCGCATTGCCAAGGAGCTACCCAAGGTCACGGCTGATTTGCGCAAGGTGCTCGCTCGGTGGGAAGACGAGTATGGACGACCATTCCTCGTGTTTGGCGAGAGATACTTGGATGAGTTGGAGGCTGCCGACGGGCCGAGGAAGAATAACATCCCGCCAAACCGCTCCAAGACACCATCTGGACATCCTCCCTCCGCTATCAAGGCTCCCAAGTCGGTTCCCGCACGCGCTCCTCCCAAGTCTATTCCTCCTAGGTCCATGACCAAGACACCCACAGCTGGTGGTACTCTCACCAAGCGCCCTCAGGCCCCCGCATCCTCCACCACCAAGGGCAGCCCTTCACGGAGCCCTTCCCGAATCCCTGCCCGCGTCCCTCTCTCCAACTTGAAGCATGGAAACAACTCTCCTGAGCGACCCCGGCCAGAGTCGAGGGCCGATTCTTTCCGACAAGCTCCTCCATTGATGAGAGCGCCTCCACCCAAGATGCGAGACCTTGTGCCTCTGCCTGAGTTTGAGGCTCCCGCGAACCCTTACAAATCAGTTGGCCTAGCATCAAGCATCGTTCGACATGTTGAGCCTGAGGATGTTTACGATGACCGGCCGCGAACAGAGCGTTCCAACTCTGGTCAGTCCCAGTACAGCCAGTCTCAGTACAGTCATCCCAGCTACAGCGAGAGCCATCCCAGCTATAGTGAGGATAGCTATGACGAGCGATTTGCCACCATTCGATCACAGACCTACCGTCAACCTGTTCAACCGCCACGACAAATTTCTGGCAACTCGATGACCTCGACAAACATTTCAGGGTCTGAGAACTGGGAGACGTATGACGATAACAGCGAGCCTGAACCAGACGCGTCTGATGCCTACTATGCCAAGCTACGGGCAGCTCACAGCAAGCGATTCACCCCCGAGCAAGGTCATCGACCAGGAAGCAGTCAATCCAAGCGCATCCGAGGAATCCCCCCATCGGCATCGTATGGCGGACCGGTGATGATTGACCAGGATGGCAACCGCATCATCTCTGGAAGTGAGTGGACTGACGAAGACGCCTACTGAGCGTCATCAAATGATATGAGTCGGTTTCTCGCCGACAAGTCAATCTTGCAAAACGAATGATGCACGATGATGGATTCACGCAAGCTTTTCATGATGATGCGGGCATCTCGCGACGGCCTTGGGTGAGCTGAAAAAGAGCGCCACGAGGACAAAACAAAACCTGTCTTGTTGCGGCGTTGGCGCATAAAAAGGACATCTCGCCTACGACTATTCCAGTCAAGACAGGCGTCTTATCATCTCTCCTTTGGACATGTTTGCTCAATACCTCTTTCCGTTCTGACTTTTATTCTTTTCTAACTGTTCATGTTACATTTCGTCGGGCCCGACGCCAGGTTCTGTATTCTTTTTCTTTTTTTTCGAGAGCCTGTCTTTTATGCAGCCTCCCCGGTACGAGAGCGAGGCTTTGCTGATAGGAATACTCGGTTGTGTGCCCAGGTTAATGAGGGATGTGCATCGAAAGGGGGCGAGGGCTATGGAAGGAAGGGTAGGGATGGGGGATGGATGGATGGAAGGCGTCCCGGATGGTTGGCGTTTAGTGTATATATGGATGGAGTGAGGTCGAGCTCCTCAGCTAGGTTCTTCAGCGATGCCAATTTCCTTGTTGCTACTTTTGACTTGTGTCTGTGATGTGGCGATAGCTTGCGAGTGTGATACAGTGTCTTATAGGCATAAACGAGCTGACGGGCTTTGGGCGTCCTACATTACAAGGATGCTCAGAAAGGCTTGAGCTAGAAACCGTTGTGCTTTGCTTCGCAATATGTCGAGAACACTCGTCAGCCGTCGATCCATAGATAGTCAAACGATTGGGTTGTCTCGGTGATCTCGTGTCACTTTTATGAAGCTTTGGGCAAGACGTGTGGGATTGCCTATTTAGGCAGCCTAGCGACACGCCGTTGGATGAATTCTCCGAAAGGGCTGTCTCGCGAATTAAGTGGGTGGAAACCAAGGTTTTTTGGCTCTTGGCCTGATGGAGCTCGCTGGATCTACCCTATAATTGGCAATATTTATTCTATCGCTAATCGTTTGAAATGATGTGATATATGATGCCGTCGGTAATATCAAGTCCATAGCGAGGCTCTGCTAGAGGTGTAACCTGTGGTGTTGGTGCTACCCCGGACCTGGCTGATGGAAACTCGGGCCATTAAGAGGTAGGATAATGGATGATGAGATTGATGTGGGTATAAGCATGGCCACATGGCAGTTGACCATGTACTGGTCTATGCACGTGTAAAAGGTATGACCTTGTAC
Source organism: Fusarium keratoplasticum (assembly GCF_025433545.1). Classification (NCBI taxonomy): domain Eukaryota; kingdom Fungi; phylum Ascomycota; class Sordariomycetes; order Hypocreales; family Nectriaceae; genus Fusarium; species Fusarium keratoplasticum. The sequence continues at coordinate 2,800,831 of NC_070534.1, forward strand.
AACGCAGAAGAGATGTATACTGAGTACGGAGCAGAGCTACAGTGGCAATGAAGACCAATAGGCTCTCACGCGAATAAGCAGTGCGTACTCTACGGCCATGGCAGCTATTCTTGGGTATAGACTTGGCTTTCAGCCTGACAAGACGTCAACGTTGCTTCTAGGCAAGTCATGTGTTTGACTCCGATAGGGCGCTAGAGGATACAGCTAGGTGATATACTGTCGGAGCGTTCCAGAATCCGGTGAGAGTGTCTCGCCCGAGTCCCGGCTTGGCGAGATGATCCCCCCGGAGGTGGGGCCGCTGAAGATCGGATCTCGCCCACTTCCCTCAAGCGAGTGCATACATAGCAGAAGCGAGGGAAGTGATTATAATAGACCTGCAGTAGCCTTGCATTTCGGGATATTCTTGCGACCATGCCAGCTGAGTTCAATTCGTTTCAGGATCCGCTGGCATCGCTAGTCAGTCATTTCCTCTTCAGCTCATTTCATTTCCCTTCACCGTTAATAGAACACAAGCCAGCCTTACCAGAGTGGGCAACGCTTGTTTTTGGTCCGCGTCGATTTTTTTCTGTCCCGTTTCTAAAGGACGACGCCACAACTGGGTCTGGCGCAGGGGGAGTTTTTTCGTTGCTTGTTTCCGTGCGACGGCTCAGGAGGGAGGTTACTCTGGATCATTACTTTTGACAGGCTTCTGATTGGGTGTCAATGTCTGTAGGGATGAAGTGGCTGGATGGAAAAGGAGGGAGTATGGAGTTGATTTGACATGTCGTGACGTTAATGAGTTCCATCAGAGGCTGTCAGCGACATGTCTGGGCCGTCCCCCTTCACATCATGGCTGAGTGTCTCATTAACGTTAAAACGCGTAAGTCGTTTGCTCTACTCACCTGGCGTAGTGCAACGCCAACACTCTCAACATCAGCTGTAGGGCAATCCAGACCACCTCCCGCTTTCAATATTGACCAGGGTATGAACCACCGCCTGGGGGCCCATCACCGTGGAGCACACTTGCAGCCGATCCTCCGGAATTTGAGACTTGGCGTCACGGGCGCTTGACTTTGAATAGACTTGCGGTCGTGTGCTGTCCAATGGGATGTGTACAATTCCAAATCGGTTATCCCGTTGGGCTTGTGATGGCCTCTTTTGAAGGGTCATGGTTGCAGATACGATATTACATGCAGACGCGGCACGACCAGGCCCTCTCCTTGAGAAGGGGATGCATCTTCAGTTCCTACGTGTCAATTGTCCATGGATACAGAGTGTGCTATTAGCTTCGCCGACTTGGTCCTCAGTGGTGATACTCACCTTGGACACAACCTCCTGCAATGAACTCGGCAGTTCTCAACACCATCATCACTTGAAGTTTCTCTGAGGGCAATCAGGCCAGAACGGTCGTGATGGGCTCACCAAACACCAAGCTAAGAGCGCTGGTAAAGATGGACGAGGCGTCAACGCCTGGCGCCTCGAACGGACTATCCGGCTCCACAACCGAGCTTTCCTCTTTGATCTACAGCTCAGTGATGCTAAACCACTTTGGCAGGCTCAAGGACCTTGTGCAGAGACAATGGTCCCCATATGGTCAGGGGTAGAGAAACACATGGCGTCCGGGCACCCATGTTCGTTTCGTTTCCTCGCTCCGTCCACGATCGAAGGGGGGCCAGGGGGCCTGGAACTGACGTGCCGAGAGTTCTCGGCGTCCGGGCTGCGGATGAAGGCCCAGATGTCGTGTATATATCAGTTGTTTCCTCTCCTTCAAGTTGAAGAGGATTTGATCTGGAACTCACACTTTCTTTCTCCATCTATTCTTTTCTATACGTTTTATTAGTCTTATTCTACACTCGCTATACACCTTATACTCAAGGATCTTTTATACACCATCGTTTACACTGACACTCGCTCATATCTCAACTTACATTCTATTCTACACTTGCAAAGACTCTTTTACACATCGACACTATGAAGCTTTCTACCATCGCGGTAGCCGCTCTCGCGGCCGCCCCCATCTCCGAGGTTGCTGCTCACCCAGGAATGGGAGACACCATCCGTGAGATCAAGCGCATCGCTGCTCGCACCACATGGGGTAGCAGCAACACTCAGAACAACAAATGGGGTAGTTCTGGCAGCTCGAGCAATGGCGGCAGCAGCTGGCCTGGTCAGAGCCAGAACAACGGCGGCCAGAACAGCTGGAACAGCGGAGGAAGCCAGAGCAGCGGTGGTAGCAGCTGGCCCAGCAGTGGCGGCAGCAGCAGCGGTAGCAGCCAGTCTGGCAACGGCTGGTCCGGCGATAGCTTCAACTCCAACCAGCTCCTCGGCGACCTCCGCACTCTCAGCGACAGCTCCCTCACCCGCGTCGGCAGCGACATCAAGAAGATCCTCCAGGGCAGCGGCAACCCCGAGAGCCGGGACCGCTACTTGGGAGTTCCCCCCATGAACACACCTCGTTGCAAGCGGGACACTTGCTGTGTGTGGAAGTACATCTCTGATGAGCTGCACACACTCTTCCAGGGTGACTCTGGTCGCTGCAGCAAGTGGGCTCGCTATGCTGTTCGCATGGGTTTCCACGATGCCGGCACATGGTCCACCAAGACCGCAGCCCAGGGCGGTGGTGCTGATGGTTCCATCATCCTGGCTGGTGAGCTCAGCCGTGGCGAGAACCTCGGTCTCCAGGACATGGGCAAGAAGTACCAGGAGGTGTACACAAAGTACCACGACAACCTCGGCTTCGACCAGGTCACCTACGCCGACCTCATTCAGATGGGAGCCAACATCGCCGCCGTGACATGCCCCCTCGGTCCCCGCGTGCGCTCCTTTGTCGGTCGTCAGGATAGCAAGAAGGCCAACCCCAACAACCTCCTCCCCAACGTCAATGGCAACGCTCTATACCTCATCAACCTCTTCAAAGACAAGACTATCGGCCCTGATGATCTGGTCGCCCTCATCGGCGCCCACACAACCTCTCAGCAGAACCACGTCAACACCGACCGTGCTGGTGATCCCCAGGACAGCACCCCCGGTGTGTGGGATGTCCTCTACTACAAGGAGACCATCGGAAACGCTCCCGACCGCGTCTACAAGTTCCAGAGTGACATTGCCCTCTCTAAGCACCCCCTGACCCAGCCCGCCTTTGAAGCCTTTGCCGGTGGAAACGGAGCCCAGCGTGCCTGGAACGTGGTAAGTTCAACTCTCCCTTCTCCTCAAGAACATCTCCTAACTTGTATAGGATTACGCCCGCGCCTACGTCCGCCTCAGCCTTCTCGGCGTCAACAACATCAACGACCTCACAGAGTGCACCAAGGTCCTGCCGCAGCCCATCGACGGCTACAAGCACCGCGACGGCAGCCGGTTCAGCAAGTGGCTCCAGAGCGATGACAATTCGTGGGACTCGAAGAAGATCTCGCAGGAGGTTGAGAACGGATACACCATCTCGACGCCCGACAACAAGATCCCTACCAAGCGTGGGCCCTGGCGCAAGTGGTGGTGATCTACAAGGTCACATCCATCATGATGTAAAGCACGGCGTTAGGGGTAGCAAGAGCAGGACAAGGGATACGGGACTTGGGCTTACACATATGCCTCTTCAAGGCACAATTAATCCATCCATTTAATTCTTCCTAATACAAGATTATCCTATACTTGTTGAGCGAATTGAGAGCCATGCATGATGAGTGAGTGAATCATTCAACTGATCTTCATAGCGCCATGATTAGCGGCCAAGAGAGAAAACTCTACCAAATGCACAATTCTACCCAAAACATTATCCCTCGGCTGTCCCGTTGACCTGCCCTCGTCTCTCCCCTCTAACCAACAAAGCAAGGCTCGTCCCTTCTCTCGTCCGGCATACACCTGCTCCAACAGCCGCCTGAATCGCCCTGATAGCATACGAATGAACCGTCAAGGACAGGAACTGGTTATCCTTGGCTTCTTCAAAGATCTCCTCCAACGCCCGCTGTTTCCTCTCGACATGCTCCTCCCTCGTCTCTGGCCCACTTCGCTTTCTAAAACCGTCATCCTCGGTGAGGCCTTCTTCGATCTTGTAGTTGGGATAGCTCTCCGATATCCAGGTGCGCGATCTTCGGAAGTCGCATGTGTGCATGGTGATGCGCTCTCGGAGCAGTTCTTTCACCACGGGCTGGAACTCGGCGGAGTGAGACAACATGAGTGAGGAAAAGACAAGAGATGTTGTTTGTAAGCAGCGAGCAAGAGGACTAGTGTAGAGAATCTCGGGGAGAGGTGCGCCGTCCATGTCTATGAGATTGGTCCAGAAGGTGTTGAGTTCAGCTGCTTGTTGAATGCCTACGTCGGTAAGAAAGGCGTCAAACCAAGTCTCTTTGTCGTTTCCATCCTGAAATGATACCTTGCTCTATGCGGCTGTCAGTATTTGGACCTGAAAGACATGGATCAACTCACATTCCAGGCCTCACTTCCCACCTCAGCATGGACCTTGTTGTGTACTCCAGTTCCATGGCGCGTCAGGTAGAGCAGCTTGTAGCAGACATTCTCGGGGCATGTCTCATTGAGCCATCTCACGTAGGCTGCCAGCCGAGCCCAGTCCCGCTGATCTGATGCGCTTGGATCATCGGAGGGATATTTCTGACCCGGGATGAGGCCCAGGCTGGGCTGAGTCGTGACCTTGCCTTGAGGATACTGGTGGGCGATATCCGCAATCTCAACAAAGATGCCGGGCTCGGCCTTGAAAGTCCAGGTGGTCATGCCTGCCTTGAGCGGGCAGTATCGCGGCTGGTGTGTTGAGTCAAGTTAGTTTATGGCTAGAATGCCATGGCGTTTGACTCAGATAATGACGTAGTTGTTCCGGCAAAATTGTCATCAGACTCGGACCCGGGGTGACTCCGCAAATGCGGGGCTCCCGAGCTGAGCGGCATCGGAGCTCCGGTTGGCTTCGGGGCCGGAAGTCGGTGTAAATGAATGTCTTGATTTGCTACTATTTCAAACGCCTAACAAAGGAAACCCAGTCTATATAAACGCAGTAGTTCCATCTAACACATCACATCCTCTCCTGTTCGCTCATAGCATTCTGCCCGAAGTCCCCAATCCCCGTTATTAATACGCCAACTTCTCAAGAGCCAAAGTGCTTGACAAAGCAGGGAGCTCTCAATACAATGCTTCCATCAAAATCGGCACGCTACCGCAGATCTCCTATCAATCCTCAGCGCAGAGATTGGAGCTGGTTCTCGGAATCCGTGTTGTAAATGCGCTGCATGCTCTGCTTGTTGATAATGGCAGACGGATGGAACACGTTAAAGATGACCGAGACGATTAGCATAAGCGTCGCGTCAAAGACGTAGATATAGGCCTCCTTGGCCATGAGCTCCCCGTCCTCACCCATGACATACTCGATGACCCTGAAGATGGACCGGACCATGATGAGCGCGCTGGACACGTAAAGGGCGATGAGGAGCTTCTTCCACGGCGAGTGAATCTTGAGGCTGGCCGATGTTGGTTCGTTATGGATTCGACGGTGGAAGACGATGGCGACGATCATGAAGACGCCGAAGAAGATGAGCTGGATGAAAAGACCGACAATGATGATTGTCTGTCCCCTATCGCGGGCTGACGAATCCTTGGCTCCTGCGAGCATACCGCCACCTGTGCCATTGTCAACCTCATTTCTGTACCACATTGTTCGTCTCGCACTCACCCATGCCCTGGGCAAGGATGGAGGCCACATCGCCAAACAGAAAGATCTTGGTCAGCCATTTGAGCCTGACCATGGAGTATTTATCAGCTTCGAGGAGCCGGATGAGTCGACCGAGGACCATGTAAATCGAAGCGGCGTAGAACGGGGGACCTAGAAGTAAAAGAAGGGCCTGGATGATGTAGGGACCCTTGGACCATTCTCCCGAGTCCTCGCTCGCGTTGACTGCTCTTCCTCCGTATCCGATTGCCTCAACTGTGTATTCAGGATTAGTTTGTTTGTCATGTGGATGTGGGTGTTCTTTTCGAGTTTTTACCTGCACAACCGACAACAAAGGGAATAAAGTACCAAGACCTCAGGCGTGCGACCTGATAAGCGTGGTAGAAACCGGATAGCCCAAAGGCGACAATGAAGATGATTGCCGCGGCCAAAGACGGGTCATACTGATAACGGTCGTTGGCCATGTTGAAGATTCGGTGTTTGGATTATGGGAATTGGTTTGTTGATGTTTTTGTGATTCAAAATCAAAGCTGATTGTTTGAATGTTGTTGTTTGTCCATGGGGAAGACGGCCTTGACTTAAATGCTTTCAACTCGACATCTTGATACTGACATCTCGCGAATAAAGGAGAGAAGCGAAAACGAGAATCGCCATCGTCACCTCTTGACGTAAGCAACACGAGCAAGAAGGCCGCCAAAGAAGCAACCTTAATGGTTTTAATTTCAGAAAATGCACCTCGTTTATCAAAGATATGTCTATATGAGCCGCGATCTAACTCTGTTTCAGCTAGATAGCCATGAATAAAAAAAAAAGTTTAGGAGGCTCAGCCTTGAAAATGGGGTTGCCTCGTTATCGGAAGTTAATGCGATTGATCAAGAGACAAGCTTAATGTTGGTCGAGACGAGATGGCCTTGAAGCGCTGGATCAAGCTGTGCACGGTTGAGGCTTGGCCTCCACAGTAACCGCTCCTCGTTTTCGCATCTCGATATTATTGGTCAGATCTCAACCAAAGGGCAATTCACTACGTCGCATGTGGCTTAGTAACACTCGCAAGGGTCTTGATCTCGTCTCGTCGGGTCTGTCGGGAGTTGCCCGTCTGCAACGGCCGACAACAAGTTCCCGCCGCGTCATCAACTGTGGCTTCTGGTGGGTGACGATGGTATGGAGAAGGGGGGTTCAAAGAAGCTTTTGACTCTATAGCCAAGATATACACTCCCGGCTAGACTTGCATACGCCCACTCTTTTTGACATCACATTGCCCATCACATCCCCATCAACCATGAAGCGGCTCGGGTATAAGAAATCCCGTAAGGGTTGTTTACGGTGTAAACAGCGAAGAGTCAAGGTTGGTAGTGTTCCCCTCGGGTCAGAATGTCCCACTCATTGTTTCTCAGTGTGACGAAAAGGTCCCCTGCACTGCGTGTTGCAGACACGGCGTGCCCTGCAGCCTCGAGGGGTCAGGCTCTGTTACCCCTGAGGTCCCATCGGGTCGAGACCGTGTGCCAGCTAGACAGGTGGGTAGACGCTCCCTTTCATGCAGATCTCAAGTACTGACAAGCCAGTAGCAACCGTCTTCCTCTAGGTCTTCTTCTGAGAGGAGCAAGGAGCAGAATACACCGCCCACATCTGACTTGTTTTCATGCTTTTCACATTTCCAATCCGAGGCCGCAAACAACCCACAAGATCCAGGTTGGATATCAGATATCGAACTAACACATCACTACACGGCCAACGCCCATCGGACTCTATACTCACCATGTTGCCACGCATACAACGCGCTCCAAAACGATGTCCCAAGAGAAGGCTTCTCCCATCCCTTTCTCCTCCACCAACTCCTCGCTTTCTCCGCCCTCCACCTAGCCTTCTTGAAACCAGAGTCTCGCAACAGATATCTCATCCAGGCCTCGCAGCACCAAGGCGTGGCCATCAGCACCATGAACTCGCTCTTGGCAAAGCCTCTGCCATCGAGTGAATTCCACGCCATGTATGCAACTTCGATCTTTGTCGCCATAAGCGCTTTTGGCACCTATCCCAGCTGCGATAGGTATCAAGAGTCTTTCCGTCCCATCGATGGCTTGGTCGACATATTCATCCTCATCCGCGGCATGAACATTCTCCTCCGCTCATCTGGTGAGGAGTTGCGAAGCGGACCCTTGAAGGGTTTACTGAGCGGGTGCAATTGTCCACCCTTTGAGAACATTGGCCGCCTTGATACGGTGGCTTCCAAGCTAGGAGATCTCCTACCAGCTGTACAAGACCAATTACCCTTGCTCGACACTGAAGATGGACAGCTCTGTGTAGACACCATCGCCGGGTTCATTGAAACCATCTCGATGGTCACCAGCAACCCCAAGTCGGCGCCAACACCCGAGCTGAGGGTCATCTTTGCCTGGCCCATGGGACTCTCAAGCACCTTTCTATCACTCTTGAGAAACTGCGAGCCACTGGCCCTGGCAATCCTTTCTTACTACTGCGTGCTGCTTCACTCGCGAGAACCAAAGTACTGGTTTCTCCAAGGCTGGACGAACGCGCTGATGAAGGTTGTGGTGGCAAAAGTGGTTGGTACACGGTGGGAGGGACTGATACAATGGCCATTGCAAGTGATGAGAGAAAATGAGACGGCTACGGGGACTGTAGAGGAGCACCCGGAGTCTCGCGCCGCCCAAGAGGTAACGTATCCCATATGTTGACCAGGAGCAGATGCTTCTGCTTTAAAGATAAGAGAGTTAGTTGCTATAGACAATGCCGCTATCGAATCCTCACTCTTCACGATTTTCCATCACGGAGAAAACTTGACTTACAGATCTGACACTATCATATCATATTAGAACTTTAATTGTCTGACAAAGAAAGGGACCAAAGGTTGAGCAAACTGACCAAGAGAAAGGGGTTATTATGGCCTGCCGCCTAATATGGAATTAAGCCCCAAATTCAGGCTTTGGTCGTTTGTTGCTTTGCGTGGCCGAACTTTAAACCTCATGATTGAAAAATCTAATGACCAAATCTATATTGCGGCGGCCCATAGGGCACGGTATATTTGTCTTGGAAAAATGGTGTATTATTGTCATTGATGTCATACAGGCTACAGGTCAAGGTCAGAGTACCCCACGCACCCGGAGAAACAATCAAGTCTTCTCCCCTAAATGAAAGTGTTGGCCTTGCCATCACAGATCCGTTCCATCTGCCAACACTTTGGTATTGCCTGTTCTGACCGCGCTTGTAGTTCTCGGCTCTTTAGCTCGTGCAGTGAAGGTGAAAATCCCCGAGCTTACAATACTAGATTTGAAATCAAGTCATATTCTATTTGGAATCACAGATGTCAAGAATCATGTGGCTTATTCAAAGGTGGTATCTCGTGTTTATCTTCTATTCGATATTGTGGAGGCGCGGATCGGGTCAAGATACTTCGGCCGACCGGTTCCTCGGACCATCCGATCAACAACCACAACACAGTCTGTGCCTAGAGCTGCCTCCTTATATATTGTATTGCGCGTGTTTAAAATAGCATGGTTGATAAATATATAAACCTAGCTCGTCTTGCAAACAATTCAATCTTCAATCCACACTTCACCTGCACTCGTCAACATACACAATCACAATTCAACAAACACCCACCAAACAATAGTCATCATGCCTTCCTACGCCATCACAGGAGCCTCCAAGGGCATCGGCTCCGAGTTCGTCCGCCAACTCTCCCAAGATCCCTCAAACACCGTCTTCGCCATCGTCCGCGACCCCGAGCTCCCCAAGCTCAAGCCCCTCGCCGAGCCCAGCAACGTCCACCTCATCAAGGGCGACGTTACGGATCCTACCTCCATCCTCGAGGCTGCGTCTCGTGTCTCAGCGCTCAGCGGCGGCAAGCTTGATGTGCTCATCCACAACTCCAACGCCAATGATATGGAGACCATTGCGTATTCGCCGACCCAGGTCCCCTTTGACGTTGATGCCACAAAGAAGTTTTTCGATCTTTCTTTCCACACTGCCATCTACGGTGGTCTCTGGACGACGAACGCCTTTCTCCCGCTCATTGAGAAGGGAACTGATAAGAAGATTATCCACATCTCGAGTGGCATGGCCGATATCGACCTCATCCGAAAGGCAGGCATCACCCATACCCTTGCCTACGCGGTTGCCAAGGCAGGCATGAACGTTCAGGTCGCCAAGTACGCCGCCGAGCTCGCCCCCAAGGGAATCAAGACGCTTGCCCTGAGCCCCGGATGGGTCGACACATATGAGGGACCCTGTAAGCTTCCCCCCGTCAGTTTACAAACCATTGCAAATATCTAATTTTTTTTTGTTAGTGCCAAAGCCTGCAGAGGTGGTCCAGATCGTCGAGGCCTTGAGGGCCCAGTTTGTCAAGGTTGCTCCAGAGCTCAACGGGCAGATCACTCCCGAGGAGAGTGTCACGAAGCAGCTCCAGGTTATCGCCAACTTGAACGAGGAGACGAGCGGCTCGTTCATGAGCCACCGGGGACTCGTGGGTCAATACTAGGAGCATGTACATAAGATCGTGTCAAGGCCTGAATCACAAAGGGACCACCTGTATAGACGGAGGAACTAGAAGGATATTAGTATGATTATTCGATAGGTTGTACATTGATAAATAGACATACACATTCATTAGGTCCCTTCATATCTTCCAAACCCATTCATCACCTCATTCCACCAAGCTTGATCAAAAACCTGGTTATGGGTGAGGAGTGGAACATCTGCCATCTCTTGTCTCAAGTCAACACCCCCCTCCCACATGTCGCTCTGCTCAACCACCACATCCTCGCCAACTTCCCATGGATCAACACCTGTAGAGTCCTTGATACGCTTATCGTAGCACTTGGCAAATAGCTTGACTCTAGAATGAAACACGTTGAATAGCTCCAACTCCTTGTCCGCCTCGGGGACGTTTCTCGCCGTCTTCTCTAGCCTATTTCTCACCTCAGATATGAGCTTGAGAAAGTTGCCCTCGGCGAGGATACCTCGCACCGCCGCCTGGTTAACCGGCTGATCCTTTTCGCCTAGGAGAGACTGGATAAGCGCCCAAGTGGTCTTGGCCAGAATCTCAAAAGTCGTCCAGACCCGGTCTAGCGTGACAAACGTGATTTGTCGAACCTCTGCCTCTGGGGTATTGATCAAGTTCTCGATTATTGATCTACTCAGTTTGAGAGCCCGCCACAGCATGGTGCTTCTTCTGGCAGCCGTGCTTTCGGAAACCCAGAGACTATCTACGAGGCAAAACCGCAGGGTGGACAACTCGGCGCATTCAATTTCCATTTGCAAGAAGCGCTCTGGATCGCAGTTAGTATGTTTAAATGAACGGGTTGGAATACCAACTCACCAACAGGCTTGGGACAACCAACGAGAGCTCTTGCTACTGAGCTCTTCAGCTCCTCGAGCTCACGAGTGTATCTAATGCTGAAGATTTGGGTAAGAACTTCAGCTCCGGCAGATTGAAACACGGTCTTGTGCGCATGGTGATCATCATCCACTTTGCTCATGAATGACTGTAAGCGAGCAAGTTGCCCAGCCCACGGGTCACTCAAACATGCTGTTGAAGCTGCCAGCTCCCGAGAACAATCCTCCACCTGCTTGCTGTGCGGGAGACCGACTGGTTTGTTCAGCATCAGTCTCAAGCTTTGGCACATGATGAGTTAATCCTTTGATCGACCAGGGGAAAGTGCACTGACCTTCCAGAGAGCCAAAATGTCCCGAGGACAGCATGTTGCTCCTCTATCGTCAAACCCGTCTTCTTGTCCAGATCCAAGTCGTACACCAGAGTTGTGCACAACTGGACAAACATCACAGCTTCTCGCTTCCCAATATGGAGAGGGTGGCGATACCACGCAGCATATACAAGAAGACCCTGCAAGAGATCCAAACTCCTCTCAGCATCGCGGATGATCTTTGAGGTGATCTGATCCATGATCTCGTTGTACAAGCGTTTGCGAAGAGGGTGTAGAAAGTCCATGGTAACTCCAAGGATGCAAAGGCAGAGAAAGGGGCTGTGGGCATGAATATCGATAGCCGACCTCTCAAGAGCAACGACAACGAATGGGAACTTTGACGTCCAGTTGGACTTGAAGTCGGCTATAAGAGATTCTGCCTCACTCGTGCCCACCAACTCGTGCAATACGGTAACTGGTGGTTCGTAAGGGGTAGCATCTTGAGTATCTGCCACAAGCTCACCCAAGGAATAGTCTTCAACTCTGTCGCCAGAAGACGCAGTAGAGGTTGAAGCAGTGCTAGTTTGAGGATCGTTCTGCTTGGTCAGGTGTGAGATCTGAGCCATGAGGCCATCAATCTTGCTTTCGAGAGCTTCCACTCGACTATCCCGAGTCAGCATTACCCATACCAATCACAAAGGTTAAAAACATACCCTGTAACTCTTTGTTTACGCCTCCTTTCGGGCATATTCTGATACTCGCAGTGCTTACCCAAACGGGAGCATCGCTCACACCGGCCGTTGGCATGAGGTGTACATTTCAGCTTAGCCGATGTGCATGGCACGCAAGCGCGACGCTTGGCGATCGAATCAGGAGCCATTGGGTCCTCTCTCTTTCTGGTAAAGTAGCAAAAGATGAAGCTGAAGTTGCACCCGTCGGCCGATCGAAGTAATGAAGGGATCGGGTCGGGTTGTTGGAGTATCCGACCCGAGCCGCGCTTGATATGTCAGCGCTTACATCCTCACCATTGGTCAGGTTGGTTGCCGACCCAGTGTAAGCAGACTGCATCGGCTCGTCGGAGCGCCCGAAGACCGATACAGATCCGTGTACTTGATGGCACCAGACCGACTCTAAAGGCATAGACAATTTGTCATCTAGATAGTTTTGTTTGAGATTGAAAGAATAATAATATGTAGTCGCTTGAATAATATCCGAATGCAAACTTGTAACTCCTTCCCGCGCTTTCACGCAGATTCACCCGGCTCCTACACACAGCTCCCGTCAAGCAATTCTCCACGGCCAGAAGCCAAACACCAACCACGCCGTCTCTTACAGAATTGCCAGCCCAACTCTAAGCAAGTTCAACAGGCTCCTTCTTGGGTGCATTGTCGGCAAGCTCCTGAGGCTTATCCTTGACCTCAGCCTCATGGATAGCAGGAGCCGCGTTCGGCAGAGTGTCAGAGTACGGTGCGCCAGCCTGCTGGCCAGGCTGCAAGGCTTCTTTGTTGTTGTTATCGTCGCGAGGTGTCGCTTCATACTCAGGAGGGCTGACATCTTGAGCCTTCTTCTTCTTCCTCATTCGGAGGAAGAGAAGAATCGCCACGGCGAAAAGGGCTATGGCGCCGACACCTCCGACCACACCACCGACGATGGCACCGGTGTTGGTCCCCGAACCGCCGTCAGAATCCTTGGCCTCGGTGGCGGCCGGAGCAGAACCCTTGGTAGCTGTGCTATCGCTGCCTTCAGTCGTTGACGCGGGCCCGTCCAGGCCCTGGAAGAGAGCGCTGACTTGTTCATCGTTCATGGTGAAGAATTTCCTGCTGTTCTTTTGGCCCTTGTACGTGAGGGCGGCGCTCATTGTAGTCGTGATGTCGACATCGTTGCACGCGTAATCGACCGTGTTTCCTTCCCACGAAACGGTGTTGCAGTACGGGAGGTCGGTGCCTGTGCTGTGTCTTGTTAGCCAACCATAATGAACTCGAGTGTGTGAGGGCCTCACCATTTCAGGATGTAGTTGTCAACCTCGCAGCCGTCGGTACATTTCCTCGAAGTATAGTACTCCTCGAAGTTGTAGCACGTAGAAAACCACTGGCATTCTCCCTCGCCGCAGCAGACGACTCGGTTGTGCTGTGGTGTCTGTTGAGAAGCTGGCGGGAAGAAATAGCAATAGTCCCCCAATGAACAGCCAAAGGTGGCACCAGGACGCTCAGAGATGAATCCGCAGATTTCGTCCGGCGCCCTGGTTACGGTGATCTTCTTATCTTCTCGTCGGTGAAGGTCGTCGAGTGAAGGGGCAGGCGTCTGCATTGAGCCATAGCTGGTTATGAAGCCCATGATGCCGATCGACCTGATGGTAGGAATTGAGTTGTGTGAGTGGCTGAAATTAAGTCACAAGTCGTCACGATTGAGTACGATCAGGTATCAGGCATCCAGACAATCCTGATGTCCCGGGTGAGAAGCGAGAAGCTCAAGAGATGATGGATAATATTGAGTGCTGAGGGTGTCATACAACTGTGGACGAACCACACAAACTTGCAGGAAAAGAAGAATCAAGCCCTCAACAGTATCAAAGACAAGAAGCGAGGGCAGAAAAAAGAGTATAAAAGGTTCCAGAAATATGAGCAGTCCCATCGACTTGGTCAGCACAGCCCGCCACTCCTTGAGCCAACCTCGCAGAGAAGAAAACCAGGCCACCCCCATGCAGCATAGCCCTATAAGGCTCCAGAGACACAGATTTGATACGGCGACATGTCGGAGCTGAGCAGGTATGCCTCCATCGCGACGCCCGAACCCCTGTTGTGTGATTGCCGTTTTAGGTTGAATTCTGCGCTCAGGATCAAGCCAGCATAAGCAGACGCACGAATCAGCTTGGCGTATGCAGGGTGTAAGGCAGGACGTTGCTTTAAACAATTGGACGACGTAGGATATTCTCTGCTCGAGATAAAACTGGTGCTTATTCTTGGCGTGCCATTCTCTCGTGTTGTTCATCGGAGCTGAAAATGTTTGACCATTAATGCTCGCAAAAGTTCCACTCATGACGCCGTATCTCGCTGTCCGTTCCCTCTTGGATCACACTCCGCTCAGCCATGAGCTCCTCTCGGATCTTCTTGGCATCTGCCAGGGTGATGGGGAAACCCATGTTGTTGATAACCATCTCTGTCACCTCCGGCGGCAGCTTGCCTAGTCGGTCCCCGGGTATTGTCTTCTCGCTCCACCAATGCTGCTGCTGAGGCGGCACATTGGCTGTCGAGATGATGGGCATGACAGGGTCGATGAGGAATAGAGCCAAGATCTTGCGGTGGCCAGGCCGCGTTTTGTCAGCTAGCTCGAAGGGGCTGACGTGGTGTTGGTACAAGTTGGGAAAGAAGAGCATGCGGTCCTGGCGTGTGAGTACGCTTCCAATGTTCTGTACAGTGTCTCCGTGCGAGTCAATGTCAAAGGTGCGCATAATAGAGCGATGGTCGTCCTGTTCGTAGCTAAGCTCCATCATGAGGTCATCCTCATTGGCAATCGTGCGAAAGTCGAGTTGACAGTCAGTGATGTTGTCGCAGTCATAGTAGTAGAGAGCAGTTGCGCAAATGTGCTCATTTAGCTGGCCCTCAATGTGCCAAGAGCCACCGTCGTACTTGGGCTTCTCGGGAGTGAGGTGGATGTTGGCAAGCTTGACAATGACCTGGGCGCGAGATGCGCCTCCAAAGAACCCAGAAGCTTTTAGGTCGCTGGTCTTGAGCTTGAAGAGGTCATTCAAATCCTTCTTGGGCTGTGGCTGATAGATCGGATGTTTAGAGTTGTACCATTCTCTGTCAAGTCTTTCACGCTCCGAGCCTTCATACCATTCCTCGTCTTCTTCATCCTCTTCCCGAGGCTGCTCGCCTTCGTTCAGCGGCCGCATCAGAGGGGAGCAGTAAGAGTACTCCCCGGCACTGCATTCATCAGCCTGGCAGTCAGTACCGACGCGGGTAGCCTCAACACGTTGGACTTTATATTCCTCATGCCATTTGTAGATGACGTCCCAGGCAGGTAGAGATTTTGCAATGATTTGTTCGATGATGGGGTAAAGAGCAGCATGCTGGACAGGGTGCAGGTTGTTGATGTAGCTATCGATACGTGGGTGCTCGCCGGTCAAATCAATGTCGCAGGGAAGCCATTGAAAGCGAGTTGAAGAGATAGCGGTCGGGCGATTGTAATACCTGTAGCTGGTTCGGGACTCTGACTTGGGCCTCTCGGGCGGCGCGGGGAGCACATCGCCCATTCCACAATGCTCGAGACAATTCTCGACATTGATGCGCTTGTCGGAGAGGATGTGCGAGCGTCTATAAATGAAGGGCCAAAGCGAGGGATGAACGAGATCGAGGACCTTTTCATCACTTCCGGGATGCCAGTCCTTGTGCTTGTCGGGGACGTTTTCGAGAGGAGCGACAGCAGCCTTGAGGGCCTCTCGGAGCTCCTCAGGAATGAGCTTGTCGGACTTGATGGCGGCTGAGCTGTAGTCCATGACGGGGATGAGACCCGTCTCTTGATAGAACTTGGCCTTTTCGCGCAGCTCCAGGATACACTGCCAAGCTTGTCAGTCATGTCTACCACCCTTCAATATCAAAGCCAGCACTTACAGCGTCGGCCATTGCCTCGGAAAAACTGGCATGCTCGTGAAACTCGGTCCAAGGCATCTCAAGGACTTCTTTGGCCCATCTTGCAGAAATCTCGGGGTCCTGGACCTTGATCCACCACTCTGGCTTGTTGGTGATGTCCTCAATGAACTTGAGCATGCATCTCTCGCGGATGGTGAGAGTAACAGCACACCAAGTGTGGTCACCCACAAGACCCGGAAAGACCTCCTTATCTAGAGGTGTGTAGTTGTGAAGCAGTCCGAGGCCAATGACGGCAATCTTCTCGTCGCTGGACATGATGAAATATGGCAATGGAAGCTCAATTGATAATTTTGATTGAGTTGATTAGAGAAGAATCGACCAGCAAAGGGGTCTTTATGTAAACTCCAGAGATGTCGTTGAGAGGCGTTGAAACGCGGTGAGAGCTGGAGGATGGATTCCGACCAACAAGGCACCAGCGTCCACTCAGAGTTCAGCTCAAGCCCCATGCCCGCTGAGCTATGGCTGTGAGGCCCACTGGGCCTGCTCGGCGCTTGCCAGAAGCAGGAGGGCGTCACCATGAAATTGAGGGGAGAGATTAGGCATGCGGAGCGCGACGGGAGTTCACGGCTGAGGGTGAGGACGCGATGAGGTCGTCACGCGAATCACGCGAAGTCACGTTACCAGCTAGGCCTGCTGCTGCCTCTGGGGCAAGGCAGCAACTCGGGTCTCGTCTCCATAGGTAGCTAGTAGACCTTGATGACTCGGCCCAGGGACTCACAGATGGGGAAAACTTGAGCTAAATGGAAGGACATGGCAATGTCGGTGAACAACTCAACATCCATGCATATTTCGCTCAGCGGACAGCTAATCCTCCAGCTTCATCACGGCACATTGTTCCTCCGTCCCGCCAAGCCTCGTCAGCAGATTTCCGCCATGGGAGATGGACAAATGGGACGAGATCAAATGCATCATTACCTTGCCTCGGGATCCTTTGCGCGACCCCGTGTTGGTCGTGTCACAATTTCGTGTGTTGGCTCGCTTCCCCAGGTTTTTCTCCTCGCGGCTCTTGACACGGGAGTAGATGCGCCGATGAGATACAGGAGATGCTGTGGGCCCGAGGCTCAGGAGTGTGTTTTCCGGGGGCGTGTTAGACAATCAGCAGATGTTGAGCTATTACCTGTTGTGGTGATTTTAATGAGAGACTTCTTTTTACTCGGGACTAGATGCCGATAATGAGAGCCCCTGAAGCTCTCAAATCTTGTCTCTGTTGCTCATAAATGTGAATGGCTTCCATCAACTTTCCTCTCCTCAACAACTCATCATTTACACAGCCGGGAAATCCTCGTCCAAAAGGGGATAAACACCATTCCCCCCTTCCCTTGAGCAACTGCCTTGACCCCCCCTTGTACCGAGGTTTCTGCCCTGGCTCATCTCATTTTCTCCTCGTCTCCGACCTTGCACCCCACGCGCGAACGAATCATATCCACAAGCCTACCGAGGCACGGCGCGGCTTTTTCTCTTTTCTCTCTCGTAAAGTCTAGACAGTCCCCGTCCCGGACCGGGGTTCTTCACCTGCGGCCTCGGCCACCTCTGCGATCTTTTTTTATCAGCTCAGCAGCTCCCACTCCCACTAGTTATCAATCAGTGGATGAGGTCAGTCTCCTCCACCCCCCACGACTTCTCTCTAGTGCTGCGGGCCGGTTCAAGTACATGTACTGTACCAAGCCAGGTTCTTGGGACCACTAGCACTGCTACCGTCGAAACAATTACGGATTTATTTTTTGTATGAGGCCATTGATTCCTCCTTGAACCCTATTGTGTCATTTTTCTTTTTCTTGCCTCCTTCACCTTCCATGCTCACCGTGAGCTTCTCTTTTCCAAACCACCCGCCGCCATGACCGAGACCGCCGTCGAGTCCCCCGCCGAGGCCATCGCCGTGCCTTCGGCGGAGCCCGTTGTCGCCGATGCACCTCCGGCAGCCGACCCCGTCGAGAAGAAGGCCAACGGCAAAGCCACAACACCCAAAACCGCCGCCGCCGTGACCTCGAGCCCTCTCAGCCGTCTCGCCGCGACGCCCTCGGCCCTCGATGATGTTATACGCCATATCCATCGCTGCATCCGCACGCGCGGCGGCACCGACTGCGTCCTGCTCTTCACCACCTACTCTGCCCGTCTCGTTGGAGCCCTCCTGAACCTCCTGGGCCGGACTACTCTCCGCCACTCGGCCCGCAAGCTGGTCGAGCTGGCTTTCAAGCTGCCGCCCTCGAGCACTGTCGTCCTGTCCACCGCGACCGCGCCGCCGCTGGCCACCCTTGCGCTCAACCTCTCCAAGCGCATCCAAGGCTTCACCGACATGCTGGGCGAATGGCGCACCATGAACCGTCTATGGGGTATCTTTGCCACATACCTGGGGCTTAGGGACCTCATCCTGCGCATTCGAGGCAAGAAGCTGGACGAGAACGGCGAAAAGGTGCCTCCTCCCAGCCGATTCAACACCATTATCGAGCTTATTCAGTACACCCTCCTTATCGGATACCACTTTGGCGAGGCCAGCTGGCTGCTCACCGCCAAGGGCGCCACCAACCTGTCGCAAAAGACGGGTGGCAAGCTCGCCATCTGGGGCGCGCGTTCGTGGAGCACCTGGGTCTTCCTAGAGCTGTTCCGTTTGCTGGTCGAACGCGCGCGCAGGACGCCCACAGGCGACGTCGCCGCCGAGGAGGAGTGGCAGACTAACTGGAAGGCCGACTTTGTGGGAACCCTGCCCTGGGCGCCCCTGTCGGTCCATTGGAGCACCGAGGGCGGCCTGCTCCCCGAGCTTGCCATTGCCGCTCTCGCGACTTGGCCCGCGACCGTCAACATCAAGAACCTGTGGCGCCAGACTGCCTAAGTAGGCAGTCGGATTTTGCAAATAACATGGTGGCATCATGGACACAACGAGAATAGACCACTGGCACGGTGGTGTGTCAGGAAAGAGAAGGATCACCGCACTAGACTTGACTTCTGGAGCTGGGGAAATTGTTGGTATCGGCGCTTCAGGGGCAGCAACAAAGAGCACTTGAAGGGATTGATTGGCTTCTCATCTGGAAAAATGGCGATGACACATGCCGCCATTGGGCCATGATGCGATACTGGGGGTCATATGGAGGGTATTATATATATAAATGGGCGCTTAGAGATACCTCCTCGGTAGAATAAACCTATGCTTTCGTGTACTTGTGAGTTGAGCAGCCAAAACATCAAGATATGCCCTCTAGACACATCTCCCGCTCACATGGGCAGCCTCATAATCTCCTCCTTTGTCCAATACCTCCTCATATTCTCCGCTCCCAGCGTCTTGACCTCCTCGTCCAGATGCTTCCACAGCACCTCTCCCCACCCCTCCATCTTTTCCTTGAGTACGTCCATCTCAAAGTCGACCTCGCCGGCCCTGCACTGCCGCAGGTACTCTGCAAAGACATCGAGGCCCGCGTGGATCTGCTTGTGCTGGCGCAGGAGCTCGGCCCGCCCGCCGCGGAACTCAGGCATCTTCTTGGCCAGCACGGGGAACACGTACGTCTCCTCGATGCCGTGGTGCGCTGTGAGATGGTCGGCAAACTGGATGCCCTCGAGGAGAAACTGCTTAAGCGACATGCCCTGTGGCCGCTTGTTGGTTGTGCATGCTCCCCAGAGGAGATTCCATGAGCGGCGGAAGTGGTCATGCTAGGAGTTGTTAGTTGCATTTCAATATGGTTAGAAACCTGTCTCACAAAGTAGTCCATCTTCACAGCAAGACGGTTATAAATCTTAAAGTCCCGGTCTGACAGAGGTGGCAGCTCCTCTACCACAGTCTCTGTCTTCTCCTCAACAGCCTTTGTCGGCTCCTCGGGGGTGGGGTTTGATGTCGACATTGCAGCTTGGTGATATGTTCGTAATGGGAAAGAAGGTACGAAAAGACTTGTCTTGGCTGGTGTAACAAATTTCGATAGAGTAAAAGAAGTAGCTAGTCGTTCTGTATGTCTTTTGAATATGCTCTCGTAAACTGGTCTTACACGATATCGCTGCAGCATCAGCCTCATTGCAGACCCAACTTGAAGAGGGAAAAAACTCGAGGAAAAAAGAGACCCAGGGACTGGATCTCACTAAAAAAAAAAGGCCCAAGGCAAGACTCCGCAACGCCCTCCCGGGCTCTCAAAGAACCGTGATCTCCCCGAACCCTTTACCCCTTGGACCACTCAGGAGCCTCCCATTGCCATTCGGATTGGAAATAGCTGACTGAGCCCGACTACCCGCGCGCGAACTGAGTAATCTCCGGGTCGTCGCCGCGCGGGACGCTCGTCTCGGTGTGCTTGGCAAAGTCCGAAATGCCATGCTCGGGGAGTTTTTAGATGGACGGGGCATTCCAATTCCTATCCGGCCGGATCTTGATGAGGCATGTATCTGACTCGTAGAGCTACCAGGTACCTACTTATTATACATGTCGCCCTATCCGTGCATCACTGCAGCGGCGTTGCTTTTCCGAGTACTCGGCAAGAAGACCGACCCCATCTCGCTCTTCATTTCCAAGTCAGGATCGAGTCTAACAAGATTAGAACGCGCTTATCTTGTTTTAAGCGTTGTTATAGCCGCTGATCAGTCCTAGCTAGAATCATAGCATGTTTGTGGTGGAGTGCCGCGGATGGCCATCTTTAGCCACTTGATAGCCAGGCATCTCTCTACCAGCCACTTCTGTAAAGACGTCAGTACCAAAGCCAATAGCATCTCATGGAGTGGCCTGTTTATAGTTTCCTTTCCATTGTTAATATTGTTTGTCGTGACAGGATACCAAAACCTAGTCAATCATTTACATCCAAGAGACTGGTCCAACTTACAACTCCGATGTTTCCAACCTCATAACTGTGGGCAAGTTCGTATCATGCCACTCAGCCTTACACAATTTGGAACATCATTCATAGGAAAGCAGCATCTCTCACACCAACCCGATGCTATTCAGTTCATGGCATTGTTGCCTACATACTATCTCTCTTCCATCCAATCTCAATGGCTCGATAGTCCCGCCAACTTTTCACAACATAGCACAAGCATGAGACTGACGAGTTCTATGGATCCTTATTCCGTTTCGACCTAATGACACGTAGCGAGTGCTCCCGCATCCTCGCCCCTTTTCATTAAAAGCAACCATCCCATGCAAAATGCAAACGATCAAGACGCCTCATCTCGTTCATTCTTCCCATCTTAACCTCGGACAGCCGCACCCAGCGCGCCACCCGTGAACTGCGTTCCACCAGCTTGTCGCTGCGTGTTGCCGCCCGCCCGTGCTCCTCCTCGGCCCTGTCGTTGTCCTGTCCTCTGTCCTCCTCGGCCTCGGCCGCCTTGTCGCTCAAAGGCGTTTGAGGTACCCTGTGTTCGCTGCTCCAGAGTTCGCTCGTTGGTCTCGATAAGTGCGCTGGCCTTGTCTGACAGGGCAAGAGCCAGGGACTGGAGCCGGCTGAGCTCGACACCCTTGCGGAAGATGACAGTAGAGGTGACCTGGTCGAGGGAGGCGGAAAGCTCCTCGTGGCTGATCATCTTGCTGACAACGGCCGAAATCTTGGTAACATCAAGCTCAAACATGGCGCTGAGGGTCTCGATGGAGAGGGTGTCGTAGAAGGGGGCGTAGGTGAAGAGGTAGGTTCGCAGACCCTCCTCCTGGATCTGCTTGGAGAGCATGGCCTTGATCTCCTCGGCGCTGGGCATGAGGTCCCAGATCTTGATGCTGTGGATGAAGCTGATTGACTTCTTCCACTCACCAGCAGCCAGAGCCTTGGACGCCTGCATCACATGGTCTCGTGTGTTCTCGGGAGGACCAGTGAAGATTTGCCTCTCGTGATACTCGAGCATGCGGCGGTAGGTCTTGCTGATGACTCTCTTCTTAACATCCGGTGAAGAACCGGTCTGGGCCAGCAGAGGAATCTCGAGAAGCATGCTGCAGGTCAGGTAGACACACTCGAGGAGCTCAAGGTTGATGTGCATGTGGAAGGGCAGTTGTCGCTGCTTCTCGAGGCGCTCCTGCTCGGGAGACACCTGGTTGTATCGCTGCATCATGACACCCTGGGCGAGCAACTCCTTCTGACGGCCGCTGCCGCAAATTTCTTGCAGAGTGTTCTGGGCATCATAGACAAGACCCTTGCGGAAAGCGCAGAGACCAACTTGGACCAGAGTTCGGTTGTACAGGATCTGGCTCTGGACGTCAAAGTTGGGGATGTTCTCCTGCAGATGCGACATCAACATCATGTCACGGGCCTTGTAGTACTCGCCGTGGAGGGCGAGGAAGTAAACCTGGCACAGCATGGCTCGGGCACGGATAATACCGTCGCTGTTGCTGAACAGGTAGTTGCAGAGAACATTGACGAGGTTGCCAGCGTTCTGGGCCTGGTCGCGGGGAGTGATGACAGACTCGACGGAGTCGCCAACAGTCTTCCAGCAGTTCTCCTCGAAAGTCTTGACAACCTGGGCGGGCTAATAGGGAGTCAGCACAAAATCAAAACAGTGGCCGTAAGTTTACGTACCTTGAAGTAAACGTGTTCCAATCGGCGCATCACAATTCGGTTCACGCTATCTTGAGGAGTTTCCAGGGAGTCGTCCTTTCGGATGTACTCATAGTAGAGGAGGCCGCGGAAGATGATGTTGTAGAGGGCACCCTCGTCTTGCAACCGCTCGATGTACTCGGAGGTGTGGGGGTCGATGCTCTGAAGAGAGCGAACGAGCTCATCGTCAAGTCGCTCAATGTAAGAGACGATGCTGCCGGGAACCTTGATGTGCTTCTCACCAGCCTGGAGAGTAGGGGGCTTCTCGTCATCATCCCACTCCTCGGCGTTCTCAACGACAACGTAGTCACGGTTCTCCTCGAGGACCTGGAGGAGGCTCGAGAGTTCCTTCTCGGCAGCCTTCCAGTGCTCAAGAGGCATGGCAGAAGCACCGCCAGAGCCAAGGTCGAATCGGGCAGAGACAAGAGTGAGGAGGAGGCGGATCTTCTGGTAAGGGGTGTTGGCGATCTCGTGCAGCTTCTCCATAACCTTAATCTGCTCAGCACGATCGGTGTTCTTCTTTCCTCGGGACTCCATGATGGTTCGAAGGTGCTTGAAGATGCTCTCGGGAGTGTACTGGAGTGTGCGGCCACCCTTGCCGACGGTAGCAAAACCCTCATCGTCAGCCTCTTCAGTAGGAGCAGCCTCAACCTGGAGAGAGACCTTCTTGGCCTTGACGGGAGCAGCCACAACCTCCTCCTCGGATGACTCCATGAAGCCATCCTTGTCCTCTCGGTAAGAGTCAATCTGGCTCTGGTACTCCTTGTTGGTCTTCTTGATCTTTTGCTTGACGGCGTTGAGGGCTCGGGCCTGGGTGGCGTTCATCTTCTTGGGGGTGACCTTCGCCTTGGCCAGTGACTCATTCATGAAGTCCTCGAGCTCAGCGAGAATTCGGATGTAGGGCTTGGGGGGTTTGCTGCCGGGCAGCTTGGTAACCTGGCGGTTGAGCTTGTCATATTCTGCATGTTGCTGTCAGTATTCATGTTTGCGAGATGGGTTCGATGATTTCTCGTCATGTCGTACCGGCAGAGATGAGGGTCCAGTCGCCGTTCTTTTGGCCGTTCTCGATCTGCTTGATGGATGCCTCCAGCTCGTCCAGGCGCTTGTCCTTGGCACTCTTGACCTTGCCTCGGTGCTCGTCATCACTCTCATCGCTATCCGAGTCGGATTGTCCGACCAGGAAAGCACTGGCACCCGTCTTCTTCACGCCGCCATCGTCGGAATCATCGCTGTCGCTGTCTTCTTGGGAGGATTCCTCCTGGGAGTCCTCCTGCTCCTCCTCCTCTTCCTCCTCCTCGGAGTAGAGCTCCTCCTCGTCGCTGGAGCTGTCGGTGGAGCTGTCGTCGCCGCCGCGGAAGAATCGAGACATGTTGGGCGAGTTTCTTTGACGCTGAGCCTTGTCTGGTGAGGGTCAGGTTCGCGAGGTGCGTGCGCGGGGTTGTTTCGACGGAACGAAAATTGTTGATTGTGGGAGGTGGGGGCGTGCACCGGGGCTTAACGATACGGCGACTCGCGAGTCACAAGCCTCTCTGCTATCGATAAGCGGGCGGAAAAATCGGCAAGTCATACGTGCACCGCCGGCGGTGCAAATAAGGTCACGTGATATATCGCACCGCCGGCGGTGCAAATAAGATCTGTTATGTAAGACCGACTTATATGTGTGTGATCAAGAGATATCCCTCCCTCATCTATTAAGAGAGCATCTATTCGTGCAATTGAAGAGATTACGAGGCCTTCTATGTATACAGATATTCAGGATACAACGTAATCTATTAGCCACGCGCCAATCTGCCTTGGGCTGTGAACAATATGTGATGCCCTCACCTGCACAACTGAATAGCACGGTTATGAAGTGAATCACTTCAATACTTCTAATATATAAAAAGCAGGCTTTTTTCCTATTGAAGGAGACTTTCATCCTCTCTCAAATAACATCGCGAAGATGAATAACCGGAATCACAACCAACGTCAGACCCCTCAGGACTTCCCTATCTTCGTTGATAGCATATCAACACCGGCCGGGGGCAGTATATCCAATAAATACAAATATCCCAGCTACTTTTGCATATTATTACTGGTAACCAGCAGCAAGAGCAACGCCCTAATAATCCTCACCCGGGAGCCCAGCCTCTGCAGATGCATTATTGGTGGGCTCAACATACATTGCCGAATGACCCTACCACATCTAATGCTCTGTATGCCCAGAATCCCCAAGCCCTTGTGAGAGCGCAGAATACTCAGTATCCTCCTCAAGGTGCGCCTATCGCTGTGCTATCACGCCCATGGGGATATCAGGTTGAGGGAGAGTGGCATGTTGCGTATTGGAATCAGCAGCTGCAGCAACAACAACAGAGGGTTAACCCTGATATTAACCCCCCCATTGGAGTACACATACCCTTCAGGCCAGAGATCAGGTATATCGGAATTAGCCCGTAATCATCCCGGGCACAGTTTGGCCCTCGCCGGCGGTGGGGATGACTACCTATCAGCCAACCGTCACAGCATTAGAGAATGCAGGGATTCACATTGCGGATATTGATCAGAATGGCTATGTGCAGTGGTATTGGCAAGGAAGGCAGTAATTTATGTAGGGATAGTTATTTTCTTATATAGATAATTGAAGGCTACCAGGCCCATATTACACAATCATTTAACTCACCCATAGCTCAACCAAAATAAGCCATTAGGTTATATATGATATACTCGGAAATTTGCCTTTTCTTTCTCTTTCAAATAGTATATACTAATTATATCTCATATTAATTTTACAAATGTTAGTGGGGGGGGGTTCCCGCCTCTATACCAATCCTCCTGTAATTCACGATCCCTTTCAGCAGCATCCCAGATATGCTGCATCCCTCGCCGCTGTAGAAAGGGCTCCTGTGCCATCTCTTTCTCTACATTAGATTCAACCCGCTCAGTCTCAGCCTTATCCCAATCAAGATAACTCATCATCTCCTCCTTAGTCCAGTCCCTAATGCCATTTCCCTCCTTGCAATGCCTCCCCCATTTGCTTATAGTCAAGGCACCAGTTATACTCAGCTTTAGAGTAACGTGTAGGCAGCTTCATAGCCTTCCTAAATTGCTGGTTGGTCTTGACCATTCCCCGAGGCAACGTAGCATACCAGGCCTCTCGTGCTTCCTTATATCGTTGGAAGATAGCACGAGGATCATCAGCTCGCAATGCAGGCGCGGCTGGGGTAGCCATTGGCATAGCTGCCGGGGGAGATAATACCCGAGTTGTCGTGTGTGTTGATATATGTGTTGTTGTAATGGTCTCGGATATAATAGAGGCGCCTGATGGGGATAACGGGGATAAAGAGCGGGTCACAGAGCGAGAAGATATATGCGTTATTATCTGCGTGGTCGTAGAAGTCTGGACTGGAGCCGCCGGTGGAGCTGTTAATAGATCCTCGTAGCGCAAGGGGCAAGCCTTTGAGGTCATCTTATGGCCAAGCTCATGACATCTCGAACACTTTGGTTGTGCCCTTGGCTGTGATGCCCTCTCAACGAGCTCAAATGTACTGGGCTCACGCTGTGTGCTCGTTGCCGGCAGCGTTGAATTAGCCGCTAGGCGATCAAATAACTTGAGGCTCGATGAGAAGCTGGGGGATCCCTGAGCGCTGGAGGTGCCAATGTGTGTGGAAATGGTGTAGTTGAAGGGGCTCATTTCGCACTAGCAATAGCTGAAGGGTATGAGCACAAGGCAGACCAAGAGTCCTCGTGAATACGCCTGTACACGCGGGATATGCTTTTTAATAGTCGTTCCCGCTGAGAGTCAACCTTGTGTAAGGCTTCATGTGAGATCCAGCCACGGATATGGCTATATAATACCCCTGATAGCTGAAGAGGCGTGCTTGTGTGCTGCTTGGCCTGAAGTGCCTCGAGTTCGGCAAGCTGATTTGACAGCACAAGCTTGAGGATCCTCCAGGCTCCAAAGAGGTCAGCTTGCGAGGTCTTCAGGTGTGATTTAACAAGCTTATGAATACCCTCACAACGTGACGTAACATATTGCTTAAAGTGGAGGTATTGATCAACCCACGCCTTGACAAATCGCTCCTTGTAGGGATCCAGCCAGGTCTGGATAAGGTAGCCCACCTCATTGATATGCTTCGGGATGTAGAGCTCCTTAAGCTTTTTGAGGTTCTCGTCGTAAATATCCTCTGTTGCTGAGGCAACAAGCTTATGCCAGAGGGCAAAGAACTCATTCCACTCCTCGAGCCCCTTAGGGTTGCTTTTATCTTGAGTGAATGCAGGCATACAATAACTCAAGACAGCTTTATTAATATGCCATAAGCATAATAGCGAGATTGACTCAGGGAAGCATGAATGAGAAGCAATTGCATTCATACAAGCTAGGCAGCGATCTGTGAGTATCACAGATGGAAGAGCCACCTTATGAAGCTCGTATATGCTCCGTAGATGTGCGAGGGCCCAGGTATAGTCATCTTCTTCCTCGCCACTGAGGAATGCAAATGCAACGCAGAAAGTTCGTTGACAGGCATCCACAGCAACTATCTCGAGAAGAGGCATCTTATACTTATTGGTCTTATACGTACAGTCCATTATAAGCACCTCGGGATAAGATTGAAGGTACCCCAGTGACTTTGGATGTGCAAATATTGCTGCCGTAACTCGACTATCATTATCGAGACGAAGACGACTCCAGAAGCCCTCGCTCTCGAGCTCATTGGCAAGGGCACGTATGTTGCTTTGGCCCTGAGCGAGGTCTCGCTTACCCCGTGCAATGCAATTATAGATATCCTGCTGTGTAGCAAGTGTATCTGAATTGATGCGTAGGTAGGACCTAATCTCCCTTGGTTCAACGCCGGCCCCGTGAAGCCGTTGAACCATTGATTCGTCTTGCCGGGATAATTGACGAAGCGTTGGATGTGCCACTTGACTGAAGCTTGGCTCATGATTATGCTTATCAAAAGCCAGCCTCGGGACGATGCCTCAGACTCCAAATACCGCCGCAGAGGCTCTCCTTTGCTATGACAGAGAAGCGGCATCCCGTACGGCGCGTTATGGTCTGCCGCCGTTGCTGCTTTGGGTCCTTGGGGGCAGGAGTGCGCCCTGCTCCACGGTCACAGTTGAAGATAACTACGCATCTTCCATTGGGAGTCTTCCTTGATCTCCCAGTCACAAAGGCATAGCCTCGCGGCGCAGCCCAGGCATTGATCGCGGTGCGTAGGTCCTCGCGGCTGTGATATTCGCCCTCGGGGGGGAGGGCATCATCGGGGAAGGAGCGAGAAGCCGCAATTGGATCCATTGGAGCAGGGGAAAGGGATTGTAGATAGAATTGATAATGTAGAAGCTGCTGGTCATTGAATTGGGGCGATAGAAGCTGTTGATGATTAAATTGAGGGCCTTATTCGAAGGGTGTTATCCCTGTTCAATAAGACCACGTTGCCCTTATTTGCACCGCCGGCGGTGCGATATATCACGTGACCTTATTTGCACCGCCGGCGGTGCACGTATGACTTGCCGAAAAATCAGATTGATTATGTCAGCGCAACCCACAACTTAGAGATCGAGTCATTGCAGAGTCATAGGGGGCGACAGTGAGTCTTCAGGGTCTTTCAGGGCATTACAGCGCCTACGAGTCACTGAAGGTGCCCTGTGGCAGACCTTTTGCCCGTGGCCGGAATACGATCGGCTACCGAAGTACGTACATTTCTTTCCCGAACTGGTGGCCGCACCTTGCCTCGTCGAACCGGCGTGCCCTTCTTCGGTCCCCGGCTCCGTAGCAAGAAATTCGAGGTCCGGCAAACCAGTGAGTGCTTCGGCTTCTCGCATTTCTCAGCAAGCATCCACTGCCACCACCTCGACCGCCACCATCTGCACCCACCTTCGACCTACAACTCTCTACAAGCCATCGCCATGGCTTCTCTTCACTGCGCGAATGCGCCATCCACCGCTAGATCCTTTATCCAGCTCGCTCGACGCAGCTATTCCACTGCCGCTTCTCAATCCTCAACACCCCTCGAGTTCCTCGTCCCGCGATGCGCACCCTCTCCGCTCCGAGTCACCGAGGTTTCGACCACGGCTTCAAGAGTACATATCCACGCACGCAATTCCAATGATTCCAGGTGGCTTTGGCGTTCCAACTTGCATGCTCCGGCTGCACGAGCGTTTTCCACTTCTGCCGCTCGACAGCAGACACGAGCAGTCTTGAACCCGCAGCAAGACGAGGATGGCAACGAGATGATGTTGGAAATTACTGAACGGGCAGCCAAGGTATGTCATGCCATGGGAACCCTTTTCGTCAACTCGGACTAACATTGAGAAGCGCCTCAACAAGATTATGGAAAAGGACGGCAACCCGAACCTCGCACTACGAATCCAAGTCGAAAGCGGCGGCTGCCACGGCTTCCAATACCTCATGAGTCTCATAACTCTACCACCAAAGGACAGCCCAGAATGGTCAAACATTGTCAACGAGGACGACACCATCTTCCAATACATCCCAGAGGACGCCGACCCGGCCACGGCTTCGGAGGACGGTCCGAAGGTCGTGCTTGATGAGCCATCTCTCGATCTCCTCAAGGGCAGCAAGGTGGACTTTACAATGGAACTGATCGGCTCTCAATTCAAGATTGTCGATAACCCATTTGCTACTAGCAGTTGTGGGTGTGGTACTAGCTTCGACATCAAGATGTAGAATCCCAACAGGTTTGGACATGGAGGTTAAAGAGCTGGATGACATAGACATAGACAATTGTTCTCCACATGTAGACTAGGATTATTAATACCCCTCTTCAAACAAGATCCTTCCGAGGTCGTCCTTCATAGGGACTCAGAGACGAGGCAAATCGGCACAGCATAGGTCACAATTCACATCACTTGGCCATCAGGGTTATCACGAAATGTTTGAAATCTCGGGTGTCATTCATCAAGGTATCAATTGCCAAATCCCTGTCGTGATATGAACGCCGAGCAGCCATGCAAATCTTTTTGAATCCGTTAAGGTCCTAACCATTCCCATTTAACCATTTTCCGAGAATAACCATCTTAGTTCATCTGGCGGACGAGGGCGTTGATGGCCTCCTCACGGTTACCAAGGTCACCACCCTCAATGAAGTGCTTGAACTTGCGGGGGCGGAAGCCACCGTTGGGGTTGGAGAGCTTGAAGGGCCAGAGGAAGTTGGAGGCCTGCTTGAAGTTGGGGCCGACGGTGTAGATCTCGTGGATGAGATCCTCAACGCAGACAATGCCGTACTTGCCGAGGGACTCCTCGACAATGGCGTTGTCAGTGAGGGCAATGCGCTGCTTGTTGACCTTTCCGTAGCCACGCTTGTAGACGAGCTCCTTGACGGTCTTCAGGTTGGGGTAACCGTAGGCGATCCAGGGCTCGACGACCTTCAGCATCTCGGTGGTGGCCTTGGTGACCTTGATGAAGACACCGTTGTTGATCTGGAGGAGACGGAGGAGCTGGAGGATCTTGCGGGGCTTGGGGGGCATCTTGTTGATACCCTTGATGCGGACGACGAAGATGAGCTTGGCCTCAGCGGGGATGTAGGCAGAGTCCTCGCTCTTGGCAACGCGGTGGAGGCGGATCTTCTCACGCTCAGCATCACGGTACTCCTTGACGTACTTCTCAGCACGCTTGAAGATGACGCCACGCTTCTCCTTGTTGGCCTATTGTACTTGTCAGTCACAGGTCTTTGAACAAGTATGCAGAAATCATGTGTTTCAATCAGGCATTGTCAGACCCGAAAGAAGGTTAACTATCAACAGCATCGAGTGTGTCTAGTTGATGTGTATGTTTTCCATCATATGCCAAAGGAGACGGTAGGGTGGTACTCACAGCCTTCTGCTTCTGGATGGCGTCGGCGCGCTCAGCGCGGGCCTTCTCCTGAGACTTGCGCTTCTTGAGAAGGGTCTCAGGGACCAGGATCTGGTCGTTGGTAGGGACGCTATTGATCAGATTAGTTCGAAGTCCGAATACCACAGGTGTGGTATGGAACAGAGCGCCGGTGCGAGAACTGTTGCAAGCAGCATTCTCCGCCTTGGCTAACTCGAAAGATGATTTTGATCGGTGAGCTGAGAGGTCCTCGACACGTAGTATCTGTAGGCGGTGCCATCTCGTAGCTGCTCATCCGACAACACTCCAGACAAGATGTCCGAAAGACGTAGTCAAAGGATGGGATTGCAGTGCGTGTTTCAGCAGACCACAAGCACCCAGTGACAATGATTTTAGGAGCGAAGAGTTTGCATCTTCATCTCCAACACCCCAAGCAACATCTCTCAACACACAAGCCATGTTCCAGACCTGGGCAATTGAGGGAGAAACCCGAGAAAGATCGAGCTGGCAGGCCAGCGAAACTCGAAAAAGGGTCGAGGATCGCGGCTTTCCAGCGAGAGGACCACGATTAATCCGCAAGCGAGAGAGAACTCGGGAGACCGGGGCATCTGCCCATATCGTCCACGTCTTCAGGGAGGAAGCACATACGTAGCACCCATTTTGTCGGCGACGGCTGTTGGGATGGTCGGTTAGTGGTTGTCGGTTGGGGAGGCTGTAGAGAGAAGAAGAGAAGGGGAAGCTCTTTTTCTGGGGGGAATTACAATGAGTGGGTCCCTCGCATGCGAAAAAAAAATATTCCCTGCTAGGGCTTGGACCTTTTTTTCCCCCGCGCACCATAATTTGCGTGAGGTTTTCTGCCGCGCCCCACCGCTCGAGTGGGCAAATCCACCACCACCAAATTGGCACCTCGCGAGAAATCAGTTTGGAGAACCTCATTCTCAACCGCCAAGTGACGAGTAACCAGAAGTCGCCCATTTCAAAATGCCCCCCAAGAAGGTCGCCCGTGCTCCCCAGGAGAACATCTCCCTGGGACCCTCCGTCCGCGATGGTATGCGTCCGCGTCGAACCGAACGAGAAACGAAAAGACTAACAGTTTTTGCGCAGGCGAGCTCGTCTTCGGTGTCGCCCGTATCTTCGCCTCCTTCAACGATACCTTCGTCCACGTCACCGATCTGAGGTTCGTCAACCCGTGAATAAGAAAAAGAGCTGGTTGCGGCTATGAAAAATTGTACGGTTCATTGTGGCTAACTTGGGTGATTCCAGTGGCCGTGAGACCATCTGCCGTGTTACTGGTGGTATGAAGGTCAAGGCCGATCGCGACGAGTCCTCCCCCTACGCTGCCATGTTGGCTGCTCAGGACGTCGCTGCCCGCTGCAAGGAGCTTGGCATCAACGCTCTTCACATCAAGATCCGTGCCACTGGTGGTAAGTTCTGACTTGTCTAGGCACATCAGACTCATGCTAATTCACCCCTCCAGGTAACGGTACCAAGACCCCCGGCCCCGGTGCCCAGTCCGCTCTCCGCGCTCTGGCTCGTGCTGGCATGAAGATCGGTCGCATTGAGGACGTCACTCCCACTCCTTCCGACTCTACCCGCAGAAAGGGTGGTCGCCGTGGTCGCCGTCTCTGAGCTGCTCACAATTGGGTGGCTTGGATCGGACAGGAGATTCGCTATCTGGTTTCTCTGTGGCGTTGAGAATCACGAGGAGAACGGCCAATGCGCCTGGTCTCCAGTCTATCCTGCTATGCCTGGTCCGGTTATGGGTTAGGACGCAGTAGACAGTTATGAATTCGCCCGAAGAAGGCCTATGAATCATCCTCCTTGTCAGACCAACTCTCCTTCGTGAGACTTTGATTTATGATGCAACATGGACATAGTTTCTCGTTGGCCATGATGATGAGCAAGAAGAAAAAAAGCATATGAATTTCTCAAGTCGCGGTATCTATTATATGTGATCTTTTAGTATCCGAACGCCTCGCCGAACGACCAGCCAATTCATGATCCCCCTCGAGGATTTCATCCTCGATTCAGCCTCCCTCTCCATCACTTCACTCCCGGTTTCAATGTCCAGATTCCTCTGCCCGTGCCGCCAGACTTGTTGAGCACGGCAACTCTATCCAGAGCAGCTTTGAACTCGTCGCTCTGTTTCTTGTTTGGACAGTACGGGTTGAAATGGTCCACCAGCATCTTGCTGGGAACCCGGCCGCCCTGACGGTTGATGAAGGTTTTGATCATCGCCACGAAGTCCTTTGCCTTGAGATTCCTGTCCGAGCCTGGGGTACCGGATCGTGAGCTGCTTCCACTTCCACCGTCGAGACCTTGACGATCAGCCAGGTTACTAATAATGCCTGTGGAGCCAGGTCCTCCACGCCGACGGTTACCTCCTGGGCGACCAGCCTGTCCAACCTCTCCGGTCCATGTCACAGTACCGATCGGGACTCTGCGTGCCTCTAAGCCAGCCTGACGAAGGTGTGCCGCGGCTTGGCGGGCGACTTGGTTCGCCTCATGTCGAAGGACAGACATGTCCGCCTTGGCTTTCTGGGGCCCGTTGACGATTTGTTCATGATCGTAGGCGCTGTTGACAGACTTTGCAAAGATGCCCTCCAGCATGCGCTTCTCATCATGAGCAGACTTGTCTTCTTTGAACTCCTCCATAGCAGCCACCAGATCCATCTGCTGAAGTTCTCTACCCTCAGCGTCGTTGGTGTCACGTCCAATGCTGCTGATGGGCTGTACGTTCCGGTCTCCGCCCTCTCCTCCATCAGCATTAGCCAAGTCAACTTCAGCCCCTTTGAAGACTTCACTTCGTTGAGCTCCCGCCTCTCCCACTGGGTTGAAACTGAAGAGATCGTAGAGATCTGACAGATCATAGCTGCTTCGCTGCTTTGGGTCCTTCAGCACCTTGTTGGTCATGAACTGCTTGAAGATCTGACGATGATAAATCTTCTCCTCGATCGTTCCCTCAGTCATCAAGCGGTAGATCTTCACTGGTTTCTTCTGGCCCAGCCTCCATGCTCTTTCTCTGGCCTGGAGATCAGTCGACGGGTTCCAGTCTGGGTCGAAGATGATGATCCGGTCGGCGCCAGTCAAATTCGTTCCCAGTCCTCCGGTTCTCGTTGTCATGAGGAACACGTGGATATTTGGATCTTCGTTGAACTTGTCAATCATGGGCTGGCGTTGATCAACGGGAGTTTCGCCATCCATTCGAACGTAGCTGATGTCGCATTCTCTGATGCACTTCTCGATAATGTTGAGCATTTGTTTTCCTTGAGAAAACAGAAGAGTCTTGTGACCATTGGGGATCATGACCTTTTGTAGCAAGTCTTTGGTCAGCTGGAGTTTGGCGGAAAGCTTGGGGTTGCCAAAGTCGTATCCATCTTTGCTTGCAAGACTCTTGTCCAGCAGATCGGGGTGGTTACAGATCTTGCGGAGAATATCGATCCCATAAAGGGATTGGCGTGTTCGGGACAAGATGGACGAGACCTCATCAGATTTAAGAAATGTCTCATAAGCTTTGCGTTGCCCGTCTGTCAGCTTGCAAAACAAGACCTGCTCCGTCTTCTCGGGGAGATCAGCAGCAACGTCGACTTTCAATCGCTGGAGTAGATACTCGCTGATTGTCTCTTTCAGAGCTTCGGCACATTTCTCTGCAGTCATGACTTGCAAGTTGGAGGCATTGGCATAACCGCCTTGCCGAATTGGGATCTCAAACTGTGTTCTGAAATTGACAAGCGTTCCCAGGCGCATAGGGTAGATGAAGTCAAATAGAGACCATAGCTCGGTCAGATTGTTTTGAACGGGTGTTCCTGAAAGGATGACACGGTTGGGGGTGTTGAGTTCTTTGCAGCTGACCGTGATCTCAGCATTGGGATTACGAATCTTGTGTCCTTCATCAAGAACGGCATAGTCCCATTGAACTGGCAGCAGGGTGTCTGCGTAAGTCTGAAGGCCGGCATAGGTCGTCACCAGAACATGGCCATTCTTGACAACTCCGTTGACAATCCTTCTTGCAGCCTTTTCTGATTTGGTCGCGAGAGGCTTGAAATGATCCAAATCTGCCTCGTCCTCGGCTTTGGGATCCATCATGCCGCTACCAGAAGCGTGGAGGATTGCCACGCGAAGGGGTGGCCACCAACGATGAAACTCGCTTACCCATTGTCGTAGGAGCGTGGCTGGAGCAACAATAATGACAGGGCGTGTGAGCTTTTTGCTGTAGTGAAGAGCCGCGAGGAATGCGATCAGTTGCACAGTCTTGCCCAATCCCATCTCATCGCCCACGATACCTCCAACATGCTGCTTGTAGAGTTCCGCAAGCCACTGAACACCAGTCTTCTGGTATCCGAAAAGGGAGGGGTGAATATCCCCAGGGAGTTTGAGTCCCTCCCCAAAATGGTGATCTGGAAAGTCTGGAGCAGGCTTGAACCATTCCTCTTCCTCCTCGTCGCTCTGGTCGGCGTCGCCGCCGGTCTCAGTTCCCTGTCTGCGTGCTCGTCTCGCGCGACTTCTACGGGTGACCCAATCGTTCAACCTCTTCTTGTAGTGCGCCGCGTTTCCGTCATCGATCTTGCTAAGATCAATCGCGTTTTGCTCGACGAGTTTAGCTTTGGCCTTCGCCTTGCGGCGTTGTTCCCGGACGAGATCATCCTCGGTTCCTTGCTGCCAAACAGCATCATCTCCTGATTCAGAACCAGGGGTTCCTTCAGGCTCAAAATCGGCAGATGGGCTTCGATCTCTCTGAATACGTCTCTTCTTCCTTGGTCGGAGAGAAAACTCAGTCTCAACTGCGGTGGTCTCTGGCTTGGTCACCGGCTTAGTCGTTTCGGGCTCGAGCTCGTCAGCAAAGCCAGGGCGCCGGAGGCGTTGGTGAGAGGTCGGGCCTGCGAACTCCTCATCTAACTGCTCTGCTGCAGCCTCTTCCTCTGCATCCAAAATCGTATCCGCGAGCTGTCCCTCAATGCCGGCTGGTCGTGGTCCACCAATCTTGGCGAAAGGCGTAATCTTGCCAGTTCGGATGAGAAACTCGCGATTGCTTTCGCCTGGAAGCTTCTTGGATTTGGCTTGCTTTGAATCCTCGACAGGGTTCTCCTGGTGTCGCTTCTCGATACGTGCCTGAAAATCCGAGATGTCGCTGCTGACTTGCTGAATCTCGTCGTCCAACTTGGCGATTTCCTTCTGGATATTTCGGGACTGGTAAATGTTTGTGCCTACTTTCTCGAGGCGCTTCTTCTCCTTGTCCAACTGTAATTGAAGCCGATGTTTGGTTGCTTGCAGCTTGTCGATACGATTCTGATCCTTCTTGTCATCGGCTTCCATCAACGCAGCGTTGGCTTGGAGAGTGATGTCTCGTTCAAGTTCATTCTGGTCTCGGACAGCACCGGTCAGGTTCCGAAGCGCATCTTCCTCGTTCAGGCCCTCCGTCGTGGGCTGTTCCTCATTGTCATCTTGGGAAGCACCTGCTTGCGCGGCGGCGAGCATTTGATCACGAAGTGCGGCTCGATCAACCGCTTGGTTTTCTGAGTTTGCATCTCCTGGTGCCATGATGAAAGGCGGGTGTCGGTAGGC
Organism: Fusarium keratoplasticum; assembly: GCF_025433545.1. Taxonomy (NCBI): domain Eukaryota; kingdom Fungi; phylum Ascomycota; class Sordariomycetes; order Hypocreales; family Nectriaceae; genus Fusarium; species Fusarium keratoplasticum. Next base: position 2,836,635 of record NC_070534.1, read on the forward strand.
AGAAGAACAACGCAGGCGCAGATGCTCTTGAGAGAAAAGTGATGAGAGGAGCAGATCAGCTCTCTCGGAAGCAGAGGGATCAGCGTGAACAGTGAGTCACGGTCAGATTATTGGCATCTTCTTGAGCGGAAAGATGGCGATTATATGTGGTAAAGAAAAGGGTTGTGGGAGGCAAGCGTGAACAAGATGGTGAGTGTTGCTCTTGATGTTGACAGCGTAGGCACCATGTGCAACCCGGATGGCTCTTCCCCACAGGATGTTCTCCAGAAGTGCAGCCTCAAGAGGAAAATAGAAGGAAAAGCAGAAAATTTCAGGCGTGTAGACACAACACTCAGTTGTGAATGGGTCAAGTTGAAGCCATTGTTCACTATCGCAATGACGCACAGGAGTTGAGTGCGACTAAGCCGGAGGAATTCAGATGACACGGGCGCGCTGATTGGTGCACTCGAAATTTCTAGGCACCAGGCGGGTGTGTATTTCTAATCTAACACCCGGCGTTCGGGATTCGGGGAGAGGTACCTCTCTTCTGAAGCTCTCCAAATTCCGACAGGCAAAGGAGGTGAATGAGCAATCAAGCAAAACTATGTAGGTCCATATACTCGCGTATCGAACAGTTTCAAAGTTATTCCATATTTCAAATAAGAAATACGTTGGTAGTTGCCCTTTCAATGCATCCGTGGCTGCCTACCTCCGTATTCCGCACCCGCTTGATGCCTGCTTCAGAGCTGATACAGTGTATTTATGGGCACAGTCATCCCAATTAACACTGTACTACCAACTCCACAGCCCCAGCATTCATCTCAGATCACCAGCCTCATTTCAACCTCACCTGAAGTACGATGCCAATATCACACGGCATTCGTTTCGACTTCCACGGTCTACTTCGTCAGCTCCAGTATATTTTCACTCTGAATCAATCCCTGGTTTCAGCACTTCATCGTAAGCACTTTTCGGCCCTCCTCACCGCATCTGTCACCCAGGGGGTCATTCGAGCCGCCTTAGCAAAACATTATACCGCGAAGACGATACGCTCGCTCTATAGCGTTACCGGACATGAGACCTCTTCCATTCGGATCAAACGTATTCCATCGCCTCAAGTCTACTAGCCATCAACGGCCAATCCAGCTCTCATCAATCAGGATGTACTCTCAAAGACCACCATGGCTCGAAGCCTTCTACAATGACTCGGGTCTACCCCCAAAGTTGTTCGCCTGGAAGCCTTCAAATCTCAATTGCGATCCCAACCTTGGTACTTCTTCAAGCGCTTCGACCTCAAGTGTCTCAGGTGACTCAGAGCAGCGCATATATGTCCTAGGAATTGGCAACTTGGGTCGACTTTTCGCAAGCTCTCTGGCGCAAGCACCTGAAAGGCCTCCTATAACGCTCGTTGTGCACAGAAAGGAGCTTCTGACACAATGGATGGAAGGTCAAGGCATCGAGTTGTTGCGTTTAGGCATACTAGAGAGGAACAGGGACTTTGACATTGAGTGGTGGACAGAGTCCAAGCCAGAAACTGGTCCAGTCAGCGAGGTTGCTCAAGGCGGAAAGCTGAAGAATCTAATCATCACCACCAAAGCCTCTGCGGCATTGCCGCAAGTTGATCAGGTTCGAGGATATCTGGATCGAAACAGCACTGTCGCCTTTGCTCAGAATGGGATGTCCAAACTCTGGCCGCCTCATGGGCCAGCATATGCCAGCCATCGATTTGCGGTTGGCGACGCACCCAACTTCTTGGCCTGCGTAACAACACACGGGGTTACCTCTCAGGGGCCGTTCAGAAGTCTGCACGCTTCTCAGGCGGACGTCACAGTTGGGTCCGTTCTCCCAAATGAGTCATCGAGTGAGCAAAGTGCATACTTGATGAAGCAGATGCTCCAGGCACCTCACCTCAACGCCAGATCAGTGTCTAGGGGAGAGCTCTGGATTCTACAGTTGGAGAAGCTGGTTGTAAATGCCGTTATCAACCCTTTGACAGCCATTCTAGGGTGCAAGAATGGTGCTCTATTCACAGAGCCTGATGGAGTTATCGCAACCATCATCGATCAACTACTAAGCGAGGCAAGCCACGTTCTGCAGCTTCTCGTTGCTCACGAAAGCAGTGCAGAAGTCATTGGACAGCCGTCCAACCAGGATGATACAGCAGCAACGCAGGCAGACACGAGACTTGACCTGTCTCCAAGCAGCCTGCATGAGAGATTCTCTCAGCCACACTTGAAGGAGATGGTGTACCGAGTGGGTCACAAGGTGAAGGACAACACCAGCTCCATGCTGCAAGACGTGCGCGCCGGCAGATCAACCGAGATCAGGGACTTCAACGGCTGGCTAATCGAGACAGCTGCCTTCCTGGACGGGAGCTTGGACGTGGCAGGCCATCGTGCAATGGTGGACCTGGTAGAGGGAGGCCAGACCCTGGATGTGGATCGTCTCGGAGCGCGTCTCAACGGTTCCGGCGCAGGCGCCAGAAAATAGTCAAGAAGGAGAATAAATGAGGGATCTCGGAAGGTGCCCTATCACAAGTTGAGATCAATCCCGAATCATCCTCCCTCCGCAAGCTTGGAGAGATGGGAAGCATTGGCCATGGGGTCTGAGAGAGGGCAGACCTTCAAGGACGGACCTTGACCTAGAACTAGTCTGACTAGGGTCCGCCACGATCGGCTCCGGGCCAACCTCGACGACGACGCTACTCTACTGTCCCTTCTTGTCGTCGTCGAGGGCTCACTCGCGTCCCGTTTGGGAAACCGAACCTCGTACCGCCGAAGGAAACTTGGCTTTGGACAAGGTCCTTCTTGGCAATTCCCGCAAGTGGCGTGTTTTGTTTCGTTTGCCTCTGTCCCTGTCCGTTTCGCCAACCTTCCGGCTCTCGTTGCCAGGGGGTGTGGAGGGCGAGGGCGAGCAACACTTATAACATCCGTGATATAGGGCCATAAGACAGGCGAGTATCGACTCGCGCTAGCCACCACAAATCGAATGCCCTGCCAACCGCAGCCAAACGAAACATTCGTTTTAGGGGCCCTTTACTTCTTTCTTGTCCCGTGGGGCAAAAAAGGGCAAGGGGCTTGTTTCCATCTTGACCCATACCCAAAGAAACAGCGTCGCACTGCATCACCACCAAAGCCGGTGTCGCGCCTCTCCTCCTCAAAAGAGGGCGGCCGATGCTACCTCGGGACCCGGCCATTATAGCCCCAGGGATCTGTTGACGAGAGAGAAAAAAAAAGCCTTTGCTGCCTTGCCAGCCGCCGGCCAGTGAGGTGAGGTGTGAGGTGACAAATCCATGACGAAGCTCTCTGTCCTCTTGGTCTCCCTCCCTCGTTGCCCCGTCTGCCTGCCCGAGACACATCGCTACTCTATGTACCGTACCCGTGCCCCCCGGGATGGGGACGGGGACGGGGACGGGGACGGGGACGCGAGACAGGCCGTACGATCCAGTTTCAAGCTTGATTCTGACAGATCGGGCTGGGTTTGGTCTGGAGCAGAGACAAGACCACCAACCACCCACGGCCCTTCGCTTAGAAACTGCGCGTCGGAGATTTCTCACGACATGTTTCAGCGGGCTAACCTTCTTGTCTGCTTGCTTGCTTGCTCCCTGGTTGCACACACACAGACACACACACACACATGCTGCCATGCCATGCCGGGCTAGGCCATGTCATGTCCATGTCCTTTCCCCATGCCATCCATCGCCTGCTTCTACCGGACCACCTCTCAAACCCTCCCTTGTCAGGCTCCTCCCGACGTGACACTCCCCGGAATGCTCAACAGATGCTCGATGGGACCCCGACATGATGCCCATCTTGCATCATCACCCAGTCAGTCGCCTTGCTCCTCCCAGCTTTCTCCAGCCTCCCTTCTTTCTTCACCGTAACCACGTCACCATGAAACACGCGCGGCTCACCGCAAAGAGTTGTTTTGAGTCCCTCTTCACACTACACCGTCCTCGAATGTTCTAGGCTCCGCCTCTGTCTCTCTCACCAAGTGCCCTCCTCCCCCCCTTCTTCCGTTTAGCGCCCTGCGAGTCGCATGCCATGCCATGCCATGCGATGTGATAGCCCATCGTCCTGCGGGGCGCTCCAAGTCCAGCCGACCAACCAAGCAGAATAGACTGACAAGAAGGAGAGTCGGGAGAGAGACGAGAGAGTGAGATCGGGCCTTTTGTTTTCTTGTCTCGCTCGCTCGCCTTCTTAGACCACCGTCAAGGTATCACGAGGCTTCTCGGAGTCAAGGCTCAAAGCCGTTCAAAGCCCCGGAGTGACACAGAGGCCGTCTATACTCGTTTCATCAGTTCGATCCGCTCAGCGACGAAACAAACAGACGCCAGTGAGAGCTTCCACCAGTCGGCAACTACGGCGATCGGGCCGCCGGCTGCTGTACTGTACCGTACCTACGTGGCAAGGTCCCGCCCTCCCTATATCACCGTCTACCGTAGCTCTTATATCCCAAGGGGCCAAGCCCAAGCCCAAGGGGGGGAGGACGAAGCGCGGAGTGGCAGGGGATGGGTGCTTCGCTGTCAAATGTTAGAGCATAAACGTTACCTTTTGCCTCCAGGTCAAATGTGGAGAGTGATCCGGTGAAGCAAAGCGGCCGGGGGGTTGGGTTATTAGTTAGTTTGCTAGCTCAGGCAGCTCTTCAGATCCGAGGAACTTTGGGCGCGTCTTGAGGACAGACTTCCGGACGTATATCGCAATTCTCAACCTCAACTATAGGGCCAAAACGCAGAGGGTATAGGGATCCATTTTTTCGCTATCGTAGTGCCGCTGGCATGAAACTCAAGAGGAGCCTCATGGCGTGATTTCAGTGACGATCCAGCAGATCCTCTTCCTCTGTGATCTAGCCCGCTTTTCTCCAAGTCCACCCAAGGTCGGCGCTGTGCTGTGCTATACTCCAAAAGACGACGCCTCGTGTCTCTGTCCTGTCCCTCCCTGTCAGCGCCTGCTTACTGCTCTCCAGCTTTTCCTTTCCTTTCCTTTTCCTCTCGTCAAGTAATAGCAGACATGCCCCTGCCTTCGCCAATCTGCAAAATGTAGTACACCAATCTTAGTACAACCCTCCAAACAAGAAAAGTTCCGTCATGCCCAACCAAAACCCGAAGAGACCTGTGTCATCCCGGTCTCGACGGTCAAAAAGAAAGCAAAAAAGTAATAATAGTAAAAAATAAAGGAAATGAGAAAATGTGATCAGCCACAAATAATCCCAAGCGATTGGACGGTTCCCCTGGCTGAAGGATGGGGAGCATTAGGTGCATGTAAGTAATTCTCTCTCCTTTTCCGGGGTTCCCAAGTCTATATTTTTCGTAAAGTGACATAGGAGATCATAGACGTTCAGCTGCAAGCATAGAGTACAAGGCAATTTCTAAGAAGGTGGAAATCGGGAAGTGAAATACAGAATTAGTGTGAAAGGGGTAATGGGGAAAAGAGGTCAGGATCCAAACGTGAAAAATAATGATGCGACCTGCAAACATGGGATTGAGAGAATAATACAGAGATAAGAAAAAGAAATCAAGTCGTAGAATGTGTTCTTCTGTCCTGGTCCGGTCTGACCCGTGTGTTCAGGCTGTCGTCTCTAAAAAGATGTTCCGTTCAAAGTGATGGTAATGTCAGGTTATCCAACGGGACAACGGGGATAAAAACAATGGTAGAATGCGGTTCCGGGAGGTAAGCGAGTGTCTTCGAGGCTCCGCGGTTCCGTTGCAAGTTGGTGTGTGTGTGTTTGAAAAGAGTGTCGTTTTGGGGGGCGGTGTGTATCGTCGTTCCGTTGATTTCGCCCTCCGTCCTCGTGGGTCGGACGGTTTCTGGCATCACTGAAGTTGCTGTGAGTACATTGCGTCTCCGGGTTCGGGAACCGAGGCAACAACAGGTGATAGTGACTGTGAAAGAGTTGCCAGAGTCGTAGTGTCTCCAGATACGAGTTGTTCGGCTCTCTCCCGGCACGCCGCGGGAGTGAATCCGGTGCCAACCTTGTTAGCTACGATTCTCCATTTCTCGTTCTCGTAGTCCTGGAGTGCGGTTCGAAGTTTTTGGTCCTACGGCAGAGTTAGTACGGTATCCCGGCAAATAACAGTATGGATGACAAGGTCTACTAGTCTAGTAGCAACAGGGGCTTCTCTTACCGTCTCCTCTGTCCAGTTTGTAGTCTTGGCCTTGAGTTTGGTACAATACCGCACCTGTAACGTCCCAGAAGAGCGCCCAGGGAAGAAATCCGCAATTTGCTTCCATGTGAGGTTCTTGTTCTCCTTCAGCTCGATCAACAGCTGGTCATCCTCGGGTGTGAATTTTAGTTTTGGTCCTCGAGGACGAGGTGCCGGGGCAGGCATCCCTGCTTGACCCACGACGCTTGGAGCTCCTCCTCCCCCGTCGTCGCGACGCATCATCTTTGAAGGGGGTCCCGAGTCCGGGAGGTGGTGGTGGTGATGTATCGGCGGCGGTTGGGACACGGCGGCAGCGGCAGCTTGGGCGTATGCAGCCCCCAGGGGGGTCTGTTGCATGCCGCTGAGGTCTGAGTGCTCCAGGTCTCCCAGGCCTGTAACGGAGAGGTCGAGTTCACTTGGCCGTGGCCGCTTGGAGCTGGAGCCGGGGTGAGTTGGCGGCGTCGGAGTCGACATGGCCTGGTACATGGGCGCCATGACTTGACCTGGTGCGCCAAACTGCGGCGGCCCAAGACGATGATGGCCCATCTGGGATGGGTCCATCACCATCTGGGGTGAAGGGTGCTGCTGGTGATGCTGGGCCATGGCTGCGTGCTGGACGTGAGGGTTGGCGTGGTGCGGATCCGAGGCGCCATGAATACCAGCAGCCGGGCCTCCGGGGTGATGGATGGAGGCCCGATGCTGCTGGTGTCGGGGACGTTGGTGAATCGACGGATCATATGCGTGCTGATGCTGGCTCTCTCCTGGTTGTGAGTCCTGGCCAGAGTAGTCCACATTGTAGTCCCCTACTCGATAAGTGCCCGCCAGCGTGCCTCCAATACATGAGGTCCGCCAGAGCGAACCGCTCTGGACGGCCGCCGGGCTCTGGATGGAAAGAATTTGACAGGATGAAGCCCTTGCGGGCTGCGGCGCGGAGAGAGAGGAATCGTTTATCTGAGGGCAATACGTTGCGGGGTCGCGTCCGTCGGCTCAGGCTTCTCCAACTTGCATCCGGTTGTCAAGCTATAAGTCGACAGCGATATTGGCTGCTGGTCAGCTTGCCACATGCGTTGTTGGGGTCTGAGTGATTGGCACGGGTTGGGGGCTTTCCCGCTTCCGTAGTTGAGCGAGACGGTAGTGGTGGGCGCTGGAGGGCTGTGTTGGAGGGGTGAGCTCAGGCTCGAGTTATGATGTCGTAGTGGTGAAGAGTAGTCCAGAGGAGCCAAAGGAGTGTGTTGTAGGCGCATGTAAATCGACGACGCCCTTGCGTTCGGGCCAAGGGCACAAAGGAAGGACGTGTTCAGGACAGAGAGGGCAGTGTCGAATCGTCTCAAGGATCGATAAAAGGGAATCAACGAGAAAGAGAGTGAGTAAGTCGAAGTGGTGATGTTAGTCTTTGTATGAGCGCTACCGCCACTTGGTAGGGCAGTCGGAAGTGTTCCCCTCTTCAAGATCTCTCTTCTAGCTCCCGGGCCCGGGGTCATAAACGTATTTAACACAAGGGCTAGCAACCTGGCAGCGCTTGCCAGGGCAAGGGCCGCTCTCTATCGTCTGATGACGGAGTTGCTAAGGCAGGGTAGCAGAGGGAGTGGATCTCTGAGTCTGCCTCTCTGTTCATGCTGCAGGTTTAAGCACTTCAAGATTTTGTTCAGTCCCGTAGGAGAGCAACCCCCGTCCGTCCTCTGCTGGGTTGCGGAGACTGCCTGCCAACCCAGGCCAGGGTTGGGAGGGTAGTCAATTTCGACGATCTTATGCCATGGCCTCCAGGGTGCCGGATATAGAAACAAGAGTCACCCCTGACATCCATCATGGCTAGCAAGGGTGACAAGGTAATGCGGTAGCAACGCCCTCGACGGACGCGGGCTATCCTGTCCAGATGGTAATTTGCCATGACGAGATCCCTGCACGCAAAAAGATTTGGCAAAGGTGACCGCGTTGAAGCAGACGACATGGAAGGACTCTGGGCGGTCGCGCTTATTGGGGGACGAGCCAAAGGTGAAACGCGCCTCGCCTTGAGAGCGTGGGACTAGGCCGGACTGAGGGTGACTGAGCTGGCCACGAGCAGCATTGACAACAAAACAGCCAATGCCCGTTTTTCCGCCGCCTTTCTAGACCAGAGGAGAGCCACAGTGAGCAGGTGCCGAGCTGATGGCGTGGCAACAAGGGAGCGAAAAGTTCTGGTGGTCGTTGCAGGACAGGAGAGGTCCACCATTGAACGTTGTGGAGCGGGGGGGATATAATACATCCAGGGTCTCCTATATTAGATGGCTCAACCAGGATCAAGTCCACCACCTGGGCTAGATCGCAAAGAGAGCCATCTCCACAAGCCGGGAACTGCCACTTGACAAATCTGGATGCAAAAGCAGGGAAATGCCCATGCGGAGCCATGAGAAGTCAGTACGCCGGGTAGCCGGGACTGGTCCAGATTGGTTAAGTGAGCACGCACGCCATGATGTCGCCCTCGACGCAGTAGATCGAGAACCCAGTCACCTGTAGCTGAGGCAAGGAAGTTGCCCCCACCGAGAGAACAATCACACTGCGTAGAAGTGGCTGTCGCCCAGAATCGGGGCTAGACCGCTGAGCTCCTGGACAGGGCACAGCTGGGTGCGTGACCTTGGAGACTAGCCGGGGACGGGGACGGGAAAATCAACCTTGTGAACCAACCCTCTGGAATCCAAGCAAAAGGGGACCAAGGGCTGAAGGTGGCGGCAGCCGCATCCGCATCAGAGAGCAAGCCGAGATGAGTCGATGACAGCTCCCTTGGCGACAGACAGAATGAGTGTGGAAAGGAGTTGCTGGTAAAGGTGATTGAGTCCGAAAGGAGGCAGCTCCGAGATGCTTGCAATGGAGTACCGAGTGAGGGACAAGCGGATCCAAGGTGATGGGAACCCAGCCAGGGCCAAGCTCAACGGCTCTAGGCGCAACGGCTTTGAGCGCTTCTCGCTTCCATTCTGGAGACGGACGATAACGAGATCACAGCGTCTAGAAGGCACGGGCGCCAATCGCCATCCACGGCCGGCGTGCTCGGAGCAGCCCTACTGAGTGGGCGATGGCGTTCTGTTCGGGGTCTCCAAGATTGCACCCGTCAATGCTTAATGCCACTCGGTCAGGCTCCCCCGCGGAATGTGCTTGCCGGTTTCCTCAGCGCACCACCCAGCTCAAGCGAGCGTTTCGACATGCTCCGAACGCATGTTGGCCAGGGACACGCATAAAGTGAAGGCAGGAAACGGACTTGTCCCCGGGTGAGGTACCTAGAAGATGCGGAGCCTCCTGTAAAACGCATTGCTGTCTCGGGCATGCAACAAGCCAAGCGGCACGGGTGCTGCAATCATCGTCATGAGCGTCAACGCAACGGGGAATCGGGTTCCAGGGCCCTGGCCCAGGAGTCGGGATGGTCTTCTAGAAGGACCTTCTAGCGCGTCCAGGGCAGACTCGACTAGCGCCATGACCCCGGCTGGCAGTGGAGGGTGACGCCAATTTCGTAATTCAAGACGGGCATGAGCGGGCGTGAGCGGGCGGTCGGTCGGTCCTCTAGAGGGTTTTAGGGAGGATAAGCGATGACGGATGAGCTGAAGGTTGAGTGATTACAGGAAAGGGACAATGCGAAGAAGGGGGGGAGGTTGAAGATGGGCCAAGTTGGGAAAAGGGGAGATGGAGATTCATCACATGTTGGGTTGACATAGCAGGGGGAAGGAGCAAGTCGACGAGAATGGACAAAAATTGAGTTGAGATTCGTGGAGGAGTCGGCGACCAGATGGGAAGGAGCGAGGAGCAAACCCCAAAAACAGAAAGGAAAGAAGAAGGAAAGAGGGAACAGGCGGTAAGAGGGCAAGAGCCTGAGATAACCAAACAGCAAGTGCCAGCAGGTGGAGGCAAAACACCATCTTTCACCATCGAGACAACCTGATCCTAGCAATAACATCCATCAACAATATCAACATTGGTGTCATCACTATATTCAGCTACGTCAAGACAATATATTCCGAGATTATCAAGATTAGGTTTCTTCAATACGCCGGTGCATCAATCTCATCGCCGATTTCTAGAAGCTCGCACCGTTGACCCCTACCCGAAAGCTCCCCAGCTTCAGCTAACGGCAAGCCCAACATTGCGATACGACAGAACACAGAGATGGTCTTCCACAAGAGAGCCGAGATGCTGTCACCCTTTGCGCCAACTCGATGCTCACTCGTCATATCGGTCATCCATGCACCGCTAGATTGTCAAAAGCCCCAAGCGCGCGCCGCCAAGAGAAACCCAACGGCCGGGAGCTAACTAGCAGGCGGCAGGCACCCAGCTGAGCTGGGCCGGAATGGGCTGGGCTCCCAAGCTCCCTCACACGAACACCCTCCATCTCGAGTACCAACTCTGGGGCAGGATCGACCATCTTGCCGAGCTCCCCTTTGACGCCATCGGGGGAGGACACTCGTACCACCGCTTGCGCAGGTACAGACGCCGCGTTGACCACAGCGCGGCAGATTATCCATTCACTGCGGGTCATGACCATGGTTAGACGTTGTTGACATGGGTGATGAAAATAGCAATCGACGTCAGCACAAATCACCCGCTGCAGATCTCATCCCCCGTTGGACGAACGGCCGAACAATCTCAAGATGGCCTATCCAAAACCTCGGGATGCGTCCCTGATTAGCGTCCATCCCAACGTCAGGCTGCGCCTAGAGCACCAACGTGCAGCCAGAATTCCTTTTGTCATGCCGCCCAAGCGACTCCTGCGTCGATGAAGCCGCTCACGCACAGTCCAAGTCCACTTTACGCGTTTTTACTCATCTCAGCTCGCCTGTAAAGTACGCGACGCATGAATGCATAAACAACCAATTTCACTCCCCCACGCACATGATCCAACTCACGGCGCGGTTCCACGCCCTCGGTGAAGCCGCCTCCCAGCAGACCCAGCAGGACCCCAGTTGGGAAGACTGCTTGTGCTCCCCAGCCTGTCGAGCCTATTCATCCCAGTCGCCTGCCAGGCCAGGCCAGGCCCTGGGACCCGTCTCTTCCCAAGAAGGCGGACAAAGGCCCGGCTACCGACGTGGGTCATCCATCATGCGGCCCCTGTCTTTGAGCCGTTTGTCAACTGTCTTCACGAATCGCAGAATCTGTCAAAGCCAGATCAGGAAATCATGCCGCTCGGAAACAACTGACATCGGATGTGTGCGTCACCCAGGAACGGAATTGGTTTGATTGGGTCATCTCGGTCTTGATTTCTCCATGAACCATTTTAACTCTTATTTTACAGCAAAAAAGATAAAGTATGCATGCCTAACTACTACAATCAATTACAACAAGACAAGAGGCCAGCAGCAACAAAAAGAACGCCTCCCTCCCTTCCTCATTAGCGCGCATCTGATGTCCAGATGCCGAACAAAATAGATTGCGCTGATCGTCCAGTTTCCCTCCTCCTGTCTGTGCTTTTTCTTCGTATGGTGATCCCTCTCCCACGTCCATCCCAGTTCCCTTCCCATTCTACCGCGCCCTATATCCATGCTCATCCCCACAACTCTTGCTCTTTTTTTGTCCTGCTGCTTTACGCAAAGTTGTCCGATCGGTCCACCCAGATGTCCTCCAACTCCGCAAAACTGTGGAAGTGCACAGGTCTATGCTGGTCGCTGTAGAATGGGATCGGCGTATCCAGCTTGACGTGCACTGGCTTCTTCTCCATTCCTGCGAACGCACTGCCCATGAAGCTATAGTTCCACCTACCGTCATCCGGTACCAGGAAGAAACCCCTGAAGCGCGGGCTCAGGAGCAGCTTGCGCTTCTCACCCATGGTTGTCGTAAAGCCCTGGGGCTGGTCGCTCTGAATGTCTTTGTTCTCTGCACCCCACTTGTAGCCAGCAGGAGTGAGACCCCAGGCGGAGAGAGACACACTACCGGGCGTGAACGCTACCGACACCGTCACCGTGTTGGTCTTGTCCCACTCGCCGTGCGCATCGAGGAGTTTGGAGTGCTCCGTCACATCTGTGGCAGACATGTACGGCAGCTCGTTGCCAGACACGGTGTGGATCACACCCAGGGGCTCCATACCCTCAAGGAACTCGCTCTGAGGCAGCTGCTGCGGTAGCTGCACGTTGCGAAGGCCACCGATCTGGGGGATCATGACGATACACTTGACCTCCTTGACCTGGTCGTTGTCTGGTGCTGATGAACCATACAAGTAACCAGCCACCTGCACCCTAAGATCCGCAATCGTGATGAATCGCTTTAGGATATTGTTAGGCATGACGTAGGTAATGTCGTCCAAATCGTTGTCGACTGATGAGACGTAGATGTTCTTGGCTCGAGTCCGCAGGTTGGATGTAGCGATGGCCCGGGTTCGCCACTCGGTCTTGGAAGCAAACGTCTGCTGCTCAAACTGCGACGTAGTCGTAACGATAATCTCCTCGCCGTGAACGTTCTGCGTCTTGGTGGTCACGGCCGTCAACTGCGCCTGTTCCTGCTGCTGCTTCTCGATCTCGGCTGCCTGTTGTCGCTGCATGGATGGAGCCGAAATCTCCATACCAAGGATAATGTCTCGCACTTCACTAGTGGTCAAACTCGACACATTAACATTGTTCTTCTTGCCGTAGTCGTTCAGGATGAGATCTCGGAGCTGCGTCTCAACCTTGATCCACTCCTCGTCCGGCAGAGATGGCCAGATGTGATGCTCGTGGGTGATGACGGTCTTGTCGGGTCGAAGGATGAGCTTCGTCTTGTCCGGGTTGACGTGGAGCGCACGCAGGATAAGAACGAGACGAGAGAAGGCAGTGTAAGACGAGATACTCTTGAGCCACTCATCGTACAGGTTGAAAAGCACCATCTGAGGTTCAGTCGCACGAAGGATCATGTCTCCCAGCTTCTCCACCTTCATCGCAGCCTGGAAGGGCAGTTGAAGTTCGGATGCTCGGATCGAAATGTTGGGGAAGTCGAGCAGATGGACCTCGAGAGGATCCAAAAGACCTTTTCGGGTCACGATCAGCTGCTTCGGCTGTTCCTCCACAGGCAAAGAGCGGATCAGGGCAGCCACTTCTTCGGCAGTCTTCCATTTGGCCAGCTGACCCAGACGTTTCTGTCCGGCCCAAACGCTAGTGTGAATAATCTTGAGGAAGAGCTGACCGGTTCGAGGGTTGAAGATGAAGATAGCACCGTTGATGGGTTTGGTTGTCAAGTTGCCCTCGAATGTCTTGTGGATGGTCACACGGTAAACGTTAGTGTCATCAATGAACAGCTGCGTCTGGTTGCTGAAGAGTTCCGAGTAGTTTTGTGAGTTGAGGAACTCCTGGTTGCTCTCAGAGGCGTACAGCTGCAGACCCTTTCGAATACGCTCCCGCAGAACGTACAAGGCGGGATTGGCCTTCATGATCTTGGCCATGGCTTGTTGAACAAGGACCTTCAAGCCAGGGAAGTACATGCCATAGGCAGAGTACAGGTTGTAAGCAAGATCAATACCAACCATGAGACCGGTAGCTGAGGGGTAGATGCTGGCACTGTCGGTTGTGTAGTCGAGGTACTTGGCACGGGTATATCGTTCAATGTCGTGAGAGTCGTAGTCACCATATCGAAGCTGGACATCGATCCAGAACTTGTTGGTGGTTGTGGGCTCAATGACGTCCTTGGTGTCGTAAAGGAGAGATGGTCGCGTGACATTCCACTTGTGGTTGGAGAACAGCAGAATATCGGCGCAAGAACTGTTCATCTTGTACGACTTTCGAGGATGAATGGTCTCCTTCTGGACTGTCTCGATGCCGAGAGACTCTAGCTCCTGGTCAAACACCTGGCACAGATCCATGACGACGGACTCGTGGATCTTCTGCCACAAATGGGCTCGGAAGATCTGGATAAGCGAGATCTTGAGAGTAGGGATCTTTCCGTGCAAGAAGATACCCGTAAGATCAAGCTGCACCTGGAAACCGACGTAGACGTTGGCGCGGTTAATGGTGGGCGACCACCACAAAGTGAATCGACGGTTAGGAATTTGGTTCAGACCGGAACGCTGAGCGTTCGTCAACTTCTTGAACTTCATGGATTCTTCAAACCCGCTCGCTTTCTCCCAAAAGAGGCCTTCCCATGATGGGAAACCAGTGGCTTTGAACAAGGTGTGCTCTAGGATAGTTTCCACACCACCCAGGGCTTGGATAACATCGGTTCGGTAAGCGTTGAGATTCCAGAGTTTTCCGTCATGCCGCTGACTGGTCCACCAGAAAGGATTGTTCTTCATGAGCTGGTAAACTTTGAACTCTGCTCGGGCACGGAAACCCTTGTCGAAGCTCAAGGTACTTCGGTCCTTCTGGAATAGAGTGTTGATTCGAGGGAGACCACGATCCCAGCTATCCTCGAGATCTTCAAGAGTAAGACGACGGTTCTGTTGATTAGCTTCGAGACGCTTCTGCGAATACTCGGTCCAGACGCGCTGAGAGTCGATGAACTCGGCCTCCCAGGGGATGATGTAACGGAAGATGTTGGGAATCAAAGTCTCCTCATCATGAGTCATTCCAGCTCTGTAATGAGTAACACCAGTGTCGGTTTGCTTCGACCAGCGTTTGTCACTTGCGGGAATGAGGATGTGAGAGCCAGAAATCATACCAAGACCACCCAGCTCCTTGGGGGTATAGAAGACGGCAGGAGGGAAACGAGACGGCATCTTGGAGTTCAGGCCAATCTTGACACGAGTCTGAATCTTGGTCTCGCACTTGACAATGGTATCAAGCAGGTCGACGGTGGAGACAGCTGCCTCTCGGTAGTAAGTGAAGAGTGCGATCAAGGCAGTGTTCCACTTGTTGGCAATCTTCGTGAAAGTAGTGGAGCCCGAGGACATGAGAATTTGTCGAATGCGGTTGTTGAACTTTTGGATATCCTCCTCAGTGACCTGCAAGAAAGCATGTGCTGTTCTCTCCTTGGTGGTGTTGTCGACAAGAGACCAGACACTGTCCTTGACCGGGAACTCATCGTTCTGGTTCCGAATCTTTGGCAAGATACGGACCTCAAAACCGCACATAGAGAACAGCAGATTAGGGTTGTCACGACTGTAGACACTCACGAAGCTGTCATCCCACTCAATCGTTGTCACGGATCGAGGCAGGCGGTTCTTCATGTCCCAGAAGACAGCTCGACCGAGGTTCACATCGTGACGCATCAAGCGCATACGCGAGTCTCGGGGCCAGCACTTCTTGCTCTTGTATCCAATAACGTTCTCGAAGTTGGGATCAGGCTGCTCAGTGAGGAACCGCTGGATGAGGTCTCGGGACTCTTCGGCGGTAAATCGGAGGAAGATCCAGACCTTGTCGATATATCGAGTGTAAAGTCGGATCGGGTGGCTGGTTTCTGTTTCGCGGTCACGGAACTGCAAGAAGTCGTTGGGGCTCTGAGGAGGTCCAGCAATCTCGCTGGCTCGCTGAGGTCCGAGCAGGAGAAGATCCAAGACAAGACCATAGTACTGGAACACGAATGCAGAGAACTGCAGACCACGAATCATACCGTAGCTGTTGACATGGTTCATGTCCTTGTACGTAAGCTGAACGTTGTTCTTGGCTGTGATGTAATCGGCCAAGTTGTGGTCCATGATCAGCCTCAGCAGAGAGTTGAGCAGCGTGAGCTCCATCTTCTCATACACCTTGGAAAGCTCCGTCTCGATCATGACATTGCACTCGCCATTTTCAGACTGCCAGACACCACCCAGGTTGTTGATACCTTGCGCCCACTTGTAAACCAACAAGGGGGGAACCTCAGAGTCTGAGGGCTTGATCCATGCTGGGAAGAGATGACGCTGGTCCGCCTGGTACCAAAGGTACTGATCCAGATAAGCATCGCTGATCTTCTCAATGGGCTCAATGTCATAAACGGGGTTAATGGTGCTGTAGTTGTCGTTCATGTCGATGTTCACCTCCTTGAAGGCTCGCTGAGTAAGCAGGAACCGCTTGATGCGCTCCAGCGTTGTGCCAGGGCTGTCGTAAGCTTGCTCAATCAATGCCAACTCTTCTCGTTGACTCTGGTTGAGGCGGCCCTTTACCGAGTAAGCTTCCCTCAGACGCTCGAGAGCGAGAATCAAAATCTTGGTGTCGTGCTTGTAGGAAACACTAGGGAAGGGGATGGGAGAGAACTTGCGCGACTCGAGCCAGTGCACAGTAGTGGTGTAAATGGCAACAGCCTCCTCAGACGAGACATAAGGACCGTCCTTCATGTGGTTGTGCTGTCGCTCTTGCTCGGCCTTGAGCCAAAGACGGGTCAAACGGCCGACGTTCTTCTTCGCCACCGTCTTGTCGACCGTAGCGCCTCTTCGAATACGCTCACGGTTGTAGTGGGCAACCGAGATCCACCAATCAGCCTTTGACTTGACATAACGAAGGATGATGTTCTCAATGGGCGCGGGCAAGCCAGGCACCTTCCAAGGGATGTTGCTCTTCCAGCATCTCCACGCCTCAGACAAGTGCTGGAGGACGGTGTTGACCTTGTTCTGCTTGATACCCTCGGGCATCATGTCCATGAGATCAGCCATCACAGACGCGCGGAGTTCCAAATCGAAATGGGACTCAACGCGCTGCTTTGTGACAGTCTTGGCCACTCCCTTGCTGTGTCGACCCTCGAACTGACGGGACAGGAGGTTGCCAAGCCATCGTTCGAGGAGGGGAATAATACCTCGCATAAAGAAGAGCCAGACTCTCCAGGCGGGAGCCCAGAAACCACAACCAGGTCCCTTGCCAACCGGTCCAGAGTTAAAACGGTAGTAAATGAGATGCTTCAGATCCTTGCAAGTTCGGATTTGGTGCATCAACTTGTACTTGTATCGGTACATACCGGTGAGCTGACCGACATGGTTGAAGGCGTACAGAATACCATCAGCGAGTTGGAAAGCATCGATGTTTCCAAGTCTGTATTGCACTTGGGCATCGACAATCAGCTTTGTCAACCTCAGGATCTCACGCATCAGATGGAATGCGTTTCCGAAACGAGACTTCTTTCGCTCCTTGGTTGTCAGAGTCTTAACGGGCTTCAAGTTGAAGTTGTAATCAAGATGGAGGTATGTCAAATTCTTGCGGTGGATGAGAAGGTTGAGCATGTTGAAACCCTGACGGCAGACCTGCAGACCAGCCTCAACCCAATCGATTGTCGTCTGCTGGAAGAACTTGGTTTGCTTAAGAGATCGCAGCAAGTTCTGCTTGTTCTGCGCCTTTGGTGTCTTCTTGTGAAGCTCGTTGAGGACAAAGTTCTTGAGGAGCTTCTGATACGAAACTCGAACCTTGACTGGAGGTCGGTCGGATGGAGGGTGCTCGAGATACCACTGCTTAACCAGAGGCACGTCTTGCGCCCGCACCATGCTTCCCGAACGTCGATCGAAGGGATATGGTGCCCACCACAGCTCGACCGCTGACGATGTGTCCTCGTTCTCAAGGTCTTCATCAGCAAGGAATGGCTCCATGCCGGCAGGGAGCTGGAAAGCATCTTCCTCCGGCTCCTCGATGTTTCCAGGTCCAAAAAGCTCATCCTCGAGCGAAATCTCGACGTTCTTTGACGCGACAGTTCGTGAAGAGATGGGGTTGATTCGGCGATCGAAGTGGAAGGTCGGCAGGTCGGGGTCATCAGCTCTGTTGAACACAACCTGGGGGTGAGAGTGCCATGACAGGTGCACACTTCTCGGGAGAGAGTTGTAAAGGAAGGGGTAGGCCACTCGGAACTCGGTTCGAATGGGGTTTCGGAAGATGATACGGTCGATGGCGTTGAATTCGCCAAAGTCCTCGTCATTAGGGTCGATATCCTTGTATAGGGGCTCGAATCGAGGTCCACCGGGCAGAGCGACGTTGAGGGCCTTGGCTGTTAATAGACTCTTGAGGTCGAAGAGGTAGAAGTAGTTTTTATCCACTACATCCGAAACAAGAGGCCGACTGAGACGGAATAGTGTGGCCATCTGGGGTAATGTGAGGTTCCAGGACTTGTAACTCGGTCCGTTGACATGGGGCGTGTCCAGGAGGGGTCGATGGTCGTAGAACCATTCGTAGACTGCCGCATCATCATCCTCATCGAGTTCCATCTGGATAGGCTCCAGGGGCTCGACATCCTCCAAGTTCTCAGACCACGACAGGGGAGGTTCTTCGTCATCAAACGGCGGGAATCGCATTCGCTTGAATAGTCGTCGGTCGGCCTTCTCCTTTCGCATAAACGTCCACATCATTGCCCACTGCGCAAAGAAGACGGGCTCGATGACTCGGGGGATCTCGTTGACAAGGGTCAGGCAACCGTTGACGTGGTACAGGACCTTGACTTCGCGCGCCGACTCCCAGGGCATGGGCATATTCTCGAGGAGCTTCAGGACCGCATGAGGCATGAACTTGAGAGCTCCCAAGTAGCTTCGCTTATCGTTCGTGTACTTCTTCTGCGAAACATCACCGATATCCTTGACGATCTTGCGCAAGTGCTCCGGTGGCATGTCCGCCTTCTGTGTCTGCACAAACCCGCCCTTCCGCTTCTCACCAAATCGATTGCGCTGATTTCGAACCCATTCTTTTTTCTTCTGGGCGAACTTGGCGATCTGGGGATCAGTCGGAGGGCGATAGCCTGGCGGAGGAGGTGCCGGCGTCGAGGGGGGAGGAGGTAGTGAGGACGACGGCGGAGGAGGAGGAGGAGGTCCCCAGCCGGGGGGTGGTGGCGGGGGATGCTGCGACATGATGATTCCGCGATGCGCGCGCAGCGACAACCAAGGCGGAGATGAAGTGAAGTTCTTGGTGTATGGTCGCCTCCGTCGCGACAAATTCAAGTTCTGGTCGCAGGGGCGACGCGCTAGGTATAGTGGGTCTGGTCACGTGGGTCATGCAGGAAGGCAAATGAGCGCTGTGCAGGCATCAAAGACTCGAAACTGAACTCAGTCGACAGAAACTCCTGGGAGGATAGCCATGGTGAAAATTATCACGCAAAGTGTGCCGCTTGTTTCTACACCTTGTGATGATCACGTTTGCCTACTAGCGTGGAGGTCAAAAGATTTGATAAGGGCCTGGGAAGGCCTTCAGAGCAGCTTGGCAGAAATATGCAGCACTAACAAGACTGAAGCTTGTACCGAAGCTTCAATAACACAACATTGGATGCCAATAGGCTCCAGTCACCATAAATCGCGCCGCGGTGGCCTCAACAAAGCTTCTTCCGGGCTCCCGCCTACATCTCATAGTGTGTGTGCCTAAGCATCATTTGTGGGGTGTACATGTTCTTGAGGCTTGAGCTCGATAACAATTCACGGGCGTCAATTGCCGGCTTACGGTATCTTGTTTTGAATTGTATCCTTGGCTCCTGTACCTCGTTCCTCTACATGTCCCGTCGTATACCTCGTTTGGTTGATTCATAGGCGCTGGGTATACGAACTTTGCTAGTATCTCAATGACAACGAATTCAACACTGAGCAAGATGACAGTACGTTCACGACGAGGATTGATGCAACACATTGAAACACAAACACAATGCTTGTAATGAATGAAAGAAATCCCAGCTCTAATATTACATTAAGTTCAACTAGAATAACAAGTATTCGCACTATATATTCTTTCCAAACATCGCAAACGCATTTTCCCTAAGTTTCCGACTGGTTGCTACAGGGTACTTACCCACATCTGTGAATCGCGCCCGGCTGTGATCCTCAGCTCCAGCCAATGGCGGCCACTGGAATTGCGTTACCTAAGCCTCGAACCTTCAACTTCCGAGCATCGTCGTCCCAAGGTAAACGACCTCCAGCTTGACCACCACGACGGCCAATTCGCCCCCGAACCGCACCAGCAAGACACCCGCTGCCGTCAATCAAAATGGCGCACCTTAGTAGGCTCCCCGACATGCCGGATTGCTGTCAATCGCTAACCACCGCCCGACAGACGTCAAGCCGGACCCGGCTTACCTGAAGTATCAGGGTGCGTGACTTCTCCCCGGCTTCGACGACAACCGCCCTCCCCCGAGCCTTTCTAACAGGATGGAACAGCTATGATGAAGACCCGTCACCACTACTTCCGATGGACTCCCCGAACCGCCAAGATCACCTTCATCTACGTCGCCGTGATTCCCGCCATCATGGGCTACATTGCCTACAAGACCGACGTGAGTTTTGCCGAGGAGCACGGTACACGGACCGAATCACTGACAACACAAGGGACTGTGGGACTTCCGAGCGAAGCGAAAGGGCGACCTCGTCTACGAGAAATAAGTTCACTTGATGCCGGAGATGTGGGAATTGTACATATAAAGCGTCCAGCTTGGGATAGAACCCATGGTAGGAATTCAATGGAACGAAAAGGTCAAAACGACGGCATTTACAAGTATTGAATGACGTGAAATTTCGGATGAATTGTCAAACGGCAATTGGGTATAACGCATGACGCCGCCAACCTAACAACAGCATGGTCCTCACTCTACTACCACCTCCCTCTGCCTCTCGATCTCCCACCGGGGCCATCCGGCAGCGTCTCGCCTCTCCTCCACTCGCCCATCGGAAATCCGCCCCCGATGTCGTCTCTCCAACCGCCTCGTCCTCCCCGAGATCCGCCACGACCAAAGCCATTCTCTCGGTCCCGAAACCCCCCCCGCGAACCACCTCGGCCTTCACGCGGGCCTGGGCCTGTCTCCCTTCGAACACTCGACGCCGGGGCCACTGACCCATCTGAAAAAGGTGGTAGGATGGCGCACGAGATGTAATCGCCCACCACGAATCGCGCGTCGCTGAGTGTCTTCTCCACGTCCTTGGGCCCTCTCAAGGGGGCATCCATGTCGACGTCTTCTGGTGACACCGTATCTGGCTCTCGCTCACCTATCACAATGCTGCCGAGGTCCTTAACACCAAACCGGGGAGGTGAGTTGGCGATTGCACTGGTGTTGCGCAGATCTGGAAAGACGAGTTGGAATACAAGACGAGTTCCAATGGCGGGGGAGGGGAAGGCGGATGGTTTGGCGGCTGCTAGTTCGAGAGCCAGCTCGTGGAGGGTGCAATCCGGCCATGTGTATACAGAAATGTGCGCCGGTTGTGTATGCGACGCGAATTCATCTGGCCTTTGATAATCGTTGGTGAGTATTCGATCTTGAGAGCGGCGGTTGGTGGGCCTTCAATACCTGTGAAGTGCACCAGTTCGAAAGAAGAGCTGTAAGAGAAACGGGGTCGTGTCCTCGCGAAGCGATTTTTGCTGCGGAGACGCCATATCTGAAGGTCTGACCGGCAAGACGTGAATATCTCTCCCAAAGTGAAATTAAATTATCCAGAGACCTTTTGTATATCGATGGTCGTAAAAGACGAGAGAGTTGAAATGCCATCACGTCCTGTTGAGTCGACCCATATTCAGCCGGGGTATAACCGCAATCGATAACCATGTCGCGACCAGGAAACCTCAAGATCCATCAACTTCAACTTTGCGACAACTGCTGGAATCATTCGAATCCAAGACCTTTAACGCCGAGATCTATAAAAGACGAAAATATCAGTTGTCTTTAACCACACACCCACGACAAACGCACCCTCATTAGCGACACATCTCCCGTATCACCATGGACTTCGCGGCGTTGATGAACAAGGAGCTCTCCAAGTCCAAGAGCAGCGGCAGCAGCGGCGACAAGAAGTACCTCAAGCGCTCAGAAGTCGAAGCCCAACGCAAAGAAGCATACCTCGCCGAGCAGAAGGCTCTTGAGGCCGAGCGCGAAGCCAAAGCCGCTGCGAAGCGCAAGCGCGAGGAGGAGGTCACCGCCGAGAACGCCGCCCGTGAAGAGAAGCGCCGTAAACTCGCCGAGGAGTCGCGCCGGAGACGTGAAGAACAAGAAGCCGAGGAGGAGCGCGCGAGGCGGAAGCGTCTAGGCCTGCCGGAGCTGGTGAAGGCCAAGAGCGAGGATGCTGAAGATGGTCTCCAGGGCAGCGAGGATGTGCCGGAAGAGGAGCTTGTCGAGAAGCTGAGAGCGCTCGGCGAGCCGGCAGTGCTGTTCGGAGAGAGCCATACTGCAAGGGTCAGAAGATATCGCAAGTTGACGACGGTGGTTACAAAGGGGCCGATACCGACAACCCTACAGCTGGTGGAGGAGAAGGATATGAAGGTCGACGGCACGGTACCGCAGGACAAGGAAGGCCGCAAGTGGCTCTTCCGGCAACTGGCGAGCTATTTCACCATGGTTCTGACGGAGTATGAGCGGGCAATGGAGTCTGAGAAGCGGGATACGAGCGCCAGCAAGACGGCATTCAATGCCATGGTACAGACTCGTGAGAATATGAAGCCGGTATGTCTGCTTGTCTTATTGGTGCTTGAATCTTGAGACTAACTTTCTGTAGCTGTTTCGCAAGTTTGAGCAAGGAGAACTCGACGACGACATCCTGAAGCCCATCATTGAAATCGTCCAGGCTCTCCAAGAGCGACGATACGTGGACGCCAACGACGGATACCTTCGTCTGAGTATCGGAAAGGCAGCCTGGCCTATTGGTGTGACCATGGTTGGTATCCACGAGCGAAGCGCTCGAGAGAAGCTGCACGACGGCGAGAAGGGTCATGTTATGGGCGACGAGGTCACGCGCAAGTATCTGCAGAGTATCAAGCGCTGTCTCACCTTTGCGCAAGTGCGGTGGCCTCCTACGGATCTGAGGCAGTTGATGGGCTGAGAAAAAAAAGCTGGAAGCAAGATAGGAGACGGAAGACTGGATCCATTTTATATATGATACCCCCGCAAGGACGCGGAAGAAGTGAATACCAAATAACTACAAAGCAATTGCCAGTGATCTCATTTCAACGCATGCCCCTGTACGCCTGATCTAACTCTAATAGGGCTACCTATGCACCTATTGATGTGTGATTTCTTGGTGATCGGATACCTAAACGCCCGGATCGCAATGGTGCAATTTCGTCTCTCATATTTTGTGCTCTTCCATCAAGCTTGGTCTTGAAAGGGATCATCTGCTGAGCTTCTTCTAAAACCTTTTAGATCGGCCGACGAAGTTCCCCTAAGCTTCAGCAGCGGCGCCTTGCTCAGATGCTTTAGATTCGTCATACCAAGTCTCCTCGACACCTCGACCGAGAAGAGGCGGCTGCCTCTTACCCACGACCTCAAGCCCAGCCGAGATTATGCTGATGCGGCGGAGTCTCTCCTTGGCCTCGAGCTCGTACTGACGGGCGACCTCAATAGCACTCTGCTGCATCTGGAGACGGGGGTCAGGCTGGACCGCAATGAGCAACTAGGCAAGCGTTAATAATCTGTCATCGTGTCGTAGACATGGGTTGATGTTACCTTGTTCTTCGCGTCTAGTCGGGCTCTGAGCGTCCCGTCCCGGATCATAGATACGAGCTCGTCCTCGATGGACTCCCCCTCTGGCGCAAAAGCCTGGTTCAAGTTGTCCAGAGTGGCACACGAGAAGGGAATAAAGTACTGAGTGATGCACTTGCTTCGAATTTGCGCGTAGATCGCCGCGACATGTCGCTGCAGATAGATGTCCAGCATGTAGTCATTCCGGAACGACTCTAGAATCGACAAGCAGGCTGAGTATCTACCATTCACGAAGAGGCTGATAGCTTTTCGGACATGAGGCTCGTGCTCGAGGAATGATCGGAACGATGGGTTGTCTAGGACGCGAGCCTGGAGTTCCTTTCTCTCCATGGTGGCCAACGCCAGTAGACCTCCGTACGTAGCGATATCATTGGGACTGGCGATGTGGTTGTACTGGGTGGGAGGGATATCGAAGTCAATCTGTAGGAAGTTCTTGGCTGCGTCCGAGTAATGCTTCAACCCAAGGAGGGCAATACCGGATACGAGCTTGGTGAAGGGCTGATAGAACTTCTCCTCCTCACCACTCTGGACTCCGGTGATTTTGCCGAGACTGTTGATTACCATGGACCAATCCCGGCGATAGAGATAGATGTTGACAAGATGGAGTCCGCAATCGATGATGTGCTTGGTTGTCGTCACATCCTGACGCATGCGGTTGTACGCCTCGGCTGCCTCGCTAAGCGATCCTATCTTCTCAAAATGCTCTCCAAGCTCCTCGTTGCCCATCTACACATCTTAGCACTGCCCGATTCTGTGTTTTACACTAGGGGGGGAAGCCTACCCGAATGCTTTCCTTGATCAAGTTATGACGGTATTGCTTAAGTTCGGCTTCGAGTCGTGCGGTTTCGGCTCTGTTCGCGCGATCGGTCTTATCGACCCAAGCCTGGTCTTTCTGAGCTTCTGGCTCCCCGGGAGCCGCAAAGCGGATGCAGTCCCAGGCATCGTTATACTGGGTTATGTCTGTGCCAGCCTTGGCCTCAGCAATAGCAGCCTTGAGAGCGTCGATACATAGCGGTACCGAGGACTTTGCGATGTGGAGGAGACGGTCGAACCTCGTTCGGCCTGGGCACGGGAGCTATTAGCGGGGTGGAAGGAAATCGACGAGGTTACTGCAACGAACCGGAGTAGTTCTGGACGTAAAGATCGAGGTCAAGCTTGGGTTGCTCTGGAGGGAGTTGAGTCAGCAATGCTCAAAGAACGGCAGATTCACGAGGCTCATGACGTGAAGAGCACCTGCTGGCGGTGGCTGAACGAACCTCTAACGATGGTACCACCCTGGTTGCTCATCAGGGTAAAGAAACCCAGGAGAGAGTTTGACGTCGACATGGCGAATGTGAGTGTCGGCAGTCAAGGCCCTCGAGCTCATCCGGGGGTAGGAATGTGAAGATCAGAGAGCTCTGGAGCTTGACGTTTGGAGGGTCGCACGTGTTGGTGGCCTTGCGATGCTAGGCTGCGGTGGGGGTGGAGGAGCTGGGGAATTACGTGAGGTGGGGGATCTCGGTGAGACCAAGGTGAAAAGGTGAGTGCAAGACAAGGTGAGTCAAGATTGCTTGGCAAAAATGTCTGAGAATGATCCTTCAATTAGAGGTCATCATCTCTCAAACCCAAATTTTTATATATGATTCATCAATGAAGCCTAGAATAGTGATTTATGAACCTTTCCTCGCAGTTGGTAGCGATTATCTCGCTCAACATGTACCCTTCGAATTTGGACCAGAGTGCTATGAATAACAGCTGCGAAATACCGCCTTTCGTCGACCGCTTCTCTTCTCCGTCTTCACAGCTCCGATGCCGGTTTGCGGAGCCAAATCTCGGTCCCGAAGCGGCAGGCTGCTGCGCCGTAAAGCAGATACGGCGGCCGACTTCACCGTCTTGCTCGATAAACACTTACACTGTGGTCGGGCCAAGACGGCACATCGAGCCTGGGATTCACAATGTTGGCGGCTGGACGTCATGATATTAGCTCAAGAGCGTTGCACTCCGCCATTTGTCGTTCTGCAGGAAGCGTCTGCCATATCAGCCACGAGAACATGCCATTCATGGGGGGGGGGCAGGAATCTCGGCTTCCCCCAAACTCGGAGTCATCTTTGGCATTCTGCGAGTGGTGGATTTCGCGCCGTTACTGGCATCAATGCGCCGCCTCTGTCGTCATCTCACCTTTGACCAAAGAAAGCCAGGTGACTAGCTGGGATGATTGAGGCTTGAAGTTATTCCCGTGGTTTTCTAGAAGCAGGGGAGGAGAGACAACGTTGCAGATGGGCGCGAGGTTATCCACCATCGTGCATCAGACGAGCGAGCCATGCCATAAACACATCTCCGGCACTTGATGCAGCCATCGTCCTAGCGATATCGCCACAAATTCGGGGACACTTAATCCCCAGAATCAACCCCCAAAGTCTGATTGCGCCAAGCATGACGTCGTTGGGGATGTGCCGGCTTCCCGGTGCATTGCTTCTCGTGTCCCGCGTAAGCGAGAATGTCCATGTTGAGGATATCGTAGAAGCAGAATGGCATTAGTTGGACGCTATTGTGAAGAAAATGCGTCGTCAGCAGGGGTGGCATGATGGGAGCACCTCACGACGCGAAAAAGAAAATGGCGCGTGTAAATATGGCCAGGGAGGATTGTCCTGTCTGGGAAACGATCAGCGGCGTCACTCGACTCTGGACGAGAGACGACGGCCTCAGTTTACTCGAGAGTTAAGATTTTAAAGTCTTGGGTGAGATGTTTAGAGTACAAGAGATGTAAGCCATAAGGCTGAACGAGCCGGCACGCATGGTTCCATCTGCCCTTCCAAGAAGCATCGTGGAAGAGGTTGAAACAAAGCTTTAGTGCCAAGACCAAAGCCAAGACCTCGTCTCAGCGCGGTTCTCTGCACAAACTCGTTTGCCTTCTCGTCCGGCCTGCTCCGCCCTTATCGGCCGAAGAGAGAGCCATGCCGACCCAGAAAAAAGGACGACGGTTGTGCATGGGTCTGACGTGAAAAGAACCATCGGGCACCTTTTCAGCCAATGGGTTTGCCTCGCGACCTGAAAGTCGGGGCGAAGAAGCGAACAAGGTGAGAGAGAGCCTTGCCTGTTGAGGTTCGTCCCATGGAGGGCGGAATGGCTTGGCGACCCAGCTGCAACCCCGTGCCCGGAGCAAACCCGGGCGAGAGCCGGAATGTGAGAGGGCAGGTAAAAGGAGAGGGAGGGATGATGTCATGGACGAGAATGACTCTGAAAATAGTCACCGAGAATAGAGGACGCGCATATCTTTGGCAGACAAGAGACGCCGCGATTGTCAAGTGGGACGCCGTTTCGAGTCCATTCTTTACTCGGCCGTACTGTTAGTTCATTACGAGGCTTCTTGAGTCTGGAAATGCGGCATGGCACGTCGAGACCAGGATTTGTGGCATTCGTGGCTCCCCTGCTCCTCGTGTGGCGCCCACCTTCCCAAAAGGCCCCGGCGAAAAAAACGACCCACAGTGCCGTGTCAGCTAGGCACTGGGCGGCCGCCATCTTCCGTGTCTCCCGGAGCCGACGACATGGTTGCTTCCAGATTAAGCTTGCTCAACATTCGACCCTAGGGCTGAGGCTCGTCGGGAGCCAGCGCAAGAAGGGCCTGCAGACTCGCTCTAGCTTTGCTGTTCTGCTGCTTGTCCGTCAAGAAGTGACTGGTTGTGCCAGTACGTCATGATGCAGAACATGCCATCTGTGTGGCTTCTTCGGGGCCGCCGTACCAGTGAGAAACGGGGTGTGTCAAAGAGTCGGCCGCTGTTCGGTCTTGGGTTGTTGTCTCACCTTATTCCACACAATTCGAGGGCTCACTGCTCACACACGGGCCACTGCTCAGAAGGTTGTAGGTTAAGGTATGAACAGAGTTGGGACCGTTTCTTACTGCTGGGAGATTCGCGTAGGTGACACCGGCCTGTCCGGACCTAGATGAACCAGTGATATGTTACTACGAAGACTTGGCTTTCCTGACGTTTGATATTCGAGATGCCATCGTCTTCTTTCACGACTGGCATTGTCTGCGAGTGAACGGAAACTCGCCTTGGATAACCCTCAAATTCGTCTTACACTGCCACCACGAACCAAGTCAGAATGGCAACACTTGACAAAAAGGTTTCTGATGCCCAAGCCGTGAATCTCTCGTACGATGGAGGCTTTATTTCGGCAGCTATTCTTATTGAGATCCACCACCGCAGATAAAACGGGAACACGACATCTCTCCACAAATCCTGGCAGTCTCCGTTACGGTCCGCTCTGCTCAACCACTCCCGTCTCGTGCTGGCATCCAGATAGAGGCCTGCCCATGCAGTCTCATCGAAGTGGATGGGGGATCTCGCTGACGATGGTGGTCTAGAGCCTTTGCTGGTTTGCCCATTCGTCCATGGGTCCCCATAAACCTCCGTTTGGCCATCCATGCCGCTTTCCCCCCTTGTCGCTATCACAGCCCTCGCGTCTCGCGGCTTCAGAGCCCACCAGCAAACTAGCCGCAGCTCACTTATGCAGTGCTGGCAGTATCTGTATCCGCTGCGGTACATTGCTGCCGGCCGTCTCATGCTGGGCTAGGCTAGACGCACAGCGGCCGACGCACAGCAGGCTCTAATTGTCTGGAGCTATGAGGCCTGGCCGGCCACCGTCCGGTGGATGGAGAGGTCCTCGCTCAAACGGGGGGCGCCCTGAGACTGCGAGTTTATTTTGTGGCCGCGCGGCTTGGGATCATGGGTGGTCGTCTCTACTCCCGTTCCACTCGCATGCCCTGACTAGTGGAGAGGCCTTGCTCTTTTCTTTCGAGGTTACCATCCCGTCATAGCCGTTCTTCCGCCTGTGCATGTAGGTGGTAATGAATGATACGCGTTCTCATTTGCAGACGACAAAAGAGACATACAGAGAGCGTTGAACAGGAACGGAACCCCAGCAGCCAGCCACCGACGCGTTATTGGGACAGTGAGTGTCGAGCACAAGGGCTTACCTCTGTAAACTCAACATGAGCTGAATGTCTTTGTTTAGAAAATAGGAAAAAGTTAGCATAGAGAGTTGGCTTAGATCAATTGACACGTTCCATGGCGCCGCTCAGCGCCGCTCAGCGCAGTGCTGGCCTGGACTCTGCACTGGCCAGAGTCCTCCTACATCTGGGCTCGCCCCTAAAGGTTGTCCCCCAGGGCCGATCCCACCTGCAGCAGCGTGGAAATCGCTCGGCCAGGGCACAGTGCGAGTTGCAAAACACCGAGCTCCCTCCACAATCCCCCCCATCCACCCTCCACTCGAAGCCTCCCGTCAGGTCTCCCCCCCCATTTCTCCAGGTGCCGTGTATCCAGCGCCATCTTCCATTATTCCCGGTCTTGAGCATCATCGCGAACAAGGTGTCCCTTCAGCTTTGGGGCATATGTTCCTTTCTCTCTCGTCTCAGTGGTTGCTTTGGATCAATCAATCGACTTGCCTACTCGGACGGACTCCGCTGATCCTGACCTCTTGCTCGCCCCGTCCATTTAGAGCCCTCATCTCCCGTGTCTTTCACAGCGCTTGAAGCCATCGTCGCCTTCAACTCAATTCTGGCCGCCCTCCCCTCCCCCTTGCTACTACGTTAGCTCACGGAGACATCCTTATCTAATATTTGACTTGCGCGTCTCCCCTTCCTCGTCGCTCCATTCTTGTCCTTCAGCCCTCGCCAGTCAATCGCTCGCTGGCGCTTGGATTTTGCTTGGCTCCGGCTCTTGGCTCGACATATCCTGTCCCTTGGTTCTTCTTGGCACTCAACTTTTCAGGCCTTTTGTCTCAGCATTCCCTTCCTTCCTCTCTGGCTCCTCTCATCTGCCCTCCCTCAACCTGCCACGGCCGTCCCTCACCGGCCCCGGGCGTTCGCTGTGCGGCATCTCCCTACGGCGGCTTCATCACCCGCTTCTGGCACTCTCCGTCCGTTCCCCTACCTCTCCAGGTTGGAAGACGGCACCACGGCACGGCCGTACTGTGTCGATTATACAGTGCTGATTGGCTCTGACAAGCCCCAAAAGGACCCGATCGAAAGCCCCAAAAGCCTGGCCTGGTCCTTTTGAGAGTCGAGGTCCACTCTCCACTCGCTGACTCCCTCCTCGTTCGTTCGTTCATTCGTACTCTCGCTCAGCTAGCTCAACTCAACTTGGTCGCCCGCTTTCCTGCTGCTGGTCTGGTCTGCCCGCCCCCGTCCGTCGGTCGCGAATTCTCTCCCCCATCCCAACTCCTGCTCTGCGACTGTACTTGACTGGTACTATCGTCTACTCTTGGCCGCCCCTCGCCATCATCGCGATTCCGTCTTCGGATTCTACTGCTGCTTATTCCCCGCCTCTTCGTCTGCGGGAACCTCTCTTGGCGCCCTCTGTTTCGCGGATGGCCTAGGCCTTGAGTCTTGGGGCGATTGGGACATGGGCTGCCGCTGGCCTCGCTACCTGCGACCCTGCAACTCATCCATCCAGCAGCCCCTTCGACTGCCCGCCTCCGTCTCCATTTCTGCCGCACGCCGGCGACGACTACAACCTTCTCCTTTTTGAACACCTCATAGTATCTGATCCGTGGCGTTCGGCTTTTGTGTGGCTATCGAGCCCGACACCTGGTGAGTGAAAAGTGCTTGCGAATCCGTCTGCCCATTCTGCTCAAGTCCCACCGACACCTGAGCGTTGCACTCCTGAAGTCGCCTTTCCTGCGCCTTATTACCTCCGTCCTCGACGCCTTCGAGGCTGAACCGGCGCGATTTGCTCACGTTGGCCGAATCAATCGGTCATGGCTCATTTTGCGCCCTGCCAGGACATTCACGATCCCTTGTCTTCCGCGCCCTGCCCCCTCCCACCTCGAACTTGCTCCATTCATTAAACCATCAAATACATCGCCTTTGCTAATTCAATCAAGCCCAAGATGTCACCAGACGTCGCCGATGACGATGCCGGCCAGTCTTCGACCCAAGACTGGCAGGATAACGATGCCCCATCGCCATCAGCCAGCATCAAGTCCGATAACGAGGGTGATGAGGATGCACCCAACGCGCCATCCCAGCCCATCCAAAAGCGACGACGAGTAACGCGCGCTTGCGACGAATGCCGCCGAAAAAAGATCAAGTGCGATGGCAAACAACCTTGCACACACTGCTCCGTCTATAGTTATGGTATGAAGCCGGCTCGATTTCCTCCCTCGCCCAATACGCCCATTTTTCGATCCCCTGATCTTTACGACCGACAGCGACGCGCGAGCTAACCTTGACTCTTAGAATGTACATACGACAAACCCTCGAACAGAAGAAGGAATCCGGCACCACAGTATATCGAGGCTCTGGAAAGCCGTCTGCAACGCGCAGAGTCACTATTACACAAATTCATGCCAGATGTCGACCTGGCCGATCCCAATCTTGACCCAGCCATTCAACAAGAATTCCGCAATCGAGAAAATGCACGCGCCCAAGCCGCCAAGGCTCGACAGACCCAGCCGCCCCAGCCCGACCCGAATGACGCTCACCTCACTTCCATGATCGACTCGGTTGGCCAGCTTGATCTTGACGAAAAGGGCAGCTGGGATTTCCACGGTATCTCTTCCGGCGCCGTCTTCTTGAAACGCATGAAGGAGCATTTTAGGGGAATGCTTGGTCCTACAGGAAAACAACCCTTCTTACCACGCGCCGAACGACCTCCAGGCCTCGAGTCACCATCTCTCTCCTCTGTCGGAACGCCTTTTTCTGCCGTACCAAGTTATCCCGAGCTACCACCTAAAGATGTTGCCAGGAAATTGTGTTACTATTCCCTCAGCTGCGCGACCTGTCTCGTTCGAATTGTTCACGTTCCCACTTTCTACGATAATATGGAAAAGATTTATGACCGGCCGCTCGACAATCTGACGAAAGAGGAAACGCAATATCTTGGACTGCTCTTTTCTGTCATGGCCCTCGGCTGCATGTACAACAATCTTGACGACAACGACCCCGGAAGCATGGCTTATCGAGAAGCGACGGAAGAAGGTCTCAAATACTACAATGCGGCACGATCCGTACTACAGGACCTCACGGATTGCCGCGATCTCATCTCATTACAAGCTCTCTTGTTCATCATTCTCTTTCTTCAAGCAACATCAAACCTCAGCAGCTGCTACTCTTTCGTCGGTATCGCACTCCGTTCATCGCTGCGAATTGGTCTGCATCGACACTTGCAGCACGAAAAAATCGACACCATCGAGCAGGAAGTCCGCAAGCGCGTTTTCTACGTGATTCGACAGATGGACATTTATGTTTCAACACTACTTGGCTTTCCTCTCCTCCTCAATGTCGACGATATCGACCAACCTTTCCCTACAGAGGTCGACGATGAGTACATTACATCGACTGGAATCCTGCAACCACCTCCTGGATCCTCCTCTTTCTTCCAGGCTTTCAACGCTCATTCAGAACTGATGGAAATTCTGTCCAAGGTCACAAAATATGTGTATCCAACCAAAGGACTGGGTCAAAGTCTCTCCAAGGATAACAAACCCGCTTCAACCTATCTGATCAGCTATGGCCGGATCAAGGAAATCGAGGCCGACCTTCACTCATGGTTCGAGAGGCTGCCTCAGCATTGGCGACCAAGCGGTGAGGGTCCGATAGAAACGGTCCGGTGAGTAGTTGATCCTTGAAGACTGTTAGACTGAAATGCTAATATGAGAAATAGCATCCGGCATCTGCTCAGATTTGCTTATGCGCATGTACAACTTGTGCTATACCGACCATTTCTACACTACGTGTCTCCTCGCCTGAGCCAAGGGAACAAGGTCGACGAACTGTCTTACGCTTGTGCAGCGGCCGCTATCAGCGTGTCTCGGAATATCGTGCACATTGGCCTGGAGATTCGGAAACAGCGTGTGCTCAGCGGACCTTATTGGTTCATGCTGTACACCGAGTTCTTTGCCGTCCTCTCACTTGTGTTTTACGCCACAGAAAATCCCGAGAAGCCTGGCTCTGGCGAGGTTCTGGCAGATGCCCGTGCCGGAAGGCAGATGATTGCGGCCCTGGCAGAAAAGAGCATGTCGGCAGAAAGAGTGACGAATGCTCTCAAGGTATGTTCTCCTTTTTCGTAACAGTCATTCTTACTAACATGACGGATATAGGTCTTGTTTGACCAACTGCCTGAGCAATTGGACGCTGGACGCGTGCGACCAGCTCCCTCCAAGAAGAGGTCGGCGCCCACTGGGCGACCATCGTCTGTGTCGTCTCACCACACCCCGATCCCTGCAAGCATGTCGTCACTCGGAACGGCCGATTTCACTCGCACCAGCCAGATCTCGACCAGCTCGTATCCAACCACACTCTCCCAGGGCACCATGGATCCCATCGCGGGCGGGAACATGCCAGGCTTCCAGGACACCGGATTCTCGGCCAACTTTGGCGACTTTATGCCGGTTGATATGCAGCGAGGCACGCCTGAATCGACCAGCAGTACGGCGACAAGCACACAGCGAAACCCTTACACGGGACAGCCGCTCAGCATCCATAACCCCGTCAACAAGCTCGACTCGCTCATGTTTCCATCTGAGGATCCTTTTGCGTACCCGAACCAGCCTATGATGGAACTCGGATTCCCCAGCAAGACAGAACAGTCTTCCAGCATGGGTGACCACAACCAGGACATGCAGCTCTTCCTGACCGGGACGTTTGATGACGTGGAGAGCCAAATCTTTGGACAACCACCACCATACATGGTGCACCAACAGGCCCAACCCATGATGGGTATGCCGGGTCAAATATACAACCCGTCAAGCGTGATGGCCATGCAGCAGGGTCAACCAATGATGCAACGCCGGCCGATGTCGCAGACGCACGCAATTCATCAGGGGCATTCGATCTCAAACCGGAGAGCACACACACAACGCCACCAAGAAAGGCAAATCCAGCAAATGTTTACGGAGCAGGGAATGCAGGCGGACTGGGGAGGTTTCTTTGGTTCTGGAAGAGGAGGATTTCAAGGAATGTAACGGTCTCTACATTTGATACCCACTTTACGATACGGGAGGAAGGAAAGCGCGCGAGGCGTTGGCCATTGAATTTCACTTTGTTTTTATTCGGGGGGGAGAGCGATTATGATTTGAACGATGAGCGTCGGGATGATGGCAGTAGGAGGTGGATGTCTTTTATCGGAGGAGGGAGGGTAGGGGGAACCGGGCAACGCCAGCGACGCAAGGACGAAAAAAGAGGACCACATTCTTAGAGAGATGGACCGGGCACATAGACGGGGCGCGATTGGATGTATATACCTGGAAGGTCTCGGGAATGTGTAGGATGGATATACGCAGTAGACCGACATGTTGGGTTGGGAGGATAGGATAGGGGTGAAGGGATGAGATGGGGTGTAGGATGAGAAAGCTGCATCTTGTCAAGGAGTGCATCTTGTCATGGATATAGATGTAATGATATTTGCCTTGAGGGCATGAAGAAGCAAAAGCTGTGTCGTTTGCGTGAAGAAAGTGTTGAGGCCAAGATAGCCACTTGCCGAGGCGCTATGGATAATTGGATGAGATGGATAACTTGATAGGACTGCGGCTATTAGCACATGCTTGAAAGGTGTCTTGGAGCATGTATGAATATGATTAGAGGCGCTCTAGATCGTCCAAGACAAGGGGTAGAGTAACTTGCTACGTAGTATGTCTTCGCGACAATGAATGACACGTGAATCTTTCGACGCCAACTCCCGTCCTCAACATTCAGATCGGGGCTGGTTGCGTCATGAGGTCGATGCATTAGTATCGGGTCGAGGCGAATGGCACCAGCCACCAAACGTTAGCAGTTGGGGCGGTTAGTGTTGGTCAGGTAGCTATGGTTGCAGGGCGTTATCGCTGAGACGCGATACGCTGAGCTAAGCCGTCGAGCACCGCAACGGGACAGGAACTGGCACCTTCTGGGAGGAGACCTAGATACGGGCTGTGCCGGTCGGAGCTTCATATTGCGTCTTTGTCCTTTCACACAAGGTTAGGTTTCTCATACCTCATACCTACTATTTCATTTACCCAGGATCGCGCTGGTCTTCTCGCATCCTCCTGTATT
Source organism: Fusarium keratoplasticum (assembly GCF_025433545.1). NCBI lineage: Eukaryota > Fungi > Ascomycota > Sordariomycetes > Hypocreales > Nectriaceae > Fusarium > Fusarium keratoplasticum. Next base: position 2,871,005 of record NC_070534.1, read on the forward strand.
CATCTCGACAGCTCAACAGTCAGCGACATTGGTCATGGCAGCTCTCACAACGCCGCCCAAGCTGGTCGGCGGGGATGACCGGCGAGACGCACCGCTAGCACGTGAAAGAAACACCATCCTCTTCGAACTTGTGCCCGAGGATGAGTTTGACGCGCTGTGAGGATCCTTGCTCGTCTCTGAGCGTTTCTGAGCTGCTGGCTAACCGCGCGGTAGATGCGTCGAGGTCAAGAAGGGTAACGAGGGCCCGAACAGTCGGAGTAGCGGTAACAAGTATCCCGGTATGCGACCAGCTCACCAATCTCATCTGTTGAGCGTCTATTCCATGCTGACCGTTGCATTGTAGCAAAACTCCATGCTCGCAAGGTCGCCGCCGAGCTCGGTGCCACTGACGGCCTCATCTATCTTCCCGGTGAACCCACTCGGCTCTACGAGGACTCGGATCAGTCGCCTCCTTTCAAACAACGCAGATAGTCAGTCGCTCATTACTCACATTGATGAGCCGTCTTCTAACAAACGTACAGCTTCTATTATCTGAGCGGTGTCGACTTTCCCGACTGCTCCGTCACTTACGAGATAGCACATGATCGCCTCACGCTCTGGATCCCCTACGTTGAGCCGCGACAGGTGCTATGGTACGGTGCCACTCCCGACGCCGCAGAGGCGATGCGCCGCTTCGATGTGGATGATGTCCGATACACGGCTCAGCTATCCAAGTTTCTCCATGGCCACCTCCGACCGGCCACGACTCTCTACGTCCTCCACCCGGACCAGGCTCCTAAGCTGGCTGACCGTCCTCGTGGCCAGACGCAGATTAACTGCTCCAAGCTGCGACCTGCCATGGACCAAGCTCGAGTGATCAAGACAGACTATGAGGTTGCGCTTATTCGCCGTGCTGCGCGCATCTCGGCGGCTGCTCATCGTGCTGTGGCCGAACGCATCCTCAGTATGCGGAACGAGCAGGATGTCGAAGCTGTTCTCCTCTCAGCCTGCACCTCCCGTGGTGCTCATGCCCAGGCATACCCCATCATTGCCGGGGCCGGTCCCAACGCCTCTACTTTGCATTACGAGGCCAACAACCAGTCTCTAGAAGGCAAGCAGGTCATTGTTGTCGATGCTGGTTGCGAGTGGCAATGCTACGCCAGCGATATCACTCGGACACTTCCCCTCACCGGTAGCTTCACCAAAGAGGGCGCCGCTATCCATGCTATCGTCCAGCGTATGCAAGATGAGTGTATAGCGCGGATCCGCCCTGGCTGCATCTTCTATGAGCTCCATCTGCACGCCAGCGACGTGGCCATTCAGGGGCTTCGCAAGTTGGGCATCCTACGAGGCAACTTTGACGAGATCCAAAAGGCTGGCACCGTCGCTGCTTTCTTCCCTCACGGCCTGGGCCATCACGTTGGCTTGGAGGTTCACGACGTTACCGGCGCCGAACGTCTCTTGATGAGAGACAACTTCCACATTGAGGGTGGAAAGCGTGAGATGGTTACGGCCACGGCCCTGGTCGCTCTGCAGCGAATGGTAGCTGCGCCGCCACCTTATAAGGGACGACAGGCTCTTCGACCCAACATGATTGTCACGGTTGAGCCTGGAATGTAAGTGTAATTATCCCTCTTGTGACTTATTTGATGCTAATCAAGTCCCTCAGTTACTTCTGCCGACCTTTCATTGAGGGATACTTCCTCAATAACTCGGCACACGCCAAGTTTATCGATCGCAATATCCTCGAGGCCTACTATCCCGTTGGAGGCGTTCGTATTGAGGACGATATACTTGTCACATCTGATGGACATGAGAACCTCTCTGCAGGTGCGCCCAAGGGCGATGAACTGCTGGATGTGATAAACGGCAGCTTTGAGAAGATTTGAGGGCTAGTAGGGGGTAATATGCTCAACGAGCAATGGGGTTAATATTGAGAAGTGGATGGCGGGTATATATGGCGAATGCATTGACTAGGTGCTTTGTCTTTTACTTGCCGTGGTTTGGTCAGTTCAGCGGTTTCAGGAATGAGAATGATATAGGACAACACAGGTCAGCATGCGGCACTATTGGTATCAATTTATGGAATTTATCATGCTCATTGCTACCCAAAACATAAACTCTCGCATGTGCAGCTCATACATCTAATATACAAGAACACATTGACGATTAAGGAAAGGCGTGAAGTCGTAACAACCTCACTCTACTAGATACACAACCGCCTACCCACCAGGTATCGACCCTCAGATGCACCCAAGACATCCGCTTACAAGTACTTCTTGGGCATGGTGGCCCGCCGCCGCTTGTAGATGACATAGGCGGCAACGAGGGCGAGCTGGGTGCCGAGGAAGAAGAGGACCAGGAAGCGGTGGCCGGGGGTGCTGGCCATGACAGCCTGGGAGAGCGAGTTGTGGTGGCTCGAGAGGACGTCGCGAACAGAGCGCTCGGTGGACTGCAGCTTGCGGGTGAGGTCCTTGCGGAGGCCCTTGACCTCCTTCTCGAGCTCGATGACGCGGGTCTGCAGCGCCGTGATGTCGTCGAGCTTGCGCATGTCGGCGCGAAGCTGGCCGATGAGGCTGGTCACCTCCTCGTGGCGCTTGACGTCCTCCTGCTGGTGGCGCGACGAGGTGCGGTGCAGAGACGAGAGCTGGTGGTTTGTGTTTTGGAGGCGGTTGTGGAGGTCCATGAACTGCGTCTTGGACGTCTGGAAGATATCGGGGTCCTCGTCGGCGTACTCGCCCTCAGGGACCTCCCTCTTGGGGGGAGCGCCTCGGCTGGGGGGGCTCTTGTTGGGCGTCTGCTGCTTCTGCTGCTGCTGCTTGGGGGGGTCGTTGTTGCGGACGGGGGCCGAGTCCGAGTTGTCGGCCATGACCACCACCTTGAAGACCTCGAACGAATCCGGGTTGTCGGGGGTCGCGGCCGTGACACCGAACTGGTAGCCAGTAGGGATGCTGAAGCTGCCGGACTCGAAGCACAGGTTGCCGTCGACCTCGACGCGGAACGAAGTGGATGTCTGTCGGAGCTTGATCTGCGAGGGTCGGCCCAGGTTTCGGTAGTTGTAACCGCAGTGACCAAACGACAGCTCATCGACGTTGCTCTGCCTCGTGAAGTCGACGGTGCCGTCGTTGAGGAAACCACGGACCATACCGCCCGCGCCGCCGTGTGTGTCCACCACAAGAGCCAGACCGTCAAACTTTCCGACGGTGTAGATGCTGCCGGAGCCGATAGAGGCAGGACCGTTGCGGACCAGCCAGATGTTGAGGTTGCCGCGGCCGCGATCGGGCCCGTTGGCTCGGAAGTCGACGTCGGCGATCCATTGGTTGCGGAGCAGAGGCTGCTGACCCCAGACGGCACCGCGCTGGTTACCGGGGGCGAGAGGCGTGAGGATGATGCGGTTGGAGAGAACCTCTGGCATCTGGGGGTTGCCCTGGAGGGCAAAGTTGGGGATCTCCCCGCGGGATTCGGGGGGACTTATCCTAGACGAGGGGGTCAGCGAGACATACAAAGGTTGTACTACACGGGAAGAGCAACAACAAACCTTCCAGCATGACCGAAACTGAGCTCGCTGATGAGGTATTGTGCCTCTGAGAGGCCTGCTGCCAGCAGCGCAGCCAAAGATAGAGAGAAACGCATGGCGAAGAGAGGGAAAGACGTAGGTGGCTCCAAGCTGCGAGAGGCCGTTCAACAAACAAGGGAGGACAAAGGGCGGGCGGTGCCTGGCGCAGGACGAGAGCGCTCAACCTCGTGACTGGACAAGAACAAGAAGCGTCCGTCTGTCTGTCTCTCTACCCAAGCTCGGGGGGGTTGATTGTCGAAGGGAGGGAGTGGAGAGAATGGTACGAGCAGAAAAAGGCGGGCAAGGCTGAGGACACTTTGCACTATCAACGATGGAATTGGGCCCCTGGGCGGTCTTTTTTTGGCGGTGGAGGGCACCAATAGAAGAATAGAAAGAAGTCAAACCCAACGTCTCAGGGAAAAAATATCAAGACAATGAAATGGGCTAGCAAAGTCTACAGAAGGTCTCTCTCTATTCAAAGAAAAAAAGGAGAAAAGGCAAGCAATTGAGCAAATGCTTAGGGGGAAAAGGGTCTCATGAGGGGGGCGGCTGTTGGAGTGTGGGTTGATGAAGCCACACGCGACAGCCACGACAAGCCCAGTTCAACTCAGCCTTGAGGAATGCCCCTGAAGGGACCTACAGATGTTAAATTCAGCCATATCATGTTAGATAAATCATGATATACATGCATATGGCTACGATAACAACAGAATAGAGATTTCAAGCATTTATTACATCCTTTTCAATATTTGCTTCTCTCAACTCGTCTCTCTTTCAGCTTCACACTGAATCATTGTGGCTAGTTTAACATGCAGCTGTCTTTCGGCTATTGGTGGGATCCAGCCCAACCCCAGAAGACAAGGCCAGGGGTTCAAGAAGCTCGGGCCCTCGCTAGCGGAGGAGCATCGCACCCTTCTAGAAGCACGAAGAGGTTTGAACGAGATGGACACAAGACGCAGAGACTAAATTTCTTTTCAATGTCGATTGTTACAATATCACTAACTAGAGTCAATATGAACTCGTTATTCATTGTCTAGATTTCACAATACTACCATCCACAGTCAACATCCGTCCAACCCCAGCTTCAATGGAACGATGGATGCGCATTTCCCCATTCGGCCTGGTGGGGACCCTACTCCAAAAAAGAACAACGAGCCAATCTCTGACTCCTGAGAGCTCCTCGTCATGATTGCTCCCCAACAGCAGCAGCACGCACCCCTTCATCTCCTCCCTGCCAGTGTCATGAGGCTGAGCTGAAGTCTACCGAGGCGACACCATCACCATGAGCGAGTCGTACCCGACCTTGACGCAGACGGCGCTGGTGGCTGCTGCTTTCAAGATCCTCTTATTCCCAGCCTAGTAAGCTTCCCGGAGCTCCCCCCATCATGCCGTAGGTAGAGCTAACCACCTCGTCAAACAGCAAGTCCACCGACTTTGAAGTTCACCGCAATTGGCTCGCCATCACCGAGAGCCTCCCCTTGGACAAGTGGTACTTTGAAAAGACGTCGGAGTGGACCCTCGACTACCCGCCCTTCTTTGCCTACTTCGAATATGTCCTCGCCCACGTCGCCCGTCTCGTCGACCCCCTCATGGTCAAGGTCTACAACCTCGACTACGACAGCTGGCAGACGGTTTACTTCCAGCGGACCACCGTGATCATCACCGAGCTCGTTCTCGTGTGGGCTCTCCAGTCGTTTATCGATTCCACGCCTCTCAAGTCGCGACGCGCCGCGCAGGTCGCCGCTCTGTCCATTGTCCTCTCGCCGGGCCTACTCATCATCGACCACATTCACTTCCAGTACAATGGCTTCATGTACGGCATCTTGGTGATGTCGCTGGTGCTAGCGCGCTGCAAGGGCACTCTTCTGTATAGTGGACTCGTGTTCGCCGCGCTGCTCTGCTTCAAGCACATCTACCTGTACCTGGCCCTGGCCTACTTTGTCTTTCTCCTGCGGGCGTATTGCCTGTCGTCCAAGTCCATCTTCCGGATCCGTTTCCTTAACTGTATCAAGCTCGGTCTGGGTATCGGGACCATCTTTGGAGCTGCCTTTGGCCCATTTGCGGCCCTAGGTCAGATTCCTCAGCTCTTGAGCCGACTATTTCCCTTTTCGCGGGGTCTCTGCCATGCTTACTGGGCGCCCAATGTCTGGGCCCTCTACTCCTTTGCGGATCGCGTTTTGATCCATGGTAGGTTCATTACTTGGCAAATGATAGCTGTTGTCGCTAATTCATCATAGTTGCCCCGCGACTTGGCTGGGCAGTCAACCAGGGCGCGTTGCAGAGCGTCACTCGCGGCCTTGTCGGAGACACTTCGTTCGCTGTTCTGCCCGAGATCAGTCCCAGAACGTGCTTCATCCTCACACTCATCTTCCAGGGCCTGCCGCTTCTCAAGCTCTTCTCGCAGCCTACTTGGGAGAATTTCATTGGTGCCGTCACCCTGTGCGGCTATGCCTCTTTTCTCTTCGGCTGGCACGTTCATGAGAAGGCCATCCTCCTAGTCATCATCCCCTTCAGCCTCATCGCCTTACGTGATAGACGACACCTAGGTGCATTCCGGCCCCTCGCCGTTGCAGGCCATGTGTCACTCTTCCCGCTCCTCTTCACACCCGCCGAGTTCCCTGTCAAGACCATCTACACCATCATGTGGCTGGTGGTGTTCCTCATGGCATTTGACCGTCTCGCCCCGGCGTCCAACAAGCCAAGAATCTTCCTCCTGGACCGATTCAGCACTCTATACATTGCAGTGAGCATCCCGCTCATCCTGTACTGCTCGCTTCTGCACCAAATCATATTTGGAAAGAGTTACGAGTTTCTGCCATTGATGTTTACCAGCTCATACTCCGCAATTGGAGTTGTCGGCAGCTGGGTGGGCTATATGGTGGTGTATTTTACCGCATGAGATGGGTGTATATAGTAAAGATACCCTAAAATAGATTTCCTATTGTTTAGAAAATTCTGAAAGATTCCGAAGCAACTAATATACCTATTTAGGCAGTTATCTGGAAAAGGGGAAACCCAGTCAATAATACCTTCCATCCTCACTTCTGTGAAGCCCCTGGCGGATTTGCTCGGGAATGTTTTGAGCCACATTGGCAGCTGAGTCATCCAAAATTGTGGGGGTCTTCCACGTGAAGCGCAAGGCTGAACGCCCCCTTTGGTCTAAGAACCTCCAGCTTGGTCCCTAGGATCCAGGCATCCCCCAGATCGACGCCAAAAAGTCAGAAAAGCCAGGCATTTCATTATGGCAGCCTGGAATGGCATGCAGGGGAATATCAGGAGCTAACACGGCCAAATTAAATACGTCCTGCCTGGATATTGTGTTGCTCATACGACGCGTTTAAGTTGAGTTATGGAAACTTGCAGCGCCGTATATCGCACAACCTCGATACGAGATAATGCCGTGGCGCTGTTTTTGATAATCTGCAGTGAATTCGGCGTCACATTTTGCTTGATTGACGGTTTTGCGTGCTCTTGCGGGACGTGGATGGTCGTCGCGTCAAACCCGCCATCGCGGTCCCGGAGGAGGCGGGCAGACGAGATGGCCCACCCTGTCTAAAGATGAGATTTGCAGGTCGAGCAATAACGGCAATATCTAGTCGAAACTAAGTCGAAAAATCATGCTTCAGAGTTCATTGGATGCAGCGGAAGATGACGGTCCCAACGAGCCCAAGAACGTGGGCAAAAGTCTACGAGGCGCCTGTTTTGTTGGCCGGCGAGGGTCAGTCGCGCCGAGTGGAGGGAGAGGAGAGTGGGTGGTTCTAAGGCGAGGAGGACGGAGGACGAGGAGGATGTGGTGCCGGCGCGCGGGTGACAGGGGTGCGTTGATGCGTGGGTGCCCGGGAAGGCTAAAAAAATCTGGGACATTTTTTTCTTGGGAAAATGTTCCTCTTCGAGCAGGCACAAACGGGTCGTCGGCCTTCGAACGGATATATTTTATAATCATCTTCAATGAACTTAATCTTCCTGATGGGGTATTTTATAGCTTGATCCCAGCTTGTGTGCATCCCATGGTAGAGCTGTTGACCCTGGTGTTCAGCACGGCCATGTTAGATGCTGGCGGTACCTGGGACGGCACTGACAAGGAAGTAGATGTACCTTTAAGATACCGCATCACCGCCTGTACCGTCAGTGGCACGACAGGTACTCCCAGATTCCCAATCGACCCACTGTACACCCCCATCTCTCGAGGTACCTTGCGCTGGCGCCCACCCTCGCTCCTTCTTTTCTAGTTCCTCCCCCCGGGACCACCTCGCCGTTGCTCCCGTCGCGTCAGCCCGCTTCTTTCCTTTCCTTCCTCCATTCTTTCTTCCTACATCACTGTACTCGAGGCATCCTCGTCCACCATTGTGCTATACCTCGACGCACACATCTACAGCATCCCCTTACCGAGATACTTGAATATCAAGCATCTCTTCCCGTTTCACACCTTCTCGGCCACCTCCCGCCGTGTAAGTCGTTCGTCCCGGGCTCGATCAACCCGCGACGCACCCACCCCCGATTTCCCGCCCGCGCGCCCGCGTTCTCCTCGATCCGCCCACACGAGCGACGAGGCACCAATTTCGCCTCGCAAACAATCGACCGCCCGCACTCGCGTCTCGCAACCGCATCTCTCGCCCTCACCCATGCTGCGCCGTCGCGACATCCTGCAACGACAAACTTGTTAGTGGGGGGGAGGCTGCTTCTCAGCCTTGCAGGTGGTTTCTTTTGCACTTGATTCTCGACCGCTTGCGCCCAGCATCACTAGACCATGGTACGCCCTCCCGATCTTTTGCTCTGGCCGCCCGCGCACCCGCTAAACCACCATCGCCAGGTTCTCTTCAAGCGAAAGCCCGTCCAATTCCTGCCTCCCGCAGAGATCGAGGATGAGAATGCCGAGGTATGCCCGTCAACGTCGACCGGGTTTCTTGCTTCGCGCAGGAGCTGATTCTTGATAGGTCTGGTACATCCCCCAAACGGGGGAGATATTTGCTTCCTATGAGGACTACTTAAATCGGTAAGTGCTGTTCATGCGCTTTTGCTGGAGCCGTTTGTAGCTTACACCTTCTTAGCATGGATTTCTACAATCAGCGTCGGTTCAATGATCAAATCACCGGTCACTCAGGCCTGACCTTTTTTGAAGCTTTCAAGAGCGAGGTTAGTCTTCGGTTCTCTCGATCACCGTGCACCAACTGATCATAAAATTAGCTTGCTGGAGGTAAAGAAGTCGAGGCTTCCTTTCCCGAGGCGCTGAAGGGTCCTATTCTGCGTAGAGTGCAGTTTCAGACCGTTTCTCGCCTCGATAACCTCGTCGACCAGATTTACGAGGAGTTCAAGCTCGACTACTACCCTGGCGAAGAGGTTACAGTGACCTTGGATGGCGGCGAGCGCGTTCATGGCTTGGTCCGCGACAAGACGACATTTGGCCCTCGTGCTCTTCCAGACGGCAGCAAGGCCCTGCCCACGACGCGCTACCTCGTGAACCTCAAGGACTCGGAAAAGGAGACGATCGTTACTGACGAGCACATTTGCCGAGACCGAGGTGTCTTTACAAAGGCCATGCTCAGATCGTTCATCAAGAAGACAGTGACTCGCGATGCGTGGAACGGCGCACCTTGGTTGGTCAAGCATGATTATGCGAGCCAGTACCACATCGATACTCGCGTGCCGCCTCACCTTCGATACGACACCAAGATTCTGGAGCGCAAGCAGCTTCAGGCACAAAAGCGAGCCCACATCAACCATGACACCAACGGTCACAACTTGGTTGCTGCCCTGCACTCGGGTCCTGTGCGATTACCGGAGCTTAAGCCAGCTCCAAAGAGCAAGGTGAAACCCGGTCAGCAGGGAACCGCATCCAAGGGACTCAAGTGGCCTGTGAACATCCCCGTCCATAGCAACCCGTTCAGCTCCCCTTCGGATTATGGGATTCAGACTCCCATCCACCGCGACCCCACGCCACCACCACCCCCGCCACCTCCTCCTCCCAAGTACCCGATTGAGGATCTACAGCTCGAGCCTCGAACCGATCGACAGCGCCCTGCTTTGAAGTTCCTCTGCAGAGACCCGCCCGTCAAAGTTCAAAACGGCGATTCTACCCACAATGACCTATCTAAGAACATTGACATGTCTTCCGTCGGCCCATTGCTCGAAACCTGGGACACACTGAACGTGTACTGCGAGGTCTTCAAGCTAGACTCCTTCACATTTGACGACTACGTCCAAACTCTGTGTGCTGCATCTGAACAGGTTCCGATCCAACTTTTCGACGAGATCCACTGCTCGGTCCTCAAAATTCTTGTCGATTCTGAAGCCGATGGCGGCAAAGTTCGAATCACACTCCCAGAGATCGAGGAAGAGGATAGCGACGAGGAGGAAGACGAGGACACAAGCGCACAGCCTACTCCCGAGCCAGAGCCGAAGCCCGTTGGACGTGCCACTCGTAGCAGCCTTGCCAAACTGGAGGCAGAGAGATTGGCTGCTGAGGCGGCTGCCGCTGAGAAGGAAAGCGAGGAGGAAACCAAGCACCGTGCCGAACAGCTTCTCCAGGACTACGATTGGATCGAACATCTCCGAAAGCGCGACTTTGTTAACGGTGGTTGGGAACGCATCATGGTTGGTTTGCTTCATCAGTTGTCCAAGAACGAGCGCCAACACGACGCTTGCGAGGAGCTTCTGCTCGAATTGGTGCCTCCTGGAGTCGATGCGTCGCAGGAGACAGTGCGACAGCGATACGCTGAGCTCGATGTCAACCACCGTGTCAAGGCGCTGCAGATCATCTGCATGTTGACCACTGAGACCAAGGCCATCCGGGGGTACATGGAGGATTGCAGTGAGACCATGACCACCTATCGCAAGGAAAAGATTGACTGGCAGCGGCAGCGCAAGCAAGCGTAAGTTGAAGCCGGTTCAAATGACTGATGGTTGTTGGCTAACGAACCGTATAGCGTTGAGGAGCTTCGTCATTTGAACGAGCAAAAGAAGCTGATGTTGCCGGACAACATGCCGCCTTCGCCACCGCTGAATCCCCGCGAGGATGAAGAAGATGTCAAGATGGCCGACGCGGACGACTCGCACATCTCGCGTGAGGCAGATGGCGAGGAAACAGAGGACGACCCAGTGTCAACGAGAAAACGGCGACGCCCTTTGACGGCTAAGCAACGAAAGCGGGAGGAGGAGAAGGCCCGCAAGGAAAAGGAAAGGGCTGAAAAGACCCCCAAGGGCCCAACTCAGTCAAAGCAATTCATCAAGCTACTCAAGGACATCCAGAAGAAGGAGGATGTCGTCAAGAAGTGCGAAGAGGAAATTGCTGTCATCGACAACGACCTGCGCGAGGCCGACTGCCCACGCACCAGAGTCCTCGGCAAGGATCGATTCTGGAACCGTTACTATTGGTTTGAACGCAATGGCATGCCATACGGCGGTCTTCCCGACAGCTCGACTGCATCGGCCGACTACGCCAACGGTCTGATCTGGGTCCAGGGACCCGATGAGCTGGAACGAGAGGGCTACATCGACCTACCTACCGAGCTTCAGGACGAGTACAAGGCCAAGTTCAACATGACGGTTCCCGAGCGAAAGACCATGGAAGAGGGTGACACGAGCGTCTTCAACGCCTACCAATGGGGCTACATCTCTGAACCAGAACAGGTCGATGAGCTCATCAAGTGGCTCGACCCTCGCGGTTTCAATGAGCTGAAGCTCCGCAAGGAATTGCTCAACTACAAGGAGAAGATCGCCAAGAACATGGAGAACCGGAAGGCATATCTTGCGAACGAGGACGAAACAGAGAAGAAGGAAGAGTCTCACAAGCGGATGAGCACTCGCATTCGAGACAAGACGCCCGAGATTCCCCACTACCGCTGCCTCAAGTGGGAGAACACGACGGCTCTGGAGGAGTTGGGTCACCTGCACAGCGATCCTCCACCACCCCCACGATCTCGCAAGCAGAGCCGGAAGCGAGAGGCAGCTCACGAAGCGCCGGCGCCGGCAGCAAAGTCCCGACGACGATGAAGAGTCAGGAGGCTATGATTTAGCAAGTTTGAGCATGTGATCTTTTTGGCATGGAATGCAGTGTTTTGTTGCATAGCGAGATGCGTTGAGGAGGCAGGCAGGCAAGGCATGCAAGGGAATACAGGAAGCGGACGGCGGCAGGTTGTCCTTTCAGGTACAGGAACAGGACGGAGTCTAAGAGAGCTTTTTTGGCGTTTGTGTCCCACCTGGCTTCGGGATAGGGAGCTAGCAACATGAGGGAGGTAAAATAGACTACAGCTAGCCAAAATCAAGACATGTAAGAGTTCAAATCTCGATATATAACAATCATGGAAGACCATGTCGGAGTTTTGAAGTGATTGAGCTATACATGTGACAGAGCGGATGACGGCCTGAATAGGAAAACTGCACCGGAAAGTTGATCGGCATCTCAGCATCCGACCGCCGATCCGCTGGATCGGATGTCATCATGATCGGACAGTTATTTAGACCGGCCGCATCGGGCAAATCGACCGGGACTAGAATATATAACATGAGGACATTCCGCAGAATTATTGACAGTTTCTCTCGATTCAGACATCATTACACAACTGAACCATCATTTCAACACCTTGGACGCTTTTAACATAATAATTCTGAGACACAATGGCTTCAAACGAACTTCCCGAGGTCAAGCTCTACTGGTACGTCACATGCCGGGGACTTTTCTCATCATGATACTGACCCTGGCTCAAGGCTCGATGAGTCGCGCTCACAGCGCATTCTCTGGTTGTTGGAGGAGCTCAAGCTGCCATACACTCTGGAAATGTTCCGCCGCAACAAAGAGACCAAGCTTGCCCCGCCAGAGCTTGAGAAGGTGCACCCTCTGGGAAAGTCGCCCATCATCAGCGTCACCCCCGCGGGTGCAGGTGAGGGCGTGGAGCCGGTGATGTTGGCTGAGAGCGGCTTCATTACGCAGTATCTCACCGAGCACTGCCCCGAGGGGAAGAGACTGATGCCGCCCCGGTGGAAGGAGGGTATGGAGGGCAAGATTGGCGGAGAGACGGAAGCTTGGATGAGATATCAGTACTATCTGCATTACTGCGAGGGCAGTCTGATGCCTGTCCTTGTCATGTCCCTCATCGTGGGTGGTAAGTCTACATATCCGCCTCTATCCAGCCTCAGCACTAACAGCTCATCTCAGGACTCAAATCCCCCAACGTCCCCTTTTACATCCGGCCCATCTCAACCATGCTAGCCAACCGCATCTTCTCCTTCTGGATCTTCCCCAACATGCGGCGCAACCTCTCCATGATCGAGGGCCACCTCGCGACGTCAGGTGGCGACTACCTCTGCGGCGCCACCCTGACGGCTGCGGACATCCTCATGAGCTTCCCGCTCATCGCGGCGCAGGGGAAGCTTGACGAGTTTGGCAGCTGGGAGGGGGGCTCGTGGAGAGAGGAGTTTCCAAAGGTGGCGGCGTACGTGAAGAGGCTTGAGGCGGAGGAGGGGTATGTGAGGAGCGTGGAGAAGGTTAAGGAGATTGATGGAAGTTTTACGGCTTCGCTGTGAGAGACGGCTTTGTTTCTCGTGGTTTGCTATACTGGAGACGCTTTGGGATGTTGCGAAAGCTTATGTATGATGGTTCAAGATTAATGATATTCCAATTAATTGCTCAATACGAAGTATCTAAGATGAGAGTTTCGTGTATCGCTCGATCTTACCAGTTAGACACTTACGACTGAAACTACATAAACATTCAGAGAAAATATGTCCAATAAGAAGAGAAATATTCAACATTCAAGTCGCCATGGATGCCAATGAGAACACTGTTGGTGAGGGATAACTCATGCCAATAGAGCTACCCGGTACATGTATACACCGAGGATTACCGAGGTGGTGTGCAACTACCGGAACCTGATTGGCTGCACACCTTGACTCCGACCTCACCTTGAAAATAATTGGAGCTCAACCATCAAGTTTCCGACATCTGCAACCTTCATCCTTTTGAAGCCCGCTGCGGCCATTCGCCATGTATGCATCTCGAATAGTCTGTTCAAGATGCTTGGTGCAAGCCCGCACGGCCTCCACAAGGCGGCTGGGGGCCGTGGCCTTGTATTCGACAAGGGCTGACGCCTCGATCTCGCACACGCCAGCCTCATCTTCACCACACAACCCCGGCAATGGGCATCCCGCACGACGCCGACCATGGGGGAACTCGAAGGATTCGAAAAGAAAGCACGAGGACTCTGCACTGGCCTTATTCAATGAGGTGGTTGACCCTTCCAGCAACAATAAACCCGCCAATGTCCCCATTCTTGGTGAGCTTGAGATCGCCTCGAGGCTCAAGGAGCTTAGGGAAAGGGACATCAAGACGCATGAACAGTTCAAAGTATTTGACGAAGAGATTTGGCCCAGCATTCAGGAGCTCCGAGGCCAACTGCCCAAGCCCATCTACATGGCCGTCACTGGGCTCCTCAGCGATCAAAGCCTGACAATGCTACGAGATGGGCATTACCTACGCAGCGTACGGCTGTCACAGGTGTATAGCACACTTGGAAAGTACGACCTTGACATCCGGAACGACCTTATCTTGAACCTCTGTATCAGGATGACGCAGGCCAGGAACAAATCCTACACGCGTACTCAGATGAGGGACGAGCTCATTGGCATGTGGAAGCACGTCTCCCAGCTCAAGCGTCCTGGGGAAGTTGACCGAGAACTCCGCTTCGCAATGCCCTCGGTCCCCGAAGTGCTGAAAGACGCAGAGAAAGCCAGATTCGTTGAGAAGGACCAGACACAGGACTCCAGCAAGAACCCAACAGCACGCGCACTGGCCTCGATGTTCCTCCAGTATCCGCCACCGCAAGCTCAAGACATCATCCCGGCTCTTCTGGCGACTCTAGCTGTTGCGTCAGATGTCAGGTACTTTGGCCGTGAGAAAAGGGTTGCCCTGTCTCCGCTGTTGGTGCTTGCACGAGCAGTGCTATCCAAGCACCAACTTACTGAGGACAACATTCACTCCATTCTCTCCAATTATCACACTTTGCCTGCTGACAAAATGGATGCACTTGGGGTCTACGTCAAGAACCAGTGGCCAACTGTCATGACCATGCTCACAACCGAGGCAGAGCAGTGGATGAAACCTGAGAGTCATGAGTGGGCAGAAGACCCTGTCAAGCTGGCCGCGTCCCGTGTTACTTCGTTCCACAAGCTTTTGAAGTCGGCGTACCGCGCGCGCAACATCGGCGCTATGAGTGCCATCTGGGAGGACATGATGAAGAGCCTGGAACAGAACCCCCGGGTAAGAGAGCAGTTGGCCGATAGCCCCGACTTCCTCGACTATTGGATCTTTGTGTGGTGTGCGGTTCGCCGAACAAAACGGCTGGAGGAGACGATTGAGCTGATGCGCTCGTTGAACATGCCCATGACACTCAAGTCGTACACGGCCATGATGCACGGGTGGAAGAAGTGCAAAGATCTTGCCAAGGTTGAAGCACTATGGGGACAGCTCGTCTCGGCTGGCACAAAGCTGGATATTGTCATCTGGACTGAACGTATCTCAGCCCTCATTGAGCTAGGCAAGACCCAGGCGGGCATCCAGGCGCTTGAAGAGCTAGTGATGACGTGGAAGAAGGCAGTCCAGAATGGAACCGAGGCCCAGGCCGTACAGCCTACTATCCATGTCATTAACGCTGCCTTCAAGGGCATGCTGCACCTGTACCCAGATGCTGCTCACGAGCTGTTGGCATGGGCTGGCCGAGAGGGCTTTGAGCCCAACGTCCGAACATTCAACATCCTCATCAGCGAGAGCCTCCGAGCCGGACACACGGATAAGGTTACAGACCTGCTACGCGCCATGAGGCAGCAGGGGATTGACCCTGATACTGCCACTTTTACTATTCTCCTGGAGGAGGTGGTCAAGCGGATGGACTATGCCACCTCGGAGGAGCAGGTGGAAGCCGTGCACTCCATCTTTGCTGATATGGAGGATGCCGGCCTCAAGCCCAACCTCGAGACGTATGGAAAGATGCTGTATGCGGTCGATGGCATCCAGGGCAGCTCAGACGACGCCATGGCCGCCGTACAGAACCACATGCGCAATAACGGCTTTGCTGTCACGCCGCACATGGTTACTATCCTCATCGAGCGCGCCCTCCGCCGAGACCCCCCAGACATCAAGCGAGTGCGACTGCTGCTTAAGGAGAACAAGCTCTCGGTGGTCAAACAGGGTGACCAGACCCTCTGGGAGCGCGTCATGAGCGCCCATGCCATCAGCGGTGAGACGAAGGAGGCCATGCGCATCTTTGACGACCTGGCCAAGGCAGGCCGTCCCGTCACATCGTTGCCGTGCTTGTCGGACCTGGTGGGTGCGCTGCTGCAGAAGAAGGAGACCGAGTCTGCGCAAAAGGTCATCGACACGGTGCTGACGCACAAGGCCAAGAGTACCGACAACCTGGAGTCGAACCAGCGGTACTGGAGGCACCATCTTTGGTTCATGGCCAGGCGGAACGGCTTGATCAAGAACGACACGATTCCTCTACCTCACTGATGATTCATACGAGAGCAAAGTGGCATGTTTTGGTTTATGTAAGAGAAGGAGAGGGAAATGTATCAAGTAAAAAAGACATGTTTTCAAGTTTATCAGAGGTAGAAGTCCTCACTGGATGAATGTATTTCTCGTGCTTGAGACCGCACGCCTGTAACATAGCAAAAGAAGAAAAAAGAAGAGACGCCAGAGCCATCACCGCCCATGAACCAAGGGGGGTCTAACCGTTTTCCTATCCTGCGCCGGCACGCCGTTTCCCGATCTTTGAAGATGCCTAAATCCAAATGTACAAATGACATCAATGCTCATGACTCGTCCATTGGTTCCCCATCGCCGCCTTTTGACTCTGGCGACTTATTGTTGCCCAGCATGGAGACTACTTGCTCTAGACCTTCGACGTCTCCTCGTGTTATCTTGCGTCCCTCGCCTTGCCACTCCCCATCGCGGACTTCGCCCTGAGCTCCTAGCTCTAGACCTCTCGCTGTTTCGAGATACTTGCGTGAAGCCCCTTCGACATATTCTACCCGCTCACGTCTCCATGTCTTTGAACCGCCTGCAGCATCCTCATCGGCAGCATCAGCATCCACGTCGTCAGGTCCAAGATCAGGAAGAAGCGTGCGCAGAGACGTTGAAAGCGCACGGAGGGCCTGCAACTGAGAGAGGGTAAACTCGGTCGTCGTAGCAATGGGCGTATTGGCGTCCGCGTCTTGCAGACTGGCTTTATCACGGAGGAATCCAAACGCCGACCCGGGCTGAGCCTGTCCCTCCTCCGCCTTGACACCTCCCGGCACGACGCCCAGCGCCGCCCTCAGCTTGGCGAGAAGCGCGTCATTGCGCGCCCGCTCCGCCTCGAGCGCTGCGTGCAGCTTCTGGCTGGCGTGCAGCCTCCTCCGCAGGGCCGTGATGGACTCGGTGGTCGGGCGGTCGGGAGCCTCAAGGGCGGCGAAGTCGAGGCCCTCGTAGTGAGCGAGGCGCATGTATGGCTGATCGTCGGGCCGCACTGTGAGGATGTTGCGCATGGTGTACAGCTCAAACAGATCAAAGTTCTTGTCGATGGACGCGTTTAGCAACGTCTCGAGCTGATGCGTGCCATGCTCAATCTCGAGCTTTGCGGCTTCATCTGGGGGTAGCGGTGTCTCTCCAGCTGGAGCATGTTTTTCGGAGAAGCCGAGAGATTGTGGAGGAATGGAGAGAAGAAGACGCTCGACTGAATCAAGGGCGCGGTCGGCGAGGACATTGATTGTGTTGATGATGTCGTCGAGGAGGGACTGTAGAGGATATTAGATAGAGCGCGGAAGGAGGTCATGGGCAACGTACGACTGGCGGGTAGCCAAAGTGCTCCGTAAGGAGCTCATAGTCTGAAGACACTGGAGCTGCCATTGTGGTTGAGGTTGTAGAAGGTGGTCGAGTTGGAGTTGTAGTGGGGATGATGGTTTGGCGGTTTAGACGCGTCTGGTCGCGTTAATGGGTGCCATTGAATTCATGGACTATCAGCTATCAGCACCCGGAGAGAAAAGTCACAATTGTTCAGATCTTCCTAATGTAAAATGAACGTAGAATCTCCAATATGAATCTCCTTGGACTTTTAAATTGTAGATTAGGTATTTGACGATCCGTTACCAACTGCCTGTAAGTGCGTCGGCGGCATCATCAAGGTCCAAATCTAAAAGCCTGAATCGCAAGGCGCCAAATCCTCACGAGATCCGAACCTTCCCAATCGAGCAAACATGACCCCGCCAAAAAGGAACGAACCTGTGGCGCGGTTGCGCTTCCGAAATTGTGGCTGAAAGTACGTCACTTTCCACCGGGGACGTCCCCCTCCAACGGACGGACTTGGGCTCCCTCTGGGCTAAGCCCAAACCTCGTGTGTCTCTTTTTCCTCTTCCTTTGACCTTGTTTATTCCGACCTCGCCTATACCTACTTCCCCTAAGTTCAACCATTGGATATTGTCACCATGTCGTCGGGGTCCAAGTATAAAGATATCATGAAGAAGGGGTGGCACCCGGAGAAGCCGGGCACGACGATCAAAGGTCAAGTGGTAAGTCGTCCTTCACCTCTTCTTTCGTTATCGCCGCCGCGGCTGACAAGATATCCCCTGAAGAATGGCCTCCTCCATAGGAAAAAGTCCGACGACGACCGCTCCGATCACGTCTCCGTGCCTCTCTCCCGGCTCAAGGACCCGGCATCCTTTGCGCCACCGCCAAAGCGTACCGGCTCTGGTCTTGCGCCTCCGCCACCTCCTACGGGGCCGAGAAAGGTCATCACCGCTCCGTCCAAGTACATGGATCCGCGGGCACCCGCTGTTGAGGAACCTCAGTATGCTGAGCCGGAGGAAGAAGAGGAACCCAAGCCGCGCGGGCCGTACCGTGCAAACACCACAGGCCTTGCGACGAATCATCTCCCCAAGCCGCCGGGCAGGAGGGACGGTGCTGATGGACGACCTGCGGAGCCGCCGTCGTATCAGTCTGCCATGGCGGCCGTTGGAGGAGGAAGATCTGCGCCTCCCAGCTTACCGCCGCGTCTACCACCAAGAACCAACTCGGGCAGTACAGTCTCGTCTGGCGCTGCAAGCCCAGCTCCCTCGAGCAACCCTCTCATCAACCAAGGAGCTCTGAACCAAGGAGCCATCAGCCGTCTTGGCGCAGCAGGCGTATCGGTCCCTGCCTTTGGTATTGGTCGTTCCAGTCCTGCGGCTTCAGAGTCTGATGGCCCGCCCAAGCCCCCGCGTCCTGGAGTTGCCTCGCCTCCTGCTACACCCTCGCATATGAATGAGCTGCAGAACCGCTTTTCCAAGCTTGGAACGTCAAACGCCAACGCCACGGAGCCGCCTAGTGAAGGGACGACATGGGCGCAAAAGCAAGCTGCCCTCAAGACCGCATCCAACTTCCAAAATGATCCTTCATCGGTGTCCCTCTCAGATGCTCGGGCGGCTGCTAGCACGGCCAACAACTTCCGTCAACGTCACGGAGAGCAGGTTGCTGCAGGAGCAAAGACGGCCAACAATCTGAACCAGAAGTACGGGCTTATGGACAAGGCAAAGAGCTCGTATGCCAGTGTACAAGGCACTCAGCAGGGCCAGGGAGTCCAGGCTCCGGCTGCCTCTCCATCCCTGTCGGGTCTCGTAGGGAAGAAGAAGCCACCTCCACCGCCGCCAAAGAAGAAGCCGGCCCTCGTGGGCTCGGTGGCCCCGAGTGCCCCCGCCGATGATGATGCACCGCCGCCTATTCCCATGGCAACGAGGCCGCAATTTTGAGCAAACCTTTCCTGTCCAGTCCTGTCTTGTCTTGGTTGGGATAAACAAACAAATCAGCATCGCCGGGCGTATTCGGAGTTTTGTCGACTATCTTTCCATGCCGTCTATACATAGCATCACTCGCGATCATTAGAATGTTAGAGACTGAAAATGAGGTGACATCGTGACGATCAGACTGGATTGGAATCTGCAGCCTTCTTTTTTTCATTTCATCGATACGTCTCGGGGGATATTCCAAGCGCCGAGGACGAGTTTCGTATGGCTCGTAATCTTCTAAATAGGTGCGTGCCCGTCCATCATCACGGGTATAGCAGAACTTGCAGCACCTCCACCACGCTTCACCACCTTAGACCTTCATCTCGGTAAGACCGTGCTTCCAGACGATGATGTAGGGGGTGACACCATCCTCACGGTAGTTGAGGAGGACAACCCTGTGGTTATTGTTAGTGACTTGTGTAGCTTGACTGAGGATAGTGGAGTAGAAAACGTACATTCCGTCGGGGTTCATGGACTCGCCAGTGTAGAACTCAAAGTCCTTGAAGTTGGGCAGGAGGTGCTCCTTGACGTAGGCCTGAGCACCCTTCTCGAAGGCAGTGATGGTCTCGGCGGGAGCGTTCTTCTCCTGGAGAGCAGCCTTGACAGCCTTCATGTAGCCTGGATTCAGAGTTAGAGACGGATCCCAACCGAATGGGAGAGGAGTTGTTACCCTTGAGGTAGGTGAGGTAGCTCTTCTTGTCGAAAGAAGTGCTCTGGAGACGGAAAGAGCTGACGATGTTGTTGACCTTGACGACGGTGTCATCGAGGGCCTCCTCGGCCTCCTCAGCGGAAGCGTTGGCACCAATATCTGAGAGGATGTGGTGTTAGCATGGAATTGAAATGTTGACACCACGAACCGCGGGCCGTCGGGCACAGTTTGGTCGACAGTGTAACAGAGGGTTGGCTACATACCGACGTTGACACCACCCTCCTCGATCATGGCACAGTCAGCCTCATAGACGGTACCGGCGACCTCCTTGAGGTCGTACGAGTCTGAGATCAGCTCGTCGCCGGTGAGGATGTCCTGTTGTTGCGGGGTTCAGTAAAAAAAGATCATGCCAAAGTCCAACGCGGGGTCGTTGTATTTGCTAGTCGAAGGCGGGGGGATTCGGCATTGCGAGGGACGGGATCGAGTGACGGGTGTTGCTTACCTTGAAGATAATCATGGTGACGGTTGGGTTGGATTTGAAAGGATGGACTTGGAGGGAGGGAGAAAGAAGCTGATGTGACTGGCAAAGAGAAGCGAGACCAAAGGAGGAGAGCCTGATGGTGATAAAATTCAAAGTGGGAGAGGGTGGCGGGGTCATTCTCTGGTGGGGCTTTGGGCGCCAGGTTTTGGTGCAAATATTGTACTTGCCCCGCTCGGGTCTTATCGATAAGATCTGCTAGTACCCAACTTTTCCGTTACAAGAGAAAAGTGCTGATTTTACGAGCTCAATTTTGTACTTTTTAGGTCAAGTTCTAACCCACAAGTAAGCGGTGATACTTGGATCGTGTGTTGATTTAAGCTGCACCAAAAGTCACTTTTCCCTGTGCATACTGATTGGCCAAATACCCCTGTCGGTACGAAAATTGCACCAGACGGGAGCTCTCAAAAGAGCCTGGAGCACCGCGGCGTTGCCAAAACGACCAGAGTGATTTGATTTTGGTTGTGGCGCGCCCACCAATGTTATTCCGGTCCCTTTTTTGCGACCCCATAGGAGAGTAGAGCTTGACATGTGCATAAAATGCAGAAAAGCATTGGATCGGCCGATAAGCGAGTTTAGTCATGGTTGCCCCTGAACAGAGCCAGCAGAGAAGGACCCCAGATCCAACCCGTCATGCCGTGTGGTCCGGCGGCCGGAGCCCGCGCAAGCCCGCTCCGAGCCTTGGATTCCGAGTTGGGAAGGAACGCCACCCCGACGGTCGATTCACCAGGGGTCAACTTTGGCCCGGGCTTATACGCGGGAAGGACTCATCTACTAGCATCTAATCGAGGGTTTGAACGGAGTAAAGGGTCGGGACCTTCGGGTTTGGGGCAGCGAATCTACGCGAGACGAACTGGCATGGCCTCGAGAAATGCTCCAATATCGACATGTGCCGTGCGCAGAGCTCGCAAAGACAGACCAACGATAGCGAGTGCGAAATCACCATGACCTGTTGGTGACGTTTCCATGGCGCGAGCCACAAGGAGGCTTCGCAGGGCACAGGGCTTGGGCTGGGGAGCTCGGGGAGAGGAGGATGAGAAAACATGCCATGCAAGATCAATTGGCGCGTCAGCCCTTCGTACGAGGTACGATAAGTTTGCTTTGCGCACTAACAATGTTTCTCCCCTTGAAATGACAGCTAGAGCCCTGGCAGATCGATTGTGCCTGACTTTGAATATGACTTGATACCGGGCCGCCCTGAAATGGGCGTGGGCTGATTGTAAGGGCAACTCGTTTTTTGCCTCTTGACCCCATGATGCAACCTTCGGGAGGCAAATGCTAGAACTTGTACCTGAGATTGCAGTCTGAAGGTCATGATTAACAAGGTATCATTGACATCCATTGAAAGCAGACAAGGACAAGATTGATTAGCAGGCGACAACTCGCATCCCCTGCCATTCCCTGCTCAGCTCCCAGGATCTGGCCGCGTTTCGCACTCTTGACTTGGTCCGAAGGTGCCGGTCGGGGCTCCGCCTCGGTCAATCACTTTCCTCACTGGCAACTAACAAAAGTCTTTGCTTGGCGCCACTGCACATGAAGGAAGGAGACGAAAAAGAGGGCCCCAGCGGCGCGCGCGGACGAGGATTGGCACGCGCCTTAATCTAATCTTTCCCCCAACTCCAGTTTAATAAACTTGGCTTCGACATCCCATCCCATCGACGCTCCCTTTTTCCATAAAACCCTCCCATTACCTCCAGCTAGTTACCTTCCTTTAATCTTCCCTCGAGGTGCTATCTTGGGTCTTGTTTGTCTTTTTTCTTGATTGCTTCATTTTGGCGCTGTTTCTGTTGCGTGCCACCTAGCCGCACCCTGAGTCTCTCCCTACTTCAACTAAACCATCGACTATACGCGACGCTCCGACGCTTTTCGCAGCAAATCTAACCGTCATGGGCAACGACAGCTCCATCCTCGCCGACGGTTCCGCCATGGCCGCTCCAGGCTCCCCCCTCAACCAGACTCTCTTCGAGACAGCGCTGCCGCCGCTGCCCACCTACAGCCTCGAGCCTCAGCCTGACCTCCTGTCGTGGATGTCAGACTTCTGGCTCTCCCTCGTCATCCCCGTCGTCGTCTACTGGGCCCTGTCCCTGACCTTCCACGCTATCGACGTCTATGACTACTTCCCCCAGTACCGACTGCACACTCCCGAGGAGATCACCAAGCGCAACCATGTTTCCCGGTACGAGGTCGCCCGCGACGTCATCCTTCAGCAGGTCATCCAGGTCATCACCGGCGCCATCCTCGCAATGACCGAGCCTCCCGAGATGGCCGGCAAGTCCGACTACGACGTTGCTGTCTGGGCCACTCGCATCCGCGTTGCTCAGAGAGTCCTCCCTACTGTCCTGGGAGTCTTTGGCTTCAACGCTACCGCCATCTCCAAGAGTCTCCTCGAATCTCACCCGCTGCTGGCCGGCGCTCTCGCTGGTGGCTACTACCCCTCGCTCGTCACCGCCACCAACGAGCCGGCCTTTGCTTCGTGGGAGATCAACGTGGCCAAGGTCATCTACCACTTCCTCATTCCCGCTGTCCAGTTCTTTGTCGCCATCTCCATCATCGACACCTGGCAGTACTTCCTCCACCGTCTGATGCACGTCAACAAGTGGCTGTATGGTGAGTTTCATGATGCCTCTCCCTGGACGCGACATTGCAGCCTGCTAACTTGATTTCACAGCGCACTTCCACTCGCGACACCACCGACTTTACGTTCCTTATGCCTACGGCGCTCTGTACAACCACCCCGTTGAGGGCTTCCTCCTCGATACCCTCGGCGCAGCTGTTTCGTTCAAGGCCACCTTCATGACCGTCCGCCAGGGCATGTGGCTCTTTGCCATGTCCACCATCAAGACTGTCGATGACCACTGCGGCTACGAGTTCCCCTGGGACCCCCTCCAGCTTATCACTAGCAACAATGCTGCGTACCACGACATTCACCACCAGCACTGGGGCATCAAGACCAACTTTGCCCAGCCATTCTTCACCTTCTGGGACACTCTTCTGGACACCAAGTACAAGGGAAAGCGGTCCAACAAGCCTGTTGGCCTCAAGAAGGCTGAGGCTGAGGCCAAGAAGCAGTAAGCCTACACACATGCGACTTGATCGATTTTCGGCACATGGGCATATGAATATGAAAACCACGAAACAACAAAAAAGAAACTTTTACATGGATATCGCCCGGGTGCGCGGTCTAGTTCACTTATCTGGGAGATGCCCTTCATCATGTTTCTTGATGGCGGGGCATGACAGCAAGCAGCATTACCAGCATCACAATTTTTCAAGACGGCTCGAAGCTGACGGTAATAATATCAACCTTTAATTCACGGCTCTAATGAGAAACCCGGTGGATGAAGCCACCGGGATAATGCATTCAACCTACTTTCGTTATCTTCAAAGTACCATTCTTACACCCTCCGCTTCTGGTCTCCCCTCTGTCATGACGGGGAGGGGACCGGCAAGCGAGGGGCAGGGGCAGGCGTTCTGAGGATGGTGTCGGGTGGACAAGGAACGTCTTCCCGAATTGTTTCATACATGTTCGTTGTACGATATTTGTTAGGGCCTTGAGATGGATGTGAGGCAAGTTGAGTTTGGTTTGGTTTGGCGGTGAGAGGGCATACAGATTATGGAAACGCCAACCTTGCGCGCGCGTGTTGGGTCTTGTGTAATGCGGAAAGGTTCGGGATCAGGAGGAGGACAATGGCATGATGGATGTTATGGATATCTGGGTGTACAAAGGCTGTATCTAGGGTTGCCTATCGAGCAAGACTGGAATGAAATCATTATCATCATCATTACTATTGCCTTTTGCAATTGGGCGTGAAGCAAGAGCGCAAGAGCTGTATTGAACACGGACATGCTGAGTGAGGTTTACCGAGGTATCCATGTGATGCTAACCACCTAGTTTTCGAGATCATGACGATGGATACGTGTAAACCTGCGGCCGTCATCTGGCGCGCGCGTGCAGAACTGGTTCCTGAATGGATCTCAAAGAGAATGGTGTGATGTTGGCATGGACAACAGCAGAGCAGGGGGACAAAGGAAACATCGAACGAGGGAAGCGTGAACTGGCAATGGGCATAGGGACGGGGTGCGCAGGATGGTCGATGCACAGAGGGCGCTTCATCATGACCAGAGTTCTGGAACAAAGAGGTTCAAGAGGGAAATGCTGGTTGTCATGGGCATTGAATGTGAAATTGATGAGACTCGAAATGTAATGGGATATTAGCTATATGAGACGCCAATATCAACGATCCAATATAAGTGGTAGTGGATGACAGCGTCAATCAAACAATGGAGTGACATGCAGAATCTCCACAATTCAGCCCTAGTGAAGTATCTCTTGTTGTTTTTTCCTCATGAGCTGAGATTGATGCCCGCCCACTCAGCTGAAATGCACAGATGCAGGTCATGACCGTGAATGTGAGTTGGGGGAGACACAGAAAGAAGAAACAAGCAGGCGGTGAGGCCGCATTCGGCGGAAGCTCTCGGAGTTCTTCTCGTCTCTCCGAGGTCGGGAGGGTTTTCACCATGTGGTTGCACGATCCGAAACAAGGGGCGCTTTGATCAAGTTTAATGGAGTTTTGCGAGACAAGCAAAATCCATGCGTGTGAGCTAACTAGACAGCCTTGCGTGAATCAGTCGGAGAAATAAAAAAAAAGAAGGCTGGGCAAAATAAGATGCGGTGCCGTTTGCTTTTTGAGAATCTCGGGGCTGCCGGACTATGGCTGGGATAAGGTGGCTTGCGATGGAAGGGACTTGGATTTGGCTGATGGACAAGGCGAGATGAGATGAAATGCTCATCTTCACGTCTGGCTCTTCTGCTCTTGTGTGACGCTTCACGTATGTGCACATTCATGCTGACACTTTCATGAGTGACAAGCTTGTTTCAGCAAGCAGTTAACCAAGCACTCGCATTACGTTCCCTGAGATCATACCCGCCATAAACCCTCTGCCGACGTTCGACTCTAGTGGCTCATCATCGTCTTCTTCCTTCTCGAACGTTTTTTTCAAAGCTCCACATGTGGCCCAAGACGTCAAAGCCCACCGCCACCCACCGGCGTGCACCGCCGCAGGGGAGATGGGGCTGGAGATGAAGAGCCTCATTAGGATGTCTCCAGATGCCCATGAATTTACGGAGACGGTGACTGCCTAGCTAGCAAGTATCGTGAATGCAAGCACGGAGTATCGTGAACGTCATGCCAGACAAAGGCGGTTGCACCGATGGGGAGCAGGGTGCATCGTCGGCTGTAGGCCTTGTGCGTCCGAGACACAATAAGTCTAACTATTGAAATCATGCATCTTGACAACCTTCGGGAGCTGCACCATGTCCTGAAAGTGGCAGCCAGCAGCAGCGGTTGCTGATGAGCTGGTGTGGTCGCAGGTGACGTGGGCGACCATGGGCCGCAGCATGCGGTGCATCGAATGCCTTGCCTGACTTGCGCATCAACCTACCTGGCTGATTCCGGCTGCTCTGCTTGAAACCTGCTGTTAGAAGCTCAACATCGTCCATTGCTGAGAACGGCTCTCTATGTCTGACGATGATGCCTGCCAGGCGAAGAGTTTCAGATGGGCGGTTCGACAATCCCAGGCGGGCCGTGAGTGGTCGACTTCTTGTGTGGGGATCTAAAGGGACCCTGATTTCAGGAGGGTTGTATTTAGTGGAGGCATCCAAAAAAGCTACCCGATTGATTGATGGGGTTTGACTGGTTCTTGTCTGCTCATGATTGCAGCTGAAGAGTCAACATTTTTCAACATGATTTCTGACAAACTTGGACATGCCGTTCTGCAATTGAAATGCTGGTAACCTATCACATTGCATCGCGTGTGCATCTCTCCAATCCCAAGCGCACCCGCCCCTCCTCCCCCTTGGCCGCACATGGGTTAGGAACTTGTGCACAGAATAAGCCAGACACTTGACTGCGCGTGCAACGCATTAGTATTTATGTCTTGTGCAGCTTCTAGACCTCCCGGCCCCGACCCCCATGATCCCTGCCGAGGATTAGATCCACAATGGTCTCAGGCTGATCGCTAGGCCGCTTCGAGCTCCTGTCGAATTCCCCTTTGGGAATCATTCCAGGAGTCTAGTGGATGCGTGGTAGCCAATCGTGGACGTCAGAGGCTTTAAACACCAGGTTCCCTGTCGCCCATCGCCCATCAAGATGCCACCCGCGCGCTCCGTGCCCGCGAACCTGTTCCCCTGAAATGTCGCCAGTTGAGGGCCCGTTTCGCATTGTCTCTCTTGTCCGCCGTGTCACAGGTTTTATGGTTTGTGGCCTCCCGTCTCGAATGTGTCTAGGATGTCGACGTTTTCGGCGGCACCGTTGGATAGACTTTAGCAACGGAGGCGCAGAACGATGGGATGCAATCTGCACAATCGATGACGATCAAAGGGCGGGAGCCTTTCCACGGCTGTCTATAGTAGCTGGGCCACATCCTGTAGTGCAGTGCAGGGCCAATAGGCTTGGTTAAACCTGATGTCGCTTGCTGAACCGAACCCAGAAGAGGCGTGCTCACCCCCATGGCCCGGGGGCGTCCAAGGGGGGTCCCTCGTGCATGGTTCGCGGCCTCTCAGCCTCTCACGATCGCCTCTTCTTCAGCTGGTCTCACTGGTCCTGGGCCCCCAATCGCAATTGGAAAAAGAGAGCCCAAGCTGAATTCGAGCATGGCGAACCGGGCTGAGCTGAGGTGATTTATCCTGTTGGCCAGCTTTTTGCTTGGCTTACCTGCTCGTCCAAGATTGGCGAGGTAAGACGTAATTAATGTGAGGAAGGAAGAAAAAGAAGTCCTTCCTTTTCCCCATCCCCAGGCTCTCCAGACACAGCTTGGTCCTCCCGCCCCTTCCGCCATCCCATCGCAATAGCAACTAATCTCCTCCCACATCCAATCTCATTTTCCATCTTGCATCTCTCCCTCTTCTCAAACCTTCTCCCCCATTCCTCATCTGAAACCGCCAAAAGCAACGCAAGACCTGGACAGCAGAAGAGAGGCAGCTCGATTTAGCGGCGACGACAACCTGCGCTGGGCCTTCTTCCGATCGAGTTC
The DNA here is from genome assembly GCF_025433545.1 of Fusarium keratoplasticum. Taxonomy (NCBI): domain Eukaryota; kingdom Fungi; phylum Ascomycota; class Sordariomycetes; order Hypocreales; family Nectriaceae; genus Fusarium; species Fusarium keratoplasticum. Next base: position 2,898,545 of record NC_070534.1, read on the forward strand.
CCCGGGTCTTTGCAGCTTCGGCCACTCCTGGACCACAACTCGACTCCCGAGCGTCGCTGGCGACACGAACTTCGGAGGAGCAGCGTCACTAGCCGCCCGCGACCCCCCGCCCGGCGCGTCTTATTTCGTTCTTACTATTGTCGCTACTGTACGGCACATTGCTTCGCCTTCCAGGCCCGGATATCCACGCCTCGCCTCGTTCTTTTTCTGTCGTTCAGGGTCTGCGCTTCTTTGTTTGCCCTCCACTACACTGCGCTTAAGCGCCCGTACCGTGCCGCAATCCATTATCCACCCCGTTGTCTGGTACACCTCGACATTCGTCAAAGCTCGACCTGACACCCCGTCGCGGCGCTTACCGCCATCCATCTCAGCCGGTCCTCGCCTTCCCATTGGCCGGCTCTGGCTTGTCCCCAAATTCGCAGTAATCTGGGAGTCTCAACTCCAGACCTCAGCGGCCAGTCTCAAGTCTCGAGAACCACTTCGCGTCTGTCTGAACATGCGACGGGCGCCTTCTGGTGTTTCATCCGGCTGCTATTATTGATTCATCCCCAGTTCTCCGAGCTTCCCAACAGAGGTTTGTTTAGGCGCCGTCGTGGGCCGTTGCTGCAGGGCCAAATTGGATCCGAGTTCGTCCATCATCCCTACGACGAGGTGCATCTTCCTACATATTTACATCGGGGGAACCCTTCCATCTGCTGCCCGCCATGGACCCGTCAACGACACTCTTCACTTTCATGTTGTGAGTCGGGACCTTTTCTTTCTTTTCGTCCTTCATTTTTCCTTGGTCATTGTTTGCCTGCCTGCCTGTCATTGTTTGCTTCTTCCTCCGCCTCTCGCTGGCCGATCGATCTTGAACCCACTGTCTCGATTCGCCGTTTCCGGACCGTTGCGCCGGGTTAAACGATACCTACATTCGCACGGGAGCCGTTCATTCACTCTTATCACTTGCCCTCTGGAGGCAATTTCCTTACATTCCCTTTGTGTTTCAATTGTCGAACGTTGTCATTCCCTTCTAAGACCGGGATTGGCACTTACTACCCCAAAAGTGTCTTAATTGCCGTGGTATGCTCGCTCTATCTGTTTTATTTATACCCTCGCATGAATCTGGCTCTTACCCCCGGCCAAACCCCCTGTTGCTGTTGTCTGAGACACGAACTGGAAATCTTGTTTTCTGAATTGGATGCTTTCTTCTGAGTTCTGGGCCACGCGAACAAGCGAGAGAAGGGAGGCGAGCTGAAGTCAGCGCCGGTCCCATCACGGCCATCCTCTGCGTGCGTGCAGTTGCATGCCGTGCATTGCATTGGCAGATGGCTGGCTGGGCTTAGGCTTCACTGCAGAGGCGGGCAACCATGGACTCCATCTCTCTGGAACTATTTGCTGGTTGCAGCCGACAGTTGACCAAGGAATTGATGGATACTGGGTGTACCTGGTCTCCCTGGTCTCCCTCCCCGCGATTCTCAGCTGTCAATGGATCCAATGCCAGTGCCGTTTCTCCCTTCCCTTGGGCTGGGGCGCCCGCGTGTGTGGCTGGCTGTTTTATGCAATTTCCCATGGTTTTTCTTTCTTCTATTCCCCTTCCATGCCGTGGCCCGATGCATCGTGCGTGGCTCTGAGCGGCGGGCGCTGACATGCATCCCCAGTCAAACACACCCTTCGACCCAGTCCGTGCAGCTTATTGGGTCGTGGGACAATTTCAGCCAATCTTACCCCATGCAACGCGACGTCCGGCGTGGCCGTGGCCAGTGGAGAGGCTGCTATTCTTTTCGCGACATCGTCTGCGACGACGCTTCCGTCTCGGCTTCTGCGACGTGTGTTGGCACAAGCGCAGGCACAGGCGCAGGCTTCGGCTCTCCCTCAGGCTCGTGTCTGAACAAGAGGCACGGTGGTCTCAAGATGGGTCATACCTATTATTACTACGTATGTCATCCCACTTTGGCATGTGTCTGCCATTCTGTTTCGTCTCACCATCCATACCCCATAACAAACATAAACATTCATTCCATCCCTTGCATATCAACTAACAACAACCACCCACCACTGCCATTCATATACATCTACACTCGCTTGCCCAACCCCCCAAGAACATTTACTCAACCTCTTCACTCCTTCTCTTGTCTACCTAATTCAGTCACTCATTCACAACACTATAATAATTCTAACAATGGACTCTCAGTATGAGGTGGATGGTTCTGTCGAGACACACGACCCAAGTCTCCCTTCAACAACTGCCTGCCCTTATCTACCAGGCCAAGCCGTCAACACCTTGATTGTCCCTGTCGAGCAGGCTCTCCGACAGCGAAGTGCATCTCTCACATCTATGCGTGCTGCCGACTTCAAGACAATGAACCCCGAATCAAAATACACCACCCCTCGACCCGCTCCTACAACAGCCGCCAACCATCTCCCCTACCGTGTTGGCTCCTCTCCCTCACTACACCACAAGGCTTCGTCTCGGTCATTGTCCCCCGCCCCGGCAGCATGGAAGCGTTTGTTTGGTCGCAAGTTGAATAGCCGTGATGGTGAACGAGGTCGATCTCCTGTCCGCAACGACATGGCTGGCCTCACGGAGGAGGACTTTGACGATCGGTGTACAACCCCATCGGAGGGTACTCGTACCCGGGATATCTCCCCCGAGTCCCTTCGCCGCTTCCTGTCCGACGATCTTCCTCCCCGACCCGACTCAAACCTCAGTGAGAGGCCTTCGTTGGTCATCCCCGAGGACATCGCCGACGACAATGACAATGACGACGACGACAACTTTGCAACTTCGGCAGCATCCGAGACTCAGTCTTATGTCACCCGCCTCTCCCCTCCTCCCTTCAAGCGTTCCGCTTCCACCGAGTCATTTAATGCCGAGGCGGCCAACCAGAGCTCCATCACCCTCATTCCTACCGAGCCACCCAAGCAAAACGTTCACGAGACAGATGAGGTACCCGCGTCCGCTGTGCTGCCCTCTCGGCCCCGGCTTGAGACACTCTCAGTGCCTCGTGCTCCTTTCAACCCTGCTACGAGTTTCTTCCTCTCTCCCGTCTCGCCCAACTTCCCCGAGGATGAGTACACCAACTTCTTCGACCTGACCGACGACGAAGACGATGTTGTGTCAAGCAACAACAGTGATATCCTCTCCTTTCAGCCCACCGCTGGCATGCCATCGACGACCGACTCTTTCGAGTGCTACAGTCTTCCTGAGCCTCATGAGCAGGGAGCCAAGATTGCGGAGCCCAAGCCGACCTACGGCAAGGTCAACTCCCCTTCTCTCCTCTCCCGCAGCGATTCTGGTTTCACTGTCAGCGGTGGCAACTTCCTGGGTGCTCCTATTGACACTGGATTGGATGACTTCGCTGCCGAGCTGGGCTGGATGGTTGACGTTATCGGCACCAAGCGCAACTAAATCGCAACACAACTCTCAACTTTTTCTTTTAATCTCACTGGGACACATCCATGGGATTTGTTATCACACAACAACATCATCATATAGACGGCGTTTGGTCTTCAGTTTCAGCACCTGTTTTTGTATTACTTCACTGTCCCTGCTTTTGCAGGTGATGGGCTTTGATTTTTGGCGTTTTCCAGGAATGGACAAAAAGATACGGGGATGGCGCAAGACTGGGCAATGGAAGCGAATTGAAAGTGGCATACTATACAACAAACATTTATACCCTTAGTGGTAATACGGAAGGAAGGAAGGTGGGCATATGGGGGCATAGGGATGGTGTACGAGGCAAAATAGACATGGATCAAAATGGGATTTGGAGGGCATGCGGAAGAGGACGTTATGGTCATGTCTGCAACGCAATCTTGGTAGGACAAGGATGCAATGTTTGGGTTGAACAACCATGTTCTTTACATCTGTTGATGACGCTATGTTCGTCATGAAGGGTCCATTAGGACTTGTATAGATGAAATGAAGTTGATCTTCGACTCGAATTTGTTTGTCTCGATTTATCTCACTCAAAAGATGATGTGCTGCTTGATCTAACAAAGGCTGTATTCTAGAGGGATAGAAGTGTTGCATGTCTCCACATTGATTCCTCTGTCATTACAGGCATCTCTATCTATACATTTTTTGATACACGTAGAAAATACATTGGTTCCGTCATATCGCATTACCACTACTCTTCCTCGCCCAGAGGCAGCAACCAAAATGTGCCAAATAGCCGAGACCACAACGCCCGTATCGATAATACAAGCAAATCATTTCACTTTGTCTCTTGAGCTGGTGTCGGTGCAGTTCCCACGGCAGTCGGCGGGGGGTTGGTTGGAGCCTGTAGCTGAGGTTGGGGAGCAGGAGCTGCAGCGGAAGTGGGGGGAGCAAAGGTTGGAGGAGTAAGAACTGGAGCTGAAGCCGGGGCTGGTGCCGGAGCCGGGGCTGAGATTGAGGTTGAATGTCCAGCTGTTGGGGCTTGTGCCAAGTTGCCAGGTGCAGCCGTGTTGACCTGAGCAGTGGCCTTGGCCGTGTCGGGTTGGGAAATAGGAGATGGCTTTGGCTCTTCCTTGACGGGATTGGTCTTGTTCTCTGGAACTTGAGCGTCAGTCGTCCCATCGGGGCCCTTGGGTGCGGGAGCCGCATCCGTGGTCTTCGCAGCCTCTCCCTTAGTCTCATCACCAGCTGCCGGCTCCTTCTTCTCAGGCCCCTTCTTGTTAGGATTCAGGAAGCGTTCAGGGACCCCCCTGGCCGCGTATGTCCCGCTGCCGACCCAAGCGTTGAGGGCGCAGCTCCAGCGGTACTCGTTCCGGATGAGACGCTGGATCTCGCGGTACGCGTACGCGTTGTAATAAGGGAGGCCAGTGCGAGGATCACGGTAGCGGGCAGGGTGGTTTGTGATGACGCAGAGTGGAGCGGGTGAAGGTTCTTTGAGGGTGGAGCGTTAGCAACAGAGTTATGAATAGGGGTTCAAGGGGTCTTACTGGGTAGCTTGTTCATCTTTCGGCCAAAGATGATCTGAGTTTGGATGGTACGATCCTTAAGCGCGTTATTGTCAAAGTTTTGAAAAACCATGGCGTTGCGGGCTCCGGTCGATGGTTGGGGTGGCTGAGGTTCGGCTTCAGGGGGGTTAGGTGCAGCTGAAGGGTCTGCATTAGGGGTTTTGGCAGGGGGATCGGAAGGTTTGGATATAGGCTGGGGGTGGGCGTCTTTTGGAGCTGGATCGGTTGTTGCGGATGAGGTCGCTGGTGTAGGTTTTGCAGCAGGAGAAGAGGTGACTGGAGGGGATAGGGAGGGAGGAGGAGGGGCGATGGCCGACAAGGTGGGAGGGACAACACCTTGAGATGTGTTCGGCGGTGCAAGGACGTTGGATTTGGGGTTGCTAAAGCCCATCATAGGAGGCACCGCCCCGTTGACACTTATACCGAGAGGGGGAGCGAGGATAGGGGCTGCCAGAACACCAGAAGGCTTCGGTTCTGGTGGACGGGCGAGGCCTGATGGTGGAGTCATGATGGACTGCTGAGTTGTGTCTGGTGGTGCGGTAGCGGGAAGAGGAGATGGAGCGGCGAGGCCACTTGTTGGAGGAGCGAGGGGAGAGGGCGGCGGTGGTGTTGGTGTTGATGATGGAGGTTGAGGGGCATGTATGGCTAGACCACTAGGGGGAGGTGGTGGTGGCATCGCCATCGACCGAACGGGTTCTTCGGTCTTGAGAGTGGGAGACGTCGTTTTCGGCGCCGTTGAAGGCGGTTCCCCTGGCTTTGTGACGACATCGTCGACTTTCGGTGTGACACTTGTCTCAGCTTCCTTGGCCCCTGATGCCGCAGCCGATTCTGATGGTGTTGTTGATGGTTGCTGTTGTGCTGGCTGCGACTCCTCATTTTTGGCCTTGGATGAAGCATCGCCAGCAGCCGGTGGTCCATCCTGATTGCCGTCCTTCTTCTCCTCACCAGCAGGTGTCTTGTCTTGGCCCTTGCTCTTGTCCTTATCTTTGCCCTTGGCCTTCTCACCCCTCTTCCTCTTCTCTTTGGCCGGCTCCTCGATCACCATGTGCTTGCCCATCCACTCGCCGATACCACTCCAGAACGTTATGACCGGTCCCTTGAGTGTCCTCTGATGCAGAGCAGCAAGCTTCGCCCGTCTCTCCTCCTCGCGCTGCTTTTCTGCCACCTCCCACCGGTTGAGACTCTTACTGTTGCGCTTCTCCACGATGGCCGCCTCGCGCAACCTCTCCTCCTGTGTCATGGGTGGCTTCTTCATAGCCTCGAGACGAGCCGCCTTCTTCTGCATCTGCGCAACCTGCTTCAGTCGACGTGCCTCACGCTCCACCATCTGCTGGTGAAGCTGCTCCTTGGATAGTCGGGTCGTTTGGCGGGACGACGCTCGGGTCGGTAGGTCGGCCGGTGAGGGCAGCCACGAGGTTCGCTCGGATTTCTTCTTAGGTCGCGGCGGGGGCCTCGTGGGTGCAGCAGGCGTCTTGGTCGTGGGATCGATGCGAACCTTCTTGCGAAATTTTGCAGGGATGGCCTCTTGGGCCTTTCGCTTCCGTTGGGCGGCGCGCCGCTCCTTGGCCTGTCTCTCGAGCTCTTTCTCGCCCTCCAGATCATCATCGTTGTTGTCATTGTCCTCGTCATCGGAAGAAGAATCCATATGCACGTCGGATGCATTCTCGTCAACATCAGAGAAGCCCTGGTCGTTCTCGTCCTCTGCGAACAGGAGCTCGAGGTCTGAATCGGGCTCTTCATTGGCGAGCATCGACTTCATCCGATTACCGGCGGTCGAACGGCGCTTCCTTGTCGTAGCAAGCCATTCTATCTTGTCTTCATTGTTGGTCTGGCTATCGGAGTCGTTGCTGCGGCGTTGGAGATTCTTCGCTGTCTCGCTGTCGCTGTCACTATCGCTGAGGCTCGACAGGGAGGATGAACGGGGAGTCCCCATCTCCGAGGGCCTGGGTTCCGTCTCCATCGCGCTATATCATCGGTCAATGAGATGAATCGAGGCTGGCGACATCATATGACGCTGTTCCGGCCGCCTTTGGGTTGTTTCGATGGGATGTCGTGGTGTCGCGGCTTTACGCCAGGAGTTTGTTGGATGCAAGGAAGACGCGTTTTGGTGGGGAGCACTGGAGAATTATTTTTGACTGCCCGCTGACATCAACCAACCCATGTGCCGGTGGAGGTGGGCATGACAACCTTAAGATGACAACTACAATCATGATTCACAGCATAATCACCATTATTCATAGTTAAATATGAGAAACTCAAATATTCTAATGCTAATGTCTAACGGTCGCTGTTATCCGTCACTGACTCTCAGGTCAAGTAAAGTTGATCTATCTGTGTTAATCCAAAATCCTCAAATTGCTTGCGTGTAACCATCCCAACCCAGCCAAACGCCCTCATCGATTCGAAGATGAAAAAAATCATTCTCACTGTTGTGAGCGAGAGAATGCCGTCTGTGTCACCAAAAAAACCCCAGAAGCCTCCGCCCCAAGCCAAATGCTGAAAATAAGACCAAATAAACTCGAACTTGTATCCGGAGCCCGAGCTTTCCGAGATTGCGTGTCTGGTCAGGTACCATGATGTCGTATGAGTAGCATATGACCATCTCGACAGGAGATCTCATTCATCACCCCATACTAAATCTCGTCGGGGTCAAACTCCGTTTCCTCTCCTTCCCACTCCTTGCAGAATCCAAGCCAGTTGCGGTGGAGGCACTTTGGTTTCTCTGGTGGCGAGGCACTTGAAGGATTCGTTGACGTAGCTGTAGGCGCAGCAGTGATAGGAACTTGCGTCACACTACCAGGCTGAGCGCTCGTAGTCACGACCACTTCATCCCGGCAACCCCAAAACCTGCCTGGAGTTTCACAAGTCGTGGTCGGGGTCGGTTCCGTCGTAGTGGTTTCAGTAGTCGTCTTATCCTTGCATCCGAACCAGCCAGGTGTAAGACAGGTCGTAGTTGAAGACGACGTTGTCGATGTTGTAGTCGCCCCTGGGGTGGTCTTGTCCAGGCAACCCCACCACCCAGGCGTCTCACAAGTTGATGTCCGAGTCCGAGTCCGTGTGGTTGTCGACGAAGATGATGTTGTCGTAGTCTCGGTTCCGTTGCTCTCATACATCTTCCATTGTGCGCAGTCTCGGCATTCGGGCGTGCGTTTACACTCCGGAACATCGTCATATTTGGTGATGATGTCGTCAATGACGGAGCGAATCCGGTGTGTACCGATTCCGACTCTCCAGCCCTTGTCAGCCACGACATCATACACACACTCGTAGCCCGTATGGCATGCGCTTTCCATAGCGTATCCGGCAAATGAACAGGATGCCGCGGCACCGTTGCAGGTCCCGATGTAGACCGGGTCTGCGGTGTGGCCAAAATGAAACGTGCCCGTGTTCTCGCGCAACTGGGGGAAGCTTGGGTCAGCACCAGGAGGAAGAGGCAGGCCGAGCCTCGAAGCCGGAAGAGCCTCTGGAACAGCCTCGAAGGTAACAACGGGCAACCCGTACGTCATGCCCAGCATGGACGTGACGGCACCACCGAGGGAGTGACCTGTGAGCCAGACATTGGCATCAGGATAGAGCTCTGTCACGTTTGAGTATAGCTCGCGAGCAGCAGCGTAGTATCGGTTCTCCTCCCGCAGTGCTTGAACAACACAAGTGTTGTTGCAGGTGTATGTGCTAGTAGCGCAATCGCAGACCTGATGCCAGGTCCACTGGCCCTGCTGAGCACAACAACAACTGAAGAAGAGGTTGTCGTTGACTTTGTCATTAGTTGTGGTTCCTTCGCCATCAAAAACGGCAGTCGTCGTTCCCTTCAAGCCGATGACAATGGTCGAGTTGGTGTCGTCGGCGAAAACATGCCCACGAAGACCGTCACCCTCCCATCCGAAATCGGCACTTCGATTCCACCGAGGCCCGACATCCTCCCAGTCAGCATCAGTGTCGCGCTCAACATAAGCGTTGGCAGTCATGCGCGCTAATGTGAGGACAGTATTCTTATCTTTGATATCGGGGGATGGAACTTGATCTGTGGTCCATGCCGATGCGTCGAGGACGGATACGTAACCTCGCTGCCGAGACTCGGCGACCATGGGGTCAACAACGGATGGTCTTCGATCTACCAGACGTTGGATCGGTTCGGCGCGGCTCTTGGCCGTGAGTCGGGTAATCTCGTATTCCTCAAAACCATCTTCAGCGGCCAAGTACACCCTTGACTCAGCGTGGTTAACATCGCGCTTTCGATGGAGGTTGGGATGGAGATATGTGCCGTGATGGTATATATGCCGAAGTGTGAAAGTGTGTTCAGCGGGAGCAGGCACTTTGGGAGTTGACGGTAGTGCTGGCCCAGGAGGCAATAAGATATCGTCCTGGAAGCGGCTACCGCGGTCGACAACGCCCGAGGCGGATGATGGCGTAAGGGCGAGGAATGATAACAGTAGCGCAGCAGATACTCGAGCAGTCGAGGCGCATCGAAAGCCGGATGACCGGCGGCGATTGTTTGTTGTCATGACGGTATGAACCATCCAAGCGATGGATGAGCAATAGGCATAAGTGTTGGTTCAAAGGGGGGAGAAGGCGTGGACGGAGATGATGAGGAAGAAGAGGGAAGAGTCGGAGGAAGGCGACGAGTGACAGATGGCGATAGCCAACGACGTCGTCATTTCAAGCACGCGGGCGCTATCGGTGGTGGAGCATTGCCGGGAAGGTTGCAGAAGTACCGCGATGCTTTGTCGGAGAGCAAGCCACACATTGAAGATAAGGTTTTATCCATTGTAAGTAGCTTTCCACTATTTCATAGCCATGGGGTACCCGCATTTCGCAGATCACTATCGTCCTCTGCTAAGTCAGCAGTCTTGGCCCCCTCATGATACCTCCAGCAGCATGACCATGTGACTGCACGGACCGGACAAACGTTGGGGAGGCCTACGCCGCCCAACCATTGCTGCAAAGAGGGTTTCCCCAGGGCGAGCTGACGCCTAGAGCACCCTGGAGCCTTTGTTGAAGTGGGGCCTTTATAGTGGTTCACGGGGGAGCGCGTGTTTTCAGGCACTTGGGGGACGCGACCGCGAAGCTTAGCTGAGAACCGAACCTATTCTCAAATTTCCAAAGACCGTGCTCTGCATCGCAACCCATTGTCGCCTCGAAAGGAGAGAAAGAGACGACGCTGTCCTTTCCCAATCTCATTTCTCCACACCAAAAGTTTGCGCAAAGTCGTCGCGATGACTGCCATGTACGTTTTGGATCAGTTTCTTTCACCCTCGAGGCGTCTTTGATGGTCTCGAGGCTTCGTCGAACTCTGGATCGCCTCACAAAGCATCTCCATGGCAACAGCTAACCTAATCATCAATTTGCAGCGAGAGTTTCGACAACATTTACTTGGACCTCTCCAAGGAGAGCGGCAAGTGCAGATTCGCCGAAACTGGCTTCGGTTGGAAGCCTGCGAGCGGCGGCGACACCTTTACCCTCGATCACAGCAACATCGCCTCTGCGCAATGGAGTCGCGCCGCCAAGGGCTACGAGATCAAGATCTTGCAACGCGCCAATTCCGGCATCATCCAGCTCGATGGCTTCCAGCAGGAGGACTACGACCGACTCGCCAAGGTCTTCAAGAACTGGTACAGCACTGTTCTCGAGAACAAGGAGCACGCTCTTCGCGGCTGGAACTGGGGCAAGGCAGAGTTCTCCAAGTCTGAACTCACCTTCAGCGTGCAAAATCGACCTGCTTTCGAGCTCGCCTACTCGGAGATCGCAAACACCAACCTTGCTGGTCGAAATGAAGTGGCCGTAGAAATGTCCCTTCCTGCCACAGCTGCCGATTCGGGCGCCAACCCATCGCTCGGCGGAGCTCGGTCAAAGGGCTCCAAGGCTGCCGCTGGTCGCGATCAGCTGGTCGAGATGCGCTTCTACATCCCCGGTGTCACCACTCGTAAGGAGGCTGAGGGCGAGGATGCTGGCAGTGATGCCGGCAACGCTGAGGAGGAGAAGAACGCAGCTACCCTCTTCTACGAAACTCTGATCGACAAGGCCGAGATTGGCGAAACAGCTGGCGACACCATCGCCACATTCTTGGATGTTCTGCATCTCACTCCCAGGTATGACTCAAGACTGCGGCACCTCTCTGTGCTTTCGCTAACGTGTCCTTTGCAGAGGTCGTTTTGACATCGATATGTATGAGGCATCGTTCCGCCTCCGTGGAAAGACGTACGACTACAAGATCCAATACGAGGCCATCAAGAAGTTCATGGTGCTCCCCAAGCCCGACGAGGTCCACTACATGCTTGTCATTGGTCTCGATCCACCTCTGCGCCAGGGTCAAACTCGCTACCCCTTCGTTGTCATGCAGTTTAAGAAGGACGAGGAGGTTACCATTGACCTCAACCTCAACGAGGAAGAGCTCAAGAAGAAGTACCAAGACAAGCTTGAGCCTCACTATGAGGAGCCTCTCCACCAGGTTGTGGCCAAGATTTTCCGTGGTCTCGGTAACAAGAAGATTTCGTCCCCTGCCAAGGACTTTATCACGCAAGTTCCCTACTCTTTCCTAGTTGACACGACTGCTAACTTCTGTTCAGACACCGCAACCAGTACGGTATCAAGTGTTCCATCAAGGCCAGCGAGGGTTCCCTCTACTGTCTGGAAAAGGCCTTCATGTTTGTTCCCAAGCCGGCAACTTACATCGCCTACGAACAGACTCAGTCGGTTACCTTCTCTCGTGTCAGCGGAGCTGTGTCAGCCTTGTCGACGTTCGATATCACTGTTCTCCTAAAGAACGGCGCCGGCTCATCGCAGTTCAGCAACATTAGTCGTGAGGACCTGAAGGCTCTTGAGACCTTTTTCAAGCTCAAGGGTCTCCGCGTCAAGAACGAGATTGACGAGGACGCCAACCTTCTCGCTGCAGCACTTGACCAAGAGATGGATGATTCCGAGGATGAGGTGGTCGCTAAGGCCGACCGAGGCTCAGCGGATGAAGACGAGGAGAGCGTGGATGAAGACTTCCAGGCTGACAGCGAAAGTGACGTCGCAGAGGAGTTCGACAGCGCCCACGAGAGTTCTGGCTCAGGAAGTGATGAGAGCGGTGTTGATGATGATGACGATGACGATGACGAGGACAACGAGGAGGAGAGGCCCAAGAAGAAGAAGAAGACCACCTAAGTATAGTCTCGGGGTTTCAATTGGAGGGGATGTAAGCTATGCGGCAATCCGTGGGAGAATTTTAATGGAACGAGGCTGGGAAAAGCTCTTGGTCTTGGAGATACAGATGTATTGGCGGCGTTCAGGCTAGAAAGATGATATCACACATAGGCTCATGTAGTAGTGATAGCTATTAACATTTCACGGTTATTACACCTGCCCTGGCCCCGAATTGTCTAGATCTTTACAGGGCTAGTTCCCAGCTGACGACAGGCGGCCCTGTCTTGAAGACAGCCATTGACGAGGGTTCCTTGACTTGTGACATTCTGATCGTCGACTACTAGTTATCAGCCGCAAAGAGCGGCCCCAAAGCTTGGGCATCTTGTTCAGCTGCCTCGTATGAATGTAATTTTGATAGCACAAGCCACCATTTAGTCAATTGTACTTCAGGGTGCGTCGCCAAGGTCCATTAAATGCTCAATTGGACTTCCTAGCTATTCCTTAGTTATCAGTAGACACCACTTCCTTTCAGGGCAACTATCGCCATTTGGCAGTGAGAGGTCATTTGTTTCGTGGCAGCGGTTGGTGGAGAAGTTATATGTTTTGGTGGCCGTTTTCGTCTTGGCAGCGACGATCAGGGGCCCCTCGATCGGCGATGGCAGGTTTTCGAGAAGACAGGCTACTGCAAGGCGATGCGACATGGCACAGGGAGGATTCTTTAGTGGCATCTGGAGGAGGAGTGCGTTGATGACGCCTCATGGGCAAGCCAAGTTTATTTCAGCCAGTGACTGATGAGATCTGAGCAGCTAACGTAACGAGATCTAGGAGGGGCGTTTGTGAAAAGAGAGAGATGGTGGTTATTGGAAAGAGTTTCATCTTAAACGCGCGCTACTGAGTTGATTAAGGTTTGGACAAAGATCAGATCAGCCAGGGTGTAAGTCAAGGAACTTGCTTTTTTCGCGAATTTCCAAGAGGGGCCGCAGGAAGGGAAAAAAAAAGAAAAAAATTTCCAGCTGTGGTCGAATTTCTCTATTATGACAGCTCATTATATCCGGCTCCGAAGTCTTGTGTCCAGCGGTCCGAACGAGTTGAGAGGGCCCGCTTCGCGTAGAGGCTTGGGAGAGAAGCACAGAAGCAGGCAGGGTTGAGGCCCTCGTTCAGTCGGACTGGATTGCATAAACAGTCCATCTCAGATTGACGAACGAATCCTTCCTTGACGGGCGGCTACTCGGCTTACAAGAATGCGGCACGGCTTGCGGCGGAAGGGGGGAGTGTTTGAGGAGCATCGTCAAGTATCATGGTGCTTCATCTAGTGGCGGTTAGGTTGCGAAATTGGGTCTCGCGAGTATATGATCTGATCCTCAACTTGGTTAAAAAACACGGAGAGCAGCCCATTCAGGGGGCTCGAGTGTTTGAGAGAACTTGAGTAAATTCATTCAGTCGTGAAGCTGTGAGTAGGAATAACCTCTTCTCGTGAGATGTAGCTGGGAAGGAGGTCGTCCACCACAACTATAAATTCATCTCATCCTTCCATCGTCTTTCCCGCCAACCTCTCCCCAACCTCACTCCCTCTCTTCTTCTCCCCTCAAACGGCAACACAGCCGGCATCCTCGGCGATCCACCGTCGACACCGATGCGTCCATCGTGTAGCACCCGGCAAAGTGCTACGGATACCTCTAGGGATGGACACTTCCTGCCTTGCCTGTCTTGCCATACCTGAGCGGCACCTTCCCAAACACACTCATCCAGGGTTCATCTGCAACTGCGCCTTACGAAGCAGGAAAGAGCGGCTCACATCAGAAATGGGAAAGGGGTCCCCCCGTCCATTCTGTTTCTCATCATTGGTCAGCCTCGAGACTCGACCTCTACGCCATGCCGCCGCAGCGTCTCCGTTACATCTTCCCTCGGCAAGGCGCTCTCTCGAACCCTAGGAGGGATGGATATCAGCTTTTCCAAAAGTCGATGTGTCACGGCTGAGCAAGCCGCGAATTTCCCATCATGCAGCCCCTACATTATGCTGTTTCACAGAGAAGCCAGGTGGGAACCAACAGTTCCTTTTTTTTCTCTCTTTCCCCTCCGGATTGACTGATCTGACAGTTCGAGCTCACTCTTGGTGTTGCAGGTGGGCGGGCGCCTCCTCGATCTGCGTACCCGCCCAAGAACAAGAGCGAGCGAGCTATGGCATGGCAATGTCAAGAGAATGCCATTATGCCCCAAAGAGGAACAGAAAAATGCCCTCGAAGCGGTGACGTCGAGAAAAATGCACTACACACAAGCCTAGCCCACAAAAAAACCGTTGTCCCTTCTCGTCCCCTGATGCCGCCCCCCCAAACGACATATCAGCCCAACGGCCAACGACCACACTTGGCTCCATCAGTCTCCAGCCCGCCTCAAAGCGTCCTAGTCCCAGCATCCAACGTGAATCCCCTTCGTCCAGGGCCCTCTTTTCCCAATCATGGCATACTTTTTCGTTGGCTGCGCTGGCCAAGCTTGCGGCCCCCCCTGGCTATAGCCAGCCACCCCCCCGCTCCTCGGTTGCGAATCTAGGATCAGACCACCATACCACGGACATCTACACACCCAAAGGCTGCGCCATCCACTTGGTGAGAGGCGAGCCCATCTGTACCTCGCAGAAGGGTTCATGTCCCGAGCAACAGATCAATGGGGCCGCCTCGGGTCCGTGTACAGCGTCGTTTCCGTCCTGCTGGGACTGGAAGAACCGGTTTACATCACAAGATCATGTTGGGGACGCATGTGGTGCCATCTAGTGTCATGATGACCGTGCCGTTTGTCTCCCAGGCAAATATACCCAGTCCCTTCTAAACCTATGGGTGGCCCGTCCTCGAACAAGGCCCCCAGAGCAACCCAGGCTGGCTGAGTTGGAAACTTGGCATGGGCCCTGATGAGATAACGGACGGCTACTGTACTTCCTCTCCACCGGGTATCAGAGACAGGAAGACGGTGGCCGGGGGAGGGAGCAGCCTGACCTCGGAAGATCGAGATTTGACCGCTCACAATGCCCCCCAGCAATATGATACCGTATCGCGCCAGACTGATGAGGGCCCGGAGACCGGCTCTGAAAGGGAAAATCTATACGCCTCTTCATGCACCCTCCCGCGCTTGACATGTGAGCAGTAGGGCTTGTCGGGCCAAGGTATCCAATAAAGACAGGATGGGCGAGGCCTCGAGATGCCGATCGCCCTGAAAGAGAACGAATGCCCAAGTACCAGTCTCCGTCCCAGACCCCGTCCCGGTCCCAGTCCCAGTCCCAGTCCCAGTCCCAGCCCAGGCTGTCCCCCCCGAGCCCACCTACTTACCCAGCTCCAGTTCCAGCTCCAGCTCCCTAGGGGCAGTCCTTAAAACCCCCTTTGGGGCGGTAAAGGCGGGGACACTGACCAATTCCAAGGTCGAGTCATTGCAAAATGCAATCAAGGCGTCAGCTTGAACCCACACATGGCCTTCCCCATTATCCGGCATTGGGCTTCCCACGGCCACGGGTTCAAACCATACAACCCCTCTCATTGGAAGCCTTCCCATTCACGTGGGGAGGGAGGCCGAGAAGCTTGTCTTGCCTCGACATAAACCCCCCCTTCCGAGTTGCCCTATGTTATTTTTGACACCAAGATATCTCACCACATTCGATTCCCGGGGCGAATGCAGAAACACGCGAGAGCAGTGCAGTCATCAAGGGCCTCGAACCACCATCTGCTCAGGCCTCGGGTTGCCATTGGGTGTCCCCGTGACTAGTCACTCGACTCTAGTAGCCTCAGGAGAGGAGACACGGGAAGCCGGGGGAAGACGACGGAAGGAAAGGAAAGGGGCCATCGTCCCCGAGACCGAGACGCGAAGGAAGGGACGCTGCTGAGATCGGGCGGCCGATAGCGCAGCAGAAGAGGGAGCTGGTGAGTAAAGATGTGCCGATGGATGGAAAAGTCACCCTACCCAGCATGCGCTCTGACGTTAACAACAGCAACCAACAGGCAGACCAAAGGGGCAGAGAGGGAGACCTTGAGTGCCGTTAGCGAGAAGGCGGACATCGTAATTCGCTCATCTGAGAAGAAGCAAGGACTGGGAAGGACATCCGATCGGTCGCTTGACCGATTGTCTCGTGGTGCCGAGAAATCTCTTCAGTGGGGTGACATTTTGTCCGGCTTCGTGGGAGCACGAGACGCCGGCATAGCCTCGCCCGACGGGAATAGGACCATCAGTTTCTGGGCTGCTGGTCCGATGCGGTGCGCCGCGGGTGGCGTTGGAACTATCGAGCAGGCTCCGGTGACGTCGAATCTGCGGCTTCACCAGCACCGTATAAGCAGTTCGGCCCCTTGATCACCGGCCTCCAAGGTGAAGCACGGTGCCGGCCGTAGGCCCAGGCCGACCAAGGTCAACGAAGAGTCGTTTATCAAGACGTTCACGAATCGAAGCCAGAAGACCTTCCACTGGTCTCTGCATCAAAGACAACTTACAACCTCCTCGACAGAGACGAACACAATAGCCGCCGCTACCGAACAGGGCAACCTGGGCACGCCTGGTTGCAGAGGACATACAATCGGATACCCGGCCCACACCTTCGAACATCGACAACGCGGGGGCCGGACGAACACCCAAGGAACCCCAAAGACCCAGGATCTCTTGCATCCTGCCGACTCCCCGATCCCTACCATGGCGGGGGAACACAGCGGGGACCAGTCATTCTATGACTTCCTCATAGAGGAGCCAGAGGTACGTATGGTGCTGGTAGCTGAAGCTGTTGTTGTTCCTGTCTCTTTGCGCGATGTGATGTTGAGATGGTAGGTGGTGAGGGTCAAGAACGCCGACGCTAGGGCGTTCGAGATGGTTGCTGTCTGCCCTCTAAGTTGCCGCTCGCAGCAACTAAGACATGGCTGCTCCAAACATCAGGCCAGTGGCTGAGGCTCGAATCCACCGGAATCCATCTCTACCCCGTCTCTTTGGCGCCATGACTCGAATGACTGGTCATGAAATGTGGTCATGGCTTCTCATGGCTCTCGAGAGAAGGTGCTGGAGGGAGCCAGATTGGACGGAGTAAAAGCCTCCGGACCAACTCAGTGGCGATGTCGCTCAGGAGAGGAAACGCGCGCGACCTATGAAGCGGAGCCGCGACGAGACGGGACGGGAGACGGCGCGCAGCAGATCAGATTCGAGCTATAGAGACGGGACAGGACGACAGCATGAGGCCAGAAAAAAAAGATGATGAAGAAAAGAGTCTAACGTTTGTGGTCTTTGTTGGAGCAGATGATGGCGCCAGCGCCACCCGGTCATTTTCAGCATCAACAGCCCATTTCGCCGCCGAATCGAACCAGCCGCGATCCGCCGCCGCGGCCAGACCCGACCGAGATCGAGACCCACCATCCAGCCCATCACCCGGTACTCGGGATGCAACTACCGGAGCCATCACGTGCGCAATCACGCGGGCACCTTCACCTCGACTTACACGGTCCTCCGACTCCTGTAGCTCACGGAGCGCATCCTTCGCAGGCCTTGCACGACCTCCATGGGGCCGTTCACGCAACGCAGGGCCCAGCGGGCTTTGCGAACCAACTCCCAGTGTCTACAGGCCCGATGGCAATAGATTGGGGTCTTTACAGCGTTGGACATAACAGT
This sequence comes from Fusarium keratoplasticum, assembly GCF_025433545.1. Lineage (NCBI taxonomy): Eukaryota > Fungi > Ascomycota > Sordariomycetes > Hypocreales > Nectriaceae > Fusarium > Fusarium keratoplasticum. The sequence goes on from NC_070534.1 coordinate 2,916,212, forward strand.
CTTTCGCTGAATCCACCTCAATTCGACTTCCCAGGAGCCATGATCCCTGCTGGCGACGGCACGATCGGCCATCAGAATCATCTCTCACATACGTCGACAGACCCCGCTTTCGCGTATGGAAGCGAGCTCGTCTCGCCATCCAGCATACATTCATCCAGGGGTCACTACGATAGTGCCGTTTCCAGTCACTGGGATGACGCTCTCAGTCATGGAGCGAGCACCCCGAAGGTGACGACGCCCGCTGCTCATGTAACCGCAAATCCCTGGGCCGAAGTGGACGAAGTTCAAGAAGACAACCACCCCGCGCCCGCCTCGAGGCCACGAAGAACGACCCGACCTAGAAGACAGAAGAAGGACGCTAGGAAAACCTCTGAAGCTTCTCAGGGCGGCAGCAGCAGTGCTGGTGGTGCGCCTTCGGTATCTGATGCGGCCAGTCCCAGTTCTGCGTCACAGAACAGCCGCGCCAGCATTGGCTCGAAATCCGCATCCATGGTGTCAACGACATCGACAGCTTCCAGTCGCCAGAGCAAGCTTCGCAGTGCCTCTCGAACGTCCAAGAACAGTCGTGACAAGCCTAATGATACTCCAGAAGAACGACGGACCCGAGCGTCGCATAACCTCGTCGAGAAGCAATACCGCAACCGCCTGAACGCGCAATTCGAATCACTCCTCAATGCTCTGCCAGAGCAAGCTCGATCTGGCGGAAATGGAAACGGAAACGGAAACGGAAACGGTGACGATAACGAATCCGATGCCGCGAACGATGCAGACCGCCGTGTGAGCAAGGGCGAGGTGCTTGAAATGGCCCGCAAGCATATTCAAGCACTGGAACAGGAACGAAACCAGCTCGAGCGCGAGAACCTCGAACTACAAGGCAGTCTCCGGCGACTCAAAGGATCTGCCTCGGAGGGTACTGCATCCTCGTCAGGCCAGCAAACGCCGCTCGATTTCAATAGCAACACGGATCAGGACAAGGCCCGTGACGATCGAGATGAGGACTGACGACAAGAGAGCATCAAAGACTGGAGGGCATTACTCAAGATTGTGACAAGGGACGAGCCCTGGAAGATGCTCTCAGGGATACGAGACCGAATTTCCTTGTTGCGAATATCACGTTTCCCCTCCGTCCTTTCATTCATTCATTCGTGTTTGATTTTTGCTTCACATGTTTTTGTTTATCATGCTTGTTTGGCGCAGCGCAGTTGCAATATGGCAACGACTGGTCATGGACAAGGGGGGTCCATGCACCATCAGCAACAGGCTCATGAAGCAAATTGTTTATCGTGTTTTGGTTATGTTGTCCCCTTCTCATGGTTCAAGAGGGTTAGTGATGGTGGTGAGTGGGGACTGGATCGTGTTCAACAAAAAATTGGTGAAGATAAAGGGATGGTACGGATGGGTATCAAAAGGGAAACGGACATTTGATATCTCAAAGGGTGAGGGAGGGTGGTGGGTGGTGGTTGGTGGGCTTTGTTCTTGTGCAACTTCTTTCTGTCTCTTCTGTCTCATGGGGGTTTGCCTTGATCCTTTTCTTTCTTTCCTTCTTTTCTTCTTCCATCAACATGTGTGTGTATATATGTCTTCCCCCTTTTCCCCCTCCCCTTCTCTTATCCCTCTTCTTTCTTTCTTCCTTTCATTTCTTCTCATGATGCTCATGATATTAGAACCTCGACATCAACGAACTCATGTAGACTTGGGCTGGGTGGATGTGGTTTTGTGTTTTTATATTTGTTTTCCATCTTCTTCTTTGGCTGCATTGAACATGGAGCATTGGTTGGTACTGGGTTACGGCACAAGGTGAGGAAAGAAAGCATCAGACGTTGGATTGGGGTCGACAAAGATAAGATGGTTAAGAGGAAGATGGCAAGGGAAAGGGAAAAGGGTTTCGGAAAGGGGAACTGGATAGACATGATGTTTGGACAAGTGTTTACACAGCATTGGTTCTTGGGACGAAAGAATTATGGCTACTTGCTTGCTTGCTTGGAGGGGAAAACAAACACCGAATAGAAAACTCGACTACGGATTCGACATGGTTTGGCTTATCATTCTTTATGTTCCCCCCTTTAATGATTCCTCATGTGATGTATCGATGTTATCTTTCTTATTCATCCCTCATTACCATTGCTCGTGTAACTTTACATGGCAATAAGGAGTATGACAGCTTGTCATGACCTGCCTTGTCAAGTCGTTATTGATAGTGTACCTCAGGCCCCCGATCTCACTCCAGCCTTGGGACATAGATATCAGTCAGCCTCCATTGCATGACTGATTCTTCGGGTTCATCACCGGCGCGACTTGGTTGTAGCGACGCCTTGTATCTTTCCAAACAGCCTTGGTAGACTACTGTGTGCCTCAGGTCCCTGTTCCTATCCCAAATTCGGGACATTAATGTCAACCTTGCCGTAGAGTTGATTCTTTGGGTCTCATCATCGGCGCGATAGGTTGTTACGACTTGTATATCCCCAAACAGCTTCGGGAAGCCCTTGGGTGACTCAGGTCCCTGGTCTCACTCCACGGGACAATAATGCCAACCTGCTGGAAAGTTTGATTCTCTGGGTCTCATCATTGGCGCGACTTTGAACTTGTTACGATTCTTTGGTTGGTCCAACAGCTGCTTGAAGCTTTTGTTGTTGTTTTCGTGTACCTCAGGTCCCCCCAACCTCACGAAACTTTGGGAGACGTGAATGTCAGCCTGTCTCCGAGCTGATGATCTGGGTTCTCATCATAGGTGCGATGTTGTTACGACTTTCAATAATCTGATCCGGCCGAAAAGGGGGGAGCATTGTTGTTGTTGTCTGAATATCAAGTTACCTCAGAGCCCCCATACAGCAGCAACTCCAAAGTCATTTGGTTTTGTCAAAAGAGTTAATGTTGGTGTTGAGTTCATCATTGGCATCGAGATAGGTCGCTGGTCAGGTCGGCGTTGTTTTCTGATACTTCATGATGAAATATCATGGGTGTGACTAACCACACACTCAGGAAGAGCGCCAAAAAGAATAGGAACTCACATCACGGGGTTAGCTCTTTCCATGTGTGGGGTGAGACGTCTTAAATACTTGACTGGTAGATCAAGGTTTTGTTCAGAGTTTGCAGACTTTGTATAAAGGCAGCCTAATATTTGTTGACGTTGATCAAAAGGTTTGTGGGTCACTAGGTACATCTTGGGAGGAACGTTATAGTTGGTTAAACTTTTTTTAAGTCTTTTTTTGTTTCTTCTTTTTAGTTATATACAGATGTGAACAAGCATCGCTCCAAGCTAGTAGCCATCAAGGCAATTGTTGTACAAGGTAGCTGTCGATGCCGGTCTGTCTAGAAGGTCATAAATCCATCACTCATAAGAACCGGAACCTCGATCCGGTTGATTCCAATGTCGCATCCCGAGGATGCCTTCCACCACGCTTCCTGTTGGCTTGTCTCAAACCAACTCTAAGTATGCGCGGTAAAGTAAAGTATGAACAGTAAAAGAAAGAGTAAAAAATACACCCAATGCCTTGTTTATCTTTTTTGAGGAACCCCCAATGCCCCCAACTGCTTTTATGCAGACCCGCGTGTACGCCTCGGATAGCTTGAATGTAAATAGAAACACGACCAGACAAAAAAAAAAAAAAAAAAAAAAAGCAAGGAGGTCCATGGGACCGAGTGGCCAGCCAGGCATGTGGGAACAAACAAGGCCCAGCAATGCAACGCCTCTGAACGAGAGACTCAAAGTCTAACAAAAGGAAACCCATTGATGGGTCGACATCCCCAACTAGGGACGGCGTGTAGAGGTCGGTATGTAGGTAAGGTAGTATAGGAAAGGAAGGACAGTGCGAGCCAGGAACATCCTGCTGCTCGCATGTGGGACAGGGAAAGGATCTTCAGGGCATCAAGCCCATATGTAGGTAGGTAGGTATGCAGTACGCTGCAGCGATGCAATGTGACGAAGACGGGGACGGAGATGGAGCCGCAGCCGCACGCAACACGGCGGCGTAGCAAAGCTTCAAACAAAGCAAAACATGACGCCATCATCATACCAGCTTTGCCCGGGAATTCGCGAGTTCTGTTGCTTGCTTAGATTCGATCGTTGTTTCCCTTGACGTATGCCCGGGGGAACAAGGCATACTGTCCGACCGGCGGAACCTGGGCGCTGAGGCTCGTCGTCCTCGCCCGTGGGCGTCGCTTGAGAGTCTCGGCCGACTTCATCGGTGGCACCTCGTCTCGGACAATTGACTCGCTTGCGTGGCTCTTGTGAAGAGATCGCTTGCCAACAGGCACCGAGGGGAAAGGTGTCAGCTCCGGCACCGTATCCTTCTCCCTGAAGGCGGGAGGAGTCGTCTCCTCTTCGTCGCTGTCATTCTGTGGGTCAACGAGGTGGGACTCGGGGATGCTGTCGTTTGCCTCAGCCCACTTGCTAAGCGATGTGCTGCTTGTGAGCCGCGTCAAGTTGGTCCATGTCGAATTGGTCGAGACATGGCGCTCTCCCGTCGAGTCCGAGATGGTGGTTGAGCTGGTCGCCGTCGTCGAGACGCTGGCACGCTGATGCGACAGGTTCAGCGAGGCGTGGCTAGCTGCGTTGCTGACATCCTCATAGGAGTGTCCAGAGCCGACCATGCCGTGGACAATCTCGTCTTCGCCCGTGTAGTTGTGCTTCTCGGCCTCGGAGAGGAGCATCTGCTGGTGGTAGTCGCCAGGAATGAGAAGAGAGGGGGAAAGGGTGAAGCCATGAGACTCCTTGAAGCTGGACGCGCGAGAGTCGGAGCGGCTGTGGCTATGGCTCAGGTTGGGTGGTCGGGTCCCCTTCTCCCCGCGTGGGAAGGAAAAGTTGTTCGTCACCGCACCCGAGCTGGGGGTGAGAGCCTCGTGGCCGATGGGAGGCGAGGCCTGACTGGCTGGGCTTAGAGCCGGCATATCAAAACGGGATGCGGAAAGCATACCGGGAGACGACTCGGCCGTGCCGATGGTCGGTACCTCCCTCAACTCATCATCTGCCATGGCCACTTGCACTGGCGGCGCCATGTCTGGTTCAACATCCATAGAGGGTCGCTCCCACTCATAGTCAAAGTTGGCATCGGCCTCGTGTTCGTAGCAGTAGTCGATATCGTCCTCCCAGCTCTCCCTGATCGATGGCACGTCGGCTCCGCTGCCGTCGTGATGACCACTCTTACGGTTCTCCAAAGGTCCCAGTGTGTCTGAAGCTCCGCTCATGGGCCTTTGGAATCCTCGCAGAACAGGCACCGACTGACTAGCCCTCAAAGAAGACCTAGTGCTGGTGACGCTGACTCGGGAGCGGCCAGTGTGGACAAAGTGCTCCTCCTCCTCTGGCACGTCAGGCAGGGGTGACTCATAGGAGGCAGTGCCAGGGACTCCCAATGGCCAAGCTGCGTCGTCGGGTGTGGTGATGGCATGCGAAAATCGATGCTCATCTACCACCAGCTCCTCCGATTCCCGAGCAGCCCCATAGCCGTGAGAGGTTGCTGGAGGTTGATCCAGGGGCTCATCGGGGCTGAAGGGTCGGGGTCGTCGGAAGCCACCGCTGGTCTGGGGGCGATCTGCGGGCTCGCCATCTCGCTGGGTCGATTGGCGGCTCGACACCCGCGGAGGAGGTATAGGGCCCAGGGTCGGAGAGTGTAGCGGCTCCATTGGGGGTGATCTCGGGGGTCGCACCGGCCGGGGAGGAGGGCTGGTCCGGAGCTGCTCCTGTGATCGGGCGTGCTTGAGCAACCGCCGAGGTCCCGTTTGGAACCTCGGCGATGGGTTCTGATGCTCAGCCAGATGTTCTGAAGAGAAGTTTCGAAAGTGGAGATCCTGGCTTGTCGGGTCTGCAGTACGCATGGCCGACATCTCAGACATCAACTCCATGCGGCTGCCCCGCTGAAGGCTGACGATCTGATCCCGTGGTGTGTGTGTAACATGTTGAAAGTTGAAAGGTCCAGATATTTGCAGCTTCTTCTGCAGTGCTGATTCGTCTCGAGATGTTTTCCGGCGGGCGAAAATGGTTGGAATAAAAGAGTCCTTGAAGGTCGCCAGGGAATTCTCACTGCCCGTTTCGGCAGAATATAGCGAGCTTCCTGATGAGCTGTGAGCACTGCTTTCGCGCTTCGACCGACCCGACTTGCTCGACTTGGCACGGCGATGGAAAATATTCTTGCCCAATACCTGGACACTGTCGGGTCGGTCTCTAGAAGGGCTGCCACTGGTTGTAGATCGCTGCGAGGATCGGCGTGTGATGCTCATGCTGTCGAATTCAGAGGCCAGAAGTGACGAGGAGCCCGAAGACACGGTTCGGTGGCCCCGGTGGAGGTGAGACGCATGTTTCATTTGCTTGCTTAATTGACGAATTCTCTCGGGGGAGGGAGGGCCCTCGATGGCTGGCCCCATTAATTCATTCAGGTCGACGGGTGGCTGTTGGTTGGGAGCCACATCTCGGAAACTATGGTTGCTGCCGTCCATGTTGCTGTCGGCGTCCGCGTGCGTGCTTGACCTGGCGGAAGCGTTCTGGGGTACATCGCGTTCGGAACGGTTTGATTGATATTCTGAGTAGTATGGCATCGTCGAAGCCCACATGTCGATTGAGGGCCTCGAGGAGGCAGAGGGCGGCGAGGTTGAGGCTTACCCTCCAAGTAAACAAATAACAACTGGTTCCACGGTTGTCGAGGTTGTGTCAGCCCCAAATAAGAGCAAATTGATCCAAGCAAGACCCAGTAGAGACACCAGGTAAGACAAGGAAGCAAAGACCACGAAAGGATTCAATCCTGTGGCAAAAGGAGGGGCAGGAAAGGGAATTGGGGGACAGCAATGATGAGGGTGCTATGTATCATATAGGATAGCCTAGGAGCAAGAGATTGATGCAATCTTGGGGCAAGGCAACTTTGTACCCTCCAAGATTAGACAAGCCCTGTGAGCTGGGGCTAGAGAAGACAGGGAAGACTAGGGTGGTCGTAAGGGGGGGAGGACCCTCGACAGGGCTCCGGTTGGGTTGGCCTGGCCCGTCTCGACGGACACAAGCCCCGGGAATCTGGGGGGGTTGCAGCAGGGCCTGGTCAAGGGGAGGGATGGATCGATCAGACGGACTGGGCGTCGTACTGTGCGAGCGCTTCCGCAGTCTCATGCGATGCTGGACCTGTTGTAAGGCGACCCAAGGTCCGTGGTGGTGCGACTCGACGCCCTGCCCAGGGACCAAGTGGGCGAGGCTTGTTTGATAGTGACCGTCCTAGCAGCAAACAAAACAAGATAGGATGAGAAGAGGATGAAGAAGAGATGGAAAGCCCTCCACGAGACCCCCAAGACCAAAAGAGGGGGAGGAGAAAAAGTAACAAGAAAACTCTTCACGGCCGAAGAAGCAACGACGAGAAAGTGGATGTTTGATGGCTGGGCCACCAGACCTGCGCCGATCGGCTGGCAACGTTGGTGTGGTTTCTCAACGGCTCGGAAAAAAAGGATCGAGAGCTCAAGACACGTTCAGCACATTAGAACGCTGCAATATAGGGTCAGGATGGGGACGATGACAGCAAGACACACACACAACATCTGTCCAGGCAATGGTGAGCTCTCGAGTAGTGGGCCACGATGCAATGACCTCCCTCACTCCCCATCTTAGAACGTCGCTGCAAGTCTAAGCCAAAACGATTCAGGTCAAGACGCAAACCCGCCAAAACAGCGGACACTGGAAGGATCGTCATGTGGGTTCTGTTTCGTGGTTGCGTCGTCGCCAGTCTAGTCAGGTCCTGCGCTGTGCAGTCGAGTGAAGGCCTCCTTGGTGATACAGGCCGCGTCAAGCCTCGATCCAGGGCCTCAGTGTGTGCTTCCCAGCACCAAGGGCCTGTTCCCTGTTTAGCTCTGTTCTTAGTCAGTCGTCTGGCTGGGAACCGGCTCTGTTGAGCAATGCAGGAACGAAGCCGTAGCAACTCCACCCGGCAAGGGTGACGAGGATAAATCCACAGAGTACGTATACCATTATGCCCGCGCGGGCTTGCTGACGTCGTAGCCTCGTACAGTGCACAGGCTGGACACTATGGACCTTGCACAAGCCGAGCCAGGATAGGAACACTCTGAGAGCTTAGCAACTGGACCCTGTAGGCACGGGCACAGGGAGGACGAAACTGAGGAGTCAATCAGCAGACAGCGTGGGATCTGATGAAGGGTCAAGCAGCAGAGCTCAGCACCTTGGAAGGAGAGACACAGGGCCGGTCAATGGGACCAGAAGAGAGGGGATCGGTGTATGGACAAGGATGTTCCCAGCCAGCACTCCCCGCCGCTGCATTCCCACCCGTAGAGTCGGAGCCTTTTCCCTCGGGCTGGGCCTTGGGACGCTGCTCGGTTCGTGCTTCCCCCAGCCGTGCCTTGTTCAGTGGTGTCCTCTGGCTAAGGTATGCTGTGCCGCCGCTGTGCCCCCCAAGAGCATTTGGTCCGGAGGAATCCTTATGACAGCTGTGTAGTCAGGCACCTTCCTTCTGTTTTCAGAGCTCATTGAGCCAGACCAAGCTCAAATGCAACGCACTGGATAACGCGCTAGTCGAGGTCCCTGTTTGCGGGTCTTGGGAAGAAACGCGTTGCAAGCTTTGGAGTCGCTAAACCAGCTGTGGTTCGTTTTAGTGTCGGGGAGGGCGACGATGAGACAAACTGCGACCGAGCCTGAGCAGGGGGGCCACATTTGCAGATTGCTTCATCTGTTCTCCTAGTTCAAGGGGATGAGGCGATTGCCCAACTGTGTTACCCAAACAATGACGCCTCAACTGTGTTATTTGCCCGTAGCGCCGATTTTGAGGATCATGGCGGTTTTGGATGAGATCCAGCTGAGAGCATGGCTAAAACACGGCTATCGTGGATCAGGCCAGAGACGTGGGATGTGCTCGACAAATGGGCTCTTCTGGTACGAATCTGGCGCACCTGGCGCATCTTGCTACATCGTGGAGCAGACAGTTGATGCGCAGGCTGCATCAAACTGAATGTAGCGCTCAGGCTTCAGTCACTCCCCGGTTGAGCTGCTTCTTCGACCCAAATCGATGAGAGGGCGAGCAAGCAAGCCATGGCCATGGCGAAGTTACCATGTCTCTCTTCCATGTGCTAGACTCGGGCCTTTGTCGAAGTAGGCCTCAATGGAGTAAGGTGCTGTCCCGTTGAGAAGAACGATGGAACGTCCAATGTCTCTCCCTTTGCAGGGCGGGCGGCCAAGGGGATGAGAGCTCTCCAGCTAGGCTTCTTCAACCCCACGAGAGAAACAAGCCAGAAGGCTAGAGAAACACGACTCTTGGGACTAGGGGCTTGGCCAGTCTGCTTCTTGTGCAGCGGCCCAGCGCACAGACGGCACGGCAGCCGACTTGAGCGTTGTGCTGCGCTCTCGCGCGCAACACAAAAGAGAACAACAAAAACAACAACATGTCGCTCAGACACTCTTGAACGTGACGACCCGCTGCGCTGGGAACGGGGCCAGGTGCTAAAATGTGGGACGACGCGCGACTCGTGGAGGTTGCAAGGTGCGAGCCCCCAAACTCAGTACCTATATGTTTGCTTAGTACTGGAGGTAAGTAAGTATAGTAAGGTAGTAAAGAGAGGGATCGACTCGTGGATGAGGTGGAGGAAAGGCCAGATGAGCCAAGCTGAGGCAAAGGCCCGATGCCGATGACCATCGAAACAGACGCGATGCATCTCTTCTAGGATCCCGCCGTGACCCTGTTGGTTCTACGGTTGCATGCAAGTTACTGTGCCAGTCTGGGAGGGTCAGCGACAGAGGAAAACAAGGGCCCTGGAGCCAGTGTGCAAAGCAACTAACTGTACGGATTTCAAGGACCAGGGCTCAAGACTGAGGTCGGCGGTCAGGGGTAAGAAGCCCTGTTCGAAGGGAGCTCAAGACATCGAGAACATGTCTGCTGCATGTCTATGAACACATCAGCGGGAGTTTGCAGAGTCCTTGTCTGCTGCGAAAAAAGAGCTCCTGCTCATAGGGGATTCTTGTCTCCAGGAATCCACGGCCCCTGTACCAATCCCCACCACACGCTGCACCATTTGTCGGAACTAGCACACAGTGGGCGACGGGATGTTTCCCGCGACTGGGCCAAACCTGCAGGAGCTGCTTCTGGAGGGTTGTGACCTGGGACGCTAGGCCTGGAGTTGGGTCGTTCGGAGGCTGCTGAGCCGGAGACCAGGTGTCGAGACAGACGCCAGAAGCTGTGATGGAACCTTCGATTTGGAACGTCGTTGTGACGCTGTCGAATGCGACGACCCGCGATAGGCGCTCGAAATTAACTTGAGTTGGGCTTAATCTTGATTCGAGAGTGTCGATGCTTGTCTAGAGTTGAAGCTGGAGCAGCTAGGAAAGTAAGTGCTCAGGTCCGTACTGCAGCTTCATTCGAAGTCGGCAGGAGCCACAGTTGAGATCAAGCCCGCTCTTTCCTCATTGCCGTGCCTTTGCTTTTTTTTCATCCCCGGTCCACAGGATCGGACCCGGGACTGATAAGAGGTACTTGAGCCAAGCTTGAGAATGCACCTAATTGGCTTGCCTGTACGGTACAGTATAACTCATGCGAAGTCTTCATCATCATCCATTCAAATATTCTGGATGATTCCGATGTCAGCGCGCACAGCAGACCCATATCACACATCCACAGGACTGCATCCAAGCATCAGCCGTCAGCAACTAACCATTGGCCCTGAACACAATACGAGGATTGATTCTCCATCACCACGCACGCGTGTTTATGCGCAGGGCGGAATAGATGACGAAGTGGTCCCCGGCTCCATAGACATATTCTACGTGCGAGTTGGGGGTTCGAAACATGGCACACTGTGCCCAGGTTGTTGTACCCCCAAAAGGTGTTCAGAACCCGCCGCTCTGGAGCACTCGTTCCTCTAGCTCCCGCGCCATTGGAATGGATGTATTCGAACGGCTAACTGCCGCCGAAGTGACGAGGGACAGCTCGTACAAAGTACAGCATAGGTAACTAGTTCAACCTGGGTTCTCATAGAACATCCATCATTTACATCCCAGTCTTGGCCAATTACCGCATACTTTAGCCGGTGGCTGACGTTTTCATGCACGGGAAGATATGTCGCAATAAGAACTTTCAGCAAGGGCATTTCCAGTTACTTGCCTAACATGGTAGGTCCCAACAACATATCCATGTGTCTAGGCTGTCAACTTATCTGATGGATGTCCGGGCTGCCTTAGTCTTCGGTGAAGGGCCTGGTAGACAGACTTAAGGTGTGGGAGCAATTTGGACTTGCAACGCAGGGGACGATCAAGAAGGAAGTGATGAGAAGGATAAAGGCAACGAAAGGGAAGGTGATGGGACCGCTAACAGGGTCTGTCACCTTGGGAGGGCGGAAGGAGCATCTTCCCAGATGTCTACCTAGTGAATGGGAAGGAACCTTTCCCCTCCTCCTTCAGGCAAAGGTCAGCTTCCAATTATCCCAGCGAACTTGAACTTTTCGTCCTCCTACATGCTCGTTGCATGCGAGCAACCGACCAACATCTGCTCGGGCCCGACTTCTCCCTCGCGATACGTGACAACAACCATGGATGCTCGATCACAAGAACCAATCGGCCTCGTACAGCCGAGATGCGCACCATGCTCGGTCCAACCCCCTGCGTGCCTGCTTGAGCGCGCGCTCTTTGCGGCAATTGTCACCACACAGTCATCGTCCCCCACAGGAACCTTTCCAATGCTGCGGATCCTTTCCCCTCCAGCGGTTGACGACAGGCTCAGGTGCAGCTGCAGGCACAAACACGGGGGGACAGGCTACGGTTGGCAACTCTACTTAACCGCATATCCGAATCCTCCCCCTCAACACGGGCAAGCAATGCGCCCATGTGCGACGTTGAAATTCATGCAGCCCCCAGCACCGGGCTAGAGGACGAGTCGGTGTGACGGTCTCGCTTTGCCTTGCGTTTGAGTCCTCGGCCCTTGCAGCCATCTTCCTGCAGAAACTATGCTTTGACACTATTCCCAAGAGGTCTGTGCCATCTTCTTGACAGACAGCACCAGCAGATGACGGCCACAGACCTGTCGTCATGTGGGACAATCGAAGGCCTCGAAACAGGAGCAGCCATGGCAGTTCCATCACCAGACCTAGGTTCTCCGTACGCCTACCTATCCTTGACCCCAGCCCCTACCGATCTCTCGAGCATCTCGCGTCTACCGCGGGACGATACCCCGTCCCTCACATCACGCCAACAACCCGACCAGGTCATGATGATCTTTATCGAGACCAGCATTGCCTCGCCGGGTGTTCAGCCTCTCGTGGCTGCACATGCCGTAAGTGCGCTCATGTCAGTCTGCACCGCCGCCCTCGGTCCTCCCCTCCCACCCTTCCATCCCTCCCGCCGCTAACGAGGCCTGTCAGTTCTCCGAGGCTTAGCGCCGGGGAACATGTTCGGCCTTCCGCCCGTGGCGTGTGGCTCGCTTCATGCGTTCTTGATCAAAATGTCCAAATGCTGCAGGGTAGGCGAGCTTCATGGACTGCCCGGCAAAAGCTGCTTGCGCAAAGGCTTCCGTCATCTCAGTGGCCTCTTGCTGCCCTGTGGGGACAGAGTGTTCGTATCTAACGAAACAGTTCGTTTCCAGTCTGTCACAAACCTTCTTTCTCAGCGAATGGACCAGAATCGTATATCACAACTGCCTACGTTACATGGCAGCAGAGCTACCCAACTGCCGGTAAATGAGCAACCGTCACTCCGGTACTGCCCTGCTGGTCATGTCACTGTCCCCGTATTTTGCACAACTAATATGGAAATAATTTCAGCCAGCAATGGATTGTCATGAACCGTCGAACTCTATTCATCCAGATGCCCAACGGTCAAATTCAGGCACGGCCGGATGATTCCGTCTGGTCCATTATTGTCGCATTTTTAGGTTCGGAGACCAACGAGAACTAGACTGTCCGTTCACAGCCAGGGAAGTTGATCGTAACCCAATTGAGTCGACTCGCGCAACGATTCCCCTGCGACGCCAAATAACGAGAAAGGGGCCGTTTCCCTTTTTGTTCCAGGGACCTTGTTTGACGTCTGACTTCTGCAGTTGGCGTCTCTCCAACGTACGCTCACTCACAGCCAAGGGCTCAAGAACCTTGGGTGCCAAACTTGCAGGCAAACTGTTTTCGAGAGCCAACAGCACACACCTCGTCTATCGACAGTGACTCGCAAACCTGGCTGTCCCTAGAGCATGTGACTGCCTTGTGTTTGATACACAAAACATCCTCCTGCAAGTCCCGTCACCCAGGATAGGAAGAGGCCTTCTAAAACGCTAGGCGTCGTAGCATGATGCGACACCAGGCACAAGGCTTGCGAACCCGATGCGACGGAAAATTGCCTAACCTGGCCAATTACGGCACTTCTTTCTTCTTCCTCGTTGCGATCGACAGACACCATGGACGGTTCCGTTTCAGGTTTGAACGTTTCCCTTGGCTGTGACCGAGGAAGTGGTATACACGTATGTATCATTATTCAAGATTAAGAAGTCCAGGACAGACTGAAGCCGCCCTGGTGATCACTATGAGGCTACGCAATCCTTGGGTGCCATCCAGAGGGTTCACGCCAAGAGAACCCGGCCACCATCCTAAAAACAGCAGTTCAAAAGTCCAAAGCATGCCAAACCAGGCAAAAGGCTCCAGGTTCATCTCCCCTGCCCGCTCTAACAATCTACCGAACCCAAACGCCGACGCTAGAAGCCCGGGTAATAAAATGACTCCGGCGCCGGCCAGAAACAAGATATGATATGCATGCTAACGAATGCCGAGTCGCGAGAAGATGAAGATGATAATTAGAAGTAGTTGGTGTTGTTATACGTCGTGGGCCCCTTCTCCTCGATCGCCAAACTGCCCGTCGTGGTCGCGGCGTGGGGCGGTCGCTGCAGTCGGCCCATCCTCGATGTCGCCAGCAAAGTAGCCGTCTTTGCGTTTCTTCCTCCTGACGCCAAAAAAGTCGCCCAGGGTGTCACTGACACTGCGCGACCGCCGGCGCACCTGATCATCGTCGCCTGCGGGTCCCTCAGCCTCGTCCAAGGCACTGGCGAGGTTGTCCTCCGAGCCCGGGACCACCGCGTGCGCCGGCAGGGTACTTGCGCGGGGGTTGCCCGCGTCGTTGCTGTCCCCAGCCGCTTCGTTCTCCTCGTTGAAGAATAGGCCGGCGCGGATAGTGGAGCGTATGCGCCGCATCGAGGACTGGCGCACGCGGGGGTCGTCCGAGGCACGCAGGAAGGCGTCCTTCACGACGGCCGTGACCGTCGACGAGAGAGGGGACGGCGAGATAAAGGTCCTGGAGCGACTGTGTGTGCCGCTGCCACCGGGCTTGGTCGGGCTTGCGCCGGGACGTGGAGGAAGCACCCCGTCAGGATCTCTCAACGGGGTTGTTGGATGTGATACAGATGCTGTTAAACCAGCAGTTCCAGACGCCCCAAGGACTGAATCCGTTGAAAATGCCCTTTTACTTCTTCCCGGGGGTGTGGATGGCCCCCCCACGTCGTTCCAGGGGAAGCCGGAAACTGGAGCCTCCTGACGTGGGGATTGCTGCAAAGCGCTTGAATCCATGATCTTAACAGACGGCACGTTGCCATCATGCTGTGGCGTGACAGCTGATATCAGTGCCCTCTGTGCCTCAGGGTAGCTGAGGGGCGACAGATAACTAGACCGGCGCGATTGCGATTTTGGGGTTGGGAAATCCTGGTTATCATGGAGTGGTGAAGCTGGGTTGGCGTCTTGGCTGGCAAGCCCAATCGTCTCCTCAACGCCTTCGGCATCAGACAGAACCTCGTCGTCATCGTCGTGGCTCTGCTCACGACCACTAGTGATGAGAAAGACACCGAAAAAGGTGAGTAGGCAGCCGCCGACAAACTTGGCCGCCTGCTCAGCCGTGGTTCGCTCGAAGTCGCGGTAGAGGACGGCGCTGCCTACGATAACGCACAGGGTGAACATGACAAACTGTATGGGTATGACCTGCGTTGAGTCGAAGCGTTGTAGGGCTTTGTTGACATAGCGAATCTGCATGACGGCGGTGGCGAGAAGGATCAAGATGAGCACGTATGTGACGGGAGTAGTAAATGCGCGCCAGAGGGTGGAAGACAGCATCGACGAGACGCCCTTGGTTGCAAGAGCAGTATAACCGCCTATCTCTCAGTCAGTATTGAAGTTCTGTGCTCACAACAGAACATGATGTCACATACCAAACAGACCGACAAGCCCAAGGTCGATGAGGATGGTGCGCCTCCCATACCTAGGGCTTGCCCACATGAGGACGATAATAAGAAATATGGTCACGGCCAAGTAAATCTCAAATGGCAATGCCGTGATGGCGTCCAATACGTCATGGGGATTCAGCTTGGTCTCCTCTTGCTTCGCACTCAGAACAACAGTGACAACACCGGCGACGGCAATAACAACGCCCCAGAAGTCCCGCTGACGAAATCTCTCATGGAACATGGCGGGAGCGATGATGCAGTTTGATATCAACGCGACGACACCGAGCGGGGAGACGATGGACGCGGGAGCAAAGCCATACGCGAGGAAGTTGCCCATCTCACCAAGTGTGATCAAGACTTGGCCTAGCCACCAGTAGGGTGACTTGAGATATGTCGACGCGGCCTCATCCTGGTTGTTTGATTCACTATCAGTGCTGATGGACTCTTCAGAATGAAAAGATCCTGTCAAAGGATCAGTCTCGCGGGCCTCGTCGATGAGATTCTCTTGCTCCACAGAGACGCCAGAGGCTCCGTGACCGTTCTGATATCCATTGGCATGACTGTCCCCTCCAATGGCACCGTAAGATGTGCCATGATCGCCATTCTGAGCATGCTTCAGGGCCTCTCTTGCTCTTCTGCGGTTCCTACTCCGTTGTCTGTGAAGCTTGATGTGGGCGTATCGCTGGACATTGAGGGCGAGGGCGATGAGGATGTTGCCCACGATGGCGGTGATGATGCCAATGAGCGATGACCATTCCTGTAGGTTATCGCCAACATCGCCGGGGTCGGATGTGTCGTTGGAAGTGGCTCGCGGCCACTGGTCGACCACGAGCGAGGGCCATGGCGGCTCGACAATGGCCGGCGGCATCGTCGGGCGCCCGGGGGAGGAGGAGAGGAGATGGAGGAGAAGAGAGCGACGCAGTTGAAGTTGCGGCGGTGGAGAGAAAGAAGGAGCTCAGAGCAGGACGCGGAAGAGTCGGAGGATCGGAGTTCAGGTCGCCGGAGACGGGGGACAAGACAGCCGAGCGTGTGCGGATGGGCGTAATTGGCGTCGTTGTGGTGGAATCGGTAGTATCATGGGGGCAGCGAGTGACCTCTAGAGAGCTGCGTCGCACACAACATGGCCAGCCACCAGCAGCCAGCGGAGAAGAGGAGTCTGAGCGCCAGACGGGAGAGCCAGAGATAGAGATAGAGATAGGCGGAAAGACGGCGTCTCAGAGATGAGCTGCCGTCGTGAGCGAGATCAAGATGAGTGCCTTGGAGTCGTAGACGTGGAGAAGCAACGGGCTGTAACAATACCCGTCCATTCTCCGTTCAGTAATTTTTGGCGGTTGCCACGGGCTTGGCGGGCCCCATCTGGATGCTGTCATTTCGCATTTGCTGCCAGAAACCCGAGGCATGCGAATGGAAGCACTCCACCTCGCTCAAGAACCACGCGGTACGTACCGTTATCGTGGCGTCCTCTCTGTGGCGTGAGAGGCTTGAGAGAGGGTCCAAGCCTTTCCAAGGGTCCTGGCGAGCCTGGGCAGGCGCAAGCCACCAGTCGTAGCTGCCCGTTTCCTCTCCTCACCCAAGCTCACCCCCACCGGACTTTTCCGTTTCCCGGCCCTTCCGTCATAATAGCCCCACACCCGAAGGATGAGCTCAGTGTCGGGTCGCGTCGTCATACGCAGTTCATTTCACACCCAATTTCTAGAACCATCACGAACCGCTTCGACTCTAGCGCCAACAACAGCTACAGTATCTAAACCCACGTGCCCTTTTCGTTATGGGTCGTGAAGACGACGACTCACATTCCAACTTTTTTGGCCGCCTCGTCAAAAGCGATAGCGAAAGCGACAGCTCTAAACGGTCGGGCTTTGGCTTCAACGGCTCATTCTCAGCATCAGCCTCAACCTCAGCTTCGACTGGAGATTCATCTCACCACCAAGAATCGGCACCAGCGACGAAATACACAATGTTTGGCCCGTTCGATATTGAGTTTGGATGGCCTAATGAGCGGAGCATGGCCTCTGTAGCCCTCTCCTCTTACTCTCCTCTCGCCCTTCGCGACATGCCACAACCTCGACCTAGTGATGCTCCCTCAAACCTGGATGCTTCCATCTTTACCTTTGAAGACGCCTTTGAAGATTTGCTTGCCGTATCACAGGGTCAACCACTACCCGATATCACCACTCGATATGAGCAGCGAAAGCTCCTTCGATCCATGTTCCCGGCCGGCGAGCCTGCGTGGTTCTGGATGCGTAGGCTGAGATCACAGGGTCTCTTGGAGGATACAGGACCTAGTCAATGGATGAAGTCGGCGAACCAAAATTGGGAACAATTCCACCGCGAGTTGGACCGAAGGGCTGCCAATGTCTGGCGGGCAGCCATGGGCGAAGAAGAACGGCAAGACCGCATCGATGATCTCCCTCGCCGTGAGCAAAAGGACGAAGATGAAGGCTTCCATGGCCACAACCCCCTTCTCGAAGACTCTGAGCAACATCGACAACGTCGACGTGAGCCCGATAACTTTGATGAATTCTTCTCCTCGGTTCAGTCATCCTTCTCCGACGCCCAATCCACATGGGATTCGTTTGTCAAGGCTATAACTGAGGGCCATCCTTCTTCCTTCGACAGGAAACCCCTGTCCGATAAGCCAGCAGATGATGAGAAGCGGGTGGTGACCAAGGATGAATACGTTGATCGATTTGGTTACCTCCACAGCAAGACCACGGTCAAGACTCTGGACGAGGAAGGAAACGAGATTGGTAGTGAAACCCACTATACCGTCCGGCCCGCTGAGAAGGACGAGAAGAATGCAGAGTCTAAAGAGCAGGCCAAGGACAGCGAAGGATCTGGTATCAAGGCTGAGGGTCGTGTCGAGACCAAGACGGGATGGTTTTGGAAATAAGAGTCAAGGAGAGTTTCTAGGTCTTTACTGAAATCTCGACTCAACTATGTATGATTTGAATGACATGGGAAAATGTATTTGTATGGCGGGAAAAGGAGACAAAGCATTTCGCACTCTTGAATAGTTTTGGATAGTCTCTAATCAGAGTGACTCATTAACATCTCACTTACACACATTTGAGTAAACACTACCCTTGTACAACGCCAAAATCAACATTTTAGGTATCAAATGCCAGCACTTATTTCTTGCCTCGGATCTGGGCCTTCTTCTTCCGCATGAGCCTCTTCCGCGCAATCAACTTTTGCTTCATATCCTCCTTGGCATTAGGCTTGCCGTTGTCCTCCGCCGCCGCATCCGCCTCGGCTGGCTTGCCACCTTTTCGCCCACGTGGCTTGCCCTTATCCCTAGAGAATCGGGCATTCTCCTTAGGCGCAGACTCGGTCTTTGCAGGCTTGGCCTGGTCTGGCTGCATCTGCTTAGACTTCTCCTCATTGGCCCGTCGTCGCTGCACGACCTGAGCGTTCTCGATGGCGAATTCCACAACGAGCCTCTGCTTCTTGCCGGCGTCGTTCTCAAGCTGGAGACCGTTGAGGTACCGGAGTCCCATCAGTGCCCAATGGTGCGAGTGGTACTCGATGAAACCGTAGCCACGGCTCTTGCCGCCCTCCTTCTCTTGTAGCTTCTGTCCCTGGGCACTCTCAAAGACAACCTTTGCCTGACGGACGATACCCTTGCCCTTAGCCTTACGCTGCTGCTCCTTCTCCTTGGCGTCCTTGCCGTCACGAGCATTCTCCTCCTTGGACAAGGGCTGCCGGCGGCCGGCCTTGACATCCTTGGCGAACTCGACGACGGCCTTTCGCGCAAGCTCTTTGAGTTCCTTGGAGCCAATGTTGCGTGGAATATTACGCAGGGCCAGACGTGTCAGACTGATGTGTAGACTGGGGTTGCCCTGCACGAGCTTCTTGCGCTGAGCAGCGCTGGCCTGACGCATCCGGATCTCGGGCTCTGTGAGGAGGTTGAAGATGGACGAGTTCCTGTCGATGTTGCCCTCGGTGAGGAGGAAGAGTCGGCGCTTGTCTTTCTGGTTACGCTTGGCAAGAGCACTGTCGGCAAGAGTGCTCGCCTCCTCCTTGTTGACGGCCTGTGCGACCTGGAGAAGGCGACCGTCGAGGGTGTACTTGCCATCAGGATCGGCGCTCTCGTCCTGGAGGATTGAGTTCTTGTTCGCCGTGACGGCCTTAGTAGGACGGGGGGCCCCCTTGATGCAGTTCTTTGCGTCCTCGACGTCAAAGAAGCACACAAAGCCAGTTCCGGCGGGCTTCTCGGTGACCTTGTCCATGACGACACGAGCGTACCGGACCTTGCCAAAGTGGCCAAAGAAACCCTTGAGTTGCTCGTCGGTGGTTGTGAATGGTAGGTTGCGGATGAAGAGGGTGGAGGTGTTGTCCGTTGTCCTCTTGGGAGCCTTCTCGGTATCGTCGTCCTCCTCCAAATCGTCGTCCTCATCCTCATCTTCGTCTTCTTCCGAATCTTCCTCCTCGAGGTTCTCCATATGGTTCTTGAAGAAGTTTTCCAAGTCGGCGTTCAATTGATCATCTCGGTTTTCGGTCTTGGCACCTCCGTCTTCATCCTCATCAGCGTTCTCAGCTTCATCTTCGTCATCCTCTTCGTCATCCTCTTCGTCATTTTCCTCCTCCTCCTTGTCGTCACTCTCCTCCTCTGCTGGTTGTTGTTGCGCCCAGGTTTCCTTGTCAACAGCCCAATCGACGGCAAGGGTTCTTCCGTCAATTTCCTTGCCATTGATAGCCTCTAGAGCCTTCTCGGCATTCTTCTTTCCCCTGATGGTGACGAATCCGAAACCCTTGAGCTTGCCCTTGGATTGTGGAAGATCGGCGAACTTGACCTTGCCGAAACTTCGGAAGAGGTTGCTAAGCTGTTCCGAAGTCTTGATGCTCCAGGGCAGATTGCGAATAATCAGCTTGGGGGGCTTCTGGAGCTCCTCCTTGCGGGCCTTGTTTGCAGAAACTTCGCCGTTTGCCGCGTTTCGGTGTCGCGGCTCAGCAATATCGATTCGGAGTCTTCGACCGTCCCACTCCTGGTTGTTGAGTGCCTTCTTGGCCTCAGTAGCATCGTCGGCGTCGGCGAAAGTAACGAAACCGTAGCCTCGGGACTCCTTCGTCTTTTGATCGACAACCACAATGGCATGCTTGACCGGGTAATGCTGGGAGAAGAAGTCGGTCAAGGTCTCGCTGGTGGCACTAGGAGGCAGCGAGCGAACAAAGAGCGAACGTCGCTCCTCGACTCGCGCTCTCTTGGACGATTGCACGGCGCCATTGTCGCGGTCTTCGAAAGAAGCAGGATCGAGATCCTCAGCTTCGGCGTGGGGACGCTTCCGATCGTTCTTCGATTTGCCCATTTTGCTGCCCGATTCCCAAAAAAAAGACAAACAAGGAGATCGAGATGTGACGCTTTGCAACGACAGGATCGCAAGCGCTACCTAAGAAAAAATAATGGTAGTTAACCGATAAGGAATATTTTTTGGTATCCTGCTCTTATCGCACGTGATGGCGGGGAAGTGCCTGACGCTAAACCATATTTGGAAGACTGTTTACGCGCGGAGTGGTTCAACAACACACCGCGACAAGGGGAAACCAATGCACAACTTCTAACAATTACATACAGTCTTTTCACGTTACTGCTACATATTAATGGGCTAACAATCATTAACATCATGCCCGCACGAACTTCAGCTCGGTCGACGCGAACGTCGGCTGCGAGATCCTCGGTCGCATCTTCAGCGCCTGAGGTTGTCGATACTCCAGACAATGCTCTTCGAACCAAGATATGCGCAGTCTTTCGCGATGCGCAGCGGACCACAGCCACCCACCGCAAGCTGGTCGTGAATCTACGAAAGATTCAGGAGCCATGCTGCTACGAACCCGAAAACCCGAATGCCTCACAGTTCAACGACTTCGACGAGGATGCCTTCAATCGCGAGTTTATTAGATGTGTCACCAAGATTATGCCCATCAAGAAGTCCGAGAGCGTTGGAGAACGGTCGATCCGATTTGTCGGCCTCTTTCTGCGCCATGCAAGCGAGAAGGACAATGAACTTATGGGGGATGTCGAGGATGAGGCGAGCGTAATGCCCGAGACTCCGAGCACACGGCTTATCTCTCAGCTCCTGGAAGCCATCCTTCCGCTGATGACAGCCAAGGACAAGGTTGTTCGATACCGGTCGACTCAACTCGTCTCGCACATCATCAACTCGCTCGATGCCATCGATGACGACCTTTTCCAGAAGCTGCGTCATGGGCTGCTCAAGAGGATTCGCGACAAGGAGGCCATGGTCCGCTCTCAAGCGGTGTTGGGTCTTGGTCGACTTGCAGGGAATCAGGCGGAGGGCTGCACCAACTCTGATGATAGCGAGGATGGCGATACAGGCCTGCTTGAGAAGCTACTCGAGGTCCTCCAGAACGATCCAAATGCCGATGTGCGAAGATCTCTCCTCGTCAACCTCCCTATTCTGCCCGAGACCCTGTCCTTGCTTCTTGAGCGAGCACGAGACCAAGATGCAGCAACTCGAAGGGCTGTTTACTCCCGACTCTTGCCCGCACTAGGAGATTTCCGACACCTTTCAGTTAAGATGCGAGAGAAGCTCCTCCGATGGGGTATTCGAGATAGAGATGAAAACGTCCGAAAAGCTGCGGGCAGATTATTCCGCGAGCGATGGATTGAGGACTGCGCAGGAGTGCAGCCTCGTGAAGATGGCGCCCCTGCAGAGCCATCACCTCCGAGCTTTGAAGGTCTTCAGGAGCTGCTGGAGCGAATTGACGTGGTCAACACGGGAGTTGAGAACGGAGTTGCTCTGGAAGCTATGAAGGGCTTCTGGGAGGGCCGGCCAGACTATCGCGAGACGGTTGAGTTTGACGACAACTTCTGGGAGACCCTTTCTGCTGAGTCCGTTTTCATGGCGAGGAGTTTCAACGAATTCTGCCGTAACGAAGGCGATGGCAAGTACTTGGCCCTCCTGGAGGAGAAGCTTCCTGAGGTGACAAAGCTTGCCTTCTACTTGGAGCGATATCTGCACGTCCTTGTTGAAGCCGTTAAGAGGGTGGCTGAGGGCGATGAGGATGAGGACGAGGAGGAAGAAGACACGGTAGAACAGGAGTTCATCGCTGAGCAGCTGCTCCAAATCGCTCTGACTCTTGACTACTCTGACGAAGTTGGTCGACGGAAGATGTTTACCCTTCTTCGACAAGCCATCTCAATTCCTGAGCTGCCGGATGAAGTTACCAAGCTTGCCGTGGAGGCACTACAAGGGATCTGCGCCCCTGATGCTGCCGGAGAGCGAGAGTTTATCAGTATTGTCCTCGAGTCTGTGGCGGACGTTCACGACACCATCGTTGATGACCCGCCAGCTGAGGAGCCCGAGGACAGCTTCCACTCAGCCAGGTCCGAGGTCAGCAGCCGCCCAAGCACGCCAACTAAGAGCAGCAGGCGAGGCCATACTCCCGAGATGAGCGAGGAGGAAGCGCACGACAAGGCCGTCAAGGAGATCATCGTCAACATGAAGTGCCTTCACATTGTCCAATGCATGCTCACGCATGTGTCCATCAACCTTCAGGACAACACAGACCTGGTGTCGATGCTGAACAACCTAGTTGTCCCAGCCGTCCGCAGCCACGAAGCTCCTGTTCGAGAGAGAGGCTTGGTGTGTCTCGGCCTCTGCGCTCTTCTTGATCGCTCGGTTGCAGAGGAGAACCTGACTCTGTTTATGCACTTCTTCAGCAAGGGCCACACCGCTCTTCAGATTACGGCGCTACACATCTTGACTGATATCCTCAACGTTCATGGCGCAGATCTGCTATCCTCTACCCCTAGCCTGCTAAAGGTCTACATCAAGGCTGTCAAGGGCGGGGCTAAGTCTCCAGAAGTCCAAGCAGCTGCTACTGTTGCTGTCTCAAAGCTTCTGCTGGGCCGTGTTGTCAGCGATGAGGAGGCCTGTCGGGATCTGCTCAAGTCTCTGGTGGTTGCGTACTTTGACCCCTCATCAGCATCAAACCAGACAGTTCGACAGGCCCTGAACTACTTCCTCCCTGTGTTCTGCTTCTCACGGGCCGAGAATCAGGATCTCATGCGG
Organism: Fusarium keratoplasticum; assembly: GCF_025433545.1. NCBI lineage: Eukaryota > Fungi > Ascomycota > Sordariomycetes > Hypocreales > Nectriaceae > Fusarium > Fusarium keratoplasticum. The sequence continues at coordinate 2,939,394 of NC_070534.1, forward strand.
ACTATCGCGCTCGATGCCATCCATGCCCTCTTCAATGTCCGCGAAGGCTTGGAAGATGATGATGTGGATGTCGAGGAGGACATGGTTAGCATGACCACCATCGGAGCCTGTTTGGTGGATTGGACGGATCCCAGAAAGTGCTACAGCCCTACAGACTTGTTGGATACCGAGAAGAAGGTTGTAAATGGTGATGTGCATCTGGAGTTTGCCATGGACATTCTGGAGAAGCTGCAAGGCAATATTGCCAGTAAGTTGAGAAGCTGCAAGCCCATAACGAACAGTACTAACTCCTTTGCAGAAGAAGAGAAGAAGCTCCTCGCTACGCTCCTTGGAAAGCTTCACGTGTCTCCTGGTTCAACTGAGGAGAAGTTGCGCGAGGCATATACCGAAGTCAGCGTCGCTGTCGAGGATGGCCTGCTGTCTGATGCCACTAGCCGCAACGCCCTCTACAAGATCCACGTCAGTCTGGGCAAGATTGTCAACGCCCTTGACGATCAACAGCAACAGCCTGCTTATAGGCGCTCTAGCCGTAGCACGTCAGTGACTCTGGACCGACAAACACCTGAGGAGGAGAAGTCGGTGGTTTCGGAGCCACGTATCAAGGAGGAGGAGGAAGAGAGCGATGATACCATTGTGCCCAAGGAGGAGAGGGAGTCATTAGTGGAAGAGCTCTTGTCAGACGGCGACGACGTCGAAATGACGGACGTCTGAGACCCAAGATGTAATGAAGTAATGACTGGACCTTTGGATGATTTGGCATTGTCACGAATGGGTTACGGGACGGCTTGAATGGGTAGAGGGACATTGAGTTTTGGCGATGGGGGTTGATACATCTATTTATGCTTGTTTCTTGATTGCACTAATTGTCAACAGTGTGACGATATTCCCATGACATGTGTAGATTTGAGTCTTGGACTATGACAAAGCTGTGGGCTTATATCCTACTGTCTATCCGCGCGAGCCGTGCCAAAACAATTGGCCTCCAAATGCAATGTTGATCAAAAGGTGCTGTCCAAGACTCCAAGCCATGCAGTAAAGGTACTTGGGCGAGAACACGGTCCAGATGAAAAGATGTGTTCTAAGCGCCGTGCAAGCCGCCATGACAAACGCGACGCTGACGGCAACGAAGAGGGTTTGAAGGGAGATGTACTGCACAAAGGCATCACGACGGCCCTCGTGGTACTTGCGGAGCAGCAAGAGGTTCGCGGCCGAGGACCAAAACAGGGGGCCGGCCCAGTTGCTCACAAGGGTGAGGACGCCGACGGCGACGACGTTGAAGCCGCTGATGCCATTGTAGGCGCTCGACAGATCGACCGACGAGATGGCGTTGGAGCCGCCAAAGGCGAAGAAGGTGGCGTACTGGAGGAGGATGGTTGTCGTGGCGATCTCGGGGACCGACATGTCGACGGCCTGGAGGGAGTGGAAGAGGATGTCGGAGAGGAGGAATAGGGGGATGTTTGTAGCGCGAGACTGGGTCATGCCCAGGAGGGTGAGGAGATGGTGGAATAGATGAGCTGGAGGTTTCGTTAGATTATCGTGGATGAAGTCGTTGATGGAAAAGGGGCATTACCTGATTGCAGCTGACCATTACGGCCACCAGTAAAGGAGCGATATGTTCCATACGCCGAGAAGATGGCCAGGATGATGAAAACAGTCCTCGCCCTCCAGAGCAGAGATTGCCCCTGAAACAGCTCATTAAGGCTCCTCGCGAACCCAACAACAAGCTCCGGCGCGTCCTCGCTGGTAAAGTCGAGCTTGAAGCTAAAGGCGCTCATCAGGAGGACCGAGGTGAGGGCGGTGCTGGTCATGGATGGCAGGCTCTTGAGGCGGGCGAGCATGCGGAATGAGAGGATCATGTACGAGAAGATGAGGAGAGACCAGAGGAGCTGGGGGTGGGTGACGATGAAGCTCTTGACAATGTCAGGGCTTCCGGCGAACTTTTGCCCCGTCTGGTTCCAACCTCTGGTTATTCGAAGAGCGGCGAGGGAGATGAATAGCCAGCCAATGTCTTCCAAGCTGTTGAGTCTATTACTCGGTTAGCATGATTCAGGAGTGTGTTCAGTGTTGCATAAACATGCCTTCGAATGTGCCGAACCCCCAGCAGAAGCAGCCAGATGGAGCTAGTCCAGTACCAGAAATGTTGTTCCTCCTCGACGTAGCTGCTCGCAAACATCATTGTTCCATACGACAGCGTGAGAAGAGCATAAGGAAGCAGAGGTCCTTGCCGATGAGCCCCAAGCTTGAAGACCACCAAGCCGCTTGCAATAGCAGAAACCGCAGCGATTGCTTGACCAATGTACAGCTTGGGCATCTCATAGTTGGAGGCCATGCTGCTCATCAACTCCTGAGCACGACGAAGCCATTCAGACATGGCGTCGAGCCACGCCTGGTCCATCTTGTTGCCAGCAGCGAGAACATGTGCCTCCTTGTTGATCTTCCGCCACTGGCAAGCAAGCTCGTTGATCTCAGTCTTTTCCAAACCGCATGGGTCAGAGCTGCTCTCTGCATCAAAGAGCTCAGCTCCAAAGGCGGCAGTGACAATGTTGAGGATCTGTCGAGCATTGCGAACCAGGATTTGAATCTTGTCACTCGTCTTGGGCCAGAAGGGGAGAAAGTCAGGGATAAAAGCCCCGAGGTTGTTCTTGGACACGGGGAAGCCCAGGAGAGCGGCAATGGTTGGCGCTATGTCAGACTGCTCGACCATAGAGTAGTAGTCAAACTCGTCCTTGGGCTGAGCCGGCGCGGGAAGCTTGGAGGAGATGGTCTTGAGTTTGGGGGACATGAAAACCAAGGCGGGAGATGTCTCGCCCGGCGAGGAAGCGCCGTGGTTTCCAGCGTCGTTCATGCCGTGGTCGCCGCAGAGGACGAGGAGAGTCGAGTCCAGGTGGGGCTTGGACTGCATGGCCTCAAAAAGGGTCTGGACGATACCGTCCATCTCGCGTTGCTTGGGAACCATGTTGGAGCTTTTCGGCGTTAGTATAAGAGATCAATCATTCAGAGAAGGATAATTACCTCCTGGGCCCTGCCTTGTGGCCAATATGGTCCAGGCCAAGGTAGTGAAGGACCATCAGGCCCCAATCATTGTTCTCCAGCTCACCAGCGATGTTCCTGGTGACATTGTTGTCCACCTCAGTAAAGTCCTTGAACAGAATGTTAGTCATACCATCATGAGCGATCTCAATGAGAGACAAACCGCGACAAAGAAGCTAGAGGTTCCATCCTCGCGGTCAAAGGTGTTCGGAAACAGTTTCAGCCAGGTGTCATCGCCGTACATGAGGGCCTTGCCCATGTCCCTGGCCTTGATCTGAGCGACCCAGGTATCCTGAGAAGCAAGAGTTGACGAAGTGTCGGCCTCGTCAAAGTTCAAGATGAGATCAACAAAGGAAGGGATAGAACCAGTGGTCATGGACTTGATCCTAGGCATGGTAACTGTGGGTGATCTGGCATTGGCCGTGAAGGGCATTGCGCTGCCATCTCGAATAAGACTAATAGTGCATAAGTAATAGAATATATAAGAGAAAGATTCGGTTGTACCTTTGAACATATTGGAAACCCGACACATCCGAGTATACAAAGTCGCTGTACAGAGTCAACCCAGTTCCCATAAAGGATGCCTTCGGAGACATATCCCTACCTCCTCAAGGCATCGACAACCATGAAAATCAGACGATTAAAGGGCGCATCAGGTGGCGACCCAATGTCTAGAGGCTCAAACTCGGCCAGTCCGGGCAGAAAGGGCTTGTATGGGAAGAAGCCCATCGCGAAGACGAGGATCGAGACAGGGATTAGAAGATTGGCCGCAACGAGCAGCAGGCTGCGCAATAGCGAGCCATTACTTGAGGACACCATTACGAGGGTGAATTATCAGTAAAAGGAGTGACTAAGGACACATGAAAAAGATGGATATGTAGACAGAAATAGGGTCAAAATGTAAAGGAAGAAGTGAACGTGTCGTGTTGGAGCGCGAGATGTGCCCATGTTGGTTCAGCCTCACCAAGATGAACCAAAAAGGTAGGGGGCAAGGGGTGAGCCATGATTGGCCGAGAAGAAATTATTGGAGAGCTGCGCCACACGAGGCTGAGATTTCGGGTATCACAGATTCAGATTCAGATTTGCTGCTAAACGACGAGAATGAAAGAAACATGTGGCAGTATTAACAGTTGTCCCTTAGGAGCTTCTCTTCTTCTTTCCCTTTGACCGGCTGGCGTAAGAGGCAAAGACAATCTTGGACTTTTTCTGCTTGCGCTTGTCGCCTCGCTTCTTCTCAATACGGCCGCTTGAAGGCTTACCAGAGTCGACGTCCATTGCTGAAGGACAAGTTAGCACCTACAAAAGTAAATTCTAGGCCTATACTCACTTGTCACCTCCTCCTGAGCATCCTCCTTTTCATTCGAGTCCTCTTTGTCCTCATCAACTAGAAAGCGAGTTAATGACATGTCTCACAAGTTTCCAAAGCCTGAACGCTCACCACTCATCTTGACATCTGAGGACTCGGGCTTTGGCTGCTGGGCCAGCTCAAGCAGCTTTGCGGAGAGACGCTCGGCTCGCGCAGATTCAGCCGGGCCAAACACGTTGGCCACCAGGCGCCGGTTGTTGGCCTTTCGGGTGCTTGATCGTGAACTCTTTGCCATGTTGTCGACGTGAATTAGTTGCTTGTTGAACAAGGTGAAGAGAGAGAGAACGAAGATGAAGATATGGTTATCGTAGATTGGCGATAAGACAGAAAAAAAAAACTATGATCTGTGGCGGATGTGGCTTAGTTTCAACCCAGGCACTCAGGGACTCGACGCGAGCCTAGAATTAACTTAGCCCCCCAGTATCTGCCAGTCTCCACCGCCTACCATTCCAAGACACGGTCGCGCCGAGGATTCCTAGGCGAGCATGACATCAAACGAGAGAGAACGACGACCCTCTGGAGATCGCGCGCGGTGGTAGAGGAGATAGACTGACCAAGTATCGCCGTCGCTGAACAGACGAAAGAATAGCGCTGCGGCGTTTGTTCTACTCCTCTTCTACCCGTTTGGCGCGCCCGTGTTTGCTTTTCCCTTCTCCATCGCTGTGGCGCAGTTTTCTCTCCTTCCTCGCAACCTGCCCACCCGCTGCCACTGCCACTGCAACTCTTCACTCGCTGCTACTACTACTACTGCTAGAGTAGGGGCCTCTTTCCTTCCGACAGCCTGCATCGGCATCGGCCTCCATGCGCACTTGCCTTGGATGCGGCTGCGCGACCACCACCCGACAACGCCTTTTCTCCTTCTCCTTCTCGCGCCCGCCTAAAGGCTCCATGGCTGCACCTCCCTCCTACAACCTCGAGCCTCCTTCCTGAATCACTCACTGTCTTATCATATCCTCATCGGCATCCATAATGGCGTCCTCAGGCCTGGGGTCGGCCATGAACCCCGTCTTGTCAACACAAGCCGCTGCGGTCTCGCGGAACGAGGCCAACGCGCTTGTGCGGCAGGTGAATCGCCTTCTGAATCGACAGCTCTCGTCAGTCTGCCAGGTCAACGGCGTTAAGAGCACTGGCATTAAGGCGGAACTGCAGAAACGCATCGCCAATCGTAAGTCATCCCATTCACGCGGCCAGCCGGCCATCACTGTCACACACTTCAACATGCATACCTTCCCACTCACCCTCTTGTCCTTTACTCTACACATTCATTTCGCATCCGAGAAAACGAGCTGACCATGTTGATACCCATAGTCATCCAGGAAGCCGTCGATGCCAACGATCCTGTGCGCTTCCAACAGATCCGTCAGAGCGTGCACAACACTATAGCGAATGCGCCCGCCGGAACCTCGCCCGCCCGAGCCACTATCTCGCATGCACACACTCATGGTCACTCGCAGCCGTACTCTATGCAGGGTATGTCGTTCTCTAGCAGTGCGCCCGGTTTATCCAACGGTCATCGGTCTAGCGCCGGCTTCGGCGGGTCGCAAACAATGGCACTCAGCTTCAAGTCGAGTCCGTTTTACAAGATCGAGGCGACCATTGGTGAAGTGCGAGCTTGCGATGGTATGTTACGTCCCCGCGCCGATGCCCTCATGAGTCAAGACCTTTGCGCGACTAACGCCCTTGTCCAGCCATGTCACAGCACCGTAACACGGTGTCTATCCCCATCAAGCTCAACGACCACCCCTCTCTGCAGAACTGCGTTGACGATACTTCGTACCGAGTCATGGTCTTTTGCGCTGGCGACTCCACGGGCATGCAGGATATTGCGTTCCCTCACCAGTCTGAACTCAAGGTCAACGGTGGCGAAATCAAGGCAAACCTGCGCGGATTGAAGAATAAACCTGGCTCTACTAGACCGGTTGACATCACCAAGGCTCTGCGTCTTCGACCACACTACACTAACAATGTCGAATTCACATATGCGTTGACGAACAAGGTGAGTGGTCACCAAGACATGCTTTCTTGTTCATCTTGAGGCATGCTTCGTTGCACATGAGAACTAACCCTCGGCAGAAATTCTACCTCGTGCTTAATCTCTGCCGAGTCACAACCGTAGACGAGCTTGTGACGCGTATCTCTACCGGCAGGAGGATACCAATCGACATGGTCAAAAAAGAGCGTAAGTATCAACCTGGAATCAACTAGGAGCAACACCTCTGACACTCTGTAGTCAACGCAAAGGCACAGGATCCTGACGTGGTAGCAACGTCTCAAGTCCTGTCCCTGAAGTGTCCACTATCTTATATGCGACTGAGTCTTCCATGTCGCGGGCTAAGCTGCTCGCATATTCAGTGTTTTGACGCGACATCGTATCTACAGCTCCAGGAGCAAGGCCCGCAGTGGCAATGTCCAATCTGCTCTAAAGCGGCGCCCTTTGACCAGCTGGCAGTTGACGAGTAGGTTCCGGAGCAGATGTTATTTATGCTGTCAAGGTTGCTAACAATGTTAACAGGTACGTCAAGGACATCCTCACAAGAACCTCGAAAAGCCTGGAGTCTGTTACCATCGAGCCTGACGGGGAATGGCACCTCAAGAACTCAGACGAGAGTCTGGGTCTGACCAACGGGGATTCGTCTTACCACGATGACTATGACGACGATGACGATGTCTTGATTTCAGAGGTCAACCCCATCAGTCATCGTCGCCTAGAGACTCCCAAGACCACTACCCCGAGTATCGGCACGCCTGTCACAGCCGGTCGGGACGGGTCCTCTTCTGGACCTAGAGGAACATCCTCCATCAGTGGCAAGCGTCCAGTTGCCGCTATCATTGACCTGACGCTTTCGGATGACGATGACGAACCGGCTGTTCAGCCGCCCCCTAAGCGTCAAAACACGGCAACGAATGGCTTCTATGGATCTAATAACCTGCCGAATAACTTGGCATTGCCTCCTAATGGGCCTAGTGGGTATCTGTAGGAAGACACCCAGCCTCCAAGGCAGAAGAAGTCCAGGTCGCGAAGACGTAAGACTTCGTAGAGACTTGCAAGCAGCAGAGAAAATCGAGCTGGCCTGGGATAGGTAATTACTTCCTAGGCCACATGGCATCGAAGGGAGTTGGTTGATAATATTTCCTTTTTTGCCTGTTCTGGTCTGGAGTTGGAGGAGACGGAAAATGATTCCCCTGTCGCCAAAGGATGAGGTGGCTTTTCTTAACAGGCATGCATCTGTTATCATGTTCTTTTTTTTTTTTTTTCAGTTCCGCGAGGCGAGGTGTAACGGAGTAAATGGGAACCGCCACGATTCTACGACGACTCCATATTCTTGGCGAGGTGGATTGGGAATCATGGGAATCGGTCTTGGGCATGGCAACGGCGAATAGAGAAAGAGGGATGAGGTAGCATGATCTCGTCCCATACATGATGAATATGGAGGACAGCCTTGGTTGTTGCATCAGATCAGATACGGCGAGCCTAAACGGTCCAGTTGTGAATCTTGAAACGGGTCTCATCTGTTTAACCAAGGAGTGGTTGAAGAAGTGTAATCACTGTTTGCCTTGTTATTGTGAAATGCGAGAGTGTACTCCTTTTCAGGGGGAAACAAAACTACGACCCGTGTTGAAAAGGTATCACATATTCCCACACCCCTAGAACACTTGGAACAATGAGCACCATATATCAGAAACACAAAACTCATATGTCATTCATGTAGGAGTAGGCGTGGCGAGATACCACTTCAACCATGCCTTCTATCTATCTTTGATCCTATAGACAACCCCCTTTTTCATATCATTTCCCATCGTTAACCCATCCTTTATATCAATTGACTCCATAAATCCCATGCTTTTTTTCTCTTTTTTTCCCATTATGACTCCATCTCCTTGCGCTTGGTAGGCACCGCCGTCTCAGCACTCCACGAGTCGACGTTGTGGATGAGGCACGCCTCGCCCTGGTCACGGCGGGCAAGACGACCAATGCGGTAGACCTTCTCACCTCCGTCGACCAGAGCCTGGGCAACGGCGTCGGCCTTGGCGGGGTCGACGGCGATGACCATGCCGACACCAGAGTTGAAGGTACGGCACATCTCCAGGGGGGCAACGTTGCCGGCCTCGCGGAGCCACTTGAACACGGGGTTGATCTCCCAGGAGCCGAACTCAATCTCGGCGGCGAGAGCCTCGGGGAGCATGCGGGGAACGTTCTCGACGAGACCGCCGCCGGTGATGTGGGCGAGACCCTTGATGTGAGGGAGAACGGGGAGAAGGGACTTGACGTAGATGCGGGTAGGGGTGAGGAGGGACTCGCCGACTGTGGTGGACTGGTCCCAGGGGGCAGTGTCGTGGTAGCTGAGGCCGGCGCGGGAGACGATACGGCGGGCAAGAGAGAAGCCGTTGGAGTGGACACCCGCGGAGGCGAGACCGAGGAGGACATCGTCTTGGGCCATGGCGTCCTTCTTGGGCAGCTTGGTGTCAGGGGTGACGGTACCGACAGCGCAGCCGGCGGCGTCGTAGTCGTCCTTCTGGTACATACCAGGCATCTCGGCAGTCTCGCCACCGACCAGAGCACAGCCGGCTTGACGGCAGCCGTCAGCAACACCCTCGACGAAGGCGGCGGCGGTAGGGAGGTCCAGCTTGCTGCAGCCGTAGTAGTCGAGGAACATGACAGGAGTAGCACCCTGAACGACAAGGTCGTTGACGTTCATGGCAACCAGGTCGACACCGACGGTGTCGTGCTTCTTCATGGCCTGGGCAATCATGAGCTTAGTGCCGACGCCGTCAATGGCGCCGACAATGATGGGAGCCTGAGGGTAGCCACACTTAGACAGGTCAACCTCGCCTCCGAAGCCGCCAATCTCAGCATCAGCGCCAGGTCGCTTGGTGCTGGCAACAGCCTTCTTGATCTTCTCGACAAAGTCGTTGCCGGCCTGGATGTCAACACCAGCCTGGGCATAAGTCATGGAGGCCTGAGTAGTAGCGCGGAATGCCCGGTGAGCAATGTCCTTTCGGTAGAAAGCACCCTCGAACTCGATGACCTTGGCGTCAAGAGCAGCGTAGGCAGCATCAACAGCAGCCCGGAGGGAGTCGCCAACAGCGTTGATGGCGATAACACGGCCACCAGAAGTCTTCAGAACGTTGCCGTCGAGGGTGGTACCAGCATGGAAGATGGTGGCACCAGTAGGGGGAGTCTGCACAGACATGACCTTGCCCTTGGGGTAGGGGCCAGGGTAGCCGCCAGATGCCAGGACGACAGTGGCGCTGAACTTGTTATCGATGGTCAGCTTGCAGTTGTCCAGGTAGCCATTGGCGCAAGCAAGCATGATCTCGGCCAAGTCAGTGTCGGCAGAAAGGAGAGGGAGAACGGTCTGAGTCTCAGGGTCGCCAAAGCGAACATTGTACTCAAGAACCTTGGGTCCGTTGCTGGTGATCATGAGACCAGTGAAGAGGACACCGCGGAAGGGCTGCTGCTCTCGTCGCATACCGGAGATGGTGGGCTCGAGAATCTCACGGTCGATCTGCTCAGTGAGCTCCTTGGTAGCAATGTTGGTGGGAGCGTAGCAGCCCATGCCACCAGTGTTGGGGCCTTGGTCGCCGTCAAAGATGCGCTTGTGGTCCTGAGCGAGGGGAAGAGATCGGATGGAATAGCCGTCGCAGAAAGTGAGGACACTGAGCTCATCACCGATGAGAAGCTCCTCGATAACAACCTCATCACCAGCATCACCAAACTCCTTGTCCACCATGATCTGCTTCAAGGCGGCCTTGGCCTCATCCTTGGTCTGGGGGATGATAACGCCCTTGCCAGCAGCAAGACCGGTGGCCTTGATGACGACGTCGTGGTTAATGCTGTCGAGGTAGGCAATGGCCTTGTTGTAGTCGGAAAAGTTCTCGTAGGCGGCAGTAGGGACGTTGTACTTCTTCATAAAGTCCTTGGAGTAGGTCTTGCTGCCCTCGAGGCGCGCAGCCTCCTTGGAGGGACCGAAGCAGGGGATACCAGCGTTTCGGAACCAACCCTCGACACCATCGACAAGAGGGGCCTCGGGGCCGGGAACAACCAGGTTGACTCCGTTCTCCTGGGAGAACTTGACGAGGCCGGCAAAGTCCTCAGCCTTGACGGAGTTGACGTTGGTCACCTTGGGGCAACCGGCAGTGCCTCCGTTGCCGGGGACAGCAAAGATCTGCTGGACTCGAGACGACTGGCTGAGCTTCCATGCCAGGGCGTGCTCACGGCCACCATTGCCGATGAGGAGAATTCGGAGGTCCGCCATGTTCGATCGTTGTATGTGAGAAGAAAAGATGCGAATGCGATTCCGATGGTCGGCGGTTGGTCGGTAATGGGTATCTTGACCAAGATTGTCCTTTCAGATGATCCCGGACAGGTACCTTTCTCCAAATCCCCAGTAATTGAGTGCTCGCAGGATACAATTAGTCCGCCAATGATATGGGAACCAACTCCAGAAGGAGAGAATTTGGATCGCGAGTCTTTTGTAGCTGCAACCAAAACTTTTTTTTTTCTCTCTCCGAGTCCTGCCCCGCGCCGCTCTCGACCTTGAGCCCCGCGTTTGCCAAGACTCCGATAACCCCCCATCCATTTCTTATCAGCACGTGCAGGCGGCGCAAGCACGGGTGCCCCTGGCTGGACATCCCTCAGCTCGGTGAGCTGGAGCGAGTACGTACTGTGAATGTAGCTTGGGGCCAGCAGACAGAGAGCGCTCACCAATTCCCACTTCTCAACATCACGACTCTTCTCTGATCCCCGTATCACAAGGCGCGCCGAACAATACAAACCGATCCGACTCGCCTATCATGTCTTTTGAGACAGTCATGCCTCCTTTCAACTCGAGCGACCCATCCGCCAACTTCCTAAGCTCATCCTGCTTAGACTTCCTCCTTATTGAGCTCGTCCCGCTCGCATACCGCGTCACTCACGAGCGAGACACGGCTCTCTCGGACCCGAGCAGCACACCCGCAGATGTCGCATCCACGAGCCATGCCGTGAGCTCCAATGCCGCTGGCGTAGTCGCTGGCACCGCCACGAGGAAGGACCAGGAGGAGGACCTAGATGCAGTGCATCATCGTCTGGAAATGCTGGGCTATAGAGTCGGCCAGGGGCTGGTGGAGAGGTACGAATGTCAGGTCGGCGCATGTTGTGGCCTGATGGCTTATGCTGCAACAGGTTCTCAAGAGATCGGCCCCGGTTCAACGATACCCTTGACGTTATCAAGTTCCTCTGCAAAGACCTGTGGACACTGGTGTTTGGCAAGAACATTGACAACCTAAAGACGAATCACAGGGTACGAAGTTGCGACGCCACCGCACTGAGGGATATCATGCTCATGCACTCATCTAGGGCGTGTACGTCTTGACAGATAACGTCTTCCGGCCCTTCTCCCGCATGAGCACAGAAGCAGGCGGCCAAGCTATAGTCCGCGCTCAGCCGGTACGTCCCCCGCCCTCTTCCGTGATTCCGTCGTCTGCCTTCCCTCGGTCCTGACCGTGCATGCTCCAGTTCTTATGGTTCCCCTGCGGCATCGTTCGAGGCGCCTTGGCGGCCCTGGGCATCAACACTACGGTCCAGGCCGAGATCAACGAGTTACCGGGAGCCGTGTTTCAAATCAAGACTATTCCCAATAAGCCCTAGGAGAGCTGTCTACCTAGGTACAATATTATGATACCCTTAATGCAAGTCCAGCCACAACGCGCCAGATTCCCGACCATCGGCTGTCATGGGCATAAAAAGAGCCAACCACCGCCCAGGGCTTCGACCAAGCCTTGACCAAAACTCCATCCATACCTGCAGCAATCCCTGAGACCGAGAGACCGGGGTCATGAAGAAACCGGGCACGACCAACGCCGCCGAGACATTTCACAGCCTGTAAGAGAGAGCCATTTCATCAGCAATTGTGGTCATGATTCATATTTACTATGCCCTAGCGCCATAGTTGCGGACCTCGACTCGAGTGTCCTTGGCTTCTCTGGAAGCCTCTTACTGGGTATTGGAAAGATGTTTATAGGGGTATTCACTTTTGGGGAGGGTTGTGGACGAAGCTGATGCCCTTGGTAATGTTGCCCTTGAGACCCTCAACGCACTTGGCCAGAAGGCCCTGCTCCTTCTCGGTGATGCCCTCCAGAGGGTTGATGGCCTTCTCGGCACCGTTGGGCTATGTAAAGTTAGCCAATTCAACATTTCAAGACACTTAAGATTTTCAACTCACGCCGAGCTCGATGGGAACGGAGAAGAAGTCAGCGCCGGTCTGCTTGGCGATAGCCTCACCTCCGGGAACACCGGGAAGGTAGACATAGCTGGGCTCGACGAGGCCGGTCTCGCCCTTGGCAGCACGAAGAACCTTCTCGGCGAATCTGTGTCCAGGTCAGCCATTGATGGAAGAGACAACAATCGGAGCAACATACCGGAAACCGGCGTAAGCCATGGACAAGGTGGCGGAACCAGCACCATCCTTGGCCTTGACAACCTCGTCACCGCCAAACTGGACGCGGTTCACGAGGGCATCGTACTTGTCGTCAGGGATAGAGACAGAAGGCGAGGCCTTGCTGAAGAGAGGAACAATGGTCTCACCAGAGTGACCACCAATGACGGGGATGGTCAGGCTCTGGGGGTTGGCCTCGCCAACGATATCAGCGACAAAGGTCTCTGCTCGGACAATGTCGAGGGTGGTGACACCGAAGAGGCGCTGGGGGTTGAAGACGTTCTTGGCCTTGAGAACCTCGGCCGAGATGGGGACTGTGGAGTTGACGGGGTTGGAGATGACGAGGATGAAGGCCTTGGGAGCGACCTCGGCGGCGACCTCGATGAGGCCCTTGACAATGCCAGCATTGATGTTGAAGAGATCGTCGCGAGTCATACCAGGCTTGCCTGTGCGGGGAAGGTGGTCAGTCAGGAGCTAAAACTGGGGGAGGGGCTCCGGGGTCGGACGGCCGGGGGAGAGGGGACGCGGCGGTCGTCCGGGGTAAGGGGCTCACGTACGGGGAATGCCAGCGGGGATGACAATAATGTCGGCGTCCTTGAAGGCGGCCTTAGCGCCGTCGTTGGCAGGGAGGTAGCCAGTGGTCTTCTGCAAAGGATGTGAGCAGGGCTAGTGCGACTCGGAGGAAGGGAAACATCCCCTGTTGGGGAAATCCGGGGTCGACCTACGGCGCGGGAGGAGATGTGGGAGAGATCGGTGGCAACGCCGGGAGTGTTGACAACATCGTAGAGAGCAAGCTCGTCGACGTGGGGAGAGGTCTTGAGGAGGAGGGAAAGGGGCTGGAAGAAGTCAGTATGTGAATTGAAGTTTAGAGAGTGAGTGCACATACCTGGCCAATGCCACCAGCGGCGCCAGCAACCACTAGAAACACGTCAGTATTCCGTTACAGGAGCTCTCTCGAGTCAGATTGAGGTGTATATGAGCAAAAACACCAAGAAGAAGGCGGGGTTTGGGCAGAAACAGAGCTCAGGTCGAACGTACCAGCCTTGACCATCTTGACTGAGTGTGTGAAGAAAGAAGTGGGTATAAGTGATGAGGAGTGAAGAGAGACAAGACGACAGCTTGTGGGAGAGGAAGTGGAAGAGATGGATGAATGAAGAGGAGAAGAGGACAAAGTTTTTTGGGTTCAGATGGAGGTGGGAGGAGGGAGATCAAGTACTAAAGCAGATATGGATTGGATGGATGGATGCTCGTGAATGCGACGGACGGCGGCATGAAGCGATGACCGGGGAGCATGCGGCAAGTACGGCGAGGCGGGCGAGGCCCAGCTCCTGCTTGAGTCCATCTAACTTGGGCTACGTACCCTTTAGGCCTCTGCCATGTTCCAATACCTCCACGTACCAGGTCTCTCTAATCTTGCCTCATCCGATCTGGCCGGGGACCTTGCAGCCGTGGGCTTTTACATGTCCGAGACCATCATCGCCTCACACACGCACGCCTCTTCTGGCCCGCACACATGTGCGACAGAAACAGACACGGGCGGGGAAAGGAACAAGAGAGCAGGTAGCTCTAGTGGGGGGTTCCATCGCAAGCCACGCCGCCAGGAGGGGCTCTCCTCTCCAAGGACCAAGGGTCAGTCATGGAAGTCAACAGGCGGCCATCAATGAGGGGCATCATCCACTATCCAAACCCACCGCCCACTCCCAGACCTATCGAACTGGCGAACCAAGGGCGCGGCATCATCATCCTCTCTCTCTTTCGCCAGCTGTGTTACTTGCGGTCATTGACGAGTCCGGCAGTCGAGTACGTTATAGCCTAAAGGTACATCCACCGACCGCCCTTCGAGAAAATCCTTTCATCAAGGCGGGGTGAGGGTGGAGGAGACATTGTTCATGATATCCTCCACCATCATGGACTTTGCATATCCATCCATCCAGCCGCAAAGAACACCTAAGCGCGGGTCTTTTTTTGCCCCTCTCGCCCGCCCACTCGCACCTGGACGATCCGCTCCAGTTGTGAGTGACCTGGCGCAAAAGCCTCGTGCAGACCAGACAGACCGCGCGGGCAGTCATGGGCGCGCGTAACAAGCCTCTTCTCCTCTCACTCAAACCAAGACTATGGAGACATGGAAGCACGGTGCCTCTGCCCATACACCTATCAATGGACCATGATTCCCGGTCGCCCGTCTCGCCCGTCTCGTTTCGTCTCGTCAACCATACGATGGCTAGTAATAGGAGGCTACGCTCTACGGACCCGCGCCCCTCTTCTTCCCATCCAGGGCCCTGTGTATCGCATCAGTCTCCCGCCAACTGGCTCCCGGGCCCGCGGGGAAGGGCTGCCCAGGGGCCAAAGCTCCCTCCCCTCCCCTCCATTCATGGATCCAATGGATCGCGACAAGCATCGCATTGCGCTACGTCCATGCATCGTTGGACAATCTTAAAATTGCATCGCCTGCTGGGTTCCTCAAGCAAAGGGTTCCCGTCTCCCGCCCACGCCCATCAGCTCAGTCACACGTCAGGACGGCTGACCGGCCCCGGCCGCTTCAAGCCCGAGCCATGGTCGGTCTTTACCCCGAGCCAACTCCGTCTTCCCTCAACCACTGGAGCTACCCAAGCAAGCTAGCTTGAATGTCCGATGAGCCTCCGTAGGGCGGGGAGGGGCGCTGAAACAAAGTCGCTCACATCAACCACCCTAGGTAACAAGCGGCCGTGTGAGATGGTACGGGTTTGTAATGTCATGGGGTAAATCCCACGCGCTTTTTATTGCCTTTTTCATTCGTGGCTGTCCTGCTACAGCTGCAGGGACTGGCTTGATCCGTTACAGCAATGATAGCCTTCCGGACACAATGCCATGCCCCCCAAGGCCAGCAAGGTGAAAAGGAATAAAAAAGGGCCGCCGTCCCATCACCCCCTTCCAGAACTGCCCAAGATGGCAATCCAAGCTGGGTTTGGGGTTTGACCTTCGGTGGTTGGTTGCCTCACCTTGGGCTCACAAACCGAACCATCTGAGACTCAGGCTTGCTCCAAATCCCACGACGGCTACTGGTACTGGTACAAGATCAGCCCCTTGCCAGTACCTCAGAGACAATAGTCTCCGGCCTCCGGACTTTGATTTGCTTCATATGCGTGCGTCGAAACGAAAACAGGGTTCGGCCTCGGATTTCGAAGTGGACATTTACCTGCCATATCGCGCATCTGCTACACCTCGGTCAACACCAGGAACTTGATCTGCGATACGGATTCCGGCTCGCGGCTATGTGAACGCTTGAGCTCTCGAATCACCTTCCGATATTTTTAACCTCATGGCTCGTCCCTCCGGACTTATCCGGGAGCGGGAGGTGACGTCTTGTTGCCGTCTTCTCTTCCTCGGCGAAAGCGCACCAGGTCAGACTTGGCATGATCCTCGGTATCTCGTGGCGCCGATTCATGAGCCGAGTCTGACACCGTTTCACTTACACGTCCTTGCGGCAACTCGGGATGTCTGCGAGAAACATGCAGGCATCTCCACGAAGAGCCTCGCTTGTGAGCTGTGCGGATATTTATGACGACACGACGGCAATCTTTCAGCCGCTCACCTCATGCTACAAGCGACAGGCGCCTTGCACAGCCTTACCTTGCAAATTGACACGTGTGTCGCCGGGTGTATTCTCACGTACTATGAAACACATGCGCACTTGCAACGGGGACTTGACTTTGGGGTTGCCAGCATTGTTGCTGACCGGATATTCATTCATCTTGAGTACAAATGCCAACTCCAGCCGTGAATGACCCAGAGACCTCGGTTGATGCTCCTTTGCCCTCCCTGATAATCCCTTTTTTTTACTCATCAGGATTAGAGCTATGCAGCTTGCCTCCCCGGCTCCATTTCCCAAGTCTTATTCATCCTCGCCTTTCCTTCTCCACCTACGCATCAGAGGTTGTATTGAGGCTCTGCTGCTTGGTGGGAGGGGTCCTTCTTTACCACCAATTGCTGAGCGATCTTCTAGTTCTCCTCAGCAGCGGCGGCAGCCTTCTTGGCCTTGTTGCCGCGGAGCTTCTGCTCGGGCTCGGGCTTGACGGGCTTGTTGGATCGCTTGATGGCGGAAGCACGCTCGACGGCAGCGGCGCGGAGGTCAGGGCGGTAGCTGTTCTTGGCGACCTGGTTGGCAACAGCCTGGTAGGTCCTTTGGAAACAGTCAGCGCAGTCCTAGGGGGTTTTCTCCGTCGCAACCGGAGCACATGTCCAAAACTTACTTGCGGTTGGACTTGACAGCGCTGTAAGAGGTCTGGGTGATGTTCTGGGCAGGCTTGTTGGGCTGAGCCTTCTTGGTGGTGACGACAACCTCGCCCTTCTCACCGACGGAGATACCAACGGCCTGTAAATTCCTTTTGTTTAGCTTCCCCTCGCTCGTGCATCGACGTGTGTTCATCGTAGTCGTACCTTGTTGTTGACGAAACCAGCGTGCTGTCACAGAGTTAGCCCACATGATTCAACATTTGATAACCCCTCCAAACTTTCAAAGATTGTCATACCTTTCGGGAGCTGATGTTGGTCAGGTTAAGGGGGTCCCGGGAGAACTGGACACCGCCATTCTTCTTGCTCTTAGCAGAGAAGGAGTTGTTGTTGCCTGCGCAATCGCAAAAAAAGGCGTTTCAGTAAACCCAATTCCACCAACTCTGGCGCATTTTGATCGACGGCGTCGAAATATGCCGTTCAAGAAGGGGGACGAGACTCACGGACGATCTCCCAGACCAGGTCCGAGGAAATGTTGGAAAGCTGAGCGGAAGGCATTTTGACTGTGGTTCTGTCGTGAAGATTGGCCGGGGAGGGTGAGGCTTTCGACGATTGAGGTTGATCTCGAAATGGTATCCAGGGCTTCAAAATTCCAAACTTCGTGGGCTGGGCTCGCTTAACGAAACGAGGTGGGTTTAGCGTCGACCCTCCAAGGTGGCTATCACCCGTGACGTGCTTATCGGCGTTAATTGAATGCAACGCGGGCGGGCAAGTAGTGGGCTGTGGCTGTGCAAAGGTCAGGTCAGTCATTCAGTCGCAATGGGGATGCGCCGCGTGGCTCGGGTGATTGATTGGGGACGGGAGGGAGCCACGGGGCACGTCAGCGTCCCGTCTTCCGAGAACAAAGAACTTCATCTCCCTCGCTCAACCTTTCGGATCCAACGGAGGGCGAAAGAGAAACGACGACGATCAACGACGCCCTTTTTGGCACTTTGCGACCTCGACGCTCCTGAAGAGGGCACTAAGGGTCTATCATGCAACTTTGATAGATCTCCCTTGTCTCACATCCAACTTTCGCCTGCGACTCCGCGGTTCCTCTCGTTTCAACCCAATCAGTCCCCTTCCTCTACGCTACTTGCTCTTCTATAACTTTAATTAATTCGATCAATACCCGATTTTATCATAACGAATATATCAAATACACAAATCGCCACCATGTCGTATCTACTCTACTCCATCTCCGTCTTCTCCCTGATCCTGGGAACCGTTCTCTTCTTCACCCGCGCCCGCTGGCTTCCCCACGTCCAGCAAATACGCCCGCGACTCCCCGGCGCCAACTACCTCTACTCGCGGCTTCCCAACAGCTTCGCCGACGACATTGAGGCGGGTCTGTCGAGCAGCAACTTTGACCTGTCAGGCAACGTCGAGGCGGGCGACTCGCGCGCGGGACTCGACGATGCGGCCAAGGCTGAGGTCCTGGCCATCATGAAGAAGAGGAGGATGAACTTTGACCAGGCGAGGAAGGTGTACATGGAGAACCGATTCAAGGCCAACGGTATTGGTGCCGACGGACGGCCGAGGGATCCCAAGTTTGTGAGCTTTTCATAAGCGCCGGGATGACTACAAGGCCTATTACCACAAATATTGGCTTCTTATTACAAAAACGGCGGCGGCTGAACTCGATCACCACTCGAAGACAACACGTTGCTCGACTCTACCACTATTACGACGAAATGCGCCTTGTTCAGACTCGAACATGGCCTGACCTCTACGTTGGCACACCGGATGCAGCTTTCCTATACTTGTCGATTTCTTTATGTTTTATCACTTGGGAATTTTTTGGGTTTCGGGAAGAAGGATCAGCGGTTCTCTACCAGAGGCCCAGCAGTCACTTGAAAGTCTGCGAGGCGAGGAGTTTAAGAGGAATTATTATTATAACACCGGGTCGGAGTAGACCTTTTTTCCCCAGTCAGATCTTGGACTTTTTTCTGTTTTTGGTTTTCTAGTCTCCGAGTATCAAATATGCAAATCAATCAGTCGTCAAGAATCGTACCATCCGCCCAACGCCTTGAAGAAACGAGTGTGGACCAATATATACAGGTCAGAAACTATGTACAGGGGGAGGTTCACCAGCGCGACCTGGTGCTTTTGAGTTGCCATCAAGGCTGCACACTTATAGGTGCTTCAAGTGAGGTCTTCTTCCAGAGACAAGAATATCCCGGTTATCTCGAAGTGCCGTGGATTCGCCAGGATCTCAGATCCAGCTTATCCGTAAGCAGATCCGGGGCTGCCAGGGGGGTTGAGCAAATGGCCAGGACCAGGTCATTTATTGCGTCTTCTTGGTGTCGGGCGGGCCGTAGGTACGGTTGTCATCGCCCTCGATCTCCTCAATGAGTTCGTCCACCTTTTCAACCTCGCTTCTCCACTTCTTCTCAGACATCTTCATGTCACGCTCAAACATCCACTGCTCGGGCATGCGGTAGGTACCGCCAAGACGGTCAAAGGCAGTGAAGAATTGGCCGTAGTTGACCTCGAAGCGCGAGTGATGCAGTGAGTGGCAGGCGGCACCGTTGACGATGGGGTTATTGGTGAGGTACTCGCCGTCGTGGATCATGACGGACCAGAGGTTGACAAAGACGAAGAGGGCGACGTAGGCCATCTTTTGAAGGGGGAAGATGAAGGGGAAGATGTGGTAGGGCAGCGACTGGGTGAAGCCGTCGAGAGGGTGGAAGGCGTGGCTAGCGAAGGGCGTGGGCATGATCCACTTGTGGTGAGCCTTGTGCAGGTGCTTGTAGACCCAGGGGTGGTGAAGCCATCGATGGGCCCAGTAGATGCAGAAGTCGGTGAAGAGGAGGAAGAGCGGGAACTGGAAGATGTCGTACCAGAAGCCGGGACCATCCTCAGTGGTGTCATAGAGCTTGCCGTAGCCGCGGACCTCGAGGAGGAACAGGGGCGCCGTGATGACGGCCATGACGGGCATGGCCTTGTTGGCCTGGATCATCTCGAGGCGGACCTGGTTCTTGATGAAGCGGGGGTGGTTGAAGGTACGCTTGTCAAAGATGAAGATGTATGAGAGGGTGGCGACGATGAAGTAGACGGCCAGTCCAAAGATCCTGTCAAGTGTCAGTTGAGTATCGAGCAGTTGGCTGTCATGAGCACCCACCATGTGATGAGGTACAGAGTAAGAGCTTGGCGGAGAGGGTTATCGCGATCCCATGCGCTCATGTACGCAGCCTGGGGAGGCTCAAGCGTTATGAACTTTGTGGCGGGCTTATAAGTCCAAGTAGAAAAGGCGGCCTGGGCGGACGAGTCGGTCGCATTGGAGGATGCAGGGAAGTCGTAGGGAGTCGGCTGCCTCGGATGGAAGTAGGCATAGCCGTAGTCGGCGATGAAGGTGTCGACAACCTCGAGGACGACGTCCATGATGGGCGACTGGGGAAGCGAATTGCCAAGCTAGGTAGATGATGTGATGGCGGTTGATAAGGAGGAGGTCGCGTTGACGTGCGGGTGTAAGTCAATGACTGAGATTGAGGTTGCTATTACCCTCGAAGCAAGAGAAACAGTGAAACAGAACGGGCACCAAAAACAACCCGAGTCCCCGACGAGAACTAAAGATCAACCAACTCCAGGAGGGAGGGACCTCGCCTTCTTTTATCTACAAAGTCCATCAGTGCAACTGGCATTGTCCGATACTGGGGTCCCTTTCGGCGGCTCGCGGCGCGGGGCGGACGTTTCTGGCCAGGGGTGCTTGGATGAGGTGTGTGGGGGGGAGGTTGGAATTGGAAAGGGTCCTGAGCAAGCCTGTAGAGCTCGATCGAGCCAATTGGATCGTTTAAAAGGGGAGGTTCTAGAGTTGAATCTCATGATGAGGTTGTTCTTGTTGCGATTGACGTCTTGTTGTTTCCTCTAACAAAGAGCATCCTCAGAACCAAAGTGAAGCAATTTTTATTCTCTTGTCAACTCGTAAATACGAATACAGGAACTCAAACATTCCTATTGGCGAATTCCTCGTTGGTCTGTGAGCAACGCGAAGGGGGGAATGAGATGAGATGCGCCAAGTGCCGGTGCAAGCAACGGTCGTCTTTGGAGCAGAATCGCATGATGGAAGACCAACGGCTCCGAAGTAGCCCGTCCGGACAGGTCCTCGTTCCAGGGAGAAAGAGGACCAAGGCGGCTAGGCGCTCATCGGTGGATTCACAGTGGGAAATGGAACATTTTCCAAGGGTTCAGAGCTTCCCATGCCCTGTTGTGTGTGGTGGCCTGTTTCGGCTGGCACGGGCCCGAGCATTCGTCTGCCAATCAGCGATGGGTATGACCTTGAATCCCTTAGCATCCCGAGAACGAGAGATCGAACGACTTCTAAATGCATCATTGAATGGGCGTTCTGTGCCGCAGCAGGCATGGAATAGGCGTTGTTCAGCTTGTCGATCAGTAAATATTGTTCTGCTAATCAATTGGCACTGGCTCTAATTGTGCGTCAATACCGCAAAGTACCCAATTCAAGTGAATTGATAAATAAAAGCAGCCAGGCATACCATGAATCACCAACAACACCACAGAGTATCGACAGCCTCAAAAATGAATTGTTTACACTGACGACATACAACAAGCGGTGGGCAGCTGTGGAACCCGGGATTAACCTCCAACAAACTCCTATTCCCCTGTCCGTCCAGGCACAAGTAACCGGCACGGCATGTGAAAAAAAGCCAGTAATTATGCTCTTCGATTGGAAGCTCGCTAGGAACCAGCCGGTCAACCCGTGTAAAAGAGGGCATAAATAGTTGTGAGGGTGGGGATACGGAAACGAATACGTCGGGGAAAACGTTGGGCTGAGTTGAGGTACGTACCGCCTGATTTGCAGTCGACGGGAGCTCCAAAGACCCCTAACCCACGAGCGGGATTGTGGTGTGCCCGCCCGGTCGGCTCTTGACGGACGAAAATGCCGGTCGGTCTACGGACTGTCGAGCCCGGGGATAACCACGGCATATTTGAGCCCGGCGTAGACTTATGGCGAATCAGAGTCATCCGGCCATGGGAGCTCTGAATACCTACTCACCGGTGTGCCGGTTTTCTGTTGTTCCGGGAGTTCTGTGAATACACCGTTGGCGCCTCGTCTACCAGATGTTTAGCATTTCCCTGATGGTACGTATTCGGCACCGTTTCAATTAATACTCCGTCCGCTGAACCCTACAGTTTCGTGACATTTCACTGTGGCCAGTATGCTTTCTCACCTCCGATTCAGCTTCACACCGAGTCCGGCGGCCTTAGAAAAGCCTGGCCGGGCCAGACCGGCCTCGACCGGCGTTGCTTGGCTTATCTATCCCGTCCACTCGGACTGGTAGGTTGAAACCCCGGATTATCAATCGGAAAAATACTCGATATTCTCCTTGGCCATGTTTCCCCAGATTGACTTTGGACTGACTCAGCAGATTCCTTCGTTTTCCCCTTTCAGTAGTCTCTTCGAGTCGTGTTCCAGGCGAATGATCGCCATGTATCTTGAATCACTCATGTGTGTCACTGCACCTCAAAATTCCAACACGGACAAAAATAACCTTGATAGTTCCATAACTGTGGCGTCTGCGCTCCTCGGCCTAGACGCCGCCCAGCTATGCTGTATACTTCTGTTCCTCGACGGCACGCCAGATAATCCAACTTTGTCCTCATCACCACTGGAAATGTGGCACCAGTCACCTCTCGTCAGCCGGCGCACAGGCGTTACACCGAGTTGCCAAAGGAGATATATCCACCCTATCACACCTTGCCGTCGAGGATACATGTGTCTTGGTGGCGGCGCGGCTCTTTGACATGCAAACAATTCGCCAGGGTCGGCGTGGCCGCTGGTGTAGGCCAAAGGAACACACCCTCATTCCTGTTTCCCACGCGGGCCTCTTTGTCGGCCGGTGAGGAACGGGTGGGTTGGGGATGTTGACACTTCGTACTTCTTGGCCGCACCCTGGGGATTGTGTTGGTTGGGGCCCCCAATATGCGTGTCCTATACTTGTCATTTTCAACCGTCGTAATGGTGCTTAGCTGCAATGTAGAAGCATGCAGTCCCGCACAAGTAAGCCTGCATGATGTTGACGACACGCTGCGAGGGTGTCACCAGAGAGAACGTTGTCGAGGGAATCTCCCACCAGCTCTATAGGGTATGTTGCGCAGCATGAATGGATGCCATCACTGAGCAGGGGATGCTGCAGCGAGCTTGTCAAACCCCATAGCCACTAGCGTAGACGGACACATGGGGACTTGGCCTAACGACAATGTTTTCTATCGTGCCATGATGTGTCGCGACATTGGTGTTGCGAATGGCGCACCTGTAGATCGTGAGCTTCAAAGGAAACGTAGTATACAGGTCCCGGCTTATATCACAGCGATAGACACGGCGACGCGAGGGTATTTATCTGCATCAGGTCCTCGAGTGAAATCGTAGCATCTTCTGCCACAAGGGTGCTTCGTCTGAAGGATGCACCAGGGATGGAGCTTCGGGCGGCGCTCCGATGACGCTGAAACCACCCCTCACGCTCACGCTTCGTTTCCTCATCTCGATATCTCGGCCGGGGGCATCTGCGAGAGCTCAGTGGCTGATAATAGTGGCGACTATTCCCGCCTCGACCAGTACCTGGGCGCTGGGCACCCCAGGATCTGTCGCGGTGTTGCATCACAGGCGGAGGGAGTACGTGCCAAGGAAGGGAGGCGTGAGTTGAGAAAAGGTCCCCAGTTATTAGGCGAAGGAGGCTCTTTAGAAGACCGCAATCAATTTGGGCGAACCACCAGAGAGAAGCCAGCGCCAGGTCTGGGAGGACAAGGGTCATCTCCTCAGCCACATGGAGACGATTTCGAAAGTCAGCGGCTGACCCGCAGCAAGCCCCGTCCTTCCTCCCAGGATCCACTGCATGTGCCCGGCGCCAGGTCAAGCTGGAGGGTGTGTGCGCTTCCGTCGGGACGGCAGGTACGTTGGCTGCAAGTACCCTGCACCGTGGGCATGTACCTCGACCCCACCGACCGTGCCCGGTCCCCACTCATCCCCGGCCCTGGTCCACATCCGCAAAGGGGACCCCACTCCGGGTCACCAAGATATCGCCAGGATCGCAGGGGTATGGTAGCCCTGGGGCACTAGAGGGATGCACACAACAGGCTGACAGGGCACTCGAATCCGTCCCAAGGTCGCTGAAACGTGATGAGGCACATGACGGAGAGTGAGAGCTCCTGCCCCTGCTTGCCCCCCGATTCGGCCCCGTACAGCCGCCCCACCTGCAGTCGCCGCTTAAAGTACCGCTACCTAGCCTTGCTGCATGTCCCCTGCGACCGCCCGGCAACCTAACCTCTCCCCATATCGCTGCCCCTAGGTAGCCCACCCCCTCAGCGGCTCCCGTCCGCATTTTGAGAGCTCGTGGCTTCTCTCATCTAGCATCCAACACATATGCAGCACGTCCCATTAGGCCCGTTCCTTTCAACAGTTTTTGCAGCACGATTTATAGAGGCTTACAGGGATCTTCAACTGGAGGCGCTCACCCTCTCACCTTGGCAAAGGCGAGGCTTGTTCTTCCTGGTCTCCGTTCGGCGTAGTTCCAGCCGCCCCACTTATTACTGCGGCACCCACACCTCCCCTGCACCTTCCGTGCACGAGCCTGTTAGCACAGCGCTGTACCACGCTGCTTGGCCTTAGCACACCTCCAGCACCTCCATCGGGTGCTGCCTTTTTTTTCTTGAAGAGCCCTTTTCCTCCCCCTTCCACCTTCCAACAACATCATCGCGCCTAACCCACCCATCCCAACCATCCGACTCTGGGCTCGGGATCAACTCTCCATCTCCAGTCGCATACTCGCTACGACACTCACCGGCCCTTGTCCACCTCGGGCCTATCGAGTCAAGTTTTCTTACCGACGCCTTTCTCGTCAACGTCCCGCGTTCGCGTTCGCGTCGTTGGTTGTCGTGGTCATCAAAACCACCTTGGCACCCAGCCTCGCGCTGTCCTCTACGTCCAACGGCGCGCGCCAAAACTCGATAATTCGCGCCGCACGCGAAAAGACATCGACTACGATCCGCTTCTCGTCCGTCCCGATCTCCCATCGCGTTTTTGGTCCATCTCGGCCTCGCGGCAAGCGTCGTTACCGAACTCGTCGCTGAGACCCGCCTTGCGCAATGTCGATGTACCAGCATCGGGGAATGGGGGCAGCCCCCCCAGGCAGCTCGAATCGTCTCAATGACTTGCTCAACGAGATTAGGCAGGAGTTTGAGAACCAGTCGCGCCAGACGGAGGGCTTTGAGCACCAGAGTATGTCTAATTGTCTAGCTATGTCATAGCGGTAGCGCATTTTTCTTTGGACGTCGCTGACTCGTTTAAACAGTCGCAGCGCAAGTCAGCGAGATGCAGCTCGTGCGAGAGAAGGTTTACCAGATGGAGCAGACGCATATGACCCTCAAGCAAAAGTGAGTTGTATTGCGCGAGCTGAAAAGTTTGACAAGGCATTAACCTCTCGATCTATAGGTACGAGGAGGAGATTAGCATGCTCCGACACCAGCTCGAGGCGGCCAGAAAAGGTGCCCCTCAGCCCGGCCTCCCCGGACCTCCACAGCACGCTGCACCCTCCCAGCAGCCCCCATCTATCGCCCCCGGCAATGGTCTCTTCAGTGGCATAATGGCTGGTGGCAGCCAGGCTGGTCTTGCACCTCCTCAGCAGGGTCAGCAGCAAGGCCAGCAGCAGCAGCCACAGGGCGGACAACAGCAGCAACCATCGCAGCAGGGCCATGCCCCTCCTCAGGAGCAGCAGATGGGACCTCAGCACCAGATGGGTCAGGGCCCCCCTGGCCTTCCTGTCCCTCCCCCTCATCCCAATGCCCAGCAGGCTCCTTACTCTCAGAGCTACCCTCCAGGCCCAGTCTCCAACGGTATGGCTCCTCAGCCTCCCCAGAGCACTGCCTCTCCTGGCCCCGGTCGACGAGGTATCGGCCGACCTCCTAATGCCGTCGGACCCGCGACTCCTCAGATTAACACTCCAGTCCCGTATCCCGGAAACGCGGCGTCGCCTCAGGTTAGCCACCCGACTCCCGACCACGCTCGTATGGGGGGCCCTCGCGCTCCTCCCGTGGGAAACGCCCTGGGCGACCTCGAAGTTGATGCTGTGGCTCCCCACAACAAGAAGACGGGCCAGGACTGGTACGCCATCTTCAACCCTCAAGTGCAGCGCGTTCTCGACGTCGACCTTGTCCACTCTCTCAACCACGAAAGTGTGGTTTGCTGTGTGAGGTTCAGTCACGATGGAAAGTATGTTGCGACTGGCTGCAACCGATCTGCCCAGATCTTTGACGTGCAGACTGGTGAGAAGGTTTGTGTTCTCGAGGACCACAATGCTTCCGACATGAGCGCCGATCTCTACATCCGAAGCGTCTGCTTCAGTCCTGACGGTCGTTACCTCGCCACTGGCGCAGAAGACAAGCTTATTCGCGTAAGTACTCTATCAATACTCACCTCGATACTACTAGAGCAAACACTAACTTACTACAAAGGTCTGGGACATCCAAACCCGAACGATTCGCAACCACTTCTCTGGCCACGAGCAGGATATTTACTCACTAGACTTCGCTCGCGACGGACGAACGATCGCCTCGGGTAGTGGTGACAGGACTGTTCGCCTGTGGGATATTGAGCAGGGCAGTAACACACTCACTCTCACGATAGAGGACGGCGTTACTACTGTTGCCATCTCTCCCGACACTCAGTTCGTTGCCGCAGGCTCACTCGATAAGAGCGTGCGTGTCTGGGACATTCACTCGGGCTTCCTCGTTGAGCGTCTCGAAGGACCTGACGGCCACAAGGACAGTGTGTACTCGGTTGCTTTCTCGCCCAACGGCAAGGACCTCGTCTCTGGCAGTCTTGACCGGACTATCAAGATGTGGGAGCTCAGCGCCCCTCGTCAAGGAAACCAGCCTGGCCCTAAGGGCGGCAAGTGCGTCAAGACGTTTGAAGGCCACCGTGACTTTGTTCTCTCGGTTGCGCTCACCCCTGACTCGAACTGGGTGCTGTCCGGATCCAAGGATCGCGGCGTGCAGTTCTGGGATCCCCGGACGGGCACAACGCAACTCATGCTGCAGGGACACAAGAACTCTGTCATCTCGGTTGCGCCGAGCCCCCAGGGTGGTTACTTTGCCACAGGATCTGGCGACATGAAGGCTCGCATTTGGTCGTATCGTCCGTACGCTTAACCAACCACCCACTTAGCGGCTCTTTGCGTAGATGCCGAGGGGGAGGCAATATCATGGTTACGAAAAGCTATACAGGAGGACTACGAAAAAAGAAATGCAAGTTAGGGAGCAGATGTACTGGGAAGATGTTTTCGGGAGCCTTTATTGACGGGAAGCGGCCAAGGGGAGCTTGTGACGGGAGTGGGCGACGACTATTCTTGTTTCTTGGGACTTGGACACGGCAAAGACGATGCGCACGTTCAGCCCAACGGCGCGAGGGAGGATCTTGCGAAAGAGGCGCAATAGGACTGGAGGAAATGAGGATCAATCACACCTCTCTTTGCACTGGGCGGAACGAAAGAAAGAAAGAAGGGAGGGAGTGGAGGCCTTGTATGGATATTCGCCGGTTCGATGCTTTTCTACTTGTGCGTCTTGTGTTTATAATGAATGATACTTTTTTTTCTACTCTGAAGGCGCATATCCGACATGTATTTTGTGAGATGTGACTGTGATATATGGATGGTGGGGTGTGCGACTGTAGTTGTATTTGACTGAAGCAAGAGATCATAGTGAGCCGAAGAGACTGGAGAGTGCATCGCCACCTTTTTTCTTCTTTTTCTTGGGTTTATCCTTGGCTGGATCTTTTGACGAGCTCTTTTTTGTGTCTTTTGTTAGACTCTTGAGCTTGCGCTCCTTGGAAGGAGGGTCTGTTAAGTGGGCGTCTGGTTTGGTTTCCGGTTGTGACGTAGTCGTTTTTCGAATGGGTAGCACTTCGTTGCGCGAAATGGTAACGCCCATGTCTATATCTGGGCTAACCGTCTCGGCAGGTGTTGAAGTCTGGGAATTGGAGGAGAGGATTGAGCCGGTAGTAGTTGGATTTGCTGAAGCTGAAGCTGAAGCTGCAGGTATTGTGTTTTGATCGGCGGGCACAAGATCGGAGAGGATACGGTTGATGCGGGCGAGGATAGAGAGGAGTAGGAGGCCAAGGGGGGCATGTTGGTTGTCGGCGGCGAGCTGGGAGAAGGCGCTGTTGAAGAAACGAGCAGTTAGTTACATTAAAGGCGCATAATGAGATCACTGCGACCAGGCGCATAGTATATGGCTAAGCCTGCGGATAGGACAGTGTGGACTTGCATATATGTGCGGGGGACTACATGGCGAATCATCCACTTTGCGCGCGCCAGAGCTGGATGGTTGTCGCCCTCGACATTTCCAGGTTTGTTCTTGTTCTTGATCGACCGGGGGCGAGATGTGAGGTCGGTCGAGAGGTTGCGCGCAGCGCGACGGACGAGAGAAAAGGAAGACCACCAGTGGGAGGAATGGTGCTGATTCCTATGGCGGTGGGCAAAGGCGTTGAGGATGGGAAGGACTGGCGCGAGGGACTCGTTTGCGGTGGAGAGAAGGGCGGCGCTTGGATGTGGACTCGTCATGATGGATGTGTCATCTTAGATAGATGTAAACGCCTAGATCAATTGAGTGGATATGATGGCTCGGACGCGCTGGATCGGGACGAGCTTGAGATTGATAGGTTTGGTGTTGAAGATGTGACGTGCAGTGGACTTTTCCTTGGTGGAGCGATAAGATAAGGATGGGTGATGTGCACCACACCATGCAGGTCAACGGGCGGGTTTGAGCGGAGAATAGTTACTTTGCTAGTTTGCAAGATGTGAGATTGGATGATAACACTTGATAACAATAGACCGAGAGTTTAGTCAAGCTGTCTACCTAATTATATCGTGCCCTTAAGTAACGGGAACGGTTCGTGGGTAAGGTAATGAAGTGCTAGTAGAAGAGATCAGGAACAACTTACCTCACCAAGCAGGTACCTAGGTACAGAAGCAATTCCCTTTGACCTGTATCATTCTCTGCCTCTGCATCATCTCTAGTTGCACCACATACACATACATACTCTCTCCCCTCTCAGTCAAGTTTGGTCTCGTGAACACCTTTTTTTCTCCACCGCCCCATAGCAAAAAAATCAAGGCCTGGCCGATGGAGTCTCACGAGCCCGTCTGCGGGCAAGGGTGACTTTAGCAGTGGAGTGGAGATTGGGGCGGGACAAGACAAGACAGCTGCAGCAAGGGGGGCCATGCGAGTCGCTCAAATGTCACGATAGACGCTGCCTGTCTTGCCTTGCGTTCCGGAGTAACAAAGACGTCAACTCATGCTTGCTCGTGTCTGCTGTCTCGGAAGGTTGGACTGCCATGGCAGCCACGGCTGTTGTTTGAGAGGACGGGA
Organism: Fusarium keratoplasticum; assembly: GCF_025433545.1. NCBI lineage: Eukaryota > Fungi > Ascomycota > Sordariomycetes > Hypocreales > Nectriaceae > Fusarium > Fusarium keratoplasticum. Next base: position 2,968,836 of record NC_070534.1, read on the forward strand.
CACCACCAACAACAACGGCCGTACCACTACGAGAACAGACTAGCCAGTTACCGTAGCGCCCGTCTGGTGTCTGGTGCCTCGCGTGGGGATCTGGTTTGGTTCCATGATTGCAGTGCAGACGGTACAGCCGACATGGAGCGTTACCAATGACCATACTGGCTTGGGCAGGTGTGTATCGGCATCGACGATCCCTGCTGGTCCCTAGGGGCATACGGCTACGGCTATCGCGTGCACTGGTCGCGGGCGTTCTTGAGCCATTCTTGGCTGCGATAAGCGTCATGTCCCTGCTTGCTTCGCTTCATTCACTTGAGTCGAGTCGGGTCAGGTCAGGTGTGTTGGCGCCAAACCCGACTTGTCTGTTTTGTCCTTATGCCGATGCTGTCCTGCTTAGCTTCTGCCTCTCTCTTAATCTTTCTTCTACTTCTCATTGTCTTTGATTTGCCCTCAAACTGCACGGTCTGACGCTGTCTGTAATCCCCTGTCCGCCGTTGCATCGCTACGCTCGTCGCACCCCCCTCCAACCCGTTGGGTTTTTTTTCCTCTTTACCTTTTGCCACCTCGGCGCTTTGTCTGTGCGAGCGAGCGACAGACTTGGCAGACAAGGACGAGTGTGTGCAGAAAAATTCTTGCGAGGACTTGGGCGAAGGAAATAGACGAGACAGACGAAAAGACGCGAGGAAAACAAGACGAGACGATACACATACAGACCCAATGGCTCCAGCGCGGAACCCAACCAGTTGGGACGAATACGATGGTAGACCCTCGCCTACAGGCAGTGTGACGTCGAGCGTCCTTGCGCGGGAACAAGCTGTCGACGATGACGATGACGATACAAGCGAGCATGATCATGACAGAGGATTCATGGCGCGACGACGGTATGACAGCCAATACCACCTTGAATAGTAAATCATGACAGCTAAACTTGTCCAGGTCCTCGGTCACCAACCACCTTGCCGCGATAGCAGACATTGGCGGCGTCAACAGCTTCCGATCTTTCGCTAGGAGCTGGCAGCGAGCCGCAGGATTCCCCGAGGTCATTCCTCGCCGACCGAGTTTCGTCCTTGCCGGAGACCAAGACGGGGAGAATATCCAATACGGACGGAGCCATGTCGAGGGCGCATCACAGTCGCAGACAGGACTCTTGCGCCAGCATCTGGAAGCATCTTCGTCGGCGCAGCCCAATGGTGAGCCCAGCTCGAGTCTCGGGTCGTCGCCCAGGCTTATTCGGGGCGCATTGAACGACGGGGAGAGTAAGCCGCTGCTCGATGTCGAGGCTGCTGGTGCTTTGCATGTTGGGTCCTTCTCCAGCCGATCCAGCATCTTTGCCGTTCCCCCTCATCTCGCGGCCCCAGACATTGTTGGCAGCTATGGTTCGTTCCGGAGCACCTCGCCGTACGGCGCTGTAGACGGTACCATGCGCCACCGTATATCTTTTAGTGAAGGCAGCGGATGGGGGGTCGCGGATGAAGAACCAGTTGAGGATGCTGCGCATGGCGAGCACCAGCCGATTCTCATCAAGGAGGTTAAGCAGGGTGACAAGGTTGTGCTCGCTGTCGAGGGTCAGAGCACTCTTCCACAGTCCGTCTTCAACTCGATCAACGCCCTCATCGGCGTGGGCCTTCTCAGTCTCCCCCTGGCCCTCCAGATATCGGGATGGATTCCCGGACTCATCATTCTCACACTGACGGCGGCTGTCACTTCGCATACTGGCAAGCTGCTGGCCAAGTGCATGGACTACGATGCTACGCTCATCACCTACTCAGACCTTGCCTATGTCTCGTTTGGCCCTCGCGCCCGAGTTGTCGTCTCTGCGCTCTTCACTCTGGAGCTGATCGGAGCATGCGTCGCCCTTGTGATTCTCTTTGCCGACTCGCTAGACCTGTTGCTTCCAGGTCTGGCTACTGTTAATACATGGAAGGTTATTGCGGCTGGTTTGGTATTGGTCCTCAATGCGTTGCCGCTACGCCTCCTGAGCTACACCAGCATCGTAGGCATCATGTCAACATTCTGCAGTGCGTATTGCCATCCCCCGTGCTTTCTGTGTTCTCTTACTCATATCCAATAGTCGTTATGATCGTCATCATCGATGGTTTCTACAAACCCCACTATCCGGGATCTCTGCGGGAACCGGCCACGACGTATCTTCTTCCCGAGAACTGGCTTGCGCTGCCTCTTGCGTATGGTCTGTTGGCTAGCCCTTGGGGTGCTCACTCGGTCTTTCCATCGGTATGGTTGTTTGCGCTTGTTGTCGAGGTTCAAGGCTGACTGGAGGTCATAGATCTATCGAGATATGCGTCACCCCTATAAATGGGGCAAGGCCGTCAACGTGACGTTTTCGTTCTCTGTGAGTTATCAGCAAAGTCTCTCGCATCTTACCCCTTTTCTAACTGAGCTCAGTACGTCTTGGATACTTGCCTGGCCGTCATTGGCCTGCTCATGTTCGGCGATGGCATCAAAGACGCCATCACATCCAACATCATCAAGACGGCAGGATACCCCGAAGGCATGGACATCGTCATGTGCATCTTCATCGCCATCATCCCCCTGACCAAGATCCCCCTCAACGCCCGACCCATCATCACGACAATGGATGTCCTCTGCGGTGTCCACGAACATCATCACCATCATCACCATGAGCACAGCCAGTCTTCTCGAACCTCACCCTTCGTCACCCAGAGCATCCGAGGTCTCGTGCGCGTCTTTGTCGTGCTCCTCCTGCTCTTCATCTCCATCGTATTCCCGGCCTTTGACTCTGTGTGCGCTTTCCTCGGCGCTGCACTGTGCACCCTCATCTCCATCATCCTCCCCATCTCGTTCCACCTCAAACTGTTCTGGGACGACGTGCCAGCACGGGAAAAGGTCATCTCTGGTGTGCTGCTGGTCGTCTTTTCCATACTGGGTGTGCTGGGAACCATCTGGACCTTTTTGCCCAAGCACCTCATTGGCGCTGATTAGATGTTAAAGTCCATGTTTTTGTATCATCTTGGCGGCAACGTTCTTGATGAAAACTTGGTCTTGGCTGAGAGTTGGACATTTCATCGATACCAAAGACCTATATACAGAGGATATACATGCTTGACATGTAGCTTCTGCCACTTGACCAAACATTGATACCAATAATACTTGGCAAACACTGTACTCACAATCACCTTGTTACTTGCATGGCTGAGCCTATTCACTTCGCACACCTACATTAGCCTGCATTGCATGACGCAATCACAGTGTCCGATGCTGAAGTAGCTTCGTTTCCCATCCCGTCTTTGTCCGTTGGCATGACGAAGCCGTGCAGTTGCTTTGGATCGAGGGGATTCAGTCGTATCGAAAACTGTGACAGTAGTATCTCTTGATAGACACTGTCATTACTTGAGAGTGCTTCTCCGTGTATCAAAAGATGATGGTAGAGATACATTTGAAACCAATGTACAGAAACCTGCAACTTGACAAGGATTGGCAGAATACCAATCGAACAAATCAAATCATAACCAAACTATCCAGAGCTTCCACCATCTTCTTCCCCGCCCGCTGATCTCCCCAACATGAAATCCTCATGACATCCGCCCAGCCCCGAAAAACCACGCCATCTTTACATCCACCTCTCGGGAGAGCAAAAGCAAGTTCCGAGGAAACCGTTCGATCGGGCCACCTTTGACGGCCATCGACAACAAGATGGAGTTCTCCTCCACTTTGAACGAAACCCTTCAACTGCCGTAGTCAAGCACGCGAGCTATTCGAGCTTAGCCTTGAAGAGAGTGTGCATATTGTAATCCCTGTCTGCGATGCTGGAGAATGGGGAATCCATCGTTCCACACTTTGTCGTCTTCGCCGAAAATCGTTGGCTTCCACCTGGGTCAAGGAAAAAACGAGACACGAGGATCATTCTCCCCTAAAATAGTCGATAGAGTATAACAATGATAATATAAAGTATTACATTACTTTACAATATCATCTATAAATTTATTCATAATGCTCAAGAGTAGTTAGGTAACCCTCTTCATATTCTGGCGTGTCGTCTTTTTCTTGACTCGCGTGGCTTCGTTATCGGCAAACATACCTCGGTCTACAATATCTAAGTTGACTAGTTAGCGAGCACACCATGCTAAGAACAGAGCAATTCATGTCCATCACTGAGGGGTTCAAAGTAAGCTAGGAATGGCCTCAATTCAAACAATTGAGCCATTTAATAGGCATTACAGTTAGAGTGAGTAGAGTAGACATCACAGGCATTGAGTGAGGAAAGTCTTGTTTGAGTGGGTACTTCTGGTATTCACATTATTTCTAGAATATCTGATACTCAGAAAGCGAGTCAGGCTCTCATCTCCATCCAAGCAACGCCCGAAATATCTTCGAGTATCGCGCCAGGGACACCAGACGGCCAAACTACGATTGAAGGCTGCGGAAGAGAATCAATCTCCTTCACCAGCCTCCAACCCACTCAACGTCTCCGAGATCGTTGCGTCTATCCCGACGCCAGTTCCAATCTCTGCCCTTGTTCCAGGGACATTCCTTGACCCGTTCTTTCGCGGTCCCAAATTTGTGGTGATAATTAGAATGATCCCAAACTCCCGCTTCATAAGACTTGTATCCAAAACCAATATTGTGTCGTCGGGGCTTAACAAAGTCCACCGACTTAATCGAATCCAAAGTGGCAACCTGACCCCGGCGTCGCTCGCCAAGCGCCGCCCACTTGTCCAGAGGACTCTTCTTGAGCGGCGGCGAGTAGCGAGGCGTGATGGTGACATGATGTTGAGGCTTGGGAGCCGGGGCTTCCTGGAAGAAGAAGCCGTCGGCAACCAGGTCGTCGTCGATGTCTCCCTTGATGTCGTGCGCATGCGACACCGGCTCGGGTTCCTGTTCCACCTTGTAGGCCTTCTCGGCCTCCTTCTTGATCTCCTCCTTGCTCTCCTGGCTCCACGTCCGGGCATTGAGCTCCTGCAGCATCTGCATCTGCTGCTCACGTTCCTCCTCTTCCTCATCCTCATCCCACATGTCACTCCAGCTCTTGGACACGGCTTCCTGGCGTCCTCCAAACACCATCGACATGGCTGGCGCAGGTTTGGCCATGGTGATGGGGAGGGAGCCGGCGGTGGGGGAAACCCTGTTGAACCGAGCATTGGGCTTGATGGCAAACGACTTCATCGAGACGCCCATGTGAGAGTCGAGAACAGATGACATGGGAGTCTGCATGTTAGCAGAGCACCAGTCAGCGGTAGTCGCCTCCGACTTAGGGAAGAGCTCTTCGGTGTAGCTCTCGTCGTCGGGAATGACACTGAGTTGCCGGCCGGTTCCGTGAAGGGCCTTGGCCCAGGGAAAGGCACCCGTCTCGACCTGGGGAGACTGGATCGAGGGAGTGCGCAGGGGCTCACGGTTGGCAGTGGCAAGAGTGGCGGTCTCGGCGCCGCAGTAGTCGTCGGCATCCTCATCCTCGGTGGTGAAGCTGACAACCCGGAGAAGGGCATCGCGAGCTCCCTCCATCGACCGTCGCTTGGGGTCGAGGTTCATGCACTGCACGAGAACCTCGTATGTGTCCTGAGACATGGAAGGGAACACATCAAACAGAGACTGCTTATCTCGCGAGTAGTCGAGGAAGAGAGGGTCGGCCTCGGTGGGGGTGGTGAAGGGGTTGCGAGAGAAGAGGATGTTGAGAAGGCAGATGCCAATGGCCCAGATGTCCGCCTCGGCAGGCGAGTAACCGGCGCCGGCCGAATCGAACTGCTCGGGAGCCATGTAGCGATCGCTGCCAACAGTCATCTCGTAAGACCACTTCTCGGTAGTTGCCAGACCGAAATCACCGAGCTTCATGGCACCATCCTGGCTGAGGAAGATGTTCTCAGGCTTGATGTCACGGTGGTAGACACCCTTGGAGTGGATGTATTCGACGGCGTCGATAAGCTCAAGCATGAATTGACGAACGTGCTCTGTCTCGAGAGGGCCATGGCCCTTTCGGATAGCCTCGTACAGATCACCCTGACCGCAGAACTCGAGGACCAAGTAGAGGTGCGACTCAGTCTCGAACGAGTCGAGCAGGTTGACGATGTTGGGGTGAGAGGCCAGGCGGCTATGCAAGACGAATTCCTCCGACTTCTCATCGATGGCAAAATCGGAGCTAGCTTCCGGGCAGGCATTCTTCTTGGTGAGGCACTTGATGGCCACGGTCTCGTTGGTCACGAGATCCTGGGCCTTGAAGACCATACCAAAAGATCCATGGTTGAGGGGGGAGATTGTCTGGTAACGTCCACCGAGGAGGACACCGCCGATGAACTTGTCCTTGAGGCATTCCATGGCGAAGAAGGGGAACAAAAAAGGCTAAACAAGAAAAGGGTTGAAAAGAAGTGAAGATAATAAAATGCAGTAGTCGTACAAATGTGTTTTTGTGATTTGTCGATGACCGGTTCTGTAGGTGTGTTCCCGGGGAATAGTTGAAGGTTGAAGCTCTTGTAAGAAACGGCTAGAGCTGATTGAGCAAGTGCAGATGCAGAAAAAGTAGATGGATATTTCGCAGTATGTGTTGAATGTACAGGTTGTCGTAATGTCGAGGAAAGGGCAGCAAAGTGAGCAATTGTTGAGTAGCTTGAGTTGGTTGATGGTCGTTTCGGAATCAGAGGCTCATTGGAGGGTATTCGATAGGCTGAACAAAGGAAATGATTATCGAATGGTCGTGACGGCGAGTTGCGAAGACCGAAGCGGCCGAAGAAGGTTAAAGACAAGGAAAAAGAGATTCGTTATAATGACATGGATGCGTTTTTTGGTTGTTTTCAAAAAGAATGACTCTGACAGTTGAGGAGTTGGGTTGGGGAAGGACGGCTGAGGACGAGGCCGACCAGAGGGTTTATGAAGGTTGACTGGAGTGCGGAGGAGGTTGTAGCAAAAGAGGGGATCCGGATTCGACGTGGCCGATGAGTCGACGTGTCGGACCAGTCAAGCTGGCACCGGGATATAGGGGAGCGGAGCTCACCCGGGCGGAGTTGCTATCGCTCAGCCGGGGAGGTTGAGTCACGCGGGCCGGGTAGGCCGAGTTACGGAGTCGGGGGCGGCTGGGCGGTTGACAAAGTCGAAGAGCAAGTCCTCGACGACTCAATGCAGCACAAAGCGAATCTATGCGACGTGTCCGACTGCAGGTAGCGATTCGTTGATGGGCCGAGGTTCGGCGTCGAACTAGTCGAGGTGCCGGTAAGGAGTAGCTGGCTCGTTGAACGGCAACTCTATAGGTAACGGAACGGAGCAATCGGCTCTAGGCGAACAAGGACTTGGAAGTCTAAGCAGCGACAAACAACACAAGTCAAGGACGCTTCTTCTTCTCGATAATGACCCAAGCTGGATGTATTGGTTGATGGCGCTGGTGTTGTCGTCGCTTGAGTCACAGCTGGGCAGCGTTGCTTGCTTCGGAGGTGGTGGCGAGGCGGAGTCGTTGGGGCGTTGAGATTGGGTGATGGACGGTTTGACAGATGAGATGAGAGTAGATAGGGAGAGAAGAGTGGCAAGCTCGAGAAGAAAGAAGGCCTTTGAAGATGCGGAAAGCGTGCAAAAGAAGGGAAGGAGAGGTGGAGAGATGGCAGGGAGACGATGATAAGAAAGCAGGGGAAAGAAGACGAGAGAAGAGAAGTGAGTTAGAGGGAATGGCGGTGATGGAACAAGGTGGAGAGGGATGGATGGCCATGGATGGATGGGATGGGCCATGGGATTAGTGACTGACTGACTGAGCGAGCGAGCCAGGCTTGACAATAGCGACGCCCAAGACCCATCCAAGGCAGGTGGAACAGCGAGTAGGAGCGAGGGAAGGAGCGAACGGGGGGCGTGCCTTGAGGACTAGCCACCTTGGGTCAGGACATGAGCGACCTGCCGACTGAGGTACCTCCCCGCCTTCGTTTGCCTGCGTGGGTACATGCATTCGTGCTCTGGCTGCAGTACCGGCGCGGCCGGGGTCCGGAGGTGGACGGCCAAGGTGGAAGGCAGGCACGAAGAAGGGACGCCAAGGGCAGGTATGCGTACCTACCGTACTGTACAAGATGGCAACACACTAGAACCACCAAGGCAAAGGCAGGTACGGTACGTAGCGAGCTGCACTGTGACCCCCCGGCCCCGAGCATAAGCCCCCCTGGCTTTTCCTTATTGCTCCACTCGAGGCGGCCTTGATTGATTCCCCTGCCACCCGACCATTAGTGCAAGCCCGCGGCCAGCGAGCGGGAGGCTAACGCTCAGAGGCTTCCCTTGGGGGAGGCTTGCGTCGTGGACGAACCGCGAGCGAGGATGGATGGCGCTACAGTGGGACGATGGCCACGACGGGACAAGGCAGGGCCTGGCCAGCCAGGGAGAGAATGGCGGCATGAAGAACTGCAGCGACCAGACCAGAAACAAGTTGGGGGACCAGGATTGGCGTTGGCCGTCGATGCTGATACAGTGACGGGCGTTCCCTATCGTCTCAGAGTCAGGAATCATTGCGACAGCAGCATCAACAACATGACGACAATCGAAGATCAAGATTCGTTATCGGAGCACCGTTGTGCATGCGATGCCTGTACTGTATTGCACAATTCGTGTTATGTACAGTACAATTCGGATCCCTCGACGTAACCCGCTATCAACACGATGCACCCTTCCGTCTCACTGAGCGGGCAGCGTTATGATGGGATTGCGACGGACCTGACGTGACGTGACGACTTGCCCCTCTGGGCCTAGGCAATCAAGCTGCGTCGCTCTCAACACTGTGCCGTCGACGACGGCACGGCGTCCTCTGGCTCAGGTTCAGGCTCAGTGCGGACTGTCACGCTGGCGCATGGCGGGTCGGGGCTCCAGTTCTTGGCCCCGGAGTCAATTCTCACATCAACGGGAGTCATCAGCGTCCGGTGCCGGCTCGCGACAATCAGTCACACGGAGGGTACGTGGCCCAAGCGGGGAGAATTGGTGACGGTTCGAGTACCTTCTGTCGGCGTCCAGCTGCCGGGCTCCTCTGCCAGAAGCTCCAAGGTGTCCTCGACGGGAAATGACATGTTGGTCAGCGTGACCCTACAGTACGCGCCCCCGTCGCGCACGGTACCTTCGCGGCAGAAACAGAGACAGTCGGCTTGGGGCCATGGACGGGCTCAGACACTGGGAGGACCTTCTGGACCTCTCTGGACGCAGCACCGTGATAGCGGCTTCACCGCCCGATACCCGTGTGGGAGGTATCTGCAAGGCCTTGACTCGGTGGTTGGGCGACCAGCCCGTCCTGTACCAGCCGGCGCAGATCCCAACACGGCTGGGCAACAGAGCTACTGCTGGACGCTGACGAGAGGGTGTACGGGCACGAGGTCTGAATGGGCTGCTTGCCCAGAGGACGCAGCAGTGCGCGTGGCACCAATGGGCTCACGGACGCAGAGAGAGATGCCATCCCCAGGTTTTACTGGGGCAACGAGGCGAATACCGTCCCGTACTCAAGCCCAGAGTCGTCTTCCCCAACAAACTCGGGGTCACGAACTGGGAGGTGCTGCTTCTGAGGTCCTTCTCGTTCTGTCCCCGTGAACAAGGAGTGAGCCCATTTCTGGGCGATCCCGAACAAGAGCGCAGACAAAGACCCTGATTTCTCGGACTCGTTTACGGTGTAGACCTTGTGCACAGTAAATCACAATTCACAATTCGGCTTCACCTTGTTCATGCTTTGGATAGCTCCCGCCACAGTGACAGACGGCTGCCAGCCAACAGCAATCCGACCAGGACTCGGCCAAGCCTTGGTTCAATTGTGCAATTGAGCTACAATGGTACAATGGCAGAATGGCAGATCTCGAACTCGTTCCTGGACCGGCTCCTGGCCATCATTTCTCCACCCGATGTCGAGATATCGATAGCAAATCATCCCTGTCAGAGCTATCAATTCCAATGCCCCCCAGCTTTTGCCGCCATTGTTGTCGATCCTTCCTTCGTCCCGACGCTCGCTTTAACGCTTGAACTTTTGGCGTCTTGCTAATCTTATCAGCGAATTGTGCCTGTCAGCCTGTCTGTCTCAAATGCTCGACGAGCGGGGCATGCAGGGCCTCGAATGGCTTTGGTGGTCATGCACTCCTGGATCCTGCATTCCAGTTGGGCATGCCACCCTGGCTTCAGAGACCTTCTTGGTCTCAGAGCTAGCGATCGTGGAGCGCGGCTGGAGAAACTCATTGTTTACTTTGGAGGGCGAACGAGTGCCATACAGCAACCGCCAGAAGCTTCGAGGTTGGCGAAGGGTTGGCTGTCGTCTCGTACCGAGCAGCCGGTGCGCGTCTGCTGCTACTGCTTACGACCAACATGATGTTCTTCTCGTACTCATGCCCAGAAATAGAAGGGTGTGTGCAGGCTGCTTAGAAGGCAGTGCACCGAGGCTGGTACTGTACGTACGTGGAAGACTGTGTACGGTGGGCGACGGTGGACAGAGTCGTCAGTTCTCAACCGTGACTGGGCAATGTCCAAGGGTCCGTGTCGCATACTGTCCAGCCATGCACAAAGCTTGTGCATCTCTCCACTCCGAATGCAGTAACAAGTAAACATCTTTGCACGAAAGCCATGAGGCCAAGGGGGGGCCTGATACAGATGCTTGGCGTCCAATCCAATCCATTCGGGATAAACAACAACAACAATCCATCCCACAGGTACCTGTACCTGTGCCTCCCACCTCTTGGAAAGCGTTGATCGTACAATCTTGCCAAGTACCGAGCGAGAATGCAACGTGCAACACGCAATTGTGCAACGTCTTTGCCCCGAGTGGCCGGTTCTGAAGGAAGCGCCCGTGATGCATCACTTTGTCGTCCTTGGAGATGCTGACATGCCAGTCTCCGCAGGCGGTGGAGAGGACAGCAAGCAGCAGACAGATCTCGAAGGGCCCGCCCCAACAAACGGGGTCCTATGATGATGAAGCAATAGAGCTTCCGCGGGACGACAGCTGTACTGTATAGCTTCGTAATCCAGCATTCCCGGCTTGTCTCTACGACCCCGCTTCCCGCTTTGTCAGGGACCTGAACAGGAGAAATTAGATGCCGTCATGGTCTTGTCTCGTGTGTTCGAATTGGCCCTGTCTGCTTCTTTTCTTGTTTGCTGCTAAGGTCTGGGCTTGCGTGTCTCATCTTCCCTGACCCCCGTCGTTTCCGGTCCCCCCAATGGCTGTCTGTGACAGTCGTCATATTGGAAACACAATATTTACAATTATCACGCACTGTATGATGGGAGATCAACTCATTTTCAGACAGAGATTCGGCAAGGGCGGGAGGAGGGGAGAGATTGAGGGGGAAGGGATGGGATGGAAGGGGAAGCCATCTTCAGATTGACCTCCTGACAATCAGATTCTTCCAGATTCGCCTGACAATGGGAAGGCGAGTGCATGTCTCTCTTGTCCAGGGTAGCACAATGTCATGGGATTGGGGACACAGGCTACACAAGGGATGTGACCCATCACCTGGTTCTAGGCTCAAGGTGAGGTGACCGAGAAGCAGAAGCCTCTCAGCTTCAGGTCTGGCGCCAGGGGAGGCTGGGGACCGATATGTACAGTGTACACGGGATCAATAGTCAGCAGCCACGCAAACAAGCGTTTCCACAGGCTAGGTCACCAAGTACCGATGACCTGTCCCCTTCGCATCGTGCCGACAGGCCGCATCCTGCGCGTCCTCGCCCAGCTTTCCACCACGAGGTCCGGGAACTCCACTGTTAACCCGATGGAGCTTGCAGGGTCCTTGCCGCTCAAGTGGGAATAGGCGACAACAGCTGTTTTTTCCTCATCTTCTGCTGCATGAACTGGCCACCTGGGGGCGTAACGCCCGTGGATGCTTCTAGCAAAGTCGCCAGGGACTCGTATTGGACTGTTACGGGATTAGCGACAGTCACAGGGGAAGGGGAGTCATCTCTTTCTTTCTCCGGAGTACGGAGAAGCGAGTAGATGATGACACTTGTCACGGAGCCCAAGAGATCCAATTTCCTCCGGTCTTGACCGCACCCGCTCCGCTCCGTCCTCCGAGCCGGGTGACGTGACTCCTTGGATTTCCGAATTGACCTACCCTGCAGGATAGAACGGAAAAGGGAAGCAAGCTGCAAGCTGATTGGCCAAAGCTCAAGGCTGAATGGATCTTTGTTTGGAAACCTTCAACCTCTTGACCGCTTTTCCTCTTGAAGCATGCGCCGTCCAATCCAACGCTGCCATCCTACCACCTTCTATTAGATTTCCAGATTCGATCTTCAGCTGCAACACAACAGCACTCCTTTTCTGCTGCACCAAGCTTAATCTGGATTCAGCTCATTAAACGCAGGATAACACTTCACTTCAGAGAAGGAGTCAGAAGGTCGCCCAAAAAAAAGACCGCGCTCGGAACGAAACTAGCGGCCCGCATTGAATCCAGGAACAAGGACCACCAGGTGCCACGGCCTCAGCAAACATTTTCCTATCAAACAGGGATCTTGTTCTTTTGGGCTCAAACAAGCCCGAAACGGGAAAACGAAAGAAAAAAAAGTTTTCATCTTTTTTCTTGTCTCTCGGTTCGGTTCATCTTGCTCCGCCTCAAATCTCACTTCTTTTTCCGGAGCATCTCTTGACCGCCTCGGGTATCTTGCCGTCCGTTCATCATGACTCTCAATCTCGCCGAGTACGACGTCCTGGTCTTTGATATTGGTAAGACTGAAGTTGTTGTTTGTTGAAATTGAGTTGTTGCTGTGAGGACTATTCTGGGTCTATGGATGTAGTATCGTCAATTGTACTTCTCTTCATCTTGTTCACTTATCTACACCTTCAGAATAGCTTAATAACACACGCTTGCAGAAGGAACCGTCTGTCCCATCTCCTTTGTCAAGGACGTCCTGGTAAGTCGTCCCGTATTCCCGTCTTACTGCTGCGTGTCTCGCGCCCTTACCGCCTCGGAATCTGTTTTCCCTTACCCATCCATGTGCCACCACCACCTACGGTACCTCCGTCCATCACTCCCCTTTACCGCCTCCCGGGCCCGGACCTCCGTCCGGGAACCCACTGGAAAAACACCATCCCCAACCTCCTCATCTCCCGGGCCTCGGCCGATCACCTGCCGGCCCTCACACCCAGTTCTCGGTCCCTGGCTGCCAAACCAGGTTGTGCCAAGTTGCTAGTAGCGCAGGTCTCGGACGTATGCAGGTTGTTTGCTTGCTTGTTGTTGCTCGGCCGCAGACACCCAATCTTTCCAGCCTCTCCCGTCTCTCCTTCACCGACTTCTGCTCTTTCACACGTTTTTTCTGCCCAGTGTCGTCACTCAGCAACCCAACTGACCAAGGTTCTCTCTCTGCTGGCGCTAGTTCCCATACGCCCTCGAAGCTCTCCCCAAGGTCCTCGACCAAGAGTGGGATAGCCCCGAGTTTGCAAAGTACCGCGATGCCTTTCCCGAAGAGTATCGCAACTCGCGCCCCGACTTCGAGGCCCACGTCCGCGATCTCGTGAAACGCGATGTCAAGATCGCCTACCTCAAGTCCCTCCAGGGATACCTCTGGCTGCAGGGCTACAAGTCGGGTGACATTGTAGCTCCCCTCTTCCCCGATGTTGACCCCTTCTTCAACCAGGCCGTCAAGGGCGGCAAGAAGATCATCATCTACTCGTCTGGCTCTGTCCCGGCCCAGAAGCTCCTCTTTTCCCACACAAACTCGGAAAAGTCTGACATGACGCCTCTCATCGCCGACTACTTTGACACCACCAACGCCGGACCCAAGACCGAGGTTGACAGCTACAGGAAGATCATCTCCAGCCACCCAGAGCACAAGGACCTGGGTAGGTGGCTCTTCCTCAGCGACAACATCCACGAGGTCTCAGCTGCCGTCGAGGCGGGTATCCGCAGCGTGCCCGTCATCCGTGACGGCAACGCGCCCTTGCCGCCAGACAACTCTCTGACCAAGCTCGCCATCTCCGAGTTCAAGCATTCGGAGGATGCATGATAGACAGCTGCAAAGGTCCCGGTGGGGAAAGGGTAATCGTCGAATCGTGTGGCACCCTGGTGCGGAGATGCAAAGAGTAGTGACTCGCTAGACATTCTAGTCCCCCAAATCTGAGACCGCACCGTCCAGCTGATCTTTGCTCACTGGTGACTTTGGTGTGCCCGTTATCCATGCATGCATTGCCGTCGCATGTATCGGTGGTGCGACACGGCATACTGCGAAGAATCGACCCATCTTCTCCATCGCAGTAACCCAGTAGACGTTCGCCAAGACTCCGTAGATAACCTCCTCGTCCAGATCAAGTCGATCCTCTTGTGCCAGTTCATTGCCGTGTGCCCGAAACTCCATGAGTTCGTCCATTGTGGAGGGGGAGTTGGTTGGGCACGCGCGCATATGCAGCTCGTTTGAGGTCCCACGCGTTGTCGTGTCCATCCACATCAGTTAGCTTGAATGAGTGGTCGAGGCCTTCAACGTCATAACAAAGTTGTTTCGTGTTCTCCCTGGGTTAATCTCCTTTTTGGCAAAGTCGGACCGCTTATCGGAAACTCCTCCGGTTCTCCTCCATAGTGAGTAGGCTAGCTTCTGAGTCATCTTGGACTTTTCGCGAACGTAGCCAAGCATCGTCATCAGCTCTTCAAACCGGGTCTCGGTAAAGTATCGTGAGTTGTCAACACAGCTGCGAGGGAGAACCACAAATAGACAAGGAAACAGCTTTTCAGCCGTCACCGCCGAATGCTCAGATGCAGGTCGAAGAAAGGAGAGTGTTCTCAGCAGCATCTGACCACGCCCCTCGGCTTCGGGCACGAAGTTGAGCACCAGACTGAGCGAGATGATGTCGAACAACTCAGATTCGTCCTTCGGCAACGGCCGCTCCATGAAGTCTTGCTGCTTGATCCCTGGCTCCTGACTGTTGAGGTCGATATGCTGCATGGAAAAGATGCCACTCGTCGAACACGCATTGCGGGTGCTCAATGCACCAACCTCCAACATGCTAAGGGGTTGGGAGCGTTTCTTGAGATCTGACACCGGCAGCCACTCGAGGAGAACTCTTGACGTGTCACCTCCTCTGTCAACACTCTGTCCCTGCAGACTCGCCTTTTGGTAGTGATCGAGGCCACCCAGCTTGGCGATTTCCGACGCAAGTCGAGACTCTGTGGCCTTGTCCCCTTTGGCCGCGGCCTGCCTCCTTTGCTTCTCGAGCTGGTGGTGTGTGTTGATGAGGGTCCTGCTGGCTTTCCTTGACATGGACCGAGAAGACTTGGCAGTTGGCGGACGGCCGCTGGAAAGGCTTTTCAGCCTTGTCTGCTTTTTGGAGACCATTCTTTCCCCCTAGTCGAGAAGCCTGCCGTGTTGACCCTGAACTAGGCTTCAATCCCCTTGAATCTCAACTATGATATATGTTAGTCTCAGGGGAGGACTTGAATAAGATGTCTTGAACTCACTCTTCGGCAATACTGATGAGCCTCCTTCAAACAGTAGAGTCGTATGAAATATACGTCATTCCAATTGGAAAGACATATTGATCAATATGAAAATTGGCTACAGAATTTGAAGGACCCTTGCAGCTTAGCTCCCTATTTCCAACCCGCTCTCAGCGACCTCGCAAAACCGTGATTACATAATACAAGCGTGGTCAAAATTCCCCTCGTTCCGATCACGTGGTTTTCAGAGCCAAAGTACCTTTGACCAATCAGACCCTCGCGTTCGTCAACCCTAATCGACAATCCACACAGAAGCTAAATTCCTCTTTTTTCTCGCGCTGGTGAATTTGAACTTTTGATCAACCCCGACGACGACAACCAGCACCACCCGACAATCTTCGTGCTCACGACAACCCATCGACACAATGGCCGGCAAGGATACCAAGGGCAAGAAAGGTACGACATGATCTGAAAGAAGCAAAAGAGGGAGAAAGGAGAAGAAGAGGTGGAACACAGAAAATTCAAGAGGGAACGGCGACGGGAATTCTTTCGAAGCGATGCGATATTGGAAACGATAATCTCGGTCGTCGATACGATACGATGGATTCTCGAGCCGAACTCTCGCCTTGAACATCTCCTTCCTCTCTCCTCCTACTCCTCTCGAGCTTCAATACTCCTCCCCGCGCATCATGCAGCAGCAGACTTTGCGAGTTCTGAACAAGGGCGATTGCTGATGCTTCTTGTGATATAGCCCCCAAGGGCCTCTCTAAGGCCAACGCTGCCGCCAAGGCTGCTCTCAAGGGCGTAAGTTGAACAATCCTCACCCATGACGGCGCAACGACCAACTAACTATCATCGCAGGCCAACTCCCACAAGAAGACCAAGGTCCGATACAGCACCTCGTTCCACCGCCCCAAGACTCTGGTCGTCTCGCGCACCCCCAAGTACCCCCGCAAGTCGATCCCCTCGCAGCCCCGTCTCGATGAGCACAAGATTGTCATCCACCCTCTCAACACCGAGAGCGCCATGAAGAAGATGGAGGAGAACAACACCCTCGTCTTCATCGTCGATGTCAAGGCCAACAAGGCTCAGATCAAGCTTGCCCTCAAGAAGCTCTACGACATTGACACCGTCAAGATCAACACTCTGATCCGGTACGTTTTGAACATTATTTTTGACAGTTTCTTTGCTCACATAGTTGAAAGCCCCGACGGTTCCAAGAAGGCCTACGCCCGCCTTACCCCCGATGTTGACGCTCTCGACATTGCCGCCAACAAGCTCTCCCTCGTTTAAGAAAATTAACGACAATGGGCTTGTGGGTTTCTGGCGTGTCTTTGGGTTGGTTTTTGGTCTGCTGAAAAATGCGAGGCATGGGCATCGGAAAAATTAAGGCGTACAAAGAGCTTGTCGTTTAGAGTGCAAATGATCATGAATTCAAGGCCGCCCAGCACGCCGTGCCCGTTGGAATGAAAATTGTAACTATGAAGAGTGAAATCGCGAGTGTTAAAACAGCGAATGTGAAAAGTTGTGTTCTTGTCTATCATTATTGTCGAGTGTCATTCAACGTAGAGACGGTTGACCTTCGAGACGGACCAAGGCCAAAGCATGCCCAACACACGAGGCACCCGTAGTGTCTTCCCCTCATAATATACACGGCCGTCCGTAAATCTCTTCAACCGACAAAGCCGAGCCAGTCCTGGCCATGTCCATGACCCGTCTATTGTACAAACCCCTCCTCCTCCCACTCAATACAAATGTCGTTATTGCTCGTTTAGTTGCGCATGCCGTTCAGGTGCTTCATCGTGAGGTAGTTGACATCGAGGAATCGCTCGACGCAGTTGGCAAGGCACGTCTCCTCGCCCTTGTCCAGCTTGTTGTTCTTGATGCTGCCCTGGACGCACTTGTTCCAGCACATCTGGGTCAGACTGTGGGTTTCTGCCCAAATAAAGTCAGAATAGCGTCCTTTCACTGTATTCTCGGTGTTTGGTGAACGTACGGGCCTGGATCTGCGAGCGCTGCTGCTCGTTGGCGAGGAACTGGCGCAGCTCGTTGCGATCGTTGTCGCTGAGCTTCTCGAGGTCGGCGTTGTCGATGGAGATCTGCTGGGCACTCATCTTGGCGGTTTGTGTGTGTGCGGTACGTGACGGCGTGGACGGTGGACAAGAGAGAGGTTGTGTGCAAGTTAAAGACTTCTGTGAGTGTCGGTTCAAGATTTTCGATGATCGTAACGCTTGAAGCAGCTGACCAATAATGGGCCGTGGAGGATGGACCCACCACTCACTCCTCATGAGTAAGGCACTCCAAGATTGTATCAAGAGAGCAACAAGAGAAGATATTAGACTGTTATTGGGTTGATAACTGCCTAGATGAATGAGTCTGCTGGTTAGGTATACTGTTCCAATCTAATGCTCATGTGAAAGTCTTGTCAACCTCCAACATCTTCATATCATGTCTCATACAGTCACACAACCAAATGCACCAAGACTACAACTCTATCAGTAACCTCTATTGACTAATTACTTAGGAATCATTATAATGATCCTGCAGAGAATACCCTTCTTCGTGTGTCCATTTCTATACAGAACACGTCTTCAAGTATCTACACCAGTCTAATAAAGTCCAAAGAAACCTTAAAGAATGCACGGCGCCTCGAAGACAACCCAATATAAACAACATCTAGATGTAGCGCTTCCACCGGGCAAGCAACATGAAGATGATGCAAAGGAAGACCATGAAGCTAATGATGCAAAAGAAGGCCGTCAGGTTACCAGGGTCGCCAAACGGAACCGGCACGTTCATTCCAAACACACCGCTGACCAAGTTCAGAGGGACGAGTACCGAGGCCAAGAAGGTGATCTTGCTGAGGACCTCATTGGTGTGCGTACCCTGCGCGATACTGTTGATCGAGACTGTCGCCAGGTAGTTGCTGTGTGCCCGGGACAAGATCTTTTCGAAGTGACCAAGGTTGGTAGCCATGGTCACAACGTGATCCTGAATGTCACCCAGGTACATGCCAATGTCCATCCGTGGAGTCACCTTGTAGTTTTCGTTGCATCGCTTGGTGAAACCACGAAGAACATCCGCCTTGCCACCTAGGAGCCGGAGTAGAGCTAAGCAGTTCTTGCGGGCGCGGCCAATGGATCGGAGGAATGAGTTGGAGTCGTCCTCACGCATGACGAACACCTCATCCTCGATAGCATCTGCCTCGAGCTCAATCTGTCGAATGACGGGGCCAAAAGAATCGACAATGTCGTCACTGTATGTATGGTTAGACCGGTTTGTGTAACCAAGAAACGGTCAATACTTACATCAAAGCATAGCAGATCCAGTCACTGCTAAGAGCGACGTAATCCTTGAGGGCCGTAATTCTCTTGCGGACCTGAGCGGCGTGCGAGTTGGGCTCAAAGCTAAAGCTGAGCGTACCCTCCCGGAACACAATCACATATGTGTTGAAGGGCTCATACTCGATGCCATCAGGCTCCTGAACAACGGAGAAGGAGCGGAAGCAAGCAAAGTAGTACGACGGGAAGAGTTCAATCTTCTCGCGAGCCTCCTGTGTAATGATATCCTCAATGGTCAGGGGGTGGATACCAAAGGCCTTGCAAATGCTCTGGACCTCGTCCTTGGTGGCTGTGTTGACGTTGAGCCACCACACACCATCTTCCTCATCTTCCGGAAGCTCGAAAAGTCCACGAATATCCTCGCCAGGAAGCACGAGATCACCCATCTCGGCCGCATGGATAGTAGACTCCCATGCTGAAGAGAAGAAGCTGTACCGGTTGGGGTCAATCGGCGCAGCGTGAGGCTTCTCGGAGACGGGCCCCTCGGCGCTGGTATGAGCGGTCTGGTTCGTCTTCTCACGTGTCATAGAGTCTTCCGAGAGTGGCTCCATAATATCTCCATCAATAGTCACCATCTGCTGTGCTCGAGACTGAACCCGCTGATCCTCGAAGCTCTGGACTGAAGCTTGACGTTCAGCAGCCCTCTCGGCCGCACGCTCAGCAGCTTGCTCATTGATAAAGTTCTCGAGATAGTCAAAGTCGATATAAAGCTGATCCTTGTGGTGGCTTTCTTTGACGGGGAAGCAGACGTCCTCTTCGGCAGTTCTATTGGTAGAGATGCTGGCATTGTCATTGTCGATGGTGTGAGGCTTGCTCCGGTAGCTGCGCTTGCTCGAGATGGACATGGCACGGCCCACAATATCCTCATTGTCGGGCCTGGACTCGGAGAAGGACAAGTCTCGCTCTCGGCGACGAGCCTGAGCAAAAGCCTTGACCGAGTTGGGTGGAGAGATGGAGCGGTCCGTAGAGTCCACAGTAGGTCGACGGCTACGGCGGGTGGTCGGGGAAGCATCGCCGGCCTCTTCATCGATAATGGCCTCTTCGAAGTCTCGAACTCGGATGGCAGGGGGCGCAAGGGACTGGTTAGGCTCGCTCTCAAACTGTTGAGCACCGTATAGGCTGTCAAAGGTGCCACGGCGGGGACGCTCGACCCTCTGAGTCGAGACCGACTGGTTGCGGTGGTCGTCAAGCTCAGGGACGGGAGTTCCGTACCGAGGCATGACGGCGGATTCTTCGTGGTCAGACATTTTGAATTGACGTGATTGTTGCCTTAGGGGTATCAATGCCGATATGATGAAGGTGTATCGTGGATGAAAGGGGGTTGATCCAGGGGAGGGAGGTTGGTGACGGACTCGAGATTATAGTCCCATAGCTTGATGATTATACTGGCGTCGTCTGCTCGAGTCGATTATAGACGTCGCACCCGGCGCGGCATGGGCGCGCCGCGTCTGGGTTTTGTTCAATGCGAAACTATGGCCCGGCGGGTGTCGCCAGTGGCCGCTGGTGGTGAACCGGGAGGATATATAGGAGCAGGAAGATGACGGCGTGGTAGTATCGAAAGACCAGTTATGGAGGCTTCTGGTTTACTCCGCTGTAGACCCAGAAGCTGGGACCGAAGAGCGAAGGGAGGGAGACGTTGGAAAAGGCGAGTTGAGCCAACTTGAAAACTTGAATCGAGATAGGCGAGACGCCGGTTATTCGAGATGATGTCGAGTGGCGTGGTCGAGGTGGTTGCGCGAGTCGACAACAATAGGAGCGGTCGAGATGGAAACCCTTGGGGATTCGATGAGAGTAGTCTCTGGAAGAGACCAGAGGTGCATCAGCCTAAGGGAGTCGGGCTGATTTTATTCTGTAACCAAGATTGTTTTTTTTTTCTCCTTGGGCCTGAACGGGGGAGAAGACGGGGCCGGGTGACGATGCTAGGGCCTCTCGTATGACGGTACAGGGTCAAGGGCCAAGTTGGATGCCGGCGCGGCTAGGCCTAACGAGATTTCTTCTCGTTCCTGGTCGAGCGCAGCCGGTTCGAAGTGCTGTACTCAAAGAAAGAAGCTGGTTAAACAACGAGCACGAAGAATAAAAAATAACTCGTGGGTTGTTGAGAGCGACGAAGCGAGGGATGAGTTGGGTCAAGTTAAAGAGGAGTTGGGATGGGGTTCCTTAAAAAAAAGAAGTGGGAAGGGCTAGTTAGAAAAAATTGTCTCTGGTGGTGCCGGGGACCGAGTGGCCGATGGCGCCAATGACTATCACAAGCCGAAAGAGAGCTCTCGGGTTGGTCGAGAAGGAAGAAGGGGAGGCCGCCACTTCCCGAAATTGGGCACTTGTCCTGCAGGTTGAGAGCTTGGCCTGACTCCTCGCCTTTCGTTTGGTGTGTGTCGGCTCCTTCCCCGATTCTGGGAATGTCTGGGCGCGGCATGGAGCATGGATCCCGCATGGGTCCTGCCATAGTTCGCAGTGGGCGCCACACCCAGACTCAGGATTTATAGCGCTGTCATGCGCCACATCAGGAACGCCTCAGGCAGTTGGATCCTGATAAGGTCCTGACAGGACGATAAGCAGCAGAGACGGCCTGATAAGATAGTGCCATTGGCCAGGCCGTACAGAACGGAGTCACTTCAGAGAAGGAGGTGGTACGTACCTCCGTTCTGGACCCAGGCCAGGCTGTTAGCACCGGCCTCGGCCGCTGAGCTCCATCGTCTCAATGGGGTTGCTGCTGTGCTGTAATTAGCAGCCCTGCCAGCGTGGTCCCTAGGTCAATGATCCATTCCTCCATACCATCAAAGCAGCCATATTACGTCGCCAGCACGACAGAGCCAACCCAACCAGTCGCGGATCATCCATTGCAGCCGCTATCGCCTGACTCGCTTTCCACCGTCCTCCATTTTATCCAACCGACCAAAGCTTGTTTCCCGCCAGTTTCCTACAAGCGGCATAGTCACCGAACCCGTCTACAAAGGGCCAGCTGTCGACACCACAGCGTGACCATCACATTCTCGTCTCCCGATCGGAACTATCACGAGCCGTAGACTCCCGGAATACAGCCATGGCGGACCAGGTCCTTGACCAGTTGCGAGACGTCGTTGACGGCCAAATTGTATATCCCCCTTGTTGCTATGCTGGCCAACAACATTGGATCTAACTGAAGCTTTCCTGCAGGACTTTGAAGGTCAGAAGATCGCCGAGCTCCTTGCTACGGTTCTTCTCGTCATTTCAGGTGTATGTTCACTCTTTTCCCCCGGTCTGATCCAACTGATTGACTGACCTTGCTCTAGCTTCTCTCCTTCGTTGTCGGTTACGTCCTCCAGGATATCAAGCTCGCCGTCTACATAGGGCTGGGCGGCACTGCCCTGACCTTCCTCCTCGCAGTTCCCCCGTGGCCATTCTACAAGAAACACCCAGTCAAGTGGTTGCCGGCGGGTTATGCATACGATCTTGCGAGCAAGGGAAATCAATAAATTGGCTGGCCTGCCTCTGGCTCGGCTGTGTCATCATGTCTAAAGCTATCAAAGCTTGTCCATACTCTGTTGGCAGTTCTTTTTCCCGGCCAAGTCTTTTCCTTGCCGTCGTTGAATATGATGCTCGAATGCGTCGCTTTCTCTCTTCATCGTCCGTACTTCTGGAACTCCCAGTCTCTGTTGTCCAATGGGCAGACAGATCGGGCCTTTAGCCATCGTGAAATGCAGTGGAAATGGAAAGCATGCTGGATAATTGTCAGCCAAAGCTCGTAGTAAGCCCATAGAGTCATCTTACGTTGCAGATACCCCATGCCACAGTGCACTCCTCGCTGGTGGCAGAAGCCTGGTTGGCCTGGCATTCGATGCCTGTGACCCGTTGTCAGCACATGCCCATGATCTCATGAAGAGGGCGTGATAAATCTTACAAAGGTCCATGATATGGTTTCGGCAAATGGCGCAGTTGTCGACGACGATGTCCCAAGCCCAAAGAGCAACGGCATTCCACTATGCGGTTCCAGTCAGCATGACGCACAGCAAGACCATGCCTGGATGATGGGTTCGCATTATACCTTCTTCACCTCGAACTTCTTCTTGCCCTCGACGGCCTTGCTGCTGGAACCCTCGGCCTTCTTGGCGACGGCGCCAGGCGCATCACTCATCTCGACATCGGCCATGGTGAATGTAGGAGTCTAAGGTCGGTGTGGGTATATGGTGGTTGCGTCGGACGGGATACGGCGGCGCAGTTGGTCACTGGTGATGGTCAGCACGAGTCGTTCTTGCGCGACAGAATGCGGTGAGTGTCGTGAACGGGAGTAGTCAAGGCTAGGGTTGCGGTCGAGAGATCGAGGTGGAGGACGTACGAGCTGAGTTGATAGACAGGTAAATGCTATGGACTGTGTAGGCCTGCCTGCAGTTGTTAGAGGCAAAAATCTGACAGAAATGCGGGCGAAGGCGACTGCTTAACAAAGGAGCACCTTGATGGTGCAGAAACGAAGGGAGACTCACAACTGCTTATATGTTTGGCCCAAGTGATGATGCGGCTCAGAAGATGGACGGAAGGCTGGAAGTGGGATGGAGAGCTAGGCAGCTAGATACCTAGAGATCCATCCACTCCGATCCGGTCTCGTTGGTTCCAGTGTTGGCCGCCTCAGTCATAACGGGCGGGCAGGCTGCCTGCTGGGCACAAGGGCGCGAGCAGCCCTTGTCAGCCGCTAACTCATCGCTGAGTCCCCTGTAATTACAGGGCACTTACAGAGGGGGGCAACTCATGCTGCCCTGTAGCCTTGCTGCCAAACACTTCCAGTCCATCAATGGCGGGGTGATGATGACCTAAGCGTTCTGGATGGGCGGCCAGGCCGATCGTGGTCGGGAAGCATTAACCGTCGCTTATCGTGTTTTGGTAAAACGTTAGGTTGCTTCTGTCCAAGACGCCACCAAAGAGTTGAGTTTGATTCACGCATAATTATTAGGAATATTCTTTCGTTGAGGGGACCTTCTAGAAATACAATACAGTTAATCTCAAAGTTTGAGCCTGATCAACCCCAAATGCTTCCATGGATACCCAGTCATCGCTGAGTTTTTCTGCTGTTTGCGTCAGGTGCGGATTCTGGTAAGGTCGTGTACCCAATCACTACCCTGTTGGGCGCCTGGGCAGACTCTGTTTTCGCTGCGTTGGTAGGTGCGTGCTTCGCCTCGCCCTGTCACAGGCTCTGAAGCGCCTCAGGCGCCCACTCACGTCCCTTGTTTCCCGTCCCGCAGCAGGCCAGTCCAGTCCTGTTTCTTCTCCCTCCCACCACCCAGCAGCGAGCGTCATCGCCTCTTCCTTATTAACTCGCCCTCCCGTCTTGCTTCCCCCCTCATTACTCATTCCTGGACTTAACTTGCCTTGCGCGCACCATGATCAGACTAGACAACTCTTTCTTCAGGATAACTACTTTCTATTCAATCGTCACGCCCGCTTCCTATTCTTCACATCTTTCAGACAATCCTCCCGGATCTTAATTCGTCCTTTTCTTCTTCGCGCCTGTCGCAATCCGTCGCAACCGCCCTCGACAGTTTCGGTTTCGTCTCACCCTTCTTCTTCCCCCTCACACTCCGACCGACGCCTTTACGACGCAGACGTCGCCACCAACACCATGAGTGAGACTCCATCTCAGCCAACAACCACACCCGCGCGCCGTAGGCAGGGTCGCGGGAACGGTCGCTCGGCCGCCCACAAGGCATATGCCTCGGAGAATGATGTCGCCAACCTCGACCCTTCTCGCTATGAACGTGGTCCACGAACTCCTCAGAAAGGTGCTGGCACGGATTCTCCCGCTGCCCAATCGAATCACACCCACTCTAAGCAGCGATCTCGGAACAACAACAATAACAACCATCACGGCAATAACAACAATCATAACAACAACAAGTCTCGGAACAACAAGAACTCTCCCAACTCTCCAGACTCTGCCCGTCCCGGTCGCCGTACTCCTCCGAATCAATCATCCATGAAGTCGACTGCTGGCCCTGCTTTCGCCGGAGCAACCTTCCACGCCTCTCCCGCTCCATCCGCCCTTCCACTTCCCAGCTTCGTCACCCGGTCGTCTATGGAATCGCCCAGTGCCAACAGGACCTTGGAAGACGCTGTCCAGGAGCCTTCTCCTCCCAGCTCCAATGCACCCACTCCTTTACAGCAACCCTCTGCTGCTAAGGGATCTCCTCTCGACTTCATGTTCCGCGCTCATCGTGAAGAGAAGGAGCGCCAGCGCAGTGGCAGTTCTGCCAGCTTCCGACCCTCTGGCCTTGCTCACGATTCGCCGTCTTCTCAATCCCCATTCGAACCTGGCAGTGTTCCTAAGCCAGCAACTCTTCCGCAAACGGCTCGCACCCAGGCCCGATACAATTCCGGCCCTATCGACAGCGCCGACCTAAACGCAACACCCGGCCAGCCCATGGGCCCGGCCTTCTCAACACCTTATCAAGAGCGTATCAAGGCAGCTCGCTCAAACTCTGCGCGAGCCCCTGCTACGTTGGGCTCTTCGCCCTCTCAGCCAAGGTCTCACCTTGAATCAGACGACCCTACTGAGGCCCTCAAGAAGTTCCTGTTCGGATCAAGCGGTGCCTCTGCAGCCAAGACTCTTCCTAATGGTTTCTCTTCTGCCCCTCCTTCTCAGCCTTTTAATCATCCCCGTAGCGGCCCTGGTGCACCGGTTGCTTACGAGGGCCGTCCCAATAATTTGCGGGCTATGGAGGATGATCTTCGACGTATTCTCAAACTTGACTTGGCGGCTGGATCTCCAGGCCAAAACCCACGTCTATTTTCCTAGACTCTACACAAACACACACACACACACACACCATCATTCTGGGCGTTTGACGGTTCAGGGGTTTTCATTACTCCTTTTACATCTCTTTTCGACTGACGGCAGTCCTCAGACCAGACGGCATCAACGGAACGCGATATATGACGACGGTGTTTCTCGTCACATGACAGGGGAGAATCGGCTTTGTCTCTTGGACTTGGGCGTTTCAAGGATTCAAGACATATCGGACGGAGTGTCGGGTTAGGCTTTGTGATTCAGCTATGGGATACCTCGGAGTCATCTACTGATTTTTCTTTTACTGCTGTCTCAGACTGTGCTCTTGAAGGAAGAGCCTACAGGTCGAGACGGTGGGTTGTTTATATCGAGGGAGCCTGGATGTACATTTGGGATGTGCGGGTTGTATCACGATCAATCATTTGCTTCTTGGACTGTTTTTGACGATACCCAAGGGTTTTTTCTTTTTCAGTTCATATGAAAGCATGGCGGATAGGAGGGATGGAGCGAGATGTTGGCAGTAAAGACGTTTTTTGGCATCTAGTATGAGGCGCGTTGGTAGCGATGATTACTAGTAGTTGATGAATCTCATGATGCGTTGCCCAGCAACTGGCTCATGTGCAATAGAGTGACATGTTTTATAGTAAAGTTGCAAGTCTGATGTGTGATTCATTTTTATTGTTGGGATATACGATAATATCAAGCTCTTTGGTTTGGTTGGGGTGTAATGTGTAGAGGCACGAGACTTGGAAGCAACTCAGTTAACCGTGAGATCAAGTCAACAGGGATACACAACAGCAGCGAGACGCCCAAGGCCTCAAGGGCATAATCAAATCTGATAATTAGTTGTATCACTTCTTGGACTTCTGCCTCCTCTTTTCCTCTCGCGAATACATCATCCCATGAGAAAGAAGCAGATACTTGGAAAAGAAGTCCTCAGCAAAGTCGTCAAACTTGACATAGTCAGCACCGAGATGGTAGGCTGCTGCAATGCCACTAACACAGGCAAGTTCGTGCATGTTCTGGAACCGTCTGTCAGTTTCCTAAGTCAGATATAAAGTTGGGGGAACATACAACCAATGTCCAGGAGCCAGCAAAGAAGGTGCTCTGCTTGCCGTGCAGAAACATCATACCCGGGACGACACGCAGGTAATGCTGCCACCTATGTCCTAGTTGATGCCACCAGTTCTTCTTGATGATCTTGGACTCGTCAATCTTGTCAATCGTCCACTTGTCACGCTCCTGACTGTTTAGAAAGATGGTCTGGTACACTGGCTCGTACGCATCCCCAGACTCGAGGTTTGCCTTTTTGAGCTGGTGCTGGTAGTTACTACAGTTGAACGACATCTCAATTTTCTTGGGATCCTGGGGGTACGTGTACGTGTAGTACATGGGCCGAAAGCCTGGGGAGTCGCCCTCGCCCTTGGAGAAGGACACCTGTTTCTTCTGGTCATCCGACTTGGGCTCGGCGCAGAGATTAGGTTTGAAGTGGGTTTCGTAATGCTCCTCGAAGTACTTAGAATCAGAGTGAGTAATGGTAATATCGTCGTAGAAAGCTGCGCCCCCGAGGACGAACTTCTCACGCATGGTGGCCGTCTTGCCCAGGAGGTTGAGGGCAGTGTCTGCCAGAACGCAGAGGACCATGCCATCGAATGACTCCTCGGTGACCTCCTCGGTCTTGTTGTTCTTGATTCGGAGCTTGACACTATTCTTGGATCTCTGCAGGACTGCCTCGACCTCAGTGTTGGTCCTGACATCGGCGCCCTTGCTCAACAGATCATCCTTCCATTTCTTGTAAAACTCGTGGAGGTTATCAAAAGTGACCATCTTTGGCAAATTAGGCAGCAATGTCTCCGAATCGTAGTCCCACAGCTTCATGTTGGGGTCATCAAACAACCGCTCTACAATGGCCGAAGGGACATTGGCAGTCTGGTTCCCGGTGCCGAGGAAGAGGGCAATGAGGGGGTACACCATCTTGTCACCAAACTCTTTGCTGAAGAAGAAGAGACGCATCATGACTCTAATCGGGATAAGGCCGAACACCGGCATTGTCCACTTGATGAACTTGAGGAAGAAGCCGAACCGCTTAATGTCGGACGAGAACTGGGAGATGAGCTTGCTAGGGAAGCAGTTGGTCCAGAAGCGATCTTCCCCCTTGCCGAACGAGACCTGCAGCTCGACCTCCTCTGGTGGGTGGCCATGCTGTTCGAAGAAGTTGAATGTGTGCTTGAAGATCTGGACAGCATGTTAGTACCGCCGATACCTCTCGGTGTCATTGTAACTGACCGGAGAACCGCCCTGCACCCCATTGTTCATCCAGGCAGCACCGTATCGTTCCTCGTCGAGAGGGATTGAGGTTGCCTGGCCACCCACGACATCGCAGGCCTCAAGCACAGTGACCTTGAATTTGTTGGGGTGGTTCATGAGAGTAGCCGCACATGACTGTTACCTGGTCAGTTGGTGTTGATGGCTTACAGTATGGGTTAGGTAATTCATCACTCACCATGCCGGCTGCCCCCGCACCGACAACCACGATATGCTTTTTATCGCTGGTCATTCTTGCAGATTGAATTCACGGCGATATTAACGGTGAGATTGATGAATGTAAGAGACGTGGTGGCACAACGACCGAGATATAAGGCCGGGTGGCTTCGTGGACGTCATTGACTCTGATCCAGCCCTGTAACATGATCGGAGCCACTATGCAAGGAATTATCCACATCTCGGAGGCACCGCGGGTCATAGACTGCAGCCATTGTATCTGATGACCAGAAAGACCTGATTGAGGGCAACTGCAACAAGAGGCCACGCTGTGATATCGAGGCTGTGATATTCACGATATTCATGTCGCATCCCGCGTCTTCTGTAGGGTAGCTCCACCATCACCCGCCTGATCACCCGCCTCCCTTTGACAAGGATCATGGGCGACACGATTGCACGTGACCTCGCGTTGTGCAACATTAAGATGGATGTGAATGCAGGGATCTTGACGTAGCAAGCCTCGTCTCGACTTTAAACGACGACGTCCGTTTGATTAAGCCATCCAAATTCAAAAAATTACACTCGATAACCGTCGCCCAAAACCCCCAAACTCAGTTGACTTCATCCAAGCGCTTTGCCTTCAGGAACCAACGCTGGAGCCAAACTGGACGGGATGACTGGATCCCGCCAAGATGTCACCGACCTGGGGAGCGACATGGACGAGGATGAGGCGCTGCGCTATGCCATCGCCCTCTCGCTTCAGGAACAGGAGAACCAAGATCAGCAAACATCATCCCATGTCCCACCCGCATCGGCTTCTTCAGCTTCATCCAGCCGCCGGAACGGGACTGGCTCGGGCGGGGCCTCGTTCGGCCTCCTCTCGCTCGATCGCAAGAAGATGGAACAGGAAAGGCTGCAGAGGTTGGCCAAGCGGCGCCGCTCTCCTTTGGACGAAGACGACGACGACGTTGTAGAGGTTCCACCGCCCAAGAGAAAGACGCCCGTCGAACCGTCTAGGTCTCTGCCCGGGCCATCGCCCCCGAGCTCCTCGCCGCCGTTTCCAGGCGGTGTCGTCAAGCGGACTTGGGCGAGGGGATACCCACGCACTCCCGAGGACATCAAGATCGAGGAGGTGTTTCAGAAAGATAGGCTGGAGCTTGCCGTCCTCAGCTCATACCAGTGGGATGACGAGTGGCTTCTATCAAAGATCGACCTCAGGAGGACCAAGTTGCTGCTCGTGGCATATGCGGCAGACGAATCCCAGGTGTGTGTCAATCACGACTGACTCGAGGTCTCCCCCTTTGGGAATTCGTGACACTGGACAAGACCTGGAGGCTGACGACGGACCCTGCCACAGAAGAGAGAAATGCAATCCAACACGCCACCGGGCATCAGGTTCTGCTTCCCGGCCATGAATGGGCCCGGGGCGATGCATTCCAAACTCCAGCTGCTCAAGTATCCCGACTACCTCAGAGTGGTAGTACCCACTGCGAATCTGGTCCCTTACGACTGGGGCGAGACTGGCGTCATGGAGAACGTTGGTAGCTGAACGAGGCTGCGCCTTCCGGGGCGCCCTTGAGCATGATTTGCTGACCAGATCTCTCCAGATGGTCTTTTTGATCGATCTCCCCAAGCTAGAGGCCTCGGTCGACCACCAACCAACCCATTTCAGTACCGAGCTCGGCCGATTCCTGTCAGAGACCGGTGTTGGTGCGGGCATGGTCAGCAGCCTCAGCAACTACGATTTCTCAAGGACGAAGCACTTGGGGTTTGTGTACACCATGTAAGCCCGCGCAAACCCGCGATAATCCGCCAGCCAGTCAACCAGTCAGTTCAATCACTTGTGATAGCGACCTGACCTGACATGGCTGGGCGGACCCCACATGGATGATGCGCTGATTGCGAATTTCAGCCCAGGAGGTCATGTTGGTGATTCTCTCAAGCGAATAGGTGAGTTGACAGGTCGTCTCTGGCGAGATCCTGTGTAACAGTGGCTCACATGGTGGTCGTCGTCTCCGAACAGGTTACTGCGGACTCGGCAACAGTGTGGCTTCTCTCGGACTAGCCACCGACGACCCCGTCGAGGTGGACATAGTGGTGGGTGCCGTCACTGCCGCCGCCGAATGGCAACTCGAATGAGCAAATCACTAAGAACCATTGGACCAGTGCGCTTCTCTTGGATCCCTCAACTACGACTTGGTGGGCGCAATGTACAATGCCTGTCGAGGTAAGGAGGCACCTCTACTCAAAATACTGTGCAATGCGCTGCAATGCACTGCACTGCACCCCTCTTCCCCTTCCCGACTGACTCCACCCCACACATGGCCCTTGGATCGCCGCGATGTGGACTGACGGAGACGGATGGCCTGACGCGCGACATAGGAGACGATGGCCTGGCCGAGTACAAGTCGAGGATAGGCCGGACGGGCGCAGCAGCCAAGAACAAGTCGTCAAGCCCATGGGCAGCCAAGCTAAAGGACCGTTTCCGAATCTATTTTCCGACAGACGAGACGGTGGCCCAGAGTCGAGGAGGGCGCATGGTGAGTTTAGTTTCTGCCCGTCTTGTTTGCAGATCGGGAAAAACTGGAGAATCCTCACATGCAAACAAATGACGAGAGCAAGAGGTGCTGCAATCAGTAACTACTGTATGTACGCTAACACAAGAGGCGCGGGATGCAGGCTGCGGGCACCATCTGCGTCCAGCCCAAGTGGTGGCGCTCGCCGACCTTCCCCACCGAACTGGTGCGGGACTGTGTGAACACTCGGGGGGGACTCTTGATGCACAGCAAGATGATCTTTGTGCGTCGGGTCTCCAAGAGTACGGAAGCGGAAGATGGAGCTGGGCAATCGCGTGCGGAGCCGCGACTGGGCACAAGACGCGGCCAGCATGAGCCGGATCGCCATGATGAAAATGATGATTCAGCGGAACTGAATGCGGCGGTGCTATCTCCGGGTTGGGCGTATGTGGGCAGCGCAAATCTGTCGGAGAGCGCGTGGTGAGTGAGACCCTTTTTTTCTTAATCCCTAACCCCCTTTGTGAGACATGGGGGAAACATGAGACAACGAGACACCAAGCGACATCCATCCACGGACGGTGCGATGGTGCCGTGGTGGAGCGCCCTACGAACTAGCTAGAGAGCCTTGGGAACGACTTAGACGGAACAGTGACGAGTGTATGAATCTGACGCTGACGGGTTGCGGCCGTGATGCGCCAAACAGGGGCCGCATAGTCAAGGACCGAGCGACAGGGCAGCCCAAGATGAGCTGTCGCAATTGGGAGAGCGGCGTTGTGGTGCGGGTGAGCAGCCGCAACAGCAGTAGCAGCAGTAGCAGCAGCGGCATTAGCAGCAGAGGCACCACCAACAGCATGGCCCGCGCCAACGCCAACGCCGGCAGCACCAGCAAGAACCACCACCAGAGCAGTGCCGTCCTCGTCAGCTTGAGTGGTGGCAGCACCGAGGTCAAGGCGGCGGAGGCCCAGGCACGCGTGCAGGCGGGGAACCCATCGGGCGAGCCGGACAAGGGAGGCGATACGAGCCATACCCAGCAGCAGCAGGTCACGGACATGGGCATATTTGATGGGACGGTTCCAGTCCCGGTGCGAGTGCCAGGGCGACGCTACCGAGCAGGCGAAGAGCCCTGGTTTTACAGCGGCCAGGGCTGAGTGACGAGGGCGGCGCGGGCGCATGTATTGGCCATTTTGGACCACCACGACGTCGATGAAGATGCTGATGCTTGCGTCTGATACCATTTTCAATGTTGTTGTTGGCCTTTGCGCTGCGACTGCGCCATTTCACCAGTCGAGCACGGGGCATTTCGTAGGGAGAGAATGCATGTGAATGAAGGTGTATGGGTAGGGTACTGTAATGGGTATGGGTAGTGTAGAATGGACAGATTGTAGATTGGTCAAGGAGGGGGGATTTCGGCTGATTGTTGTGGTTATGACGATGATGGTGATTGTAATGATGCTGACGATGTTGTCGAGTCTTGTAATACTGTATCTGTCGCTGGAGGCTGGCGCTGGCTGGCTGGCTGGCTGGCTGGCTTGCCGGACGATTCTCACTCAGCACGAAGTGGCATGTATCATAACTGCTAGCTAGGGGACTGCTAAGGCACGAAGACGTAATTGTAAGCTATCTCGATTGTGTGTCATGCCAAGATGGGAGTTGGTAGAAGAGCCGTGGGACCGGGGGAGGGGGGCGGCGCAGCGCAGTAGCAGCAGCAGCAGCAGCATCAATTCGAGTCGGATGGCGGGCTTTCCAGCTAAAGCCCGCTCGGTATGTTACGGACGGACACTATGAGGAGTGCGGCCGATACAGTGTTGTCGGAGCCTGACACGGTACCTATTACGGTTACGGTAGAGGGAGAAGGAGAGGGAGAGACGGACAGAGAAAGAGTATTAGAAAGCCAATTGGAGAATCCCACCCAATGGCAAGCTGAAATCCCGCCTCATCGGCTCTCCCACCTTGGGCCCTTGCACGTTCCCGGGGCCCTTGCTCTGCTGCTCTGTGCCCTCTGCCTTCATGAACCGAGACCGAGCGAGGGGAGAAGGAGAGAGGGAGAGGGGAGCCATGGAGGGGAGCCATGAACAAGGACAAGGGGGGTGGGAACCCAAGCCCAAGGCAAAGAGGACGAAAAGATGGGGATGGGCCAGGCGTCCAATGGCGGAACGAGGCAGAGATGGTCTGCAGGACGGCAGAGGCAAAAGGCCAATCCAAGGGCCAGAAAAGGTACCAAAGAAACTAGGGACGGGTGGGGGCCGCTAAGAGCTCCCCAAGAGCGACGATACAGGCACCAAAGCCAATGCCGGAGGAAGATGCATGCCAGACGGGGATGGAGGTGCTGGGAGGGTGTCATGGCATGGACCGTGGGTTAATGGGAATCTCCTTGTCCTTGGGGGAGGGGAGTACGTACCATCCTTGGGATCCTGGTCCTGATGTCGGACCTACAAGTGTGGTTCTTCACAAGCCAAAAAAAGAAAGGTCATCATCACTGGCCCTGCGGTGCCCTGCAAGGTATGGTATCACAAGACAAGGCGCTAGAAGGAAAAAAGAGAGGCCATCATCCATGAGACATGAAGGGGAACAGGGTAAGGCAAGGCGACGCCGACAAGGCAAGACAAGACAAGGAATAGAAAAGAATAGACAGCCCAGGGACAAGGATCTGGCATGGCATCCTGGTAGGAAAACGGGTGGGAATCAGCAGCTAAATAAATTACGGCATCTTCCTTTTATGTCTCTGCTCGTTTTTGTTTGATGGATTAAAAAAAAAAGATGGGGGGTCAATCCCAATTACATTACATCACGTATAGTAGGTCCTAGATGCGACTGTGGTTCATGTCGATTAAGGCTGGAAGGGGGGGACATCCCATCCCATCCCATCCCATGAACCATGGACACGGCATGGAGGGGACTGGGAACTTTTGGCAATCGATTCGCGCCCAGCCCAGCATCTGCCCCCATCTCTGCCGACTGTCGTACGTACGTATGTCTCCATCTGTTTGATGAGGCGCAATCTGCATAAGGCTCCTTGATCATCTTGGGGTGAATTGAGCTAGAGTCTGTCGTCTCACGCACGTGCTTGGAACCTGATGCGCCCTCCCCTCCCTCACCTTTGAGAACCCAACGGTGCCCAGGGATCATGATCATAGTATTAGTTGTTGTTTTGAAGACTAGACATAATTAAAATGAATCAACTGTCGACATGCCGATAATAATTATATTTTGCACGATCAAAAAGCAAATGGGAATAAAGTAGGGAAACAGAGACCGTTGTGAAACTCTGAAATCGGGGAGATGGAGATCGAGCCCTACGGACCGACGATGGATGCTTTCGTCAACGGGACTGGGCTACTAGACTGTCCGGGCTTCCAGCTACTGCTACATACCTACGTACGCATGTATTCATCTGTGACGCCTGTCTGACCCTTGTTGACCCATGACCCATGACAAATTCGGGAACCCCAGGTCGTCGCAAACGATGGCAGGAGGAGCACGAGCCATTTTGCTACTGAGAAAAAAAAGAACATGAAAAAAAAAAGGATTAGGGGATTCTAACCCGAGACAGCGTCACGGTCGGGGTGGTGTTGAAGACCGGCGTCGGACGCCTCGGCCGTCTCCGGGGCTCCGGGCGGGGGATTTCATGGGCGGGCGCCAGCCACCTTTCTGATGGTGTTTGTCAGAAACGACGACGACGATGGAAGTGTGATGTGTGATGCGAGGAGGACGCGGCCATTCTCTCACAGCCCTCTTCGGCGCCGACGGCCACCCGGGCTCTTCTTGTTATGCCATGCCTGCTTGCCTGGTGCCCGTTTTCCAAATACATCATGGTCATAGCAATCCATGGGAGACGGGGCTGCTGGTACTGGTGCGCGGAGGTCACGGCGATGGCGTGCCTTGGAATTGTGGCGTCCAGGGCACCCCAGGCAAGAAAAAGAGCCGACTAGGAGTCGACGAGGCTCGGCAGTGACAAGACGAGGTTCTCTTTTGGTTGGGGGTGTGCTTTGGCCCTTTTTGGGTGGATCTATGGGAGAGAGAGAGAAAGAGAGAGGTCACACAGGGTCAAGTCAAAGCGATAATGGCCGGAAACAGCTTTTGTTCAAATGTTGAGAAAATCCTTTCGTCTCATCTCTCGGCCGATCGTTAAGCGGAACATGAGAAGCAAGCGAACGTGACACATCTGGCCGAGATGAACATGGCCTTGCGTTGCGAATGGATGCAAATCAAATCAAATCAAATCCCCAAGCTGCGTCCGTGTAAGAGCAGAGGCCCTGACTGATGGGGGTGAAACGAACGCGTAGAGGCGCAAAGCCACTGCAGACAGGAGCTCTCGCGGTGCGTCAGAGGTGCATCAAGGAGGGGCGTGCATCTTGGGCGCAGGGGGGAGTGTGCAGAGGAGGAAACGCCAAGCTCCAGCCACAGCAGCCACGCATCGTCACCCAAAGAGGCTTAGCGGTCCCTCATCTGGGGGTGCAGTCCCACCAGAATTGGCACGCCGGGACCTGCCAAGTACCTTGTCGTCGGTACTGCGAGATGGGAAAGGATGAGGCCGATGGGTAGCAGAAGGGAAGGATCCATGAAGACGACGCGAGGCCAGTTTAAAAAAAAAAAAAAAAAAAAAAGGCGAGAACGAGGCTCACTCTCCACCCCCCAGGTCTAAAGCGAGGTCACGGTGAGAATTAGAAACCCGAACGAGAGGGGGAAGGAGATGATGAGGAGGAGGAGAGAGGCGGGGGTGCAACAAGAGAGAGGGAAAGGGCAAGGCAAGGCAAGGCAAAGAGGCACCACTTTGCCTGGCCTAGTCCGAATAGACTACGCGCGCGCAACAAGGACCCTCGAGGAGACAGAGCACGGATACGTAAAGACCAAGGCCGCAAGCAGCCTAGGGAGGGGGGGGGGGCATCTGAGGAAAGGACACTGAACGAATATCGCGGCGACGGACGGACGAACGATGGAGGGATGGATGGATCGCTCCATGTTCGCGGGCTCGTTCGGTACATACAGCCCAAATCAATTCCCGTCCACCAACCTAAGCGCAGTTCCACTGGCACACGCCTGCTGGGCTGGCTTGGGCTGTGGAGTGGAGGTAGGTACCTCTCTCTCTGAGCGCCGCCCCACAGAGCCGCCGCAGTCCCGTCCCAGTAAGTCAAGTCCCAGGCCAAGCAGAGCAAGGTCCCGGGCTGCCATCCATCCAATCCATCCACCATCATCGTCTCCATCATGGCTCCCGGAGCTATTCGCGCAGCAAACACACTTTTTGCTTCGGACCGCAGCAGCTGCATCTCAGGAACCTCGTGGCCGAGATCAAGATGCAGACATGCAGGAACGAGATCAACTGACATCTAGGCAGCTGTGACTCAGTATTTCTCAACTGTGAAAAAACTGGTTGGGAAGTTGCTCTCAAGGCGCATTGCCGTGTGGTGTTTTTTTATCTCCTCCTCAAGTCGACTTGCGGCAGTCACAGTCTATATAAGGTACGGACCCCCCTTCCTCTCTTCCCCACACCAACTCCATTACATCCAACCTCCAAACTCAACCCTCTTCCCAACTTCTCTCCAGAGATAATTGGAACAGCTCAACTTGAACTCTTATTTCAATTACCTGTACCCAATACCCAGCGACAGACAACTGAAGTAGTACAGCTCAGCACAGCACAGCAGTACTCCATCCTCACATTGCTACACCCCCCCAAGGCACCTTGCCTTTCTACCTCTTTTCCTTCTCTCTCCTCTACTCCATCTTGTCCGCCCAGTCCTCTCCACAATGAGCAGTACTCTGCTACCCACATACGTGGGGTACATCCACTCAACTCTCGATGCCCTCATCATCTTCGAGGCCTGTCTGTCAGGTGCACGCAATCACGTCCCACGACGACCACAAGATCGAGAACGACAAGAGCTCATCAGAAGCGGGAATGTATTCATCTATGAGGAGCACGCCTCAGGAATCAAGCGCTGGACAGACGGAGTCTCATGGAGCCCAAGCCGCATACTAGACAACTTCCTCGTCTACCGCGAGCTCGAGCGGCCCTTTGGCCCAGGCGAGAAGAAGCGCGCCCTCAAGAAGCCCAAGAAGATGAGCAACGGCATCACAAAGACCGAGCCGCGATGCGAGACTAGAGACGAGGACCGTGCTCTGATCGGCTCTCTGGTGGACTCGTACGACTTCAAACAGTCGGGCCTGGTCAAGAAGACAATCAGCATAACCTTCCAGGGTGTCCCCCACCACCTGGTGAGCTACTACACATGCGAAGATGTCAAGTCAGGCCGCCTCACCTGTCCCTCGAATCATCCGGACCTCCGGAACCTCATCCCTCGCAGCGAGCTCCTCATGTCGCAAAACTTCCGCGCGCCCATCGACGGCACCGACACGTCGACTGACGAGCGCTACCAGAGCCAAGTGCTCGTGGACTATGGTTACAATACATCTATGCAACAAGTGCCACCGATGATGTCCAATTACCACATGGGTTACTATTATGCACAAGGCCAGCTGCCGCCTATCCACATGCAACAACAACAACAACAGCAGCATCACCATCAACATCATCCACATCAACAACCACCGCAACAACACGAACCACAGCAGCTTATGTCGCCAACACACCTGCAGCATTTGCAACAACAACAGCAGCAGCAGCAGCAACATCAGCAGCAACAACACCATCACTCACAACAACAGGCATATGTCACAATGCCTCCCAATACACACCTTCCTACATTTTCTTACATGCCCGAGATTTCGGGTATTGACACATCAAATATGGATAACTCAAATCTCTTCTAAAAGCCCAGTTAGTATTAGGTATCAAATTAATAAACAAAATCCGAAAAATCATGGGAGTGCTGGCACTAGATCTAAGTGGCGCCCATGACTTGGAGATGGATTCAAAGTTTCAGAGTTCCCTACCCGTGTGTTCCGCAACCTTGTCGCAGTTGTTAGTCATCAGCGAGAGGCGTGATGAAATGTGAAACAGGCCCCTGGACTCCTTGTCAAATCGATAACCTTGCGAACCTATGCAAGCCAATCATTGATTAACTCTGGGCAGCGGATGTCTGATGTGCCAAGTTGGGGATTTGATGACCCAATAAGGTTATTTCTCTGCCAATCCTCGTTGATGTGTTGGGATAAATGTCCGGTAGCAACCTTCTAGAAGGGAAATGGATGAAAGACAGAATGCAAACGTTCTTGATCATTGTCTTGTTGTTTTACCTGTTTGCAAGTGGTGAATGCCCAAGTTGGTGTGTGTAACCAGGACTCTCAGATTATTCCGTGCACGGTTGTCTGTCAAGTCACCTGGCTAATCTCGACTCCATACGAAAAAGAAAAAGATGACGTTGACCCTAGCCAAAACCATCTCTTGGCTCGACAGGCTGCAAATCTCTGGAGAAGACCGCGTCCGGTTTTAAAACAAAAGGGGGTTCCGACGACGTGTGCGGGCGGCAAAATCCCATCTCGGCTCCGGGGGTGGGAGATACCGGATCCCTGTGCCGTGGCTCCCGCGGACTTGGGACCCCACACCCCGTCCGGCGAGTGCCGAGAGTATGTCCATTTTTGCCGTGGGGCTCGAAAAAGATGCGATTGGAGAGCACGTGCTTTGGATGACAGAAAGGTACGTATTTACATGTCCGGGGTGGACAGGCCGCTAACGGGGGTTTTGCTGGTGGTGGTTTTTTTTGCGCAGCCAATCGACAGATGCGCAAAAACAGTACAGGAAGAAGATCGGTCGGTTCGGAATTGGGCAACCGAACTCGCCCTCTCTCCAATTGATCTACTTGAGTGTTTTTGTTTCAAGTCAGCCTAGATGTTGCTGTCTGCGAGGCTGGCTGGGCGGGCGGCGGCTAGCAGGTGCTCGCCCGTTGGGTTGAGGTTTGCGACGTCAGGGCCGAGGAGGTTGTTCTTTACAAAGTCGCAAGCTTGGTTGGAGCAAAAGACCAAGGAGGAGCGTGTTGAGTAAGTTTATGTCTGTCAATGGACTAGATGAGATATCAGACTGACTTGTCGATAGACCAGCAGCCCTCCAGAAAAAGACGAATCCTCCTCCCCGCTCGGCCGTCCTCCACGAAGACATCTACACGATTCCCAACATCCTTACGTTTACACGCCTCATTGCTGCGCCCGCCATTGGATATCTTGTGCTACATGATCAACACGCTTGGGCTGTGGGGCTGTTTGCCTACGCTGGAGTTACAGACCTGCTGGATGGATGGATCGCACGGCGGTGGAACAGCAAAACTGTCGTGGGGACTGTTATTGATCCCATGGCGGACAAGACGCTCATGACGATATTGACGGTGTGCCTCGCCATCAAGGGAGCCCTGCCGAGTACGCTATATCACATATCACATAATCCCTGAAACGAAACAAACTGACACTTTTCGTCTAGTCTGGGTTGCCACCGTCATCCTCGGTCGAGACGTGGGACTCGCCATCTCGGCTATATACTACCGCTGGATCTCACTCCCTCCTCCAAAGACGTTTGCCCGGTACTGGGATTTCTCTCTCCCTTCGGCTGAGGTGCGTCCTACTACCATCAGCAAGTACAACACCTTCTTGCAACTCGCTCTCGTTGGAGCCACGACTGCCGCGCCGCTCGTGGGAACAGATCTGACACCCGCATTGACGATAATGCAGTAAGTTTAGAGTATTCCAAGTTGGGCTGCTGAAGCTGACAGAGTAAAAAGATATGTCGTTGCTGGTACGACCATCTGGAGCGGAGCGAGTTACATTTATACAAAGGACGCTGTCAAGATCCTCAACAAGCCCAAGCCCTGAAAACAAGAGTCTTGGCTTTCGGAAATTTAATAAAGGCAAAAAAGCAAAATGTCCAGACTTGGTAATTCGAGTCGCCACGGACAAGGTAGAGACGGCACCGTTGATGAGACTAAAAAAACCTCACTAGCCAAGAGCTGAAAAGACGGGTGAGTCTTTAACGGTGGTGGTGTGATGTACACCCCCTCCCCAGTCACACAAACATGTATAACAGATATGCCTACTACCCCCTGATGAATTAATTCAACGTCCCGTCAAGTTAAGCTCAATCATGGTTTCGAACTAGCTCATGCTTCGGAACTGTTCTGGTATGCTTTGAACTAGTGAAGTTATCCCAACTAGTCCCAACGTCAAAACATGCAGCCCTACGAGAACCGAAAAAAAGACGACAAGTCAAAATATGCTTTTTGTCCGTTCGAGATAAGCTTATTCCACAACACCAACCGGTTCCCCCAACTATAGATTGACTTTGTGATCTCCCCCTGCAAGATAAAAAAACGCCTTAGCCCAAATGCTCCCTTCTATTTTAGATATTCGTACATTTCTTCATACAAGGGGAAAACTCAATCCAAAGCTTGTTTATTTCCCTTTTATTTCCCTCTTTCAAGGGACCTCGCCTAAACTCTCTCGATATGGGTTTCGTCTGACGTAGGCCAGGAGTCGTAGACTTCCTGATGGAGTCACACCCTCGACTCGTCGAGCTTGGGCAAGAGTCTCTGGCCTGGCGACCTTGAGAGCTTCCTTCTCTGAGATGGCAAGGCCAGGAATCTCATCGTAGTCGAGACTCGTGGGGATGCGGACACGCTCGTCGTTGGTGAACTGGCTGCGTTCCGCCTCTTGCATCTTGATATAGGGGGCGTAAAAGGCCTCGATGGCAACACGGCTGCGTACACGCGGCGAGTAGCTCATGATCTCGGGCACGACGGACACTAGCTGCTCAAGCTCGATGCGTGTGTTGGAACTTGAGAGCCGGAGCATGTCGAGGCCATCACGTCGGGCCGTGTTGCGCTTGAGATGGAAGCCCTTTTCGATCCACTGCGCCGGACTGAGGGATACAGACCGGAGGGCCTTTGTGAGATCGTCCATTTGCTGACGCTCATCACTGTATACCCTCCATCGGTTGTCCGAGATGACACCCCATTCATGGCCCTTGGATGTAAGTCGGAAGTCGGCGTTGTCAGCTCGGGCAGCCATACGGAATTCGCTGCGTGAAGTGAACATTCGGTATGGCTCAGTGACGCCCTTGGTGATGAGGTCGTCGACCATGATGCCAATGTAGCCATCGCCTCGTGACAGGGACACGCCTGGGAGACCCTTGGCTGCACGACCTGCGTTGATACCCGCGAGAACTCCCTGACCTGCAGCCTCCTCGTAGCCTGTGGTTCCGTTGATCTGTCCGGCCAGGTACAGGCCGCTAATGGCCTTTGTTTCCAACGTTGACCTTAGGCCGCGAGGGTCGATGTAGTCGTACTCAACTCCATATCCGGGCTGAAGCATCTTGGAGTCCTCCAGGCCTGGGATCGTGCGGAGTGCTTGTTCCTGAGCATCCGCAGGAATTGTCATTGACAACCCGTTCGGGTAGACGATGGGGCTGTCGAAACCCTCAGGCTCGAGCCAGACGATATGCCGGTCCTTGTCGGCGAAGCGGATAACCTTGGATTCCAGGGAAGGGCAGTATCGAGGTCCTTTGATGGTCTCGCGGATGTGGATCGTCTTGTCGAGGTTATCCCGGACAATCTGGTGCGTCTTCTCATTCGTATAGGTCACACCGCAAGTCAGCTGCTCCTCCACTGCTACCGTATCATTGAGGTAGCTGAACGGAGAAGGAGGATCATCTCCGTATTGCTTCTCCAAGATGCCAAACTTGATGCTGTCCCGGGCGATTCTCGGAGGTGTACCCGTCTTGAGACGTCCCAGCTGAAAACCCGCATCCCGGAGCGACTTGCTCAGGCCAAAGGTAGCAGCCTCTCCGATGCGACCAGCAGGATAGCACTCGAGACCAATATGTATTTCGCCACCGAGAAATGTCCCCGTCGTGATGATGACCTTGCTCGTGGGGAGGACCTGGCCCGACTCGAGTCGCACACCGGCGATGCGACTTGAAGCGCCGTCTACGGGCTCTTGTTCTGAAAGGACGATGTCGGAGACGCTGTCGAGGACGATGGATAGGTTCGGGTACGAAGAGAGTTCCTCCCTCATGTATTTCTTGTACAAGTCTCGATCGATCTGAGCACGAGGTCCCTGTCGCAATACCCGTTAGCTTGTCAATCTCGTAAAAGCCAGTAGTGTCACAAACCCAAACCGCCGCTCCTTTCCGTCGGTTCAACACGTGGAACTGCACGCCCGCCTTGTCAATGATCCTCCCCGCCAGACCATCGAGCGCATCAATCTCCCGGATGATGGTTCCCTTGCCAATTCCTCCGAAACTCGGGTTGCACGAACATGTCCCTAGGTTGTCAATCTTCGGTGTGATCAAGGCCGTCCGGGCTCCGGCTCGTGCGGCCGCGGCGCATGCTTCGGCACCAGCATGGCCGCCTCCAATTACCACCACATCAAAAGGCCTATGGCGGGCTGTTAGACAAGATTGCGATAAGCGACAGAGGGATATTAGAGCTCACCTTGAGTCGCCGGAGACAGTTGCAAGATGCCGTCGTCTTCCAATCTGCCATTGACGTCGCCAGACGGTTGGCCTTGGTCTTAATAGGGAACGCATTGCATGTCGTCGCTTGGGATGCAAAATTCGCCTTTCGCCATCCAATGTTGAAATCAATCAGTTGCCATTAATGGAGTTGCGACTAGCCGGAATATGACGCTATCGAGTTGAACTAACTACCAACCTAAGTACCTACCTAAACACCAAAACCAGGCTCTCCCGTCTCTGTAGACACCCTCAGAGCTTTTCAGACCCGATTCTAGACTAAAAAGAGACCTTAAAACTCATCGCTGTCATAAAAGAATACACCTTCTCTAACCATTTATCGCCTGCCCCGAGCCTCTGGCCATGAGGTGACAGCATCATCAACCTCTTCCAAGAACGAGGCCGAGTTGTGGATGGTTGTACCGCCGAGCACGATTCGCACGCCGGGACTCGTCGCATTTAGCCCTGCAATCATCTTTGCCTCCTCATACGTAGCGCCACCGGCAATGAATACGATAATGTCCTGAGGCTTGTCCTTGGTCGTGCCTCCACCCTCTACGAACGGATACTGCTGTTCCTTTAACCTGCCCTTGATCATGTTCTGGAGGGTGCTCTCAAGAAGTGGGCTGTGCTGCGTGTAGACATTCTCAACACCCTTGAGACCCTTGAAACGGCTCGACGCTCCAGAAAAGATGCCGGCTGACTCAAAGATTTCCGAGATTCCGCTTTGGGACTGAGACGCCTGAAGCGATGCGTGGTATGCTGCCAACTTGTCGACAAGCTCTGCCTGCCGATGGGGCACACCGCCAGCTGCAACGAGGAGGTCTGTGAGCATGGCAAGCGAGTTTGAGGGATGCTTCTGATATCGAAGAGCATACAGGGCCACTAGGCCAACCTTGCTTTCTGGAGTGACGTTGGGAGACTGGATGAGTCGTTGGATGTTCTGTTACTTAGTTAGCGACGTCAAACTCTCGCATCAGTGATATAATATTACCTTGACGTCAGTTCCATGATTCTCGTTGCAGGCCAGGCTCTGTTCTAGCTCGCTGACCTCGAGCAAGTTCTCCGCTGCTACCCTCCGACTGAGTTCCGAAACCAGCGTGACATGTTTGCTAACATTGCCAGAGAGCTTGCGGAACTCGGGATACTCCTCAATAAATCGTTTCATATCGGTTATTGACTCAATGTTTTCGTTGTTCTTAGTCTTGGACTGAAACTGGCCAACGTACTCCTTGATGTTGCCTCCCAGGTCACCAAAGTTGAGAAACATGTTCTTCTTGAAGAAAGGATCCTGATCCTGGGACAAAACAATCTCCTTCAGATCCGGTCCAACGTCGGGCACGTCGCTCAAGTCGACACGGCCGTTCTGTATGCCCAGGAGGTGATGCACCATGGCCTGGTATGTCCACTGTGTAAGTAGCGGCGTCACGGGGTCCTCTCGACGATCCAGTACAAGAAGGATTGGGGGCGTGTCCACTGAACGGAACTCAAATAGTTGATCTTCCTGTGTCATTAGATACCGGACCTCGGATGCCAGTTTCTTGGCGATGGGGCTTGTCTTTTGGTATCGGATGAGAGGCTTCTTCTTAAGCGATAGTAGCACTGCTAGAAGACCCTCGGCGCAGCGTTGTAGGGAGTCGGGGTTCCAAGTATCGGGGCCGCCGGCCCAAATGCGGCGTTGGGGAAGTGTGAGGCCGATGGAGAAAAGATCCGGGTTGATGACGGTGTAGTCGGCATAATGCTCCTGAATCAACTTGACCACCTCGTGGTCATCCGACTCGGCTAGGCGTTCCAGTGATGACTTCTTAATCACGTTTGTGAAATACAGTTGGTACTCTCCATACTTGGGGTCTCGCAGCTCGTCTATGAGCAGCTGGATGGTTTCGGGTGATGGCCGCACGACACAGATACAGCGTAGATGTCGCATCCTCTCGCGGGTTGCACTGTCCAGACGGTCGATGAGGTAGACCTCGTGGCTGAGAAGGGAAGATTGTGTGATTGCGGTAGAGACGATAGAAACAGTTTCCCTGTCAAGAAGGAGGATCTTCATCTTGGCAGACGACGTATCGGCCGTCGTAATGATCTTATTGATGTACCCAGAAATTGCCTGGGCGACGTCCATGATGGCGGCTGGTGCAGCACTCTACGGCTGCGCAGCGAGGTATTCCTTGGTTTTTCGGATACTGTATTCAATAGAATTGTGATGGAACAATTTCCGTTATTCGAACGTGTTGTGATTGTTTGTTGGGGAAATCGATGATGGTTCTTGCTTGCAGGGAGGCTGGTTGAGAGTAGTCGTCATGAAGTGAGCCCAGTAACAGCATGGCCACCCCGGTACCTGCATAACTCCGATTTCCCCCGGCAAGCTGAGAAGGAGCTCCACATGCAGCCAACCTCTTCATCATGAGTGCTCGGTGACATCAAAAGCTTGAATGGGCAACACCGTCATCATGTTGGACGGTTTCTATTGATTGCGTTGTACTTCCTTCGAGGCTATCCATCAAGGGCCCTTGAGCCTTCTAGAAGCCCATTGATCCTCCCCCTCATCCTCAATCATGGGTGATACCTGTCCCCAGTCACCCGAACGGACGTGAGTATCAACGTACCCTGCATCATGGCAATTACCCGATCTGACATTCTATGACCAGTCTGTCCTTCACCCAAGGCTTCATAGTCGGACAAATCTCGGTCGTGCTTGTGTTGGCCGCCTTCATAAAGTTCTTCATCTTTGGTGACCCTCCTTCACCCGACGTCACCGCTTCCTTGA
Source organism: Fusarium keratoplasticum (assembly GCF_025433545.1). Taxonomy (NCBI): domain Eukaryota; kingdom Fungi; phylum Ascomycota; class Sordariomycetes; order Hypocreales; family Nectriaceae; genus Fusarium; species Fusarium keratoplasticum. The sequence continues at coordinate 3,013,383 of NC_070534.1, forward strand.
GGGCAACCGAGCGACGGTCAAGAACGCTTGCTCATAAGCGCTCGTTGCTTAGTCTGCGCAGCTCTGGCAATCGTCAAGACAGGGAGTTGAGCCGCAAGAAGTCGAGCGTCCTCAGAAACCCTCCCGTGCTTACCATTGGGTCCATCCTCAGCAAGACGTACTACAATGTCGACAGCCATCAGCCTGAGAGTCTCGACTGGTTCAACGTCCTCATTGCGCAGACCATTGCACAGTTCCGCAGTGATGCGCAGCATGATGATGCCATTCTCAACTCTCTAAGCAAGGCGCTGAATGGGACCTCGCGCCCGGACTTCGTCGATGAGATCAGGGTCACGGAGCTGAGCTTGGGCGAGGACTTTCCCATCTTCAGCAACTGTCGCATCATCCCCGTTGATGAAGATGGAATGAGTCTTGGTATCGGAAAGAAGTTTGACCCGGCTACGGCAGCGAGAGATGGCACGCGCCTTCAAGCACGGATGGATGTTGATCTGAGCGACATGCTCACTCTTGCCGTGGAAACGAAGCTCCTACTTAATTATCCCAAGAAATTATCGGCGGTACTTCCTGTCGCACTGGCCGTCTCGGTGGTCAGATTCAGTGGCACACTCTCAATATCCTTCATCCCTAGCAACCCCTCTCAGCCGACCAGGATGATCTTCAACTTTCTTGACGACTACCGGTTGGACTTTTCCATTCGGAGTCTTCTCGGCAGCCGCTCTCGACTTCAGGACGTCCCCAAGATTGCCCAGCTTGTCGAGGCCCGCCTCCACCGGTGGTTTGATGAGCGAGCCGTTGAGCCACGGTTTCAGGAGATTGCCCTCCCAAGTCTGTGGCCGCGAAAGAAGAATACCCGAGGCCCGGATGACGGGCTGGCCGAGGGGAGCGCTTCTATGGGTCGGTCAAAGGGTAAGGATGTTGGTCGAGACTTGCGGGACGAGGTGTTCGGAAGTGATGCTGGTAGTAGGGACCGAGCATCACTTCGTCATCGCCGGGGAACGAGAAGTGACAACAGTGACGACTTGTCGATGCCCGGATCGCTCCCTCGGTCTCAGAGAGGTACATAGCCATGTATTATTAGTATTAAGAAACACTCCAATTCACTTAATTATGAAACACTCGCACGGTTCTTGTCAGCTTCTGGAATGTCCACATGACCGGCAGGTGTCAATGTTTAGAGTTTCGTTGCTCATAACGCGCACAGACAAGAGCATTCAGCGTTGACCTACACGTCTGTAACACCGAGCCTGGGGAGGACGGCCATAGCGTAGTCTATGAAGGGAGATTCTTTATTAATTCTAGTCGTGTGGACGATCTAAACGTGCGGTGTGGCGGAAGTCATCTCAGAACTCGGCTAGAGCCATGGGAGTCTCGGTCAACGAGTACAAGTTCTGCAACCAGGCTACCAGACCAGCCACCAGGAACACGTAATAGACGGCCGTGTATCGCTTCCGAGCTGGATCATCTTCTGCTAGCCAATATGGGTCAACCTGGCCCCAGAAACGAGGCAGGCCCATGCAGTTACAGAAAGCATGGACAAGAACAACAGCCAGAAGACTGCCGGTCCTCAAGAACAAGAAGGTGGCATAAGCACCGAATAGTGTGGTGTAAGTCAGCTGGAAGAGGGATCGGAGAATGGCCACGGGAAGAGGAGTATGAGGGTGGGTGATTCGGAACTCATAAAAGTGGTGAAGATGAGCCAGTCCGAAGATGAGAGGTGAGAGGAAGATGGTGCCTGTAAGGCTGGCTCCGGAACGGAGGAGTAGGGGTACTCCAGCTGAACGGAATAGACATTCTTCGGTGATTGGGCCCTTTCGGTAAATCAGTATTGAGACGGAAAAACCAGGCTAGAACAAGGTACAAGAAGCGGTGTGAAGAAGAGGCTGAAGTTGAGACGACTGCGGGGGTTGTTTGAGGATTGACAGGGGCAGCATGGGGGATATCAAGGGGACAAAGTCAAGTTGACGTACCGCTACCATGTTCCTCCAGGTGGGCCAGTCAGTCCAGAGGTCCCTGAGAGGTTGGAGATGAAGCCATTGCCTGGCGGCTCCGTCGACGATGAGCGACTCATACAGGGGGCCGGCGAAGAGCAAGGCTGTGAGCCAGAGGGCCCGGGCAGCGTCGACGAGGCCGACGGGCCAGTAGCCCATGAAATGCAAGGGGTTGGGGATGGCGATGGCGGCGTGGGACGAGAGCAGGTACAGCGTCACGAGGGAGCAGATGGCCGTCGACAGCGAGACGACAAAGATGCGTGCGCGGATCGCCTCGGGGGCATCCCTGGAGCGGGTTGGCGAGGGCCTTGTGGCCGCCGAGAAGTAGAGTGGGATGACATAGACGAGGCAGTAGACGACCTGTTTTTTAATGGTTCAGATGATGCAAGTCAACACTACATGAGACGCAAGATGTGATCTCTTGATGCTGGGGGAGGTAGAGAGTGATATGAACCAGGGGGTTGTGAGAATGTGGATGGATCGTGGTTGGGGGACTAGGAACAGGTGAGGCTCACCAACAAGGCCACGGCGTGAGGCGGTGCGAACCCCGCTGAAATCGAGGTAGACATTGGATGCTCTTGTGAGGAGGGTCTGTTTTACTTTTCAAGCGGTTGTTGGTGAAGGATGAAGAGGAACAGGTTCAAGTTTGAGAGAAGAGAGAAGAAGAAGAAGCTGGCTAAAAGAAGAACCAGGTTGGAGGAATGTCAATGGGGCAAACAAGAGAGAAAACAGTCAGCATTACCGCACTCTTCTGTCAAAGAGAAGCCATTCAAAGAAACGAAACCGCCGGGCTAAGAAAAAAAAAGAGGACCAGCATCCAAAAAGCACAGATTGTCCTCACCAGCCACAACTTGGTTGGATGCCATTGTCCTCAGAATTGGATCCATCCATTTTGCCTCGATGGAGTATGCTTGCTTGGGTAAGCAGACTGGCACTCTTCTCCCCCACGGGAATAATGACATCCATCACGGGGAAAGAAGACCATCCCACTGTGAAAAAAAATGTGCAGGGTCTTTACGGGAGCTAGTGAGGGATAACCGGGCACTTTTCCTCTTCTTTTTCTCCCCCTGGCATTGTTCGTCCTTCATTTCAACGTGCATACGAGCTATGGGGGCATGCGCGGCTTCCGCATGCGGTGAGCTACAAGGTACATAAAAGCCCTGGGAAGCGAAATGATGTGGAGATATGAGTTATAACGCGTTCTCATAAGGGACCTAATGAAAGCAGGACACGAATGTTTTGTAATATCCCGAGCTGGTCAGTCGGGAGATGAATTTGTGAACGGGACAAGATGTCCATCGACAGCCGTGCATGACTAGTGTAGCCGCACACTCGTCCGTCCGTCTGCTCAGCCACCACAGACATTGACGAGATCCCCTTACCTCAGCTCAGGCAAGGGCATGAATCAAGGCGAGAGACGGCGAGTGACGGTACCTGCATTAGGTTCAGCGGGCCCCGGCACCAAGGAGAGACTGTTCCGTGGTCACTGACCGATACGTAAGAGCGTGAGGAAAGGAATCGTCGAGAGGAGGATTTGTTGGCTCAGACCGAGCATGCCGAGAAGCATGACGGCATGGAGATTGTTGTATAAGAGAACAGGTCCATCTCATCTGAGAAGGGACCGTCTGTTGGCTTTGCGGTCAAGTCTTCATGCTTGAGACATTGAAAGACAAGACCGAGAGACAAAGCTCGTCGGCAAGCTGCCGACACTAGCCAGCGATAGTCCGACAATCAACAGTCTCGCCCGTCTGTCCTAGACCGAGGTTTGGAGCCCCCATGGGACACTAAAATAGAGGGAGAGACGCGACTTAATAAACACGGAGACGCGAGCCTGACACGTCTGACAAAGACATCAGCGGAGCCCCAGTGGAAGATCTCGTCCGCGGCGCCAAGCTAGGGCAAAGCTTAAAAAAGAACAGAGACGTCTTGAAAAGTTGTAAATCGCCAGCGAGGAATGGCTGTCGACAGCCTGGACACAGAGGACACAGAATGCGACCTGGTGGAGAGAAACAAAAAAGGTCACGTTTAGGTGTTTCTGCAGGTCTCGGTTTCGAGAGGCGCCCTCTCTCGGCTGGTGGATTGGAACAGACGCCGCGAGGACCATGTACATGCGTCCGCACCGGATTTGTTAGGCGGAGCAAGTACCTGGTCGCTTCAACAAGTTTGCGACATTCAGGTAAAACAAGCGCCAGAAGCAGAGACAACAGAGGCGGCCAATTTCGACGGCCCTCGACTTTCGAAACTGCTTCTTTTCGTTCCAAGAAAAGAACAAACGCAAGAGTTTATCCTGGTTTTTGTGAGATTGAATGGCTGACGGTAGTTGATGCCCAGGATGGGATCCTGTATTGCTGCCGGCACATCGTCATTCTGTGCCCAGGCTCCCCCATGGTTTGACCACTTTGGGCAGAGCACCCATTGAAGGCTTGCCACCTGGCCGAGGTGGTCCCAGTTAATTTCTCTGCTCTCTCAGAGCCTGGCCTTTTCTTCGCTGTTCCAGAAAGACAGAGGTCAGCGACATCTTACGAGCAGCAGGCTGGTGTTTGCAGGGAACCATGTGTTATTGGGCGTCGAGGCAGAGCATCGTCCCCGCCAATAGTGTCCCGATAACCCAATCAGTTCAGACAGATTTGCCCACAACCTTTAGAGGTGCAGTCTCTGAGGGGACAAATCAGAGCTCGTCGTGGACACAACCGTTTTCATTGCCCTCTTCCCCTGAGATTTGAAGTCTGGTTGATTCGCTGCCCCCATTCTACAATGACCTTCCCTTTGGAAAAGGAAAAAATCTCTTCAGATCTCGCCCAGCCCCCGTCCCAAGTTGCGGTGTCTTCAAGACACCTAGACCGAGATGTCAGAACCACCACCCCTATCTCAGCACCCTAGCTCCCCGTCTTCCCCCCCTGGTCCAACGGTCCCCATCGCCGCCGTCGCGCCTGCAGGAGGGAACCCTGTTGCAGCTAGGTAATATCCCATCGCCGCTAGCTGCAGAATCGCCTCCATGGCGCTTCCAACAACTGGTTCACGTCGGTCGATTGCACTCCACGTCACCGGCTCCAGGGGGGAGGATCCAATAGCGGCGCCATCGTCTGCTGTAGACAGGCCCTGCCTGACGGGATCTCAGGTAGGTTCTGTTCCACACAGCCTGTAAGGGGAAGGGAAGCTTTCCAGCCATCGTCTGTGTGCGCCCCAGGGCTGCTTGTGCTTCGTGCTTGTGCTTGTGCTTGTGCGTCAGCCGTCCGCCTAAGGGATCGCTTGACAGCCTCCTTTGTAGCTTGTTCAGGTCACTGCAACCTAAGGTACCTTAGTACCTACTCTGGCCGCTACTCCTGCCGCCCGTGGTCGCATGTGGAGGCGACCTGTCTTGCCCTTTTCTCTCTTGAAGCTACCTACCCGCCCGCTCCTTCCCCATGATCCCATCCATGGATCTCTCGTCTTTCTCCTTCCGTCAATCGTTTCCAGTCCTCCTCTCCCCGTACATTCACTCGCTATAATCGGCCACTGGCCAGTCACTCATTCAATCTTTTGATCTTTCTCACACTCCTTGCTTCTCCCTCTATTCGTTTGATGCTTCATTGATTATTCTTTCTCTTCTTGGATATTTCCCTTTTTGGCCTCATCTTTTACACACCAGTCCAGTCAGACAAGATTTCACGACATCAAGATTCAACTTCACGATAGTTTGGATATCTGGTATTGGGTTGCTCCGACTGTTGCTTGCTCGACTCTGTTCCAAAAATTTGGTGCTCTATTAATGCCATCTTCTCGCCGTGGCTCTTAATTCCTCCGTCGACCTCTCCCGTCCCGGCCGTGGCCCTTCTCACGACCTCCGAACCCCTGACCCACCTCCGGCTCCGACAGAATCGACGTCTACGCCTTAACGATAATTCTTTGAGAGATCAATTGATCTTGCCCATTCTGGGGACAAGATTGGCAGCTTCTTCCTTTTCTCCTCATGTTGTGGATAGAACGGCCATTGCCGCCAAGCGCGTAGAGCATGTCGGTTTCACCGTCTTGCTCTCCGCCGAGACGGGCCTTGCACGAGCGCACCGACTCCGAGAACAACCGCCTCCAGATTCGAATCGTTCCTTACAGTCCGCCCCGAATCGCTTCCGACGGCACAACGCCCCGGCCCGTCTCCTACGCCGATGCGAGCACCGAGACCGATCCGGAGCTTAGTCAAATCTGCTGCGACCCGTTACATTCCTCAAGTCCACTCTTTGAAACGCCTTCACCATCCCTGCAGCGGGGCAGGACTCGAAAGGCTGCACTATCGCCTTCACCATTGAGCCGTCACCCTCAATATCCTTCCTCTGACATCGAGCTGAGCCCTTCTCCCTGGACGCCACACAACGATGCCGACGACGAGACTTCCGATGTTTCACATCCGCGCTCCCGCGAACCCTCAACTTCTCCTCGACCCCCATCTCGCCGGAAGGTGATCAATGTACACGCCGACAAGACCTTTTCTGTACATCCTCAAGAGGCCTCAACTTCGTCGAGAGTCGACTCTTTCTGGTCTCGATCTTTCACAACCGGCAGCAGTTCCTTTGGTCGGGCATCATTTGGTCGAGGATCCTTGGGTCAATTCAGTGAAGACCGTGCCAGTCGCCCAAGTTCTCCCTTGACGCCTCTTACAGAGCGAAGTTCCAAGTCGCCAATACCTTCTTCGCCACCCCAAGCTCTCGTTAGCCCTGACAATTCCTCGCCATGGAACTACCGCATGTTTGGGGGTTTGCGCAAGGTGCCAACCACACCTGATGTGAAACAGTCACAGTTGCAGATTCCGGGACCAGCTCCTGAACTGCCTCTCCCCCCTCTGCCTGAGATTGAGTTCTCAGACCCAGGAGTTGGCCCGTCTTCGCAGTTGCTAAACCAAAAGACGTCGTTTCAGTCGACTCTCTCCGAGCAATCAAGATCAACCCTGTCTGACAGGACCAACTATAAAGTCTATGGCCAGAGCTCCCCAGTGGCTGTTGCCGATTTGACCAGCTTGCCAGCATCGTCTATTCATTCCAACATTGAGCTAATCGGCGATCCATCATCAGTGGATCCCTCCTTGCATGACAATACTCGTCCCCCGACAAGGGACAGCGGAGCGAACTACGTAGTTCATGGTCACTCAGCCTCTTCATCCGTTGTTGCTGTCAAGACTCGCGTAAGACCCGAGTACTCCCAAGAGAGTCTCGTAGTTCCTCCTCTGCGAACTAGGAGGAGGCGGTCCTCAGACACTTTTGGTCTCGTCAAGACTCGGTCCCGTGAGACTCTTCGAACGGCATCGCTGACCTCGCTGTCGACAATCTTCACTCAAGAAGCCACTCGTGGCCTCTTTGTTGGACCTGCCACCATTCTGCACCACACTGGCCCAAGCTGGTATGACCCTGCCGCCGCCAAGAGCCCCAACGTCAACACTCCTCGCTCCCACCAATGGAGCGCTCAGCTCTCAACTGTCATGTCAGAAAGCGAGGGAGGTAGTGAGCCGGCATCTCGAGCTCTATCTCTCTCTTCCGTCCCCGGAAGACGCGGCAGCGGCCTGGGTAGCAGCCACAGCAAGTACGTCTTGAGCATGGCTTCTTCGCTCGCTGGCCTCGAGGAGCATATCGAAGCATCCTCTCATCACTCAAGAAACAGCTCACTGGAGCCCCCTGCAGCGGCATACGTCCGGGGATTGTCTCGTGACCCTACAACGGGAACCATCCGTCTTATTCGCGATCATGATGAGGATGGCGATGGCCTCGCAGACCTGGAAGTGCTTCACCATCGCTCCTCACGAACACGGATGGGAAAGTTCTTGATGAGCTATGCCTCGGATCGGAGTCTTCGATCTACTGCTAGCTTCAATGCTGCCGTTCCAACCTGGGCGAAGTGAGTACAGATATGAACAACTGACGAACTTTTGACTGACTCTTCCAGGGTTTACTATGGTAGTGGCGAACGAAAATGGCTTGCTGCTCAGCCTTCCATGGAATCCATGTACTCTGAGTTCAGTGACAGCCAGCCTCCTGCTTCTTTCCTGAGCAGAACACCAAGCCAGGATGCCAATGTCACTCACATCCACAACCCTCGGCGCCGGCCTCGAGAGCCTGTCCCTCACCGGAGATCTGGGGCAGGCTCCATGGATATTACTCCTGCACCGCCATCTCACCCAGTCATGACGGTTGTTCGCAACTTGAAGAAGCAAACCTCGAGCATCTGGTCGCCTCACCTGGCCCGTGATCGACGTCCTTTCCAGCACAGTATCTGGCAGCCACCTACCTCAGACTGGGAAGCTCGGAGCGAGTTGACTGGACGACGAAATGCCCAGGTCACCATGTTTGTAGTGGGATTCATTTTCCCTTTGGGTGAGTCTATTGACCTCATCTCTTGACCAATCACTAACTGCCATAGCATGGATGTTTGCCGCATGCATGCCCCTTAAGCCAGTTCAGTCGGAAGATACTGAACGCAACCACAGCACATCCAAACTGGAGGTGCGACGCAACCCATCTGGCCAGACGATTCCCGAAGAGGACCATGTCTTCACCAGCGCAATCTGGTGGAGGAAGGTCAACCGTGGCATGTCTATCATCGGCTTGCTCATGGTCGGCGCCATCATCGCCCTCATCGTGACTGGCGTCAGAGCTCACTGGGGCCATTAATATTCGATTACCAACAAGACATCACGTTCTGATGACCTGAGTCGGGACAAGATCCCTGACATTGAAACCCACTATGGAACTTCACGGCATCTCAACGATTGACGACGACACATCACGACGATACTTTTGTTTTTGCTTATCGATCAACTTTGATCTTTCAAGTCTCACGATCTTTTACGCACCTTGTCAAAAAGCTTCAACGACCAACGATTTTATTCTGAACAAACACCTTCGACGAGACACGATGTTTTTTTGAATTTTGTTTTACTTTTCATGTCTCAACGTTTCAACGACATACGATTTGCCCCTTTTTGAATTCCTTTGCCCAAGACACACTTACACGACACACCGTCCCCTTGGATCTCATTTACTCGAGACTTGCAACACTGCAAACCATTTCTCTTTTACACAAACAACTTACATGGGCTCTTGTACCACCAATCTACCAATCATATATGGATCAATCCGTCCGTATGCCTGTACTATAGTTGGATCTGGCAGCAATGCTGAGCGGGAGAAAAAAGGACTGACAGCATGAAGACGCTCATTCTTACGATACCATGTAATTACCATACCATACCATACCAGGCCCTGAGCACTCGCACTCGGGCGTCACAGGAGAGCCGCCATGGCTTATCCCAGAGATAGACTAATGAATATCATGTAGAATCTACAGTACCTACTTGAGACTAAAGATTGATTGTTTCATTCCATCGTTGATGTCTTACATGCGCTTACAAGCTAACTTCCCAAGACCTGAAACAGACACACCATGATAACACCGGATTGATTGCTTCGTGGAGATGAGATGTGCGCCACACCGCACCTGGGATGATTACTCGGCATGAGCCTTGTTCCCGTTGATCCCGTTGGCCTTGGGCTGATGGGCTTCAAAGTCAGCCTTGAGCTTCTTTTGCCTGGCCTCAACCTCGGCCCGAATCTCCTCGACGGCCTCGTTGATGTCGCCCTCCGGATCCTTCGAGATGCCTAGGATGGGCTCCTTGCCCGTCAGGCTATCCGTGCTGAGGGAGCGGACCAGCTTGGCGCTCGCTCGGCCCTGGCGCTTCTCGAGCTGCTTCTTGAGGGCGAGCTTGCCGGGGGAGTGGAAGAAGACGAGGGACAGGGCGGTCCAGATGATGGCGTAGAAGTAGACGCGGGACCAGGCAAGGAGAGAGCCTTGGAGGGAGAGGACCAGGAAGGGCGCCGTGGCAAAGGTGAAGGTGAGCTGGGTGGCGAGGTAGGATGCAATGTCGTAGTACTTCTTCTTGGGGGTGGGGTTTCCGGTTACGGGGTCGAGGAAGAAGGGGCGGACGTGACGGCGGAAGTCTGGAGGATGTTAGCATGTCGATGTGGTTTTAGATCTTGAGAGACTCACGTTTTGCGGCTGTCTGGATAAAGCTCGCGAGGACAAAGCTCAGATAGTAACCCGGGTAGAAGCCGTGCCACAAGGCACTGGTTCCAAATGTCATGAGGCTGGCGCGGAAGCCGGGCTTCTTACCACGGGGCGTAACGCGCAGATAGACGTAGTTCCTGAGCCAGTTGTTGGTGTTCATGTTCCACCCGCCGAGGTATCCTCGCGGGTTCTGGGCCGTCTCGACTGCCCAGGGGTCAATGTTCTGCAGACGGTTCCATGAGATCTTGCCAGTAACAGGATCCACACCGTTGTAACCGAGACCTGCGAGGATGCAAGAGCCTTCGGTCAGGTACCAGACGCCGTAGTACTTTAGGCGTGCTGTGAAGCTGACCATGTAGAGGGACCAGATTCGGCGAAGGAGGCCGTACTCGACGAATGAGTCGGCTGTTAGCATGCTGGGGTAGTAGGAGCCGCTGAAGCCCATGAAGAGACCGATGAGGACGAGGCCGCTCACGGCCTTCCAGGCTGCAGGGCCACCACTTCGAGGGATCTTTCGCTTCTTCCTGACGGGAGGCTTCTTGGCTGGATCAACGTTGGAGACGTCAAACATGGTCGTGTCGAGCCATTGTCGGTAATCGGTATAGTCAAAAGACGGACCGGCGAAGAGGGCGGGGAAGAAGAGAACCCAGCCAGCATAGTCGAGCAGAGGAGGAAGCTCCTTGAGCCTATTCCTCTTCTGAGAGTCGGACAGCTGATCATCAGGGAGCTGACCGTCTGCAACGTTCCAGCAAAAGGCGCTCAGCTTCATGAGGAGCACCATCTGGGCACCCGTGACGTCGACGCTCGAGGGGTCGTCGGCGATCTGGCGGTGGATGTGGTTGACCGACATGTGGCCCATGACAAAGGCGAAGCCGATCCATGGCATATAAGGGCTCGTGCGGAGGAACTTTGCGATGCAGTAGGTGCCGCCGGCGCTGATGAGGAGGGTGCGGCTGCCGTCCCAGAGGTCGAAGAGGCCGACGAGGTAGAAGAGGGAGACGCTGGATTTTGTTAGCTTGACGAGTTGGTATAGGTATCGGAGGATGTACCTGATGATGAAGATGTTCTTGGCATCTGGTCTCGAGTCGGGGATTCGCTTTAGGAGAGCTGCGAAGGGGTAGGACAGGAGAAAAGAGGAGACTAGCTTGACTGAGAGTGAAGGTGTCAGCGACGACATTGTTGAAGCTGTTGGTGTTGTAGAAGAGAATCAACTTACGCTCATCAGGAGATGCACCAAGGCTATTAGCCAAGGCCACGAAAGCTACATGCGAGTCAAAAGTTAGAGATGGATAGCTTTGGAGGTTATCATGAAGCTTCCAACTTACGCCTGTGTAAGAAGAGCAGCATTCTGTCGCGGGCTCTAGTATAACGAGCACGAGAGGATAATAGAAAAAAAAGGAATTGAGAAAAGGGATCGCGATGGTATATCCCTTATACCATGGCTTCAACAACTACCGAGACAAGCTCTTGGGGGTGGGTAAAAGGAGAGAGCAGGTCAACGATGGATGCAAGGGACGAAAGGAAGGGAACGTGCTAGACGTCATAATCTTTTATCCCCAACATTTCTGTTGGAGAATGCGAAAAAAAAAAAAAGCTTGGATGGGGAACAACTTGTGACGTCCCGAGCCCCACGTGGGGGGGCATGCCTGATTCACGTGTGCAACATGGCGGGGTGATGCATTTAAATGATAGAGGGAGCCTTCCTTTACGCGTGGTCTTACGGATAGAAGTGATCATGAGGTCCATCTTACTGTATCCTCTCGAGGCCTGGAGGTTAAGCACATGTCTGCGATTTGAATTGATATTGAACGGTTACTTATCTGTCTTGAAGGCTCGTGGACGTTGACGTTTACGTGATACGAAGGACGTTTTCACATGCAGCCTGTTACACATAATCTGCAGCCGCCTCAACAGCTTCTTCAGCTCATCTCCAATCATTCAAACAGTATCTAGGAAATGTTTCTATTCTGCAGGGAGAAAAGGGAGAGCAATCCAGAGGTCAGGACTTTGCTTCGGAGTATGGCCATTTAGGGAACTTGCTGGCTTGATATCCGGCCAACTACCGGGCTTGAAAGGAGAGAGCCGGGGCGATATGAAACCTTTTCTACAACAAGGCTGCAAGACCACAAAAACCGTTGGGTGAGACAAAAGAAGAAACTGCACAATCCCGAAGCGGGCCTGTGGCTACACCTATTTGACCACTTGTTTGTTAGCCTTTAGGGCGTTCTGCATACCCCCGATTGCTTCACTGCAATTTTAACCCAAGCCGGGCCCTTCTCGTTCACATCAGGGTGTCTCGTGTTGACCTTTAGAAGCCATCGCAATAAAACGAAAAAGAAAGAAAAAAACACAGCCTGCATGCCCGGTGATGGCTTGCTGTTGATGGGTCAAACCTGGTTTCCTTTTTATCAGGATCAGGTCTTGACGAGCCTTCACTGCAATTTTAACCCCAGCCGGGCCCTTCCCGTTCATGAGGGCATCTCGAGCTGAGACGTATGCCTTCACCCAAGTCGGGCACTTAAAACATACCACGAGGTCGATAAACGCCCCTCGACAAGGCCTGGATTCGCGATAGGTTTACACTCCCGTGACTGTCTTGCAACAATGACTGCTTCATGCCGTGTATTGAACCATCAACCAAACGACCTTGAGCAAAGTAAATATGAATCCCACTGGTCCTTGTACTCCAGCCACGCCATTGTCTAAGTCAATACAAGAGAACCCCCTCTGTGCCTGTGCTCATTAAAATACTGTACACGCACAGGAACCGATGTCTTTCCACTCCGATTACATCTTTTATTCTATTTTCCCTTCTCGTGAAACTCCCGCCAGTCTCCCAACATGTTCGCCGGCTGGTCAAAGCAGCAAAATCTCCCCCTCTAAGAATTGGCATCGCGGGCGCTCTTAGCACTGGCGCTCATGGTTGGCCGCACTGTAGGTAGCGAGTTTCGAGATGAGACCGACTGTCGCACACGAGCCCAGGCGTAGACGATGCCACTGACGAAACCGATGAAGATAGCAGACACGCTGCCCACTGTAACGGGGGCTGAGAAGAAGACGAGGCCGCTGATGGCGATGGGTAGCTTGTTGAGAGCGCCCACCATGGAGTATGTAGTCGACGACGTAACTCGGATGCACCAAGCTGAGCAGTAAGAGATAAAGATAGCAGCGAGACCGGAGTAAATCATGCCGATAATGATCTTGTTGCGAGTCTCCTCGGGGAAGTTGCGAGCAAAGTTAAAGGCGGACCAATCCTCGCTGATCAACGAGCACACCACAAGAACGGGGATCGTGAGAAGGTTGTTGTAGTACATGGCTAGAAATGGTCAGTAAACGGAGAATCAAGGCGTCATGTGCAACATACTATCCCAATCCTTAAAGTTCATCTTCTTGATAACCTTGCGCATGCCGAGCACATAAGCAGCGCTGCAAAAGACGTTCATGCCCATCCAAGCGTATCCGGCGTTAAGGGTGGACATGGCAGTAGCCGAGTCGCCAGTGCCAAAGTCGCCGGCGATGGCGCTCTGGATATCAGCCCAAGCGGCCACGACGGAGCTCAGAACCATGAGACCAAAAGAGAGCAGGGCCATTGGGGTCACACTGCCGCCGAACCAAAGCACCTCGCCATAGGCAATGACGATAATGGTCAAGTTCTTGAAGATTGTGTAAACGGGAACCGAAAGAAATTGAAGCGACTTGGTGCTGGTGTAAATCATTCCAACTAGGAGGAGCGAAATGGGGAACCCTTCGTTTTGTTAGAAATGGTAGCAACGGGCTGAAGCTGGGAACATACACTTCTTTGCCCTGTCAGGATCAAAGGGAGCCAGGACCTTGATCAGACCCAGCTGCTTGCACAGAGTAATGGTAGCAATGCACACAATGGCCTATACGTAACCCAACAGTCAGAACAACGCCTCAAGCCCCAATCATGTATAGCATGCATACCTGAACGGTCAAGTAGAAAAAGTTGAGGTTCCAGAAGCTACCCGAAACGACATACTTGTTGACCACGGTCATACTGATCGAAGAGAAGCAGTACGCTACGATGGACAAGGGCGGGCTCTTCTCGAGCTGCTCCAGACTGCTCCCATGCATATTCGAGCCGTAGCCGGAACGGGTCGGGGACCGAGCCAGGAAGGCATCCTTCTCCTTCTTTCCGTAGTCGTCGCCCATGCGCACTACATAGTCCTCGTTCTTCTTATCCGTCATCGTGAACTAGTGTGTGGGGAGAAAACGAATTCGCGATCAGCGCTGGGATGTAACGGGAAGCGTCGGGTTCAGCCGTCGAGGGTGAGATGGATCGTGGACGAGGGATGGGATCGTGATCGAGTTTCGACTTGAGAATCTCGTCGAGGCGAGTCGCGTTCAAAGAGGGAATAAATTAGAAAACGCGATGAGGGCTCCTCGTCTTTGTCCCTTGCTGTAATCGATTTTCTTCTCCCTTCGCCTGGCCGGAGCAAGATGCCACAGGTCGAGGGGCTCAAAGAAAGATAGGGAGACGTGGAGCAACCGGGCGCGTTGCGCTTAGTCATCCAGCCAGGGGTTGAACCTTTTCAGTCAGTGGGGAGGATCTCACCTCGGACCCCCCAGATGCGCATCTGACAGGTTGAACCAAAATTAGCCCTGGAAGCTCGTAAAGAATTCGTGTAGAAAATCAAACCAAGTCAAGGGCGATCCCTAGGTCGCCCACTTGGTATGAAAGACTCTGGTGTGGCTGCCCTTGGTGAGCAGACCGCATATGTGTCCTGCCGTGGCTTCCGGGCAATTTCAAGTAGCGGCAGACGCAGCAGCCTCAGCTTCAGGCTGTGTAGACTCTTCACCGGCTTCCTTGTCGTCGTCTGGCACTGGAAAGTTGAGATGCTTCCAATCCTCCAGCTCTTCCGTAACTGAGCGCATGCGATCCCGGATGCTTTCGATAGCGTAGCTCCCCAGCAGCAGCCGCAGCGGTGGATACGAGCAATGTCCGAGCTGCCACACGAGCTCGGCGCACTTGACTGCACTCGTGGGCCGATGCTTGTCACCGAGCCACTGCACGATGCGCCGCGCGTGTAGGGCCGGCGATGTCGGGTGTCCGTACGTCTCACTCGGCGGCTTGACGAGGAAGTGGCCCCACGACGTCGGGAGAGCCGTGTCCTGCATCTCGGGCTCCTCTGGTCTCACGTGGCCCGGCTCGATGAGAGTCGCTTTGATATTGAAGGCATCCGTCTCGTAGAGCATCGCTTCGATGAGTCCCTCGACTGCGTATTTTGTAGCGCAGTAAGGGCCCAGACCGGGAACACCCAGCGCACCCGAAGTTGAGCTGAAGATGAGATATCGTCCTGCACTCTGCCTCCGGAAGTAAGGCAGCGTAGCATGTATGATGTGAAGCGTCCCCATAAAGTTGGTCTCAAACTGGTTCCGGATGTCATGCTCATCCTGATCTTCACACGCGCCGATGACGCCGTACCCAGAGCAGTTGACGACGACATCGATGCGCCCAAAGTGCTGAAGCGTGCGTTCGACCACGCGGTTCACGGACTCGCGGGCGCGAACGTCACACAGCGCGCCGAGGCAGTTCTCGTGGATGTTTTCCATGTCGCGGGGGCTCGTCTCAAAGACGCGCCCGACTGAGGTGACCAGGTCTCCATGAGATAGAGCACACTTGACGAGTGAGCGGCCCATCTGGCCAGTGCCCCCAAATACCTATCAACTGTAAGCATCTTGTTTAAGAGGCAAGCCTGTATCAATGGCAACATACAACCCAGACCAGCTGTCTCGGAGGGGCGCTGCCCTGGGGAGGATCGCAACTCGCCGGGAGCTGTGGCACCCGCGATCTTGCTGATGCCTCGGTAACATCAGACGCTTCTGTTCTCGTGTCCATGGTTGGTTTCCTTTGCGCTTATATAAAGGTTGAATTGTTGATCTTTGGGAGTATGGCTGATGTTGAAGGAAGATTGAATCGATGACACCGCCCGTTGAAGGCCTAAACCCCAGGTTTTGGTTTGGCGATGACTTGTAGCGGTGGCGGGGTTGAAGGTCCAAGTGTCTGTACGTATCGGTTCTTAGGCCCCACACAAAATGAAGGTTCCTGGAGAAGAGACTGCAATTGCGGCTGTAATATCACGTTTGACTCTATAATTGGCGGATTTACATGATTAGGACCTTTAATTGAGTTTAATGTTGTTCAAAAGTTACAAACAATTGCTGCTGATTCGTTCATGCACCGCAGTTGATCGGCGCCCGAGGTTCGGTCCACGTCTCTCCGGCATCCCGGTCCTTGGAATCAAGACCCGAAACCGGGCGGACCGGGACCACCCCCGAAAGGCTCCTGCAGAAAGAGTAGAATAATGGCCTGGGTTCATCAACTTACCAAATCTGCTTGGAGTCTAGAATGATAAGCACAAGTCTCACCTGTGGCGGCTTCACTTAGACCGTCCTCCCCCGCAACTCCGCATTGCAGGGCCAATGCCGTGAGCCGGATTACTTGCTGACCAGGATGAGATCACTGACGCCCGCAGCTCAAGCAGTTCTCGTCTAATTCACACGATAATCGGAAGACCAAGGATCAAAACCTCGAGGATGGTAGAGACAGGATATAGTTGGCTACCTAGACGGATATCTTCAAAAACTCCCGCTAAGTCTCGACTCCAACAGAATCCAAAAAAACGGCGCGGCAAGAAACCCGAGGAATGTTTATCCAAAGCTCGATAATATCTTGAACTGCTCCCTTGACGGTGGTTCCATGTTGTTTGGCTGCAGAACCGTGTACTTTTTTGTCCGCAAGTTGGCCTGCGCTTCCGACACCACTTGTAAATGACGTAAAACACCTTTCAAATCACGCCAACCGTGCGCTCTCCATCATGGCGCAAAGCCCCTCAGTGATTGAGGGCTTCGTAATCGTATAGACATGACGATGTTGAAGTAGTCAAAAATGTCTCTTTTTTATCTGGACGGGGTCTGTCTGCCAAACTGGCCCGGGATTGGTCTCCTCGTAAACAATGAAAGCTCGCTTCCCACGTGGGGCCTCTCACTGGGCAGGCTCGGCCAGGAACGTCTTGACGTATTCCTGTCGGTGGCCGTTATTGTCCACCTCGGGGCCGCGGTTCAGAGCAGTCCACTTGGGATCCTCCTTGAACAGGCGCATCGCGTGGACGTACTATCACAAGCAAATGAGTATCTGGATCGGTCAAGAGCGTCTGGAGAACGTACGTTGGTCTCGTCGGTGGTGAAGCGGTGGTAGATGCCAGCAGGAAGAATGAGCAAGTCATCCTTCTCAAGCAGCACACGCACCCAGTCGTCGTCCTTGCTGCGAACGTCAAAGTATCCGCGTCCACCACGGATGTAGCGGATCTCCTCATCCTCGTGCAGGTGCTCGGCAAAGAACATCTTGACCTTTGACTCGTAGACGTCGCCCATGGTCTTGGGGGAGACGGTGATCTCGTCGCGGTTCTTGTAGCCCCGGTCGCGGGCTAGGTTGTCGACCGACTCGAGCTCTGGGAGGTGGTAGTAGTAGACGCCGATGGCGAGGAGGTCATCGACGTTGACGGGCTTGCCCGAGTCGTGGGGGAGGCGCTGGTCGCCCTGCAATGATTGTTAACTGTGTTCGCTTCGGTAAAGGGGATGGCGTACAGGAAGGCCGTCGTAAAAGTAGGCTCGCATGATGACTGTAGATGGATTGTCTGAAGAGAGGAGGTCCAGATGATGTTGTACAGAAAAGAGTTCTGTTCCGGGAGCAAATGCAGTGATATGTATAAGCCAAGTGGCTCGCGTCAGCAGGTCAAGTCTTTTTTCGCTACAAGCTTCCGACTGGGGTCAGCCAGGCCAGGCCTTTTACTTGGGTACCATTCGCAAAGACCCAGTTCGGGCAGGTAGCGAAGGTTCCATGGTGGCGGGGTCAACCTGGAATGTCGGCAAAGCTAGCGACGTCAGCGCTGTTGCAAGGGTCTCATTGCTGCACTGACATCACAGCCACAGGCCACATACAGACAGGAGTGCAGTTCTAGACTCTCCTACAATTTAGTGATATGAAGCCGTCAATTGTGAGGCTCTACAGTTAGCAGCTGGTCAAGAATCTGCATTCTTGTTGGGTATACGACAGCCTGTGTTGTGCCCCGCCCGTTCAACATCATCGCTGCAAGACCACGATAACAGGTAGACATTGAATAATCAGTGTATCAGCGCTAAACGGCGAACGCAGCCGTGTCATTTCAATTCACCAACGCCATGAACCCAATCCCCCCGCCGTGAAAAGAGTTTCCTGTCCTGGTCTCTCTCTATCATAACGCCGACCCTCAATGCCAAACCGAATAGAAATAATGTGAGCATGTACGCCAATGTGGCCCATTGAGCCACCGTGAATGTGTTTGCATATGCCACCCTTGTCAACCTTGTCGCCTCTGGCTCACAAGTCACGAGGCGCCACATCCCTTGCTCCAGCGACCAAGATGTCGTTGTCAGTTCCCTCGTCCACGTCGTTGCGGGCACGCGGCTCAAACAGGCGCCTCCACCAGCCTGGGGGATCCAGAGGACGGGAACCGTTGTGCAGTGGGGGATAAACGTCGCTGAAAAAGTACCAGACGTGTCCAATGACGACACCCATGATCTCATCCTTAGGAACAGTGCCGTGAAGGACAAGGCTGAAGCCCATCAACACCCAGGGGAGGTACGGGGCGGTAAAGACGAGCAGCCCGAGAAAGCTGAGTCTGGTATCAGGATTCCGCCGGGACCAGATGTATACGAGCGTGGATGAGAGCGGGTGGCCGAGGAAGGGCATCGAGACGAGTGGCGACAAGGCGATTAGGCTGGCCATCGCATAGAGGAGCAGCCATGAGAAGTGCGCGGGCGAACGCCCGGATGACTCTTCAAGAAGTCGTGCATAGCGTTGGAGGAAGTAGACGTGGAAGAGAAGATCGAGCGAAAAGGGGCCGAAGTATAGGAATGTTGTCAAGAGCCGCCAATACTACAAAAGAGGATATGTCAGCAAGAGTATAGGAGGACTCAACTCCCAGAGAGGCGAAGGATAAAGAAAGAAACAGCATAGAGAGGGAGCCACGACATGGGGAAGATTGAAACTAACCTGTGATTTCACAAATACAGCGCGGAAGCTGTAGAAGAGTTGGAAAGGTGTCACCATCTGGCACTGAACCAAGGCGCTTGTCAGAACAGTCGCAGTGGTCCACCACCGAGTACACGTCGGCATTTCCCAAAACCACGCTTCAAGAGGCAGACGGCCTCCATCCATGACTTGATCCATCGGGGGCAAACGTTGAAAAGAAGTTGTTGAAGGGGGGGAGAGTTTTCGTATCAAGGGCGTTTCTAGAGGATGTTGCTGCTGCGCGGACAAGTGGGACAGCAAAGGCGATGATCGGAGCTGGAGGACGTCCGTGGATGCTAACGCAAGGGAGAGACAGGAACCATGAATTTCAGGTGCAGAGGGAAAACATTAGGCGCCCGTGAAATTCTCCGGGTAAGAATGATGCAAGCTGGTGAGAGAATGCGAACTTGATTGCAAGTATGCGGAAGATGACAGAATAGAGGATGAGACACGTAAGGCGGGATATCCAGGCGCCGGCAACCGATGGATCCAGGGACGGCGGGCTCGAAGCATCCCGTCTTAGCGTGGGGCGCCTCACCTCCACCTCCGGAATGACAAACACAGCAGGTACGGAGTACTTTGGCCGATGTACCTTTTGCTGAAAAAGGTGGCTGGGGAGCCTGTGGCTAGTGCGCTGTGAGTGGCTGAAGAAATCAATTAAACTGGAAAATCGCGGGGCTGGGACGAGAAGCACGCGCTCTCGCGCGCCCCTTCCCACATCGTTTAGTCGCGGTGGTCCCTCCACCTTGCGAATCGCACACCCGTTTCCATTCCTTTCAACTCCTCTTTGTGCCAATAAAACTCCAAAATAATTATTGTTTCGAGCGATCGAATTTCAGGAACTCGTCGTATTTTGCTCGAGACTTTGCCACTCGCTTCAGGTCCTTTACGGTGTTCGATCGACAAGCTGTTGGAGCTTCAAACCAAGACCGACCCTTCTCCTACACGCTCCTCACAATGCCTCCGAAGAAGGCTTCAAGACCTTCTGGTGCGGGTCGAGGCCGCCCGTCACGGACGAGCGATGTTCAAGGTACGAAAGGTCATAATCGTCGTCAAGACACTTGCTCACAGAGATTCAAGCTGGCGATCCCGTTCCCGTTCGCGCAAAGCGTCGCTACCGTCCTGGCACCGTCGCCCTCCGCGAAATCCGACATTACCAGAGCAATGCAAAGCTCCTCCTCCGAAAACTACCTTTTGCGCGCCTAGTGAGTGGCATTCATGCCTGGAACTGCGCCCCTGAAACTAACCCTTCGCTTCTAGGTTCGAGAAATCGCTTTAACCGTACGACCGCGAGGCGAGGGTATGCGCTGGCAAAGCCAAGCCATCATGGCCCTCCAAGAAGCTGCCGAGGCCTACATGGTGCACTTGTTCGAGGACACAAACCTATGCGCCATCCACGCGAAGCGCGTGACCATTATGCAGAAGGACATCCAGTTGGCGAGACGGATACGCGGTATCTGGGGCGGTCTGGGTTAAGAAGGGACGAAAACTGATATGGTGTAATGCGACAATGGAGAGGGGACAGGATGGGACATGGACGGCGTTTGGCGCTCTCGAGGACAAATACCTACGGGCTTGTGGTTTCCTGTTGATTTGCTTGGTATGTTGAGTGCATTGGTTGCAGCACTTGGAGCGGGCGAGTGCTTTTATCTTGATCTGTAATATCTGCAATAAAGCATTGCCAGTCAATTCGGTTGCCGAGGTATCTTTGGTGCATCAGGAGGAGCTCACATTCCTTTGTTCTCCCCACGCTGCTCATCTATTGGCTGGGAGCTTGTGTCAGCTAGCTCGAGATCACTGACGTAATGAAGCCGACCGCCGGCCGGACTACAGCTCCAGCTCCGGCTTCCAGGTTGTCATATAGCTCACTTTCAACCTTACTATCAACTCAATTCCTTTCAAGCCAGGTACAAAACTCACCAGGGCGACAATGTATCGGACATTCAGCTCTCGAGTCGCCCTTCGGGCCATGACTGTCGGCGTTGGCCCCGCGGCTTGTGTCGGGGCTTTCGTTGCGACTCGCCCTGTCATCCGCTGCGATGCTCCGACGTTGGCTACTGGTCCGCCTCGACGCCGACAACCTTCTCTCGATATCTCACCAGATACCGTTCGCCAGCTCTCCAGCGGAAGTGTTGCAGGTTTGTTGCCTTGAGAACTCGTCCCCCGATGGGTCGCAAGCTCACGTATACTGTAGGGTTCGGAATTGGTGTCCTGGTTGGTCTCTTCTCTAAAACCCTCGCCCTGCTCACAGGCTTGGTCGCCTTGTCTATCCATGTACGCTTAGCAATTGCCACTTGTTCTCTCCTCACAATCCCTGACACCGCTAGATCGCTTCCCGCTACGGGCTGGACATTACCCGCACTCTCGGCATCGACAAGTACTTGAACCGAAGTGCCCTATGGGCCAGGAGCAAGAAGAACCCATTGTGGACGTCGTCATTCCTTGTAACATTCATCTTGGCTGCGTTTGTACGTCTATAGTGTCGCTCGGATCGACTCCCTCAACATCACTCAACTTGCACCGTCTCCCGCTTCAGCCAAGCAAGAGTAACGTTGTCGCCCTCAAAGTAACCCTGCGTCTTGTCCACAACCTTAGCATTGTAGGCGTTGAGCCACTCCTTCTCTTCGCTTGTGAGCAGCTTCGTGTCGATGAGGTTCCGGCAGTACGGCACCATGGTTACGTGCTCGAAACCCAGGAAGGGCTTGTCTCCGAACTTATGCTTGGTCTTGATCTCCTTGACGACAACGATATTCTCGATACGAATACCGTACTTTCCGTCTTCGTAGTATCCGGGTTCGTTGGACAACACATTGCCTGGAGCAAGGGCCACCTCTGCGAACTGGACTCTAGTTCCGATGCCAATGGGACCCTCGTGGACATTCAAGAATGACCCAACTCCGTGGCCGGTGCCATGTCTGTAGTCCAAGCCATTCTTCTGTTCTGGGTATCAGCGCCGTCACTCATATCAACCATCTTGCTGTGCTTACCCAGAGGTGCTGACGAGCCAATCCATCGAGGGCAAAGCCGGTAGTCCCCTTAGGGAAAACTGCTTGGTCCAGAGCAATGTGACCCTTCAAAACCAGCGTGTATGCCTCTCTCTCAGCTTCAGTAGGCGTTCCAAAATGAAGTGTTCGAGTCGTGTCGGTCGTGCCGTCGTGATATTGGGCTCCCGAGTCACAAAGGTAGATAGCCTCAGGGTCGATCGTGGCACAGCTTCCACGCTCAGGACCGTAGTGAATAATTGCAGCACTGCAGAGGCAAAGGGTTAGTATAATGTCTCCCAAGCAAGGACAGAGTCAAGTCATGTAAAGACTACAGTCATTGGCCCATCGGCAACGTGTTGCTTGGCATGAAACTCACTTGGCACCGGTGGAGGAAATGGTTGGGAACGAAAGACCGACAAAGTCGCTCTTCTGGGAGCGGAGCTCCTCGAGCTTGTCAGCGGCTTCTACTTCATCAAGAGTGGCCTTCTTGTTCACGAGTTGATCTTCAAGCCAGGCAAAGTACTGAATCAGTGCGGCGCCGTCCCTCACATGGCAGGCCCTCATGCCCGCGAGCTCAGCCTCGCTCTTGATAGCCTTGGCATCACCGACAGGGCTTCTAATCTCATCAACCGACGAGTCGCCGCCAAGAGCCCGCTTCAAGGCCCATGAACCCTTGTTAGAGATGAGGAAGTTTCCAGTGGGGGCAGCGTTCTCGGACTTCCCCTTTTCACTAACTGAGGCGTGAAGCTTGCGAGCATCATCCAGAATGGAATCGTAGGGCTTGATCTCAACCTTGTTAGCGGAAAGATGAGAACGACACTTGTCATCCAGCTTCGAGTCGTCAATGTAAAGGGTGGCAACATCAGGAGTGACGATGGCGTAGGAAAAGAAGACGGGGTTGAAGGGAATGTCGTTTCCACGCAGGTTGAACAACCAGGCAATTTCATCCAGCATGGAAACGAGGAAACCGGGCGAACGCTTCTTTTCCAGCTCTTGGCGGAGTTTTGTAAGTTTGTTGGTGACAGGCTCTCCAGCCAGCTCATCGGGTTGAACAATAACCTTCTCAGAAGGCCGGGCTGGTCGTTCCTTGCCCCAGACAAGATCGACGAGGTTTCCTTCGATGGGGACCAGCTCAGCACCGCCGCTCTTGCGGATCTTTTCGGCGAGGTTCTTGGCGGTGGCTCCAGAGATGAGGGATGGGTCGACTCCTACATTCTTACCCCCTGAGGACTGCTCGGCGGACCATTCTTGCCAGGTAGGGACGTCTTGAAGACCCTGCTTGAGAAGGGTCCAGTTGCTGTCAAGCTGTGCCTCGGCCTGGTTAAAGTAGCGTCCATCAGTGGCAAGTGCGGCCGTCTCAAGTGTGACAACGGCACAGCCAGCCGAGCCTGTGAAGCCTGAGATGTACTCGCGCCGGGCATCGCAGTCTGCAATGTATTCAGAAGAGTGACTGTCTTCGGAGGGAATAACTGGGAGGGCGTCAGTCATGCCGTCTTGCCAGACGGACAGAAGCATCTTGATAGGGCAAACTCACTATAAACTTGAACGTTGCGCTCCTTCATGAAACCCCGCAGGCTAGTGAGCCTGGAGGTAGTGTCGATCTTTGCCATTGCTTTGGAGGAGAAAAAGCGGCGGTTAGAGAGAAGTGATAACGAGGCCAATCGCCGTGGTGCTGCTGAACGGAGGAGCGAGGTGGTGGACTGGAGTAGCATTGACTATCAGACGCACGCAACGCAAACGCCAGGGAGGAGAGAATCACTCGAACCGAAACGATTACGGGTTTAGGAACGATGTTCTCGAAATATGAAGAAAACTGGTTGAGTTTTTAGAAGTTGCTCTCGAACTGGAAATGAGTTGAAAGACGGTAATCGGTATGAGGTTGAAAGTGAGGCAAGGTCAAGTGAAGGTGAAACAAATCGAGAGTGGCAAGTCACGACGGGATCAACTGATCCGGAATGTGGGCGGGAAGGAAGGTAGGGCGAATGTGTTGAGGTCAAAATAAAAAGGTAGGAAGCAATGGGCAAAAATGCAAATTGGGGAGGGAGAAGCAAGAGTCAGGTCACACAAATGCGCTGTGTTGCGTGGCACAAGATGGTGAGGGAGGTCCAGGGATGAGGGGCAGGGCAGGGCAGATGGGAATGGAGTCATTGCTTGGGGGAGTTGCATGCTTCAACATTTGATGTGGATGAGGACAGGGTCATACCTTGATGAGCAAATGGGTTTAGATGCAAAATTCGAGGAGATTTCAATATGATTAACAATAAAGATGCGAGATGAGAGGTGAGCAGGTAGTCGTCAAGGCCAGTCAAGCATTAGATTCCATCCACGAAATGATGAAAGAAGCAGGGTCGTCAAGCCTCACGAGACACTTGACGATGATGCACAACTGGCGTGGGCGTCAAGATGTGGAGGGGTTGAGGGGCAGGAGCGGATCTTTGGAATGGCCGCAACCCGAGGCAAGCCGGAGACCCCCATATCTACAAACTCAACTGGATTGAGGCCATCAACCACTGGAAGCTCAGCTCCATCGCAGCTCTCGAGTGGAGTGCTTCTGGCGACATTGAATCTCCAACGTCGGTACAGTGACCTCGACGCCGGGTACTTTGTCGGATCCGCATGATTCACCAATACTTTTTCGTACCGTGACGGGGCCGATAGGTACCCACATTTGGGAGCCAGGTACCCGTGTCTTTCAACACCTCGGGTTCCATTCTGAATATCTCACCACTGCTTGAGATCCGCCGGCTTTGCCAACTGCCACTCTCTGCCTTTCTCCCGCAATAACTGGTCCTTAGACATTTCGAATCCAACTCTCTAGGACGTCTTAGGATACCCGTCTGGACCACACTAGCTTCCTATTTGCGCCAGATTTTCCTCAAAGGACCCGTGCAGCCACCCCAACAACAACCCCCATTCTCTACCCCCAAACAGAGACCGCGGATCTTATCCTCAACTATACGCGATTTACACGAGTTCCTTGTGCAAGCAAAGATAGAGTTGACGGTAATTGGTAAGTATTTCTCGCTTCTGTGGTCCCCTTTGTCTACCCGCGTTAACGTGCATGGATAAAAAGTCGAGACGAAGAGGTTTTGTTTGGTGTTACAAAGCGCTCACCGGCAAGGTCATTCACACTCTCATACTAAGCAGTACTCCGGGGAATCAGCTGACATGAATTATTAGGCATGAATAGGAGCACGAAAGCCAAAGCCTTGGGACACCACATTGAGTCCTCGTAAACTGCCACTAGGTAGGATGAGCCCCGAGTGTTCTCACAGAAAGCATATGCAGCAAAAGAGTTTTCTAACTAAATATATTTATTAGGCTTTTTTAGTCCCGAGCTACCATACTTGCCAACTTGCCGGCAAGGCCTTTCTTAAAAGAACTCGTCTTCAAAGCGCCCCATCGCTCTACTGCGTCTCCAGATCATGGAGGAGCAACCACTCCCTACCTCCATACCGGAGGTGGAAGCCGTAAGTTTCGATCCTAATGGGATAACAAAATTTTCTAGTTCTCAAGGGCCGAGCGTAGGATGCAGTGCTGACATGGTTGTAGCTCATCCTCTCCCTCTACCAACCAAACTCTCCAGAGACCATTGCGCGAACGCAAGCAACTTTGTCCCGGTTACAAGGGTCACCTCAAGCTTGGGGGATAGCTCGAGACTTGTTAGGAAGGTCTGACGAGAAGGTCAAGTTCTTTGGCGCCCTCACCATCATCATCAAGCTCAACAATGAGAGGTACGGTTAAGACACTCGACAGGACCTTCTCTTATCCACTGACTTTCCTCTAGCTCCTCACTCACATCTGACGACGCAGTTGAACTCCTGCTAGTTCTAATAGGCTGGTATTTGGACTCACTACGGAATGGGACAGGGCCCCTGGTTATAAGAAAACTCTCTTCGGCCCTTGCAACCTTCTTCCTTCACTTCCACCGAGTCTGGCGTCGCTTCACCCACCATCTCTGCCTCTGTCTCGCATCTAGTCAGCCCTTACGGCCTGATGCTCTTGATGATGCCCCCGAATCATCCGCCCTTATTGAGAGCCTTGACTCTGCTCAGACACAAGCCGCACTATGGGTGCTGAGCAACGTACTGGAGGATATTGCAAAGTTCGACTTGAACTCTGCCAGCAAGTTTGTGCCCCAGCACCTTATCAGTCGTCTATTTCTGACATTTGTTAGCATGGGCCTGTACGATGCCATCCTAGAGAACATACCGGCTGCTGTGGCTTTGATGAGCCGTGGGATGTCACCTCAGTCCACCTCTCAAGCTGCCCATCAAGACTCGATCAAGTGCCTTCAGGTAAGCCGCTGGTAATTCTTTCCCCGTCGCTTGCTAACATCATCTAGTCCTGGGTCTGGTTCGCACAAAGAGCTTCCTCTCGGGACACAAGACTCTCAGAGCCCATCGGGCCACTCGTCACAGCTGTCATTAGCTCGTTGACAGTAGACGAACTCTACGATGCATCCGTTGAGCTTATGGTAGATTTGCTGTCGAATTGTTCCATGTTCTTGACCGACGCCCACATTGAGAACTTGGCTGAACTCTTTGACAGCTCATGGTTCCAGAACCGCTATCAAGCGCTCATGCAAGGGGATTTCGACTTTGACTCAGTCCAGTTCGGTCAGCTTCTTCTTGCTTTCGGTGATGCCAAGGTAGAGAAGCTTATGCAGCTGAACGACCGCCGAAGCCAGAACCTGCTGTCCAACCTCTGTGGCCTTCTTGCTGCTCAGGGATACCCGGTTGCCGAGGACAAGATCTTTGTGCCTGCTCTGGAGTTCTGGTCTACATATGCAGAAACAATGACCGACGCCATGTACTCGGACGAAGGAGCAGCTAATACATGGGTGCCACAGGCCCTCTCACATGTCCTTCAGGCCGTGTCCAATGCATGGCAGAAGGTGATCTACCCGCCTCATGAAGAGTTTGTCTCTTGGGACTCCAACGAGAGGATCGGCTTCAACGATGCCCGGAAGGATGTTATTGATCTCCTCCAGTCTGTCTATTCGCTGGCAGGACCACAGCTCGTGGTGACATTCGCGGACCTGGTGCTCAAGGCTCTATCGGGCTCATCCTGGCTTCAGCTTGAGGCGGCCGCCTTTTGCCTCGGTGGACTCGCTGACTGTGTTGGCGAGGACACCCGCTGCGATGGCGCTCTCGCATCCGTTTTTACATCTCCCCTGTTCTCAGCATTGCGCCCCGGTCAAGCAGACATTCCCCCTAAGGCACGGCAGACTTGTGTTGCCTTGATCGAGCACTATACGGAATATTTCGAGCGAAACATTTCGCATCTGCCTCCTGCTCTCAACCTGCTTTTTGTCGTTGTCGGAGAACATCCCATGGCGAGTGCTGCGGCAAAGTCTATCTACAGGCTTTGCTCCTCCTGTCGAGGTCACCTTCACACCGAGGCCGAGGGCTTCCTCAACGAGTACCAGAACCTCGTCTCTGGAGGCCGCCTTGATTGCGGAGCCAGTGAGAAGATTTCCGGTGGCATTGCGTCGGTCATTCAAGCGATTCCCGACTCGAACCTGAAATACTCATCTTGCGCTCGACTCCTGAGCTTCGTTCAGGCTGACGTGCAACGTTCACTGGAGCTGCTACACTCTCCCGATTCTGGAGTTACCCCCTGTTTCGTGGCACCTACTTGCTCATATGCTGCCTCTGACGAGAGTCCTGCACTCCACACGGCCTTGAAGGCCCTCAGATGTCTTGCTAGCATTGGCAGAGGACTTCAGGCTCCTGATGTGTCAGTTGACTTGGATGGTGAGCAGGCAAGGGCAAATAAGGCTGACCCACAACTATCGCACCTTCAGGAGAGCATCATGACCATGATCGGTCAGATTCAGGGGGCCTTCAACACTAGTGGAGAGGTTGTCGAGATCATCTGCACCGTGCTGCGCAGTGGCTTCTCTGAAGTAGAGCCTGGTCCGTTTGTGCTGCCGCCTCACAGCGTTGCCCAGTACTTGACAAACCAGGGACTCGAGACACCAAGGGTCGGTTTGCTCGTCAGCACTGCGTGCTCGTTTGTTAGTTCCTTAGAGCACGATGGACTCCAGAGTCAGCACGCGATGCTCAACTCTGTTCTTCTCTGGGTCGTGGGACTCCTCAAGCAACTCCCCAGTAAGTCGATTCGAACGTGACAAGAGATCCTCAACTGACATGGAACACTCGGTAGACCCGGAAGCTGACCCGGAGCTTTCTCAAAATGGAATCGAGTTCGTAACTCGATTGCTATCCAAGAGTCCTGTCATCCTTCTTCGACTGGAACCTCAGAACGCTGCCGAATTCTTCTTCCTCTTTACTCTTCAAGTGCTGGATGGAAAGGAGCCACTTCCAAAGGCTAGCGCTGCAGTCTTTTGGGTAAGCCACCCCCCAGCTACCACTATGTGCCTGCGCAACTAACGCGAGTAGGCCGTTTTTGTCGACCTTAAGTGTGACTCGCAAGAGTTGAATGACATCGCCCAGCAGGCCATGCAGATGCTAGGACCCCTCCTCGCTCAGAGTCTCGCAAGAAACATTGGCGGCAACGCTTCCAGGAGCGAACTTGATAAGCTGAGCGAGCCCCTGAAGAAGCTTGTTGTTCGCTGCCCAATGGCCAAGAGCTGGCTCGAGGCTGGCCTCGCACACGAATCATTTCCCAGCACCCGTATCACACCCCAGGAAAAGTCTATGTTCTTGAAGAAGGTCATCAGGTGAGTTGATGTGCACCTCTAGCGTCGAATCGCAGCTAACAAGTGGATGTGCAGTCTTCGAGGAGCCAGGGCAACTAATCAAGTCGTGAGGGAGTTTTGGCTATCTGCAAAAGGATCTAGCTTTGCTTATGCTTCATGAAGGCGTGGAGTTGAGGAAGTTCCGTTGGAAGAAAAAAGTACCAAAGTCGGGAGTATGTGGTTCATCTATCTTGGCATTGCTCGTACACGAGCTCTATTCTTACAGCACCATCTTGCTATGGCGTGGAGGAGTACAATGTAGGAGTCGTCGTGTAGTGTACAGAATAAAAGTCGTCGTGGCGCTCAAAATCCAATGGCTCCTCGGACCAGCTGCATCGTCTCGTCAGCGCTCTCCCGTGCTTTGCGGGCGCCCACTGCCTCGATGCTGTCGAGATACTCGTCTCCCTTGCCCACCAACTCGAGGTAACGATCACGAATACCGTCCAACCCGGTAACGACGGCATCTGATACCATCTCCTTGAGCTGTTTGGGGCTGAGATCACTGTAAGCCTCAGCTAGCTGCGCCGCCTGTCTCCCTTCGGCGTCAAAGATGGACAGAATATCCAACAGGTTGGAGATTCCCGGCCTGGTGGCAGGATCATATGAGATTCCGGGGATAGAGTCCGTCTTTGCAGAAGCAATCTTGGCCTTGATGTCCTTGGGCGCATCCGTGATGAGGATCCTTGACTTCTCGGCCTTGTGGGACTTGGACATTTTGGATGTTGGGTCTGTCAGAGACATGACGCGATGGACGGGGGCTGTAGAGTGTAAGTAACATGGTATATGATAACAGCGTTGAGGACTTACGAATGAGGGTCTGGGGAGCGACGAGATGGTTCCCGTAGGCGTGGTTGAAGTTTGTGGCACATTCACGGGCAAACTCGAGGTGCTGCTGCTGATCATGGCCAACAGGGACATGAGTTGCTCTAGAGAGAACGTGTTAGTGGTCAAGTTCAAGATAGCCTCGTATGATGGCAGTACCTGTGGACTAGAATGTCGGCAGCCTGAAGGACTGGGTATGAGAAGAGGCCGAGCTTGAGGCGGGAGCCAGCTTGTCGATCCTCGATGGATGACTTTTGGTCGAGGTTCAACTTGCTCTTGGGATATGTCAGTCTTTGCTGGATATATATGATGGTGGTTTATACCTTCCACTGTGTCATTCGAGAGAGATATCCTACAGAGGCTGTGCAGCTGAGAATCCACATGAGCTCTGAGTGTGCCGGAACCTGGACACTGAGTCAATAAGAATTCAGACACTAATTTTCCTTTAAATAACCAAGTTTCAGCATAGTGAAGAGTCCAAACTCTCAATGGCCCTCTAACACAAAGCAACAAGTTCCGCAACTCACCGAAGACTGGTAAAACAGCGTCGCCCTCTCCGGATCAATCCCAATAGCCAGCAACGCCGCTAACGCCTCCCTCTTCCTACTCCTCAGCTGCTCCGGCGGCTGAGGCATGGTGATGGCGTGCAGGTCCACGACCGAGTAGATGAGCTTCGTGCTCGCATCCTCGCTGCGCTGGAGTTGCACCCACTGCCGGAGGGCGCCGACGTAGTTGCCGAGGTGCGGCACGCCCGTGGGCTGGATGCCTGAGAATATCACCCTGGGGTTCACCTTTGGCATTGTTTTTAGGGGGGAATTGGCGGAGGGGGAGGGGATTGGGGGTGGTGGTGATGGGGAACTGGGGTGAGGTTCAGATGTTCAAGTTTGTATGCACTTATCGGGGTGTATGCCGACTACGACATTCAAGTCACGAAACCATCCAAGGTAGTTTATATCTCGAACCGAGGAGCAAAGTAGCTGAAACGAGGTGATTCACATGTATTTTAGTTGAATTCCTCTCATGGCTGGTAGAGTTGTGGTTGGCACCCTTTTGGTCATGCTTGGTTAGATAGAATCAGGCACTTGGAGCAGCCACCCAAGGACTTTAGGATAAGCTCCTGGGCGTTATATCTACGCAGTCAAGTCCTGGTTTACAGTTCGTCTTTGCCAATTGTTGATTTTACATGGTTCAAGCCTTCTATGGCCTATTGTACATCACATCCAAACATTGCTCCCTCCCCTCCGGTAAAGATGGCCACTCTTCCCGGAGCAGTGAAGGTGTCATAGCCATCCGTCTCTTTTTATGACTCCGTCGTAGGCGGCACCCTCAAACCCGCAGCCTCCCGGAATCGCCTCTGGCTGAGCAGCTCCTCAACCTTCTCCACCGTACCAATCGTCTTTGTCTGTCCGAGGTGCGCCCACTTGGCCTCAATCTGTCCCTGGTCCGCCTCAGGCAGAGCATCCATCTTCTTGCCGACGCCGAGCTCGCTAAATTCCCACACGTTGGCCTTCATACCCACGCCGTAGTACTGGTGCTTGCGCAGGTAGGCGAGCCAGATCTGCACCGTCTCCGGGTTTCCGTCGCGGATCTGGATTAGTCTTCGGAGGGTCTTTCGCTCAAAGTTCTCCTGCGACTTCTTGAAGATGAAGTTGCTTCGCGGGACAGTCCAGCGCTCGGTGATGCGGGGGAGGGGGACGGGTCCGTAGGCCGGGAGGCCGAGGTAGTAGGCCGCTCGGAGGGCAAAGTCGGAGAAGAACTCGAGGGGCTGGACGCTGTAGGAGCGGAGCTGGAGGTCGCATGAGGGGATTCCATGCTCGGCCTCTCGCTTCAGAGGCTTGAGGTGGAGAGCCTCGAGGGCTCGCGGGTATCGTGGTTCCACGGGGGTCTGGTTCTCAACCTTGTTGGGGACAAGATCTCCAGGTTGTGCTCTATGTGTACGTCAGCGTGGACTCGGAGAATGCGAGGTTTCGGTTCGAGGAACGGCAGATTCGACTCGGTGGACGTACAGCGAGGCCTTCGTTCGGCGGGCGATCCATGGCACTTCGGCCTGCTTGGGTGTTAGTACATGTGTCAATTGGCTTCTCACGACATATTTGGAGGCTTACCGAGAGGACCCGCAAGGGTCTAAGACTTTGGCGCATCATCTTGCCGGTCTCTAGGCGTCGATGATGTGAGGCTCGAGATTTGGTTCGAGGTGTAACGGACCTGAAAACGTCGGGTGAACTTTTGCGCACGGACCATCGCCGCACACAACCGACACACGCGCTTAAGCGCGCGTTTAAGGAAGAAAAGTTCGAGATTTGCTTCAAACTTGTCTGGCCTCGTTGAAGACGAGCTGGTTCTACCAAGATTGACAGAGTGACATTATGCTTAGGGGGTTGGCATTGGGAACATTGGTCACAAGTTTGTTTGTCGCCAAGAAGCCCGAAGACTACATCTCACGTCTGGACTCGATACACACGAATGGTTCTGAAGTTTTTTGGTCTTGAAGTTTTTAATTACGTTTACGGCGCTGAGCCACTAGCTTCTTGTAAAATGCCTTCTTTCCGCTGGTCTTTTGCTTCTGAATGCCAGCGTACTTTGTGGTGAACTTGTCCTTGTCATAGGTGCTCATAACCTCCTCGAGCATGGTGGCCTTCCTCTCCTTGCGCGTCAACCTGGCGCTGTAGAACTCGGTGGGTCCGGCGATGATCTCGCCGACCTGAGAATACTCGGGGGCGCTCGTGCGGAGGGTCTTCTTCTGGTGCTTGGGGTCCAGGATGCCTCGCATGCGGAGGAGCTGCCAATCCCGCTTGAACTCGGGGGTGAGGACCGTCTTGGGGAGGTCGAACCAGTTGGCTCCGGCTGTAGTCTAGTCGCAAAAACATGTTAGCTTGGAGGTTCTGAAGAGGTGTCCTCGTGTGATTGCCAATTGTTTGCGCCAGGTAAATGTCAGAGTAACTATGAAATAAGATATCATGTGGTCACGGTCCTTTGATCCAAAACGGATACTGTCCCATGTCAAGAGAAAATTTGGGATTTACTTTCATCATGAAGCGCAAGAGCAGAAGGGAGTAGAGAGAGTATTCTTACCTTTTCCTTGGACTTCAGTCCCGTTTGCGGCTGAGGGGGTGCTCGAACAGACAGGTCGTTCTTCTTGCTGCTGCTGCTATCGCTGGCAGGCTGCTGCACGACCTTGACCGTGTCGGGCTTCACCCCCCGAGCAGCAGCCGGGACGAGGTCGGCAGACGCAGCAGGGCCATCTCTCAGGCGCTGCTCAGCCTTGCGCAGCAGTTCATCGACCTGAGCATCCAAGATGTCTGTCATGATCTGCTGTCGACCAGGAGGGAAAGAAAGGAAGCAGGTCGAGGAGAGAAGGCTGGCGCAAGAAATAGTTGACGGCAGAAAAAAAAATATGGGGACGGAGCGTGGTGGAGAAGGGAAGTGTGGCACGGGCGGTGACACACCAGCCACATTCGGAGGTGGTAAGGTTGACAGAAATGCATGGGGCTCAAGTACATGAAACGGGGGTCCAAGTGCTCACCCTATTTTGTTCCCCCTTCCAAGTCCCGCTAACCTCTGTTGGCGCCCCATCACTCCAACCTTCTGACGCCCAATCGTCATGGCTCATCGCCCTCCGCCAACACCAACCACCATCTCAGCTGCTGTTTGTTTAGGTACCAACACCAAATCCCCCCCAGGTCGTGTCCAAGTGTTTTTTTTCTCGTTTACTTACCAGTTCAAAACAGCTTCATAAAAATGGATCCCCAGAACCCCCAAGGTGCTCAGCAGAATCGCCAACGCCCTGTCTACGACCCCAGTCAGGGCGGTCACTATAGTAAGTCCACGCGCGCCGCCGTCGAATAAACAGCCCCTCCCTCTTGACCGCGTCTTTGGAAGGCTGACCTTGTCGTGACGCGCAGGCGCATGTGCTGCTGTACGTCCAGCTTAGATCCCCTTCGATTCGCGATCGCGCGCGTACCTCGCCGCGTCTCGCGATAGCTCCAATTCCATGCGCTGACAGCTCGTCGTTCTATAGCTTGCATCCCAGGGTTTCGCGCCCTCGGAGCTCTACACCGGACCTTGGGCCAATGTATGTCGCATACTGTCTCCACGCGCGCGCAAAGCTGACCACGCAACGATTGCAGGCTCATCAGGGTCTTACCGGCCAGTACAAGGACATCCTGACCACCTACTGGCAGCACACCATCTCGCACCTCGAGAATGACACCCACGACTACAAGATCCACCAGCTCCCGCTGGCGCGCATCAAGAAGGTCATGAAGGCTGACCCCGAGGTCAAGATGATCTCCGCCGAGGCTCCCATCCTCTTTGCCAAGGGTTGCGACATCTTCATCACCGAGCTCACCATGCGCGCCTGGATCCACGCCGAGGAGAATAAGCGCCGCACTCTGCAGCGCTCCGACATCGCGTCCGCTCTAGCAAAGTCCGACATGTTCGACTTTCTCATCGACATTGTGCCTCGCGAGGAGGCTTCCTCCCACGCGAAGCGGACCACCCAGACGGCTGCCGCGCCCCAGGCTGTTCCCGCCGCTCCTGGCCAAGGTCAGATGCCCGGTCAGCACGCCAACATGCCCCAGGCTCCTAACCAGCCTCATCCCATGGGCGCTCCCGACTACATGGGCGGACATGGTCTTACTGAGCAGGACTACCGTAACCAGCCCAACATGTACCCGGGTCAGGCTGTCCCAGCTCCTCAGGCCGCCTACGGACAGACCCAGCCCCCAGGCATGTACGGCGAGATGGAGGGAATGTATCCCTACTCGGCCATGCCTCCCCAGCAGGTATGATGTCCAGTCTCGAGTCGGCCGTTAGTCACTAACAAGGCGCAGGCTCCCATGTCCTCGGAAGAGTTTGAGTAAACACTCAAACATGTTATGCGTCCCTATCTCAAGCGCTTGATCCTTAGAGGCAAGGAAATGAGGCAATGATACTTGGGTGTACAAATTTGAGCAATCGCTCGGCCCGGCTCAGGGTTCACGATGGAAAGGATGTCTGGCGTAACGGAATTTATGCTTTATATGCAAACACAATTAGCTTCCCAGGTAGACCTGGTGGACTGCACATTACAGTAAGAAACACTCGCTCATTGCAATTGAACAAAGACATTCAGCACCCGCCCCGATAGTGGGACGGCAGAGGCTGAATTGTTTTGCATTTATACATTCGTGGCACTATATGCTTGTTTACCTGTTCATGCCGAATCGTGAAGAAAAGTTGGCCAGCGGCGCGCTTCTAACGGGACTGGCCGCGATGGGTGTCAATCTGTAGTTTGTCAGTAACTTGAGAAACTTGTGATGGCGAAGTTTGCAGGTAATCGTACTTTTCTAGTAGCATTGGTCCGTTGAGGGCGTCCACGCGTCCGTACTTCTTGTTGCGTGTAGAAATGTCAAAGAACTCGTCCTGGTTGTCCGTCTGGAGGAGGTTGATGGTCTGTTGGAGTTCGTCCAGGTTCTCTCGCAGCATCTGTCCGTTCTCGAGGCTGTCGACGAACTGCACGAGATACTCTACATCTTGTGCGAGGGCTGCCACACCGTTGGGGTTGATGTGCTTCACATCGGGCGAGAGCGGTAGGGCCTTACAGAGTGTGAGCATTGAGGGGAATCTCGGGGGATTAGGACAGGAGCAGCTTACTAGAATCTTGTTCGCTGTGTGACTCAGTGCGTCAAAGTAGATGAGCTCCTTGATCTCTCTAGGCAGACCGAGCAGGGTCGAGTTCATGATGTTTGACAGGTACCGGGTCAGCGTCTGCATGTAGTTGCTCGGTTCCGGTTCAACCGTTGTTGCCGTCCTATAGAGATCGTTAGAAGAGCTACCTGCATTATCTGGGAGAACATACCATTCATATTCCGCAGTATCCACGAGGTCGTCAATCTTGGAGTTGACGAGCTCAAAGATTCGCTTCTCAGCAGTCTTCTTGTTATTCCTAAAGGACTCGGTGGCATTCAACTTCACTGGACCACCTGCCGAGGTAGATGAACGTGCCCTAATGAGCAGCTGCTCGAGCTCTTGACAGGCAATCTCAAAGTGCTCCAGGTTGATGAGGATCTGCACGATCTGACCCAAGTATTGGGAGCTCAGACGCTCAACCAACGACTTACAGACCTTTTCTGTAAGAAGTTCGTCCAGGGACTAACAGGCGTTAGTATCATGTCACTTCAGTGCATCAGCCAACTCACCTTTTTGAGGGTCTCGTCAATGACATTGGGGTGTTGGAAGTGATCGTCGGAAAAGAAGTAGAACTGGTTCAGGAAATTCCGGATATCTATGCAGCACAGAGGGTACATCTGGGAGAAGGGAAGCACGCAGGGGAATCTGGTGGATGGTCAGTAAATCGTGTGTAAGTGAGGGGAGACCACATACGTGAGCTGGTCTGCCGGCTTTTCCTGAGTGAACCAGCTGACATTGACCACTTTCTCGTACTCCTCGGGCGTGTTGATGGCCATGGGCATATAGTCATCGGTGGACACGATCTATAGAACCTGTGAGCAGATAGTAGCAAGTGAATGGGCGAACCGACTAACCTCCTGGAAGTCCACGCTGAACCGTCGTTTCAAGAGTTCGGCGTACTTGTCGAACAACTTGAGGAGGAAGTTGTCTAGCATGGCTACTGTGTATCCCCAGCCCTGAGTAACGTTAGCCCCATGTAGGACACTAGGATAGTGGGCAGCCGGTATCTTACCTCCATTGTTTGAATGAAGAGGGCAATAATGGTCTTGATCTTTATCAGTGCCTCCGCATCAGTAACATCATTCAGGGACTTCGAAGTCAAGTTGATGACCGCAGTGCACATAGACTCCCATAGCTCCTCGACCTATAGTGTTCCATGTTAGTAGAAGGCTCAACTAAATGCGCCGGTTACTCACGTCAGCTGCAGATCGTAGATGCGGCACTCGTCGCATTGTTGCCTTTTCAATGATGGCGAACCCTGATATTCCCTCTAGCAAGCTGCTCAAAGAGGACTCATCCTCCGCCAGGAGCTCAATGGAGCTAGGAAGCAACAGGTCCTTTTGCTGCCGTCGAGTTGCGCCGTATTCTGAACGGAACTTTTCGAGCTGGCCAAGGGCCTCATGGATATGAAGGGCCTCGAACAAAGGAGTAAAGTCAACCTGCAACTCCTCATTGTCCAACACGTCAAAGTCCTCGTTCTCGTCGCTGACGAGTTCAATGGCCGAGTTCAGCTTGAAGTTGGCCAGGAATGGGTCCTCCTCTATCCTCTTCTTTTGCCGTGATCTCCTCATCTCGGTGTGATAGAACGCCACCTCGCCAAGGAACTGGGATGTCTCTCGGATACGGAACAGCCATGTGTTGAGATCCGTCATTACAGCCTCGGAGATGGCCTTTTGCGAGGCGGGGATGGACTTTTGGATGACATCGGCCAGCCGATGCTGAGTGGAGTAGCGGTTTTGGATGATGGGTACGAGGTGTTCATTTTGTAGATCTTCGAGCGATTTTAGAGCAGGATAGTACTTTTTGCGTCGGATGAGGTCGTGCGCATTGTTGACGGCACGGAGGATGGTCAGGGAGTCGTTCAAGGCATTGGTAGCATCGGCGATGTTCTGGCGAACGGAGGATGTATTCACGAGAGCTTCTTTCTGAGCTGCCAGCTTCTTTGTACTATCGGCGATCGACTCGTTGAGGTTCAGGATGTCATGGGTCAGAGCTACTGTCTCCTCGCGGACACTCTGGAGGTGGTTGATCGAGTCAAGGAACTCCTCATGGCGAGTCAGGCCAATACGTTCGATCTCGGCTTCACGATCCTGGTGATAGCGGGCCAAGCACTGGTTTAGGAGAGGAGTTCGGTTCGAGTGCGCAGCATCTTTAAGGACGGGGATGAGCTGGTCGAGGAACTCAGCATCGGAAGACGCGAGGATGACCTGGAGACAGGAGGTTAGCGTACAGCCCAGAAACGAGCGCTAGCCGTGGGAAGCCGTACATGAGGCACCGCAGATGCATAGTCATCCACGGCAGGTGGACGTCGCGGCATGCCTACTACCTGGTGATGCGCGAAGCTATTGGCGATGGGGTTGGGTGTCGTTGGACGTCGCGTGTCGCAACCTGGAGCTCCCCTCGACGTTATCGAGTGGTACGTACCTGTCGATAAGGCGAGGCTTCCAGTGCCCCACTCAAGCTGCGCCTGCATGAGACGACAGCGCGCGCGGGCGTGACGGGCAAGCTCTCTAGCGCATGAGCCACGCGGGGCTGAAGAAATCAGCCACACTCCACACACGACGACATGTCTACCTGCGGGCTGGATGAAAGCGACGACGGGCTCAGTTTGTGGCCAGAAAATGCAGTATGGAAATAGTTTGCCTGGATTTTGGGGTTCGATACCTTTGAGGAATACTATACGTCTTTCGTAATGAGGTCAAAGACTTGATGTGCGACTATGTTTGGGTGTTTGTTTGCGGCGCTTTGTAATTCACCAAGACCAGTTCAATCGACGAACCCAGCACGATGCGAAGTCAGGAAGGGTAGCTATATAAAGGAGTAAACGCGCAGTCCCATCAGGCACCAATATCTGCCTTTTTGGGGATCAAGAATATGTGGAAAACACACCTCCAAGCCTAGAACTGCGAGCACTTGCAAAGGTGTAGGGTAGGCAAATCCACTAACAATCATCCACGGCAGCATCGCAAAGCCCAAGTATGGCAGGACTTCTGCAGCTCGTCCATGCCTGACTGTAGAAAATAGAGTACAATAATGATATTTGAAACAAAAGACCACTGAAAATGCCAGCCACTTTTTGGAGGAAGGTGGCTTTCCCTTGCATGCAATCACCATGATGCTAGCTGCCAGGAGCATCGCTTAGGGGGCGCACTACAGCATACACGCGCGCAGGATGTAGAGCATCATGGGAAAACAATCTTGGGCTGGATTCAAACTTTAAAAGATTTCGGGGTATATGGTAATATGAAAAAAATCGGAAGTGCGAGAGTCGGTCACTCTTGGGGAGGGACAGAAGACAAACGGGTCGTGGGTAATCAGGGGCTTGAATCGATGCCTGGCACAGCGAAGATCCGGCATTGTAGATCATAAACCGTCCCTGACATGCTTCCGACGATATGCTTGTTCTTTGCCACGCAACCGAAAGGCGCCATCCAGTTGATGGGTTCACTGGGTACCTAATCTTGAGTATAGGCTTGTAGGCTTGCCTGGAAACATGGAGCGGAGGTATGGGGCGGCCGTGGGAGAATCGTTTTCGTGGGAGGTTTGTTTTCTCGCGAGAGAGAGCACTGTAGTCTGCAAGGCATGTCAGTGCGAAAGAAATCAGGAAATGTCTCTGATACTTACAAGTGATACCCAGCATGGGCGACTCCGACACAGTCATCAACATGAAACCTTGCTGTAAACGACTCCTGGAGGATGACTGCAATGTCGCCGGAAGCTGTA
Organism: Fusarium keratoplasticum; assembly: GCF_025433545.1. NCBI lineage: Eukaryota > Fungi > Ascomycota > Sordariomycetes > Hypocreales > Nectriaceae > Fusarium > Fusarium keratoplasticum. The sequence goes on from NC_070534.1 coordinate 3,052,374, forward strand.
AACGCTCCGAAGCACATTTGGCGACGTATATTGAAGTCTGCCAAAAGAATGGAACCTAACATACCCAGCCCGTAGGGACCCTGATCGTTTTTCCTATCCCTGAAAGCACCGAGAAACTGTCGAGAAGGGTACTCTGTCCACTAAGAATGCCCCCTATCGAGATCAGCACATTTGGGGGTTTCTCTTGAGCGTGTTACCTCCCGAGAATGCTTTTTCTCAAAACCCACCCTCCCGAGAGGACGATCGTCGTGAGTGGCGTATCCTGAAGATGTACTAATTAAGAATCTTGGCTTCTCAGAGCACCTTCTGTGAGAGGCGCTTGTCACGAGGCTCAAGCTTCTTCCCCTGTGCCTATCAGTTCGACAGACTTCAGTGTTCTGGATTCAACTGACTTCTTGTTGTCTCAAAAAGTTTTCTGTGCGTCCCCTGGATCTTGTCTAGTCATCCTCTTCAAGGACGAGTCGTTGCTCGTCAGCTGTCTGGCTCGGAAATGGGGATCGATAGTTCGATGAAGTGCAAAAGGTTCGGTTTGGTTCTCAAAGAAGCGTTGGCTGAGTGTAGCGTAAGCTCGATGGAGTCTGTAACGCTGATCTGGTACCAAGGTCAGTAGTTTGGATAGCCTGGATAGATGAACGAGCAGGCTGGTGCCTGACAGAGGCTTCTCCAGGTAGACGAGGCCGCCAGCACTAAACTTCTTCCATCCCAGGAGCGAACTAACGGCCTGGGTCACATCAACCGTACTGGAGAAGCAAAGAACATGGACCAGTGGCGTCGATCTTTCAGATGAGCTAGCCCCTGAGGGTCTGGTAGTGTCTTGGGGAATGTCGGGAGTCTTCGATCGATGGCTGGAACGCCGCGAGTATCGTAGTAACGCTTCAAAGGCTTTATCGCTGAGGGTACTGATCAGTAGAGAGTAACAAAAGGGTACTGGGGCATTAATGACTGACCTGATGGGCTGAGAATGCGAGAGTCTGCTACACAAATATACTGCAACAGTCAGATTTGATCAATACTCCTGTGTGCCGAATTCGCTGGCGCAGTACCTGGGAGAGACAAATGTGAACGAGGAGACGATGGTCTCGGATCCGACCTCATTTTCCGCCGCCCGGCACTTGTCAACCTTCACCCCCACCCGGGGATGCATGGATGGTGATCCGTCCCTGGCACATAGATCCAGTGGGGCAGAATGGGGACGTTGAAACAGCTAGAAAGATGTTTGCTTGCGTGCATGAACCTTATTCAAAGCTTCATGCAGGTCGAGGAAGAATACTGTCAAAGGGGGACGCGCTGGAAATCAAACGAAGCAAACATGGACAAAGGGGGATGGTTTGGAATACTAAGGGCGTTGAACGTAGGCTTCAATTATTAAAGAATGGTGCCTGATTATTTGACGAACGGGACGCGGCTTGGTGCCAAAACTTCAGGGGACTAACAGTGATGGTAGTGGTTTGGAGGGGCCGACGCATCCTGAATGCCCTCCCGCCGGCCGCGCCAGCACGGCACATGTAGGAAGAACCAAGACAGCACGCCATGATTAGTAGATTTGCATGAATCCAATATTGACGGAAAATTAATTCATCAAGGAAAACATGCTTCTATTGCGCCATGGTTTTCAAATATCATCGAGTGCAATAGATGTAAATGTCCATGCCCAGGTGACACACTCTACGAAATACCAATCATCATCAACACCAAGATTTTGGGATTACGGGCATGAGGTAACTGGATGCGAGGGCACATCTGGGAGGGCGTGCCACAGATTGGGGCGCGGCTGGCGTGGATGAATCGGCATCCGTAGCCGTGACCCTGACGGCCCAGCTGCACCTTGATATCAACCCACGATGCATCACCTCCTCGTCACCAAGCGAGGCGAGCGCACAAAGTCACAATTCAAATCAAATAGATCAAAATTAATTAGGCGGGAGACTTCAATAGAATCTCAGGGAATTACAGTGACCTCAGGGGGCGTGCAAGGCCGGTAGACCTCGTCCCAGCGGACCAGGACAGCAGTCGCCCTCCCTATATCAAAATAACTGCGTGCCAAGACACATCACCCCTATAAACTCTATGCTTTACGTCTGCCTGGCACTGGACTCGGTCGGTTTTGTCCTTATTGTCCAATGGGCGTGGCTCCTTCCGTCTGATAACCTGGCAACGGACCGTCCGAACGTGGCCGTGACAAAGCATCCACGCTCGTGAGCCGCCCCTTCCCTTCCCGCAGTTCTTTCTCCGATCAGGGCAAAAATTCCCAACAACCCTCGCTCCCCTTCCACAACATTCTCTCCCATCACCTTCCCAACCTGATTCCCCTCCGAGATTTTCTTCCTCTCCTACCCACCCTCACCCTCCCTCACCCACACATCAAACATCAACAACATCTTCCTGGTTCACCATACCCGCATGGAAGTGAACCCGGGATCTTTGTTTCTTTGATCTTGATCGTATCTCTTTCTCTCTCAGCTTCCTTTCGGGAGCATCGCATACAGCAACACCTGCTCTTTGATCTAGCACTTAGTCATTTTGTTCACATCTCGTACCACCGCGAACCAAGGCAACATGGCTCATCGCCGTGATCCCGCCTTCGAGAAGGCCATCTCGCCTCCTTCGGACAATGGTCCAGTTGAATCGTTCCAGGTCTCGCCGACCTCGTCTCAGGACACTCGCGTCGCCATGTACTCCACCGACGAGGGAGCTTCCAACGCTGCCAAGGGCAAGGGCCGTGCCGTCGACGCCCCCAACGGCTTCTCTGGCGCTTCTTCCGATGCCGCTACTGTTCGAACCCGTATCTACCCTCACGTCGAAGAGGATCCCTTCGCGGGACCGTCGACCGCCTCCGGCCAGTCTATCAACCCCGGGCTTTCGCCCATGGCCTCGGCTTTTCAGCCCACTCCCACCTTTCAGCCGAACGATGGAGTCCTCGATTTTCTCAGCACTGACCTGGGAATATCTCGCCTGATCGAGGTTTCTGGTGATGGTGTCACCGTCACCGTCGCTGAAGTCGGAAACTTCGTCACCGTAAGTACCATCTCCTGCCGACCGAGTGAACGAAGAATCTAACAAACCGCTAGGGAAAGGCGAAGGATGATGGAGTCCAGATTCATGGAGGTCGTACTCTGTCTACTACTGATTGCAAGGTGTATATCAGTTTTGAGGACCTCCGCGACGCTGGCTGGGCCTCTACCGTGCTGCGACAGAAGCACGGATGGATCAACGGTTTTCTTCACGGAAACATGACCGAGGTTAGTCTTCTCACCGAATGCTTTCATTTTACAATAAGCTAATGTAGTCTCTTAGAACGGCTACGAATATGCCGGCGATCAGCGACTGACTCACCTGGGTCAAGTTGCCATTTTTGCCTCCCCACCATTCGGTGCTGTCGCCGACCCTATCCAGGTTGTCGAGGTAGCCAAGGCCATCTTGAACTCACATGGCCAGCTGTTTGGACTCGTCAAGCAGCTCGGGTGGGGTGATGGATCTTTCCGAGCCATCGGCCAGTTTTGCAAGGTCGCGGACGCCATCAACGCCGTTCGAGTTTTCAACGGTGTCACTCCTCACGTAAGCATTCCTTTCGTCCCAAGAATTCAAAACATGCAGACGATGCCTAACGCTGCTTCCCAGGGGCTCCACCTGGAGGTTACCGCTCCTATCGGGCCCAGCAATGCCAAGGCCACGGGTGGAAACGATCCCGCCATGCATGGACTCGCTCTTGTCCATGTCGCCAACCGCCAGCAGGGAGCTGGAGGTGGAAACCGCCCTGTTCATGCCCCATACCTCATCCCATCCGCTCCGGCCAGCATGCAGTATGGGATGCAGGGCATGCACCTTGTCGGTCCTGCTTACCAGGCTCCTCCCTCCCCTGCCATGACCTCTCGTCATGGTGCCAACATCCACTCGCCTTCCCGTTACCGCAACGGTAACCATTACAACTATCATCATGCGTACCACAATGGTATGCTCACGCGATGGAATCCTCGCCGACAGCCTCGTTCTCACCGCGCTGGTCGGAATGTTAACAGCACCAATCATGTTGACCTGCAGGAAGTCATTTCGGGCCGCGACTGTCGCACGACTGTAAGTTTTACGCTCTCTTGTGGACTGCCTTTGATACTGACTGCAATTAGATTATGCTGCGCAACATTCCCAACAAGGTTGATCAGCCCATGCTCAAGCGTTTTGTTGATGAGTCAAGCTTTGGCAAGTACGACTTCATGTACTTGCGCATTGACTTCGCAAACGATTGCAAGTAAGTTACTTCTGCTTTGTGGACATGATCAGTGCTGATTCTTTTTAGTGTTGGGTATGCTTTTATCAACTTCGCAAAGGTAAGTTCCGACACACTCCACCTTTCAAGTTCCATGCTGACCACCTTAGGCGGAGTACATTATCCCCGTACGTCAAACATCGATGATGGAGCTTACGTGCAGACACAACTGACTTAGTGACGCAGTTTGTTGAGCATCGTGCCAACAAGCGCTGGTAAGTAACGGATTTGGGAACCTGGCTCTATCATACCTAACCACACCATAGGAACTTGTTTCGTTCCGACAAGGTGGCTGAGGTCTCTTATGCCAGTAAGTTTACTCTCTCCTTGACGAAGCGGCAGCAACTGACACGGCTTAGCGATTCAGGGGAAAGACTGCCTCGTGCAGAAATTCCGCAACAGCTCAGTAATGCTGGAGGCCGAGCATTATCGGCCCAAGGTGAGTTGATTCCTCAGCCCTTCTCTGTCCCTTACCTAATATGCCTAGTTGTTCTACACGGATCATTGCGAGGACCAGCAGTTGATTGGCCGTGAGGAGCCGTTCCCCGGTCCCGACAACCACTCGAAGATGAAGCGATCTTGCGAGAATGCTGAGCATGTTGGTAAGTGTTTTTCAATCCAAGTCTTGTTTCATATGCTGACTCTGCTTGCCGCAGGGCTCTTTACCCCCAACGCTGGCCAGCACTACCGCGATGAGCAGCGCCGCCGCCGCTCTCAGTATGATCGCGGGACTCGTCTCGCCGTCTTGGAGGAGATGCATGAGACTACCATCGGGCCTTACTATGCCCGTGACCTCAACATGCGTCGTTGAGGCTTGGATCACATCACTCTTCCTCTTCAGAAGTCATTTTGATTTTTGATTTTTTTCAAAAGTCATTTTGCTCCTTGAGTGGTCGTTGAGGCACATTGGCACTACGCCCATTGGCTTGACGCGCAGAATTCGATTTCGGAGGCTTTTCCAGGGGTTTGAAGGCTATGGCCTGGTCTGCATTATCTCGGTTGGTCGTCTCGAATAGTCACAGGAAGAAATAGCTCTTCGTAGCTACATGGAATCAATGATATGGATCAACAAAGTTTGGCAGTGATGCATGTATGCGCGTGTCGGTGCTTGGCAGCTGGCGTCCCTGTCACATCACTGCGAAGCATGTCACGTTGTGGAAAAGTACCTCTAACCATCTAGTAGCCGAAGAAAATACGCCATTACTATCTATGCGGCCAGCCGCGATTTATGGGGATGAGGGATTCTCAGGTAAAGCAGGTAAGGGTTTACGTGAGTTGTTTGGATGCATGGCAGGGGAGCGACGGAGGAGAGCAGGCTGGGCTTCATGAGACGAGAGAGAAGCATCCGTGGAAGATGTATAACCATCAACAGGCCCAGGTGTTGGAGGCGGCGAGAGCTGCTCGCATCCAAGACGAGAGTCATCGACGAACGAGGTGCGACGACGAAGATCAGCAGAAGACACGTCTCCAGCTGATGACGACAGGGGAATGTAGTCTCTTCTCGACCGAGGCGTCAACAGAGACGGGTCCTCTCCATCGGTATCGTATGAATTCCCATACAGAGCGCGAACACGACCTGGCGACGAAGCTGAGGCGTCATACGAGGCCAAGTTGGCCTGGTCCATGAAGGGCGCAAGGTAAGGGAGGGACACACCCCGAGAGAAGATGACGAGTAACAGGCAGGACAGAAGAAGCACGGCTTGCACTATGGCCATGCGTTTCTGGAAGACGACCTCGTCGGCGAGGAGGTTCAGACGGGTGCTGAGAGCAACGATCTCACGGTTGGACTGCTCGCGCTGGCTTTCCAGTGCGATGACGGTAGACTGCCATATTTGGTCGTACTGCTCGCGGACGGACCGCAGCTCGGCGAGGACGGTCTGGTTGAGGTTGTCGAGAAACAGGGTCGCTTTGGAGATTTGCTTTTGCTCCGTGCGATGGAGGGTGTCGGACATGTGGCGGGCCTGATCCTCGACGTACTTGAGGGAGAGTGTGAGGTTGGATTCGACTTGGTGGAGACGCTTGGAGATGGCTTTGAAGAAGCCTTCCTGAACAGTGGGAGATGCGGGAGAATTTGATGTCGTGGCGGTTGTGCGGTTTTTGGGGTTGGCCGTGTTTGCTGGTGAGGGTTTTGCGATGGATGTGGAGGCCGAACTAGAGGTCGAGGTGGACGAGGTTGAAGCTGTCTTGGCGCTTGTTGCTGGAGCCGTCGAGTTTGAGCCGGTGCTAGCACTCGAAGAGGAGATGGAAGAAGGGCTAGTTGGTGAGATGGCTGGTGTTGCGCTTGGAGAGGCGGTGGATGAAGATGACGAGGATGTGGCATCTTCCGTCGCTGGGTATTCGGCCCTACGGACGTGAGGTGTCGAGGCACCACTCCTTTCCCTATCCTCCGTTGATACGTTCTGAGAGCTTGCGCTAATTCCCTCGATAGAACTGGTATCAGGCTGGCTGGGGACTCTGCCTGTCGTCGCGTTGAACGAGGCAGGGCAGACCAATGGGGCCAAGAACAGCATTGTGGGATCATCGACTTCACAATACGGCATTTTTTCTGTCGATGTTGGCACGATGGGTTCCTGAGGCTTCTCGATTTCCAGGGGCTTTGCAGATTCATCCTCTGGACTGGGTAGCTGTTGAGGCTCTTCATGGTCCTCATGGGAATCATCATCACGGTCCTTCCACGAGTCGAGCATTCGAGAACCGTGGATACGGATCAATGACACCGGGCAATAATACTCGTTGCCATACTGAGTCAGGAACTCGATGCGGACATACTTGGCCCAGATCTGCGGGTTTTCCACCAGGAAGGGTTGGATATCTCGCGAGTTCCTTGCCTCAAAGGAACCGACCTCCTTCCACTTGTCGGGCTTAACGGGATAGCGGTCACTAACACTGACACGGAATAGGCGGACCATGCTGGAGAAGAACTCAAAGTTTGCAATGACGACGGTGTCGATGAGGACGTCGTCGCTGAGCTCGACGATGACGAACTTGCGCGGGGCCGAGCACTCGAGGAGCATGTACGAGTCCTTGTTCTCGACGAGGATGGCCTTGGCGTTCTTTGCGCCGGGGCTCGACTTGAGGACGGTGGCGCCGGCATCAAACGACGAGTAGGAGAAGCGCTCCTTGCACGTTTTGCCGGCGTCTTTGGTCTTGTGGATGGAGCCTTCCTCGTACACGACGGCCTGGCCTGCGCCGTCCCTCCCGGGAATCTCGACGTCGCCGCCAGAGGGGCGATCTTTTTGCTCCCCGGCGTTATCGAGGTAGTTGTCAAAGTTGAGAGATATCTCGTCCTCCTCGCCGAGGCCGGCGTGGCCCATGTCTGGGGGTATCCTGTCGTCTGCGCGACGAGGCTGGTTGTTTCGGGATCGCAGGTCCTGGGGGTCCTGACCGGTCTTCCGAAGCATCATTTCCTTCCAGTCCTCAAAGGACATGAAGGGTTTTGTTGGCTCCTCGCCTGCGGCATCTTGTTCGCCCTCGGCGGTGGCGGCGGGGGTGGAAGATTGGGACTCGGCGTCTGCGCTGGAGGATTGCGGCGCATCGCTGCTGGTCACGTTGGACGGGGCATCGGCGGTCGCATTGGCTGCTGAGGGTGTTGCGCTCGACCAAGAGCTCGTCAGACAGGATTGTGGGAGGGTATGGGTGATGTAGTTGATGGTTCGGGCATCGCAGGACGAGACGGTCGTGGACGTCGACGAGTCGGCGCGACTGGACTCTTGGCTCTGGGCTTGGGCTTGGGTCGGAGGCGTCCAGGCTGACGAGATGGCTAGGAGGCGGAGGACAGTCGAGCCCAAGGACGGAGTCATGGTCGAGGGGACATTGGGACTTTGCGTTGAGGGGGGTTTTCGCTCGTCGGGGGGCGTTGATGGACGGACGTTGGTGTGGGTGAGACTTGTACCGACGATCTCTCGACCCACCGACGTGTCCACAGCGCTGATTGGCTGGCAGGGTCGTATTATAGTCCTCGCAGGGAACAAAGCTCAACTCCTTTTATTTAGGATTGATAGAGTGGAGGTTGAAGAGAGAAGAATTTGGAGATGTAATTGCTGTCTAATTCCTGGTGTTGTGTCTTTGCACTTGCACTTGTACTGCGGAACGCAGACGCAGTTGAGAGAGAAGGAAGAAGAGGCTCAAATACAGCATACTAGCAAGCAATTCCTACCAAATGACAAAAAATAGGCTCTTGATTCCTTTCGAGAAAAATTAGAAAATCAAAGGAATCATGTTGAATTGGACAGGAAATAGTATCTACATCACGAGATTTGGCAGTGCATCATGGTGTGGCGCATGGTGGAGTGTGACTCGGAAGATGCTTCAGCTACCAGCTACAGCAAAATAGTGCCAGAAATACCATTTGGCTTCATAAAAGAACTGATTTGAAATCATGCATCAAACCCCATTAAAATCCATGGCATGCCCTTTTCGATCAGGTATCCTCCCTTGCTTGCAAGGATGAGGCGTCTGCCAACTCTCCTCGGCCATGTCCTCCTCTCACATCAGAATGGAAAATTTGCGCCAACGACCATTCACCAGAACCCAGCTTCGGTCGAGAATGCAGTCGACGCATGGGTCTCGCTTTCGAGTGAGCCCAAAGTAGTTCAGGTGGTAATCACCACAGGGCTTGGTATCGCAGCACCAGCGCATACGAAGGAGTTCGTCTGGGCCGCGGTGGCCGCAGACCATTCTGGAAGGGGCAACGTCGAACCAGCACATTTTCTGTAGTAGAAACTTGTTAGCTCTATGAGTGCATGATGTAATAAGAAGTGAGATGTGACTATACCGGTGGTGGAATGGCGCTTGGAGTCGATAGGAGAAGCTGGTGAACTGATGGAGGCTGGGGATGCTTGCGCAACTGAAGAGGAAGATAAGCATGATATTTCTGCACGGGAAAGAATATCATACCTGGTGATGCGTGTTGCTTGAAGTCGTAGAGAATGCTCGGATGTAATGCTCTGATATCGTATGCCGTTGGTGTTTGGGCGAGGAGGGGTTGACGAGCAGAAGTTGAAATCTGGCGCAGAACAATTGCAAGTTCGTGCCGCCAGGCAAAAGGTCAGTCACCATATGGATGAGTCGGTGCCTGAACAACACTGGCCAAATATCCACTGTCGTTTGCTAATCGGTGCACTGCGAGCTCTTTAGTCAGGGGACTCGATAATGACAGGTGACCTTGATGGGCAAACAGCCGAATTATAGCTCCATTGTACCTGTTGAATGATGTAATTTTCAGTATATTCTTTGACATGCACGAGAGTAGCCTACAGAAACCAATGTGGTGCATTGTAGGCCCGTGGTGCGCACTTTGAAAAAGTCTCCATCATGTTCGGGTCTACGCAGCATTACGCCCCTATGATCTATTGCCTGGATTAAAATACATCTTCTCATGTCTTCTAAGAAGCCTTTGATAGCTGCTGCCTCAAACCTGGGACACTGAGCCCCTTGATCACTCCATCCTTGGTGACAAAGTCAATCTCGTCCACAGGCAACCCCTGATAGCGGAACTGATCAACTGAGAACCAGTTGGCGCAGTAGTCTTTAAAAACACCAGTAGCAGACCTCTGGTTGGTGACAGATTCGAATACTACACGCCAACGCTCGTTCTCGCCGACTGGATAGATGCGTGCGTCGACGTTGGGATTGTTGCCGCCACTGATCGCTGCCCAAGCCTTTAGGACAGACTTGCCCTGACTTGTCCACTCTGTGATCTTGATTCCAGGATCTTGGTCAAGAGTGAGAACAAAGGAGTCTTTGTCGTTCGTGTATTTCCCAGTGTACTTGTTGCGTGCTTGCTCGCGAGCTAGGTTTTCAAAGTAACGCACGACCTCCTGGACCATGAGATTCAGTAGATCTATTCCAGCCGCGTAGCTATCTGACCCTGCGACATTGATCGTGATTCCGACGTTATACTCGGGGATGATGACGATATAGGCGGCGTATAAGACGCCGTCGCCGGCTTTGGTGTAAACGTCGACAGGCCGCAGAGAGGGCGTTACATCCGAGACTCAGTAGATCTCCCAGGGCATGCCAACTGCGCCTTGAGCGGTCGAGAGGAACGAGGTAGGCTTGAGCCAGAGGTCGGTTCGGGGAGCGGAAAGGAGGTCGTGGCGGAGGATGCTTCGAATGAACTTTGCGAGGTCTTCAGGGGTTGTGTACAACCCAGCTGTTCTTTCACAGTAGTTAGTAGTTGATTTACAGAAGAGAGAGGAGCTGGCTCACGGGTCATAGTTCCCCAGGGGAACAGACATCAGCTCGAACCCGCCGTCAAGGGGAAGTAGTGCCCGTGACGGATCCTGAAGCTCGAAGCCAGTGGCCGAGGAGAGACCCAGGGGCTTGGAGATCTTCTCGTAGATGATGTCTCTGAACTTCATCGAGGTCACCCTCTCGAGAACAAAGCCAAGGATGATAAAGCCGCTGTTGGAATAGGCTACCTTCTGGCCCGGCTGCCAGGTGAGGTTGTTGTTCTTGAGGGATTCGAAGAATTCTGTGTAGACCTTGTTAGAAGAAGTATAGAGATGGCTGACGAGAGGCTACTGACCAGAACGAGTACACAGTCCAGTGTCTGCAGTGTCACAGACAGGAGTACCAGAGGCTGGAGATGCTTCCGGGAAACCTAGAGCACGGAGAGTCTTGGATTTAAGTCCTGTAGCTAAGTCAAAAGCGTATCCTACAAGATGTTAGTCAACTAGAGGTTGGCACGAGCCAAAGGAGCAGAGCAGGACTTGCCGCCTTCACGAGGGACACCACCAAGCTGGCTGGCCAACACCCTGAGCGTGATGTCCTTGTAGTGATCGATCTTGGCCAACTCTGGCACATATTTCGAAGCGGGATCGTCGAGGCTGAGGTTCTCCTGGAGCAAAAGAGCCAAGACTGTGAAGACTTTGGTAACACTGGCCACGCGGTAGATGGAACTACTGGTCACCTTGCTAACGCCAGTCCTGTTGAGGTTGCCAGCGGTATGGTGGAAACTGGACAGAGTCTCTTCCTCGCTGGTCACCTTGACGGAGAAGGAGTTTGTCGAAGCGTTCCACGCCTTGCTTGACTGCACGAGATCCCTAAGGCTTTCGGCCAAGGAGTCGGTGAGGTTTCCGTTTGATGGGACCTTTGGAGGAGGGAGGACTGGGCCAGTTGGAGGACAGTATGAAGAGGCTAGAGGGAGCCAGAGCAGGCTAAAGAGAGGGAGTGTAGAGGGCTTCATGTTGGATGCTGCTTCTGCGGCGGATGTTTTGTACTCGGAGGCTCGTTACAGGACATGTTGGAACTCTGTCAACAGGTCAACTATATATACTTAAGACGTACTAAGAACACATTATATAAATGGACTTGAAGATAGTTGGTGCTATGCTCGGAGTGGCCATGATCGTCGCAGGTGAGGGAGGTGTTGGCGGTGCAAACTGCAGCAATACGGTTTACGACGAGCAGTGGGGAAAACAGTCTTACAGTGGATGTGGCCCCTGTAAGTTACTGGGGTATCCATGCTGCAACGTAACGCATCCCGCGAAGACCATCAGCAGAGCCACTTGCGCTGAATCAGGATAGGAATGCGAGGAGACATGGAATTCTAACATGCAAAACAACAGAAAATTAATCTTGAAAAGACAGATAAAAATCGAAGATTTATACAGTTCGAAATTGGTTTTAATTTGGTAGGTGGAATTCAGGGGTATCTGGGGCCTCGCCTACTTCAGCTCGCAGCTCGAATGGTGCTGAACGGCTTGGTCTCGCCCTGTCAAATCTGTTGCAGTCTTCTCTGCCCTCCGTAAATTCTCAAAACTGTAGTATATGCTCAGAGAACCGTGTGTATAGATGTAGACAACCTCTTCTTCTGGACCTGACTCCCAAGATTCCCTCATGCCGACCCTGAGATTCCTCATCTGGTGTCCCTTCTCACGCTTCTCTTTCGACGGAGGAGCAATGCTGACGATCTAGGCCAAGTAAACTTTATCCAATGTAGCCTTGGCATGTTGGAACGCCCGAGGGAGGAAGGGTACGGGATTGGTAACTGCATAGTCGATAGCAGAGAGTCAAAAGTGTGAGGTCGTGGTAATACTTGCTGCGTAAGCCACACCAGACTTCCCACGAACTCAAATACGCTTGTAGATACCAAGCAAGAGGATCAAGAAAACCAATGCTGACTTCTGAAGATGCCCTTGACCTGCCCCTGAGATACCCGGTGGGAGTTTGACTGCCCTCCGTCTGCGTCGGCAATGAAAAGCGTCGAATGGTACCAGGATGGCCTTTGGACGTACGTTTCGAGTAAGCTCACAGAAGAAAGCCCACATACTCTTGTACTCCGAGGAAGCTATAGCTGCCATACTGGCCCTGACAGGTGTCCGGCGAGAACCGTGTTTGACAGGGAGCAAGTGGTATTTCGGGCTGGCGCGGTGTATGGTGTACCAAAGGTCTTCGACCCCCTTTCCACCTAGAAAGGTTCCGAGCGCAAAGTAGGGCAGCTGGAGCAAGAGCTTGGAGACTTTCGAAGGATGCCACGGGTTGGCCCGAGGGAGCTGGAATCTTCTCATGGTGTCGACTGAAGGAACTGCTTGGTAGTGTAAGTCAGTACGGCTGCTTCACAGTCCCTCCTGATGAAATAGGGGAGCTTAGCTCTGATGTGGAGACGTAGTTGAGAAGCTTTTGTTTGAAATAATGCGATGATTGGGCGATCGGTTATTCTTGAGGGAGTGCGAGGGAGAGAAGCGTCGGGTTGGGAGAACACCCAGCAGCACCAGAGCTTGTAGCGGAACGATTTCTGCAAAGCGAAGACTGGATGCCAGTTAGCTAGAGACTGAAGAGAACAAGACAGAGTATCTGTCTCTGCCAGTGAGTGACGCTATACCTGGAGAGCCCGCGCAGGCGATGTGCAAAGGTCGAGTTTCAAGGTAGCGACCGTGTAGACCGGCAGGTTTCGCTGGGCTCAGTCGGAAGCGCTGTAAATGGCAGACATGTATGTATATGTAGAGCTTGAAGAGGCTCTTCTGGAGGAGCGAAGGGGGGTCTGGGACGAGATCGGGGTCGTGGAAGAGAGTTGAAGCGGACTGACGGGCGCAGCACCTGGTCGGCGGCGAAGCGTTTGGAAGCACCACGACCACCTTGCAACGCAGAGTGTTAGATGAGAGTCTCGAGCATACGAAGAAATGAATAGAACAAAGAACTGACTTCTGACAAGGCGTATTAGACTCGAGGACTCGGGAGGGTGCAATACGTCGGAACAATCAACTATGCACAGGCAATTTAGGGGGCATGATGCATCACCAGGGCTTCATTTAGAGGCTAGATACTGCCCTGGCTGTCAGCATACGGGGAGCGCAGCTGCACGAGGCCACTGAATTCCCAATATCAAACCTCTGGACCTAACCGTCCGTAGTGGGCGAAGTCCCTGGAACTGTTCCAAAGAGGGACACGCTCGAGATTGGCGGATAAGTTCCCCATTCTGCCAGTGCCGGCTCGCAGTGTCAAGCATTCCCACGAAGGCATATAAACCGTGCCAGCTCAGAAAAACAAACTCTCCCCGCTTCTTCTCTTCTTCCCCAGGAGAATCTTCCCACTCACCCTCACTTTTCCCCTTCGCAACCGCACACTCTCTCCTTGTCGTCAAGACATTTCAAGCATTCTTCTCTTTCTTCAAAGCATTCTTTTCTTCTTCGAAGAGTTTGCCGCGAAGCGCAGCGTTCCCTTGCACCCATCACCACAAAGCCCTTTGAGCATCTGCTACCACACACACATACAATCACCTTTGATTTTCCCAAGTCTCTCGACTGTTTGTTTCTCTTCCCCTCAAGGTCCAAGAAACATCTCATCGCCATGGATCACACGGTCCAGAACGACGGCGGCAACGCTCTTGTCCCTTTCACTCATCCTCACCACGAGGATCTTGTCGACGCCCGCCGCAACGACGGTAGACCCTTCTTCCGCGGCATGGTCGTCGAGGGAACCAACATCGAGGTTGTCAGCCTTGGGCCTGACCTCAAGGCCGACTTCGACTTTCGCCGCCAGTTCGCCAAGTTGTTCCTGGTTACCCACCTCTTGGCTTTCGAGACTTACGCTCGAGCCATGATTTCCGCTAGCCAGCCCGATGTCTCTCGCAGTCAGCTACCCCCCCCTTTCCACCTGTTCCATGGCACATTGCTAACTACACTCTCTTTAGCTTTCTGGTACCTTGCTCGCTACATGGGTCGCGTCCAGGAGAGAATTTACATCGAGAAGTCCCTTGACGCCATTCGCCAGCTCAGTATCATGTCCCATATCATCAACGTTCTCGAGGTCCATCACAAGCGCACCAAGCCTGGTATTGATCGTTTCAACCTTGGCACTGGCATGTAAGTAAAAATCGTGCTTCTTTTCGTCTGGAATGGCTGTCCTAACTCCGACTACAGTGCTGTTGTTTGCTTCTCGACCTTCTTCTTTGCTTCTGACGGTTTCTTCGCCTGTATCCTTCTGGGATTCGCTGTTCTGCACATGATCATCCTCTTCTATCCCATAGTGGTTCACCTGTTCCTGGGAATCATGCTCCGCGAGGCGAAGAAGATCGTCGACAAGGTTGTCCAGAAAGCCAAGAAGGGTCGCGTCACCAAGGCCGACATTGAAGCTCTCGACGACTGGAAGTTCCGCTTCCTTAAGTATGTCGCCCCCGAGAAGTGCAACTTCATCAACATTGCCGTCTGAAGAACTCGTCCGAGTTCGAGTGCGATCCAAATGGCCTGGACGCACGTAGAGGTTTCTGCGGGAACACTCTTCACACGCCACTCACTTTTTGCACGATCATTTCACAGCAACTGACGAGATGATTCATTCAACGGAGGACGAAAAGAAACTGTCACTCAACAATCGGCTCAGCTGATGAGGGTGAGAACATGGTCACTGACTGCGGGTGATGGAGGCAGCAGAATGGAAAGGAATCTGACTCGAGGCCGGTCAAGGGCCACTGCCCCCAGGGCAGGATAGCTTTCTGTAACATCCACAGTACAGAATGAAATTTCGCTCTGTAAACCTTCTAGTCCCTGCTCGTGATGTCCCGTAGACGTGTTTTTCCAGATGCCGCCACGCGTAGTCTGAACTGTGGCAAATGATGCGAACAACACGCGTCTCCATGGAAACGCGATCGTTATCACCTGACATTTTTCCTGCCGTAAATCCGACGCAGCGTGCTGCTGGAAAAATGGCTGCCTACCGGAGGAAATCTTTCGGAGCTGGCTGGTGGGATTTTCAGAGTCGGCGAGCCAAGGGGCTTTGGGACTACGGCACTCGAATCTAGACCTTGAGGCAGATCATGTCTTCTATGTAAAATACCTTCGTGAAAATGCTGCCCATATGCTGTCTAATCTCTTTATATGCTCTTGAAGCTCACCAGACGCCTGTCAAGCAAGCAATGTCCGAGTCCCAGTCCAAGAACGCCCCTAGCCCTGGTAGACCCCGAAGCAAACCCCCTCGTTCCCAGGGACCTCCAAAAGCTTCCAGGGTCGCCATGCATTCTAAAGGTATCAGTAGATATAATGAAACCGTTTTTGACCAGATTTTTCCTGCGCTATGGCATTCCTAAGGTTTGAGCCTTCGAATCTGCGCTGCAGGACCGTTGTCCCAGTCCTTGTTTCCCGCTGAGGAACATCTACAACAAGGAAGTATCTGAAGTCTGGTGGAAAAATCGGAAAACTGAGATGGGGCTCGATCAATTCCTTCGGGGGCTTTGTAGAGTGACGGGACGTCGAAGAGGCTGTTCGGTGGAGGTAAGGGGTGGGCTCGAGGGACAGGTCTTCACACGATTCTTGGTAACCTGAAGATAATCAGAAGTCAGTACCATCTTTTTAAAGCTCAAGAGAAAGATGAGGAGACCTGAATTGTAGACCTGAGCATTGGAGAATCCATAGCCGGCCCGAGCACTTCGGTGGACATCAGCCCCGCCCCCTGAAAGCGCTGTGAACCTGAGCCTTAAGGACATAGGGGATCAGTAACACAGTCAGTAAGCACAGTCAGTAAGACTCAAAAATGAGCTTTTGATATGCATAGAGTGTTAGATTCGAAGTGGTGGTGGTGCTTGGATGTCTTCGCAGCTACTCGCACCAGCACCATGGCCAAGGCTCAGGGGGGAGACGACCTGTAGAAGCTGGGCTGAGAAAAGTATTCTCCCTTCGACAACGAATATCAAATAAATAAAAGAAGAACGAAATGGCTGACCAAAGGACCATCGAGCTCTAACAAAAATATCTTTGACCTGACCGGAGAGGCAGTGTGTGCTACCCTGGCCCTGACGAGGTGCGCGGGAAATCTTGAAGCTGAGTCATCAAAGGCCTCATTTGGGCTTCCTCGGTGCGGGTGGTTTGGCGAGGACCATCACGTTTGCTTCTAGCTGCCTACCCTTTGTTCTTTAGAAAGTGGATACTGTGATTTCTTCTTGTGCGACGACAGGACGAGAGGCCCTTGTAAACGACCTTGGGAAACCCTCTCCTCAAAGAGTCTACAACCTGGCAGCCTGTCTGCCTCCATCGCATCTGCAGCTATAGAGTATTTTCCAACAGTCTCTAGTTTCCACTCGTCAATGAACCTTCGGAAACCTCGTCAGCCTCCTCCACTAAAGCGAAACGATCCAGGGAGAGATCAAGACAAATTGACTGTCTGAGGAACTGCGCCAACATCACTGGCCACTCTATCTTGTAAGCCCTCCAATAGTCGAGGCCCACTCACTTCCCTCTCTTCTGATCTACTAACACGGCTCTCCCGGTATATTTGAAATCGGGGATACCTATACGCCGGTGAGAGATCCCTCCAAGCTCTTGTAGCCACCGCGAGAAATACCCCCGTCCCCTGACACCCCCCCACCAACGCTACTTCCCCTACGAAAACAACAGAAAGGATGACGATGTCGTTCTTAGTTTATCTTGAATCTCGGCATAATTGGAGCCTCTTCAAGCTTTGAAACAGGGCTGCAGGACGGTTGTGCTTGCCCGCGCTGTCCTATCACGCGCTCTCTGTTGAAGAGGTGCTGTGTTACTGGTGCTGGAGAAGTCGGGAACACAAGAAGAGGTGAGAACGAGCCTCCTCCTTTCGAAATCACGCTCTGACTACCAAATAGCCATGATTTCTGGCCCAGAAACCATATCCCATAGGGCGTATGGTGAAGCATGGAGGAGTTTGCACCAGAATTCCCGCGTCCACTATACGCCTAACATCCACTATGCCCTGGCCACTGCCAGGGACCTTGGGGTAGTAGCTGGAGGAATGCAGACGCTTATCACAGGAAGTCAACATCTTGTCGGTGCCGCATTGCTTTGCCTAAATGGTGGCGCTTTGGTATAGGAGGCCCCGGACAGCCGTGAGGGGACATGGTCTCTGATAGAACACCACCCTTCATCAAACACCCGACAAGCCGTCATCGTATAGGGGTTAGTACATCAGTTTGTGGTCTATTGAAGCACTGAAAACGCAAGTTCGAGTCTTGCTGACGGCAAGGCATTTCTTTTTGCCATTTCTCCCTGTTTTAGGGGCGTTCAGCCTGCATCGGTCATGAATCATGATGATGTGACCACAGACATTCCATACATCAGCAGTACCACCGTCTAGGTTTCTGAAAGTTCGTCAATAAGCAGGCAAGGCGAGACTGTCCGGTCGGGTTGCTAACAGGAGGCCGTTGGTCTGTCAAATCGAATGGATGGTTGGGCACCTTACACTTGAAGATAGATTAGCTATATCAACATTTTTGATCTTCCACATCGTGTCATCCATGTCGTAGTGGGTTGTTCATCCCAAATACCGGACAATCTGATAAGTCATATGGCTGCTTCACGGCCTGAAGACCAACCCATATAGCTTACTTTCTTGTCAAAACATAAATATAAGCATTAAAACAGAACTGCCCCTACGCTCCCTCGGGCTGACCTCGAAAAGTTTCTAAGAGCCATTCGCAGCCAGTCAGGGTAGTCCAGAAACTCGCCGATGAGAAACCTATGAGGCTTGTGTGCGGAGACCTAACAGCATCGAAGGAGCACCTTCACCAGGCACTAATGTTGGTGAGAAATACCAGATAACACTACCGATACAAGTCAGCAAAGCAATCAGTCAACGGTGTTGTGGTGGCCGAATGTCTTTGGCACCCAGCATCCCATCACTTTTTCACAATTCGAAGGGCTCGTGGCTCTCGAAGCCCATTCCCTTGATGTACCTAAGGTGATCTCTTGGGAGCCTCCAAGCAAAAAACCATCATCGGTCTCTGGAGTGGATTCGATGTCGAACCCCTGCCTTGGATCGTATAGAGTGAAGATGACGTGGTGGATCTGGACGCGACAGAGGACGTTGGCCAAGCGCTTGAGCACTGATACTCCATTCCTCTGGTTCGAGACTTGACCAAAGATCAAGATACGCGTAGGAGCGGTTCTGTCTAGGGGTTAGCATGATACGGGCAGCAGCCATTGAGACACAGCACCTTTGAGCCGTGTTATCAATGAACCATTCAGCGGCTTTGACAGCGCTAATCTCATTGTGCGCACCGTCCAGGAACCAGTTGAACTTGTCCTCTACCACATGCTGGAACCGCCCCGGCCAAGAAAACTGACTTATGCCCTGCAGTTTATCCGAGGGCGACAATGGTCCAGCTTTCTTTTCCTGGAGAAAACGATCAGCAGCGGCAAGTGCAACAGAGCAGTTGGTACGCTGCACATCGGGCTTCAGCTGTGATGTGTCTTCCGGGAGAGTCGAGTCCAACTCGACAAACTCAAGGTTGACCCCTTTCTCTGATGACTGGCCCAGGAGAATCCCTGCAGCAGAGGCCTCTTGGGGAGACGAAAGTGCAAGGGATCCGTGTTTGAAGATACCTGCTTTGTGCCAGGCAATGTTCTCAATGGTAGGCCCCAACTGCTTCACGTGGTCCATCCCGAGTGGAGTGATGACGGACACGACGGGGTGCGCGATGACGTTGGTAGCGTCATATTCGCCACCGTGGTGAGTCTCGACGATGGCTGCTTCGACATCCTCTCTGATAAAGGTATGAAAAGACACTAGGGCGAGGAGCTGAAGATAACGAGGCAAGGTGCCTGAGCTTCTAGCCAGGGCATCCCACACCTCAAAGAAGTATCTTGCGAAACGGTTCCGGTCTATGGGTTGGAAATCAAGGCAGACCCTCTCCTCGGGGTATATGAGGTGTGGCGATGTATAAAGACCAGTCTTGCGTGGGAAGCCGGTTCTTTTCCCGTGAGTTCTGAGGAAAGATTCGATGAAGGCGCAGGTGCTGCCTTTTCCCTTGGTGCCGGCGACGTGGATGATGTTGAGGTGGTCGATGTCAGCCCTCTTTGCTCTTGGTCAGAGTAGCTCCGAGGTTTTCGAACAGGACATACCGAGTGGCCGATACGATGAAGCCATTCTTTCATACCGGCTATGCTTGGAGTTCCTCTCAGGTCGGGATTTCCATCCTGACTTGGAACATCACCGAGCACTGGGACAGTGCAATCTGGTCTTGCGTTTGGTCTAGTTGGGCGGCGCCAAGTGTTGAGAATGTCGATGGCATTCTAGTCAGGGTTAGATTTAGTTTGATGGAGAACTACCTAGTTCACCTTGTAGTCCCTATTTGGTGGTGGCAATGTGGCGTCCCTGTCCATCGTGAATACTTGATCAAACGGCGACAAGACCCTCCAATGTTTGAAGTATCAGAGAAACCAGCTTTTGTGATTTTTAAATGACAAACTAAGAGGAGACATCTTTCCAATTTGGCGGGACTGGGTTGATTTCTAACTGGAGCCCCAGCAATGAGAGAGAACAAAGAACTGCACCCCCTTGCTTACACCTTGGCCTTCCAACCCTGATCTAGCTTCTTAGCCCTGATTCCCTTGGCAATAACAAAGGAACAGCTGCCAAGAATCAAGCAGCTCCCCGCAAAAGCCTGGGCCCCGACGTACTGACCATCCTGCGCTTTGATGATAGCCCCAGCGATTGGCTGGCCCGTCAGTGTGGCGAAGCTCACAATCGTAAAGGCCATGCCCAGCCTGGTGCCCTGTCTGCTTGGGTCGGACGTCATGCTGCTGAGGCCGACGGGGAACATGCTCTGCACGCCTCCAGTCCATATCCCGTAGATGGCGGCCCATATGAATAGGCCCGTGGTGGACTTTACGGCTGCCCAGCAGTACATCATTGCTCCGGTTACTAGAGCCAATGGGATCTGGACTGTAAGACAGCCATAGCGGTCTGCGATGTAGTTTGGTATGACACGGCCAATGGCCCCGGTTCCGTTGAGGACTAGGAGGACGTCGAGGGATCGGGTGAAGCTGACGCCTAGGACGTCTCGAGCGTAAGCTGCGAGGTAGTAGAAGGCAAAGTAAACTCCCCAGAAGGCCTTGGTTTGTGAGTTAGATCCCTGGACGTTGAAGTTAATTCGAGAGAGAACCCACCATGAAAGAACCAAGGACATAGAAAGAGTATTCAAGTTCCTTGAACGCAGACCATTCAACCAAAGGCCCCGACCTACGGGGTGGAATTCGAGACTTGAGAAAGCAAGCCGCCACTCCGAGAGTTCCAAGTTGCACAAAGGCAATGGCACGGATGGCCCAAGGAAATCCAACCGAGGGGAGGAGCTGCCTCATGATACTCGGGTAGACCAAACCCCCAGTTGCACTCCCAGCGGCAGCAACACCCATGGCTAGAGCACGGCGCTTCTCAAAGTATGTCGATATGGTAGCCATCGAGGGACAGAAGATGAAGCCATTGCCTAGTCCCATGCAGATTCCTTGAGCCAGGAAGAACTGCCAGTATGTCTTGCAGAAGGAGGTGGCGAAGCAACCGACGATGACGAGGAGGAAGCCTAGAGCGAAGAGTTGACGAAAGTATCCCGCGTCTGTCATGCGGCCGGTAAAGGTTCCGACGAAGAAGAGGAAGAAGACTTCGAAAGATCCAATCCAGGATATGTCGGAGGGGGCGCGGTCAAGCATTTGGGCGTAGTATGGTTGGAAGACGCCGAACGAGTTGATGATGCCCCTAGGAGAGGTTAGATGGGTGACACAAGGGAGGAGAGTAGACTTGCCAGCTATTCATGACGACGAAATGGCCGCTCACGACTTTTGGTCTGTTAGGATATGAGCTCCGTGATGCTGTGCGTGAGTGTCAACTCACCAACCATCCAAGCTATCCACCCTCCATCTGGCGCAGGGCCTGGGTCCTGGTAATGCTGTTCCATATCTCGCGGAGCATTTCCTTGAGGCGCAGTCTCTGCTTCTGTATACACAGCCTTTTCGTCACGGTTGTTTCCCGAGGACCTCGTATCGACCTTGGTTGTGTCAATTGCTGGGCTCGTGGCTTGGTCAGGGTGCGTGCATACCCGTTGAGTTTCAGAGACGGAACGCAACGCCGATTGGCCACGCGAGGCAGTGATGTCATCCATTTCAACGCTCAACGGGGCAGAATGTCTGTTTTCAACGTGCTGGGACCTCTTCTGTGATGTGCAACGTACGCTTCGTTGCTGAATCAGAACCAAACATTGGATTCATAATCAAAGGGAAATGAAGGACTGCGGGGATAAACATTTCCGTGTTTTGTACGGATACGGTATCGGCATCGAAGAGTGGAGAGGTCAGCGAACCCCGAGGGCCGAGTCAAATAGCCTGAACGGATACAGGCCGGATCGTCGGTGGTGGATCTGTTGGCCGTGGGGATTCATCCATGAGTTATAAGGCTTTGGGGTCATGATTGTAACTATTCTCGATTTCAAACAAATAAGTACAATCTATCTATGCCAACAAAGCCACCAGTTTCACCTCGGGCCTTGGCATCGGGCAAGTTGAAACCGGGGGGCATCTGGGCTGGCTCAGACCTCGCCAAGATAGCTGAGTCAGCACTCTTGGCGTTGACTCGGGACTTTCAACCGACATCCGTAGCATCAACCATTACGGTAACAATAACGGACAACATCCCGAACACAAACTGCTTCATGCAGAACATTTCTTCCGCGGACAAAGAAATTCATCACAAGCAATCTGCAGCACCTACAAAGATCCTTGGGTCATCATGCCGTAAGTGTCAAGATTGCATCAATCCGGCGAGCCATGATTGGCTGCACAATACGAGCCGACTAGCATCGCGGGCCGGGTACGTAACTATCCCGACAGTCAATATTGATTTGAATTTGTCAGATCAGAGCCTAGCAAAGGCGCGCCCTGAACTTGGCATCGTTTGGAATCATCTTTATTGCTGCGATAGTAGCATCCTCTCAG
The DNA here is from genome assembly GCF_025433545.1 of Fusarium keratoplasticum. Classification (NCBI taxonomy): domain Eukaryota; kingdom Fungi; phylum Ascomycota; class Sordariomycetes; order Hypocreales; family Nectriaceae; genus Fusarium; species Fusarium keratoplasticum. Next base: position 3,074,805 of record NC_070534.1, read on the forward strand.
CATCTTGAGATGGCTGGCACACTATTGCTGACAGAAACCTTCGCTGATGTGAGCTTCCTGATATGCCATGAACTCAAATGTCGGAAAGGTTTGTAATTCATCCGCAGGTGAAACACTCACAATAACATAGGAAGATGGCTGGTGACTGATGGTCTAGGGATATCTATATAGGTGTGCAGCACCCCTTACCTCCGGTTGACATTCACAATACATACCTACAACCATCAGCCACAGTGCATCACTAAACAAGCAACAGCATCACACAAACCCCAAAATGTCGACCACCATGAAGGCCATCGTCATCTCCGAGTTTGGTCCCGTCGAAAACCTCGTCATTAAGCAAGTCCCGAAACCGTCCGCCACAGAACCAGGCACAGCCCTTATCCGCATCAAGGCCTTTGGCATCAACCACGCCGAGATGCATATGCGTCGCGGAGAATGGGCTGAATCAGTTCCAATCAGCGGCATCGAGTGCGTTGGAATCATCGAAGACTGTCCAGGCGGCGAGTTTGCCCCTGGAACACCTGTGGCAGCGCTCATGGGAGGACTTGGTCGCACGATTCCTGGTAGCTATGCAGAGTATACCGTTGCGAATACTTCCAACGTTGTTGCTCTGGGAAACCCTGGTGAAAAGCTGCCCATCTCTTGGGCTGATGCTGCTGCCCTTCCCGAGAGCTATGCGACGGCCTGGACTTGCCTCTTCCGAAACCTAAACCTTCAACGAGGACAGCGGATCCTCATCAGAGGTGCTACATCTTCTTTTGGCAGGGCAGCTGTTAACCTGGCTGTCGAAGCGGGTGCCATCGTCACAGCTACAACCCGCAGTGAATCCAAGTTTGCGACACTCAAGGATCTCGGAGTGTCTGAATGTGTTGTCGAAGCACCAAACCTGAGCGAACGTCTTAGCAAGGACGGAGACTTCGACAAGTTCGATAGCGTGTTGGAACTGGTCGGCAACAGCACCGTCGTTGACTCACTGCGTCTTGTGCGCCGTGACGGTCGTCTCTGTCTAGCCGGATGGCTCGGAGGTCTTGACCCGATCAAGGGACCAGCAGGACCTGAGGAATCACGAGGCTTTAACCCACTCTTGCAAATGGCCAGCGGTGTTCACTTTAGCTTCTTTGGTAGTTTCGTGTTCGGAAATAAGGACTTTCCCGTCTCTGACGTGCCCCTGAAGAGCGTCCTGGAAAAGGTGGCGGAGGGCAAGATTGACGCCAAGCCTTGGAAGGTGTTTGCTTTTGAAGACATCCGGGCTGCTCACCAGGCTATGGAGAGCGGACAGACAGGTGGGAAGATGGTGGTTGTAGTTGACTAGTTTCAGGGAGAAATCCAATATCCAAGCCTTTTGATTCCTACACAGATCAGAGTCCATGCCCCCAAGAAGTCGAAGATATGTAATATTTCCCGTCCAATCTATCGCCTTGAGAAAACTGCCTCCGACTCATAATCTCGCCCACCTGAAATTGAATCACTGCCTAGGCCGTCACGAGGTTCCCAGCAAAGCCAATTCAGTCAGATACGAATCCGAATGGCTCAACAATAGGACCGAGCACTGATTTGAAAGCCTCTCAATGTCACTGGGGGGGTTTTTCGCTGCGTTTGCACAACCTTTAGGTACCCATTCAGGCCCGCCATCCTCTACGTTTGACTTGGGCTGATACAATGCTGAATTTTACCTTTGTAGGTGTAAAATGCTTTCTTCCACCATCTGGTGCTGAGCAGCTTCATTCCGACTCTTCCCATCATATCGTCCTGTTCTCACACGCTTCCAAGTCCAAGACATCATGGCTCGCTCAAAGCACTTGCACCGCGCGAACCAACGACTCCAATATGCCAAAGAGATCGAGTCTAAGATCCGGACATGGAGCATGGGAGAATTCTTTCGACTGAGTACGGTGCATCTCGCCCTCTTTATGATGGCACCGATGTCGGTTTTCCAGCTAGGCCGGATCCTTTCGCCAGTGGACCAGACAGAGGAATTCCTGCATCTGGGTGTGACAACGTTCCCTCCGCTAATCCGACATTGTGAGTTATGGCCCTGCTGGTTAAAATCATTTGTATAGTATGGGCAGAAGCTAATGTGATACTAGTCTTGGAACAGTCCCTCATTTCCCAAAGCCGCAACGATGACCCTGTCAAGCAGTCCGAGAAGAGCCTATGCCTCCAGCGAGATGGGAATGTTTGCGTCTTCATCGGAGATCCCAACCCAAGAGTATGTCATATACTCCCTCTGTCGTGGGGCAACAGCAAGGCAGCCATGAAGAAAACTCTGTTGTTGCGTCCAGCGATCAACGTCATGATGGGAACCGACTGGATGCATCAACACGACAAGCACATTGGCGATGCGGATAGAGTTTGGAATATGCTTTGCCTCAACGAGAAGCTTCATGAACTATGGACACGTGGTTCCTGTGCTTTTAAGGGCATCAGAGTTCAGCACCTGAATCAACGCGAGTCTGTGGTTGTTCTTGAGTTTCACTGGATGCCGAAACTAGAGAACACCAAGCCTATGGTGCATGCGAATCTTGAAGGGAGGCAAAACGACTGGACCAGGATGGCTAATGCCATGCACCAACTCCATGCCTCGAAGGTGCCAGCGGCAACCACGGAAGCTCAACCAGGGTTATCAATTCCATTGGGAAAACGCATCGACATCCGAATGGCAAGGAGAGAAGCCGGCAAATTCAAAGCCATGATCGACTTGCAATGGGCTTGCATCACCGCGGCAGCTCTCAGCGGCGTTGCATCGCCCAGGATGCTGCATGAGTACGAGCCATACTGGTGGAGATGTGACAAGCCGTACTGGTATAAATGTGAGGAGGGCATGAGGTTCAATGTCTTGTCGTGGCTTGACAAAATCGACTAGACATGGACAATGTGTACGAGATGGTATATGGCATGGGTTGCCTTTGAAGAGAAATGGCCTTAGGAATTAGACATTAGAATAAACATACCATGGCATCCCAGGACAAAGACGACATGCTTTTTATTTGCACCGTTTCTTTAACCAGCTGCCGAGAGTTTGTGACTTTTGGATACGAGAAGGAATGAGATCACATGCGAGAAAACAAATCCTTCTTGTAGACGAAACGTGCAGGCGGGCTCGTACGATGCTGCGGGGAATAATATCTTCCTACTATAGTCCTCTCGATTCACAATTTCGACACCTCTCCCTCACGCAACGGTTATGAGATCAACGGATTAGGTCGATGCCACTCCCGGGGGGCGAAGAGGAAGACTGTTCTACCTCGAGTTTGAATGGATTCCGTTACCGGCTTCCCGAGCATGGCGCATTTATACCCCCGTGCCAACGCATGAGCCCAAGCACCAAGACAGCCACCCACCAGTGGTATTCTGAAACATTTCACGGAAGGGATCGATACGAGGTTGAGGCCTTAAACTGAGCTGACCCGAACCAGTTAACAAGCCAATTATATACTGATGGGATGTTGCAATCCTACGTCGCATCATTTCTCCTCTCGGACATCGAGGCTTCGGAGTTTTCTGATCTGACCTGATGCGGGGAGGTAGATCTAGGATCGGTATATTCCCTGCGTGTCAGATGATTCGTGTAAATGAAAAAGGAGCCAAGAGCTGACAGGTCTGATGGAGCGCGTCATTCCCTATGGAATGGGGTGGGTGATATATCTGCGTCACTGGATTACTATAATTAGGTGAGCGCTATACGAGGTGCTAGGAAGAGGCATATGCGGCGACCCGGAGGGATATATAAAGGGCGTCTTGGGGACGGCGGATTGATTTTGAACCAAGCAGACTCGACCTAGATAACCTTGACCAAACTACACTATAACACATCAATACCATCACTTGATCATCATGCGCTTCACCAACTCCTTCTTCACAGCCGTCGCTGCCCTCGCATCCACCGTCTCAGCCGGAAACATGGGCGTCGCCAACATCCTCGCCATCACAGGTCCATCCGGCGGGCAGCACACAGAAAAGACGGTCACCGTCCCCTTCGGTCAGCTCACGCACTACGACATGGCCATCAGCGAGCTCCGCCTCGAGAGCATCGCCGTAACACTCCCCGGCGGCGCCATCGAGCCCAACATCCAGGACATTACATGTCAGATGTACAAGGACGAGCATGGGCTGGATCCTGGAAGTAGGGAGTTTACTATTGATCGGCCGGCGCTTTTGAGTACGAATACTGTTCAGTTTGGGTGGGTTCTGTGCTATGTCGAGGTTGAGAAATAGGGGGTGGACTATGGTTCAAATGTTGCGCACCCTGGGGACTGCTTAGTTTCATTCTGCCAGCTCTTTATACTTGTGTAGACTTTTTGTTCATGGTCGTGGTCGATATGAGCACTCTACAACCTCACCATTTCACTGTAAGCACAACCTAACAAGCTCCATCAAGTGCTTGGCATCTGTCCTTCTCCTCAACATCAATGCCGTCTCTGAAAAGGACCATTGACCATGATAACAAGAGACTCGGTTTTGCCCATGACGTGATCAAAATCTAATATCGTCAGATGTTTTAAGCTTCTATGGCGCCCGCATATTGGGGATGCAGCTGTCCCCCTGAGAGGGACTTGATGGCCCGGACTTCCCGTTTAACTTGAACTTGGACAGATGTTCTCTTCCATCTTGACGACCTGTATAGTGGAACTTACAATGATCAGTCTCATCACGTGACCTAGATCTGATCGACCTTTGCAGGAACGCCTCCCACCAGGAAGGGCCTTTCTTCCTTCGCCTCCCTTGCTAAATCAATGACAGGACTCTACTCAAGAGGATTCCGCCAGATACACACCGTGATATTCCCCCACCATCCCCCAGCCATCGTCTCCGGCCATCGTCTCCTCTACTTGCTCCATGGCATCGCCCTGATCTTTGCCTCGTGTTACTCAGCGTCATAGTCCTCGCCATGCTTACGCGGCACACGAGCTCGATCCGAGAAGATTAAGCCTTATGCTCCATAGCACGAGGACCTTCGCCCTTTGGTTCCTGACCGAGGATGCGACGACGTTATCGGTTATAGAGCTCAGCCCTTGCAAGCCACCTTCTCGGGTGCCACCATATTCCTCAGCATCCGCAGTGAAACGACCTGCTTGGGATGCTCCAGTTGAAATAAGCTTATTGTTTCACAAAGAAGAGGCGCTGTTGATGCAGCTCGTAATTCTCGCCTAGGCACTATTCGGGTGGATATGTGCTGCGATAGAGGCTTCTTGAAGAGGAGGCGTGGCCGTCCTGTCGGCGTTTGCATCTTTATTTCAACCTGTTCAATTCCGCTGGCCATTATCTCTCGATCAGACTCTTTCATTGAAATTGCTGTCATGGCAGAATCATCACAATCTCCGAAACCTACGCTCCAGCCTCTCTTGGATGAGACTCAGGGCGAGGCACTTGCTCACGCGTCTTGCAGCTCAAGAAGTGCATCTCCCGAAAGGAAAAATAATGCCAACACCCAAAAGTTGCACATCTCATGGTGGCTCGAGTTGAGCGCCCTGATCCTTAGTCTCGCATCCTTGGGTGCGCTCGTCGCTCTGTTGTCCATCTCTGACGGACAACCGGTATCAACATGGGCTGGCCTCTCACCAAACGCCATCGTTTCTATCCTGGCAGGTACATCAAGAGCCAACCTGGCATTCGTTATAAGCACCTGTCTCTCCCAGGGGAAATGGAACTGGGCTGGAAAGTTTGTCGAACCGCTGATTGATTTTGATCGGTTCGATGCCGCAAGCCGTGGCGCTTGGGGAAGCATACGCCTATTGAGAAGCATGATACGGCACCCATGAGCATCTTTCTGGAATCTACCAAGGCAATTGATTCACTTAACTAACAACGATGCATGTTTAGCCACTGGGCCTCACTCGGCGCTTTCACTGTGATAGTTCTTCTGGCCTACGAACCTTCCATCCAGGCAGTCCTAACACAACGACGTGTCGGTGGTACTGGACAACTCTAAATATAACCAATTATCGGCATTTGAACTGGATTCAAACCGGCCATCGGAGGCTGGACCTATCATCGGGAGGTCGTCTAGGTTGGATGCTGGATACTGGAACATAAACAGAAATTTGGGGTCGCGTCATATAGTCTTCCCAGGCCCAGACGGCAAAGAGATGGTCTTTATACCAGACGATACGCTCAGCACCCCCGAAGATATGGGCCTTACGGCATCCGTCTGGAACGGTTTCTCCTCTTTCGTGACACCGCGGAACCTCTGGCCCGCCTTTTCGTACGCATCGGGTAACTGCTCGTGGGCCCCATTCGCGTCTCTCGCGATATGTTCCCAGGTGTATCAACCTTTCTGAACACGTCGTGAGAACTTCGGGAAACTACACGTTCCCCCGGTCGATCAGAGTGCCTGGAGGTTGGCCACTTGAGAAGAACGAGACGCTCCCAGAGGTCAGCAACAAGGATTCATTTGCGAACTGGGGTCTGTTTGGCGAGAATATCATTCCCTGGACGAGGCATGAGATTCCAGAGCTTGGACTGGATTTGACAAATTATGACGGAAAGAGAAAGTGCGGCTCTGGGAATGTTGAATGCCCTGACACGTATCTATCGGCCACCTTTACGACGAATGCTGGACGCACCATCAATTTTTGCAACTCGTCAGTCCTCGTTCTTGCTATTCAGTACCTGCAGGCTGATAAAAGCTGGAGAGAGAATGAAACGACGTGGCAGGGGACACACGTCGAGGCACAAGAATGCGGTCTCTACTTTTGCGTCAATGAATACGAAACGAGCCCTGAGCAAGGGGTTCTTAAGGAACGGGTAGTCAATTCGTGGACGAATAAGACTGCCAACTCTCATAATCCACCCAGCCCGGGAAGTCTGATCGAATACCGCCAGCACCTCAATAACACTCTGGACTTGTTCCCTTACTACGACAACCTGACGGACCTCCAGCTTTTCGTCCCCGACGAGCACAACAAGGGCTTGGTGAAGGAAACCTTCAATATAACCCAGCCCAGCATAGTCCTACTGTTTGACAACATCAGACGGGGGCTACAGGAGGTCGACGACTGGGATGCCCCGCTATGGAATGGCACTAGAAGCTTCATCTACCCTTCGTTCGGTTTGAACCTGCCGCCTGGAATGGTGTTCGGTCTGGGAGAAGCGGGGAACGTTTCTGCGAGCGTCGAAAAGGTGGCGCTGAGCTTGACGAAGTGGATGCGTTACCGAGGGCTGACGTCGTCCCTGTCCACGGAGAGGCTACGGTGATGACAGTCATCACTCGAGTTCGATGGGAGTTTCTTGTCTTTCCAGCAGTTGTGCACTTGCTGGGGTTTGTCTTTGCTGTTGTGTCCATCTGGGAGACGAACTCTCTCAAGAAGCCGGCATGGAAAAGTAGCATGCTAGCGGCTCTTTCGCATGCTCCTGATGGAGAGCTAAGGGAAAGGCTGCGAGAGGCCGCTACCCATGATGATATTCAGGAGGTCGGAAGGAAGAACAAGGTGATGATGGAGTGCCAGGATGGTAGGAGTCGGTTGATGTCGAAGGAACAAATAGAATGAGGGACGTTTGTCACCATGGCTTCTCCGGGTCCGCTTTGTAGACTTCAGCGGCCTTTTGTCCGTTCTCGGCTATGTGGAATGCGATGACTAGTTTCTTCAGAGAGTTTGTGAAAAGGCATTGGTAGACGGGGTTGTCTTGAACGATGAGATGTTTGACTTGTTGGTCGGGTATGCGAGTTGACGAGGTTTGCTTATCGACGGCTGTGGATTTTGAAAAGTTGATAGCTGCGTTTAGTCTCTGGTCTTGCTGGAACTCCATTACTGTTAGCTAATACCTGGACAGTCTAAGACAACCTGCGGCCCGGCTTTCCGACGCTGCTCATTAGTTAGATGTGACACATCGGTCATCCCTGTATATATAACTCTCCTGGTTACCATCACGTTGCTCCTTAGTTGAGCATGGGAGATCAAAGTTCCATTGGCAATCGGTGGCTCTTTTGAATACACGGGTAACCCACATTGGATCTGGAAGGGCTCTTACAAGTCGACTTGAGTTCAAGTTCCTAAATCATGAGCACAGCAGAGTGCTCGTGTTCTGGTTGTCGCCAAAGGCCAGCCCGAAACGTTGGTTGTCACGTGGGACCATCAATAGGGATAGGCGTTGTTCCCGCACTCCCGTCGCGAGCGGCTGAATTCACTCACTCTTCCCAAATGCAACATTGGTTAAATTACAGTCAACGCCAAGACTCAAAGTCGATAAATCAGGCGACGTCCAGGCCGAGGCAGAGATAAGGGAGCCCCGCCCACGATGCATGCTCCGACGCAAACTCGCTCTTTCAGCGCGAAAGCGACAATCAGTTGCCTGTGTCATATTAGTGACTGCGCAACCAACATACCTATTGATTGACGGCATTGTCGCGCGACAAATAACTCTCTCTCCCTTACGCCTGGCCGGCCAAACTCGCCCATCTTCACCATGGGGCCGCCCAGCGACAACTTCGAGCTCCATTCAGTCCGCACCGTGACAAACGACGCGCCTCGTCGACAAACAGGCTTGGCCAAGGACGAGCAACTCCTGCGCTATCGCAAGCGGTCGGCATGGATATTTGCCTTTTACTTTCCCCTCCTCGTTCTGCCCTGGATCTTCACCGCCATCTTGATGTACCGCCCCATCAACCTGCACTCCTACATTAACCAGACTGGAGGATACACGCTCAAGGATGTTGCAAATCTCGAGAGACTGCGTGTCGCCGTCGATATCCTCACGCAAATCTCCTCCACCCTTGGTATCCCTATCGTGTCGACCATGCTCGCCCACGGAGCTGTTGTATACACGCAGCGTCGCAGGCCGAGCCAGGATCTCAGCCTGTTGCAAATGTTTACGCTAGCAGACAGACAATGGCTCAACATTCGACACATCTGGAAATCCCTGACCACACTGCCAAAATCTTGGAATTCATCATCGACCTACCTCCGGTTGGCAGCTGGCCTCATTTTTATCAGTGAGTGTCTTTCCGTATGATCCATTCCATCGCTAACACGGCGTTCCAAGCTGCTGTCCAGCCACCACTGCAGTCCGTCCTTATCCGAGATGAAACTATACCCATCGTGACATGCACGCCAAATACGTGCTATTCCGACAATCGCGATACCTGGGTCGTTGGCAACGATGCCGACCCAGAAGCCCTAGCCCAGAGCTCCAGCAAGTGGGTTATTCAAAGAACATCCGAGAAGATAATCAGTGTGGACAGCAAAGAAACACAACAATTCCTTTGGTCCGACACCCCCTATTGGCTTACCGATTCCATATATTCTTCGACCCCACTCCGCGATAAAAGGAACTTTGAATGGGCTTTAGGATTGGGAAGGCTAGCGGACGAACCCAAGCATCTTTTCTTCGCCTCGTCAGTTCCCAATGGCACTTCGACTGGGATATTCCGACATCACGCCGTCAGAATGGATTCCAAGGCTACATGCGCTAAGGGCCGTTCGAGTCGCAGCGGCTGCAAAGGGACCAGGCCCTTCACTGCCTCCTTATCGCTACCCTACGTAGAGGTCGAAGTCTGTGCGGATGGAAACCAAGACACCAACCCCTGGGCGATTAGTCGCGATAAACAAGAAATCAACGAGAGTTTGTGGCTTCAGGTGTCCTCGTGGCACCCTGACCCTTACTACGGTTCGGACAACTTTACCATCCAGTGCGAGAGTGTTTCGAGGAGGGGTTGGTTCGAGCTTCCTAACCACCACAATGGCTACAAGCCTGGCCCTCTCCTGGACGTTTGGCCCTCGGAGAAGGAGCTTGCCCGAGACTTTAATGACAACAATCTATGGGGCCATTGGTAGGTGTTCCCAAGTTATCAACATGTGGAAGACAAGACTGAACATAATGCAGGCTCAAGACCTTGGACCCAACCCCTGGCCCCCTCATGACAGCAGCACTGGCCATGTTCGGCAACACATCCTTCTTTCACATGGCCATGGTAGCAGCAGAAGAATCCAATAATGAGACAGCCCGACAGATATGCGACCAGGTGAGGCTGCCATTCACCCGCCTAAGTTCCTCGGATTTTCCCAGGCCTGTCTCAGTATGCGGTGAGCTGAGTTTCCGAAGAGACCGGAGTGGCAATGTGTTGGACCTGCTGGGGCGCTACTTCATGTTTCTGGGCTCAAACAACATGACACAAGACGCCCTCAACATTGCAATGTACTTTGCCAACGAGGCCCTCCTTACAGCTGCCGCTGATCGGCCCCTCTACTCTAACCCAGGCCGCTTAGTATCCAAGCCCAAGAACAGCCTGGCCGGTTTGGTCGTCATCACTATTCTCGTTGGTCTACAGGCGATTGGTCTCTGTCTACTGATGGCATTTATCTACTCGACGCCCACTTGGACAGACGATCTTGATGCCGATGCCCTAACCCAGATAGGGGCCCAACTCAAAGATTTGGACGAAATCATGTCTCGAAGCCAGGTATGCGGTCTCGTGGGAACTGTCGAAAATCGAGGTAACGATGAGACATCATCCGTGAGGGCATCGTCGACAGAAGAGGCACGAGTTCAGGTCAGGAGGCCGTTCCACCTTAGCCTAGGCGGAGAAGGCATCATATCGCCGGAACTGCTAAAGGAGGGGGGATCTGAGGGAGCTTCATAGTGGATGATTTAGCGGCATACCAACAGCTTTTGCCCTCAACCAGCTATGTGGACTTGAGCCTCGCTGGAGGCATGGTTGCACACTATCTTCAGATACTAATACACCGACGCGATGTTTCCAAACAAGTTCTAGACATTTTTACCTGAAACTGCACTCTTAGGACAAGCTATTTCGCGGAGAGAAGTCAGGGACTGGGGCATGACCAAGTGACTTGGTGATTGGCTGAGTTGAAGTCAACCGTAAGTCTGAAAGCCTAGTTTCGCGATTTGGAGATGGTTGCATCTAGCAATCACCAATCGCATTACACTCTCGAAGTCAAAGCTTAATAACGTCCCTTCTCACATAGGAACCGGCGACCATTCCGAACCCCAATAATTCCTTCTGGAGACTTTCTTCACCAAGTCTCCATATGCCGACTCCACGTCATGGTCAAAGCTGTATTCGGGGTCCCCGATTTTCGCCACAGCATCCACAAAACCCACAACGATCAAGAGAAAAAAAAGATAAGGTCGGTTCTCTGTGTCATGGCTCGGTCCGGCCCCTGTCTGTTGCAATATTTAGAGTTCCACTTACACTAGACACCAAACCAGAACGCGCAAACCACCCCGGCCATCTGCCCCATTCATCTGTCGATGGTCTGGAGCCATTACATAAAAGAATGGTTGGTGGTGAAAACCTCGAATTGCGCAATCGGCCTGGACGCGTGGTAGATATAATAGAGCGATGGGCGCGGCTTGGCTTTCTCTATTCTATTGATGTCTTGTACGACACCGTGAGATCATCATGGGGGCTCATCAACAGGACGACATTGTCGAAAGCGCTCCGAGAGTGGAGGACACTCGGGATTTTGCGGAAGATGAGAAGCCTGTGCTTAATCATGGCGGTCATGGACCTACGCAGCGACGGCTGAAGGACTACCACATCACCTGGATTGGTCTTTGCAGTGGCATTGGAACCGGTCTTTTCATCGGAGCAGGATCTGCCTATGCCACAGCCGGTCCAGCAGGTCTGCTGTTGGCGTACATTGTCGTCGGTTCTGTGCTCTGGTGTGTCATGCAGAGCATCTCAGAGCTGGCCACGCTGGTAATTTCAAACCACCCCCTTCCTCAACATCGATGGCTAACACTACAATTTCTAGCTTCCCACGGCTGGTTCATTTCCTCACTGGGCTACCCGCTTCATTGATCCCGCTGTCGGCTTCTCCCTGGCAATCTCCTATGGCTATTGCTACACCATCGCTCTCGCCTCAGAATGCTCAGCTGCTGCAGTCCTCGTGGGCTACTGGACAGATCTCAACCCTGCTGTTGTAATCACAGTCAGTCTCGTTCTGATTCTCGCCATCAATCTCATGAACGTGCGCTTCTTCGGAGAAACGGAAGTGGTCGCTGGTGCCATCAAGGTTCTCTGCTTCATCGGCCTCGTCATCGTCGCCATTGTCATCACAGCCGGAGGAGGTCCCAACCACGAGGCCATTGGTTTCCGGTATTGGCGTGATCCTGGTGCATGGGTGAACTACAACGGCATCACTGGCTCTGCCGGTCACTTTCTGGGCTTCCTCTCAGCGTTTGTCAATGCTTCATTCTCATTTGTAAGCGTTGAGACGGTTGTCATTACTGCTGCCGAGTCTGTCAACCCACACAAGTCGATCCCCAAGGCGGCGAACCGAGTCACATATCGAATCGGTTTCTTCTATATCCTCGGAGCCTTTTTGATTGGATTGATTGTCGATCCTCGAAATGCAGACCTCGTCTCTGGCACCGGAAACGCCAACAGCTCGCCCTGGGTCATCGCTATCCGAGAGGCTGGCATCACCGCCCTCCCCTCCATCGTCAACGCCTGTATCTTGGTGTCTGCCTGGTCAGCTGGCAGTTCATACTGCTGGGTAGGATCCCGTATCATTCTCGCCATGACGACGGACAGGCAGCTTCCGCAGTTCTTTGGCCGCACGACATCGAGCGGTGTCCCCTGGGTTGCAGTCCTTGCTTCCTGGCTCTTTGGGCCTCTGGCGTATCTCAGTATGTCTGGTCCCTTCAAGTCAAGTGTGCTTGCTAACCTCTCTAGGTCTTGGTAGCGGCGGTGCCGCCCAAGCTTTCACCTGGCTTCTCAACCTCAGCACAGTCGCTGGTCTCATCGCTTGGGGAACGCTCTGTGTCTGCTACATTCGCTTCCACCGTGCCCTCAAGGTCCAGGGTGTCAGTCGTGACACTTTGCCGTGGAAGGCTCCATGGATGCCTTACACGGCCTGGTATGGAGCTATCGGATCGATCATTATCACGCTGGTGGCTGGGTTCCCCGTCTTCCTTAAGGGGAACTGGTCCACCACTGATTTCATCGCTTCTTATATCGGCATTCCTATATTTATTATTCCAATTATTGGATGGAAGATTGCGTTCGGTACCAAGGTGAATATTTGCTCCTTCAACCCAACAACGGGCAACTTTTTCTAACTCATTCGCTACAGTTTGTTCGGGCCAAGGATATCGATGTGTGGTCTGGTCGTCTCCCCCATGATTGGGTTCCTCATGACGCAGCGAGTCATGATACGAGCGACAAGGCTATCCAATCTGTTGCATAGATTATACATGACGTTTAGGGCTTTGCTTAGTATAGCCAAGCAATTTTTTCTATCAAGAAAAGTGATACGCGGCTGCTTGCTTCACTTTTGTCATATTTTACTCGTTCAATCTCTTGGGGGCATATTCTTGCACGAAGCACGCCTGTAACGTACCTATGAGATGTGATGGCAAAGTGAATAGAAATAGAGGCACTCAAGTATCCATGATGCGACTACACACTCATACCCCTCACGCAGCTTGTCTTTCTTCGGATCGATAATGGCCCAAACTCCGCTTAGTCAAGGTTCCTGCTTCACCGAATATCTCGTGAATGCCAGCTCTTAGTCACGACCCGCGCGGGTCGGGCTCTCAAGACGTCTAGCGAGCGGCATGGAATTGGGGAGTCCACGCTTCCTTGGGCATTACCTGCATGTTGCCAAGATATTTGGGTGTCTAATGTGAAGTTAACCCTTGTCTTAACTTTGTGCTGTCGACTATAAATACCCGTCAATCCGGCTTCTCTCCCGCTCCAGACTTCATCCTTGTTCAATATTTCTCGTTTGCCTCTGAACCTCTAGTTCACATTATCATCATGAGATATTCCTTCAATCTGATCTCTTTGCTAATCCTAGCCACAGGGACCAAGGCGGCGTCGACATTGTTTAGGGGCGGAACCGTCATCGGCTTCGATAACAAGACTCAGACACCCCAGCCTCTATACAACACCTCCATCTTGGTCACCGGAGATACAATCACGGCAATCTTCAATGAAAATGAAAAGGACTCTGTCGAGATACCTTTGGATACGGAAATAGTGCCAGCTGCAGACTTGATCATCTCGCCCGGCTTCATCGATACGCATCGACACACTTGGCAGACGACCTACCGAACTATTGCTTCCAACATTACCCTGTCCGAATACTTTGTCCGATACAGTCCCCTATCACGAGTCCCTGACCTGTTCACCCCAGAAGACTTTTACCTGTCTCAGGTGGTTGGGCTCTGGGAAGCGCTCAACGCCGGCGTGACTTCGCTGCTGGACCACTCACATAATATCAACACCCGGCAAGTCGCCGAGGCCGCTCTCGCTGCCTACTCTGATAGCGGTGCACGAGTTTGGTTTGGCTATGGCTTTGACCCTTCCGGTAACTTTACGATTCCGGAACGAGCGGCACATGTCCTTGAGTTGGCCACGGACCAGCGATTGTCAACAGGCCTGGTCCAGATGGGCATAGCGTTTGACACTTGGACGGGAGTTGACAAGTCGGGCCTGGAAGCGGTCCTCGGTTTACTCAAGTAGGTGCCTGATATGTTCTTGTCTAAACTCCACTAATAACATCAAAGAGACGGCAACCTCTCGGTCTTGACTACACACTGGCTGGACGGACAGTGGAATCTCCGCCACAGCCCATCCTTGCTCCATGGCCTTGGAATATTGAACCAAAGTCTCCCGATCGTCTTCTCTCACGGGACTTTCGTCACCCCGGCGGAATACGAGCTCCTCAAGGAATACGACCACTACGTCTCCATCACGCCAGAGTCCGAGATGCACTTTGGACACACAAACCAGGAGAGCGACCTCATAATGGATCAGGCAGCTCTTGGGGTGGATACCCACGCCACGTACTCTGGGGACATTGTCACTCAAGCCAGGATGTGGCTGCAAAGCGTGAGACTGAGATCTTTTAGAAAAACCCTCGACGAGTGGAAGATCCCTCGATACAGCCCGATGTCTGTGAATCAGGCCTTTCACCTGGCCACTCGAGCGGGTGCCCAGGCTCTCCGGCGCCCAGACCTCGGTGTCCTCAAGGTCGGAGCCAAGGGTGACATTGTCACCTTTGACGGAAAGTCTGTAAACATGGCTGGTTGGAGGGACCCCGTTGCAGCCATTATTCTTCATTCCAACGTCGGTGATGTGAAGGACGTCATGGTTGGTGGAAGCTTTGTCAAGAGGAATGGAAGTCTGGTTGCAGAGCAGCTATCCGATGTCATGACGAGGTTTCAGGAATCCGCGGCCAGAATTCAGGAAGAGGCTGTCAAGATTCCATATGAGATGAAGGGCGGTTTTGTCTTTAACCCTGCTCTTCCATTTGCCGTTGTCGAACCTGTAGATGCTGTGAGGAACGACGGCACAGGGTACTAGTCATCGTCTCGATACAAGAGCCACTGACTTTTATCCTTGACAGTCAAGTATTTTCTACTAGATAACTCAGCCCATAGACATAGCAATAACGATCAACGGAGTATTTAGTAAAAGTAAACCGTAAGTAAATAATGCACTTATAAATATATATATAAAACGCTTAAGTGCCAGTAAATATAAATAGGCCACTCTTATGAGCATTACTATGTAAAAAGGCATAACGGTTGCCCTACTTGGTAGACTTGTTAGTAACTACTCGGACGCACTGGTAGGCATCGATCTGGATCGAGATGTCGTCGCCGCTGGTTTTGTACGAAATAGAACCGCTCTTAACCCAGCTGGAACCATCAAACGAGCCTGATTCCACTGAACCAATACCGTAGCCTTGAATACCGGAGAAGATGATCTGGGCATCGCCGGTGCTGAGAACTGCAACCTCGGTACCACTTCTGACATCCACAATGCCGACGGAGCCGGTATCGGCTGGCTCATAGGCGAGATCGACCTTTCCAAAATCTCCCGGGACGTTTGTGTCGTTGGAGAAGATGTTGAGAAAGTCAAGGTCTTTCCCTCCTGCACCGACGGGGAGCTTGGTGGCGAGGTCAAGCGCGATCTTGTTGAGCATCTTGTTGGTGTTTCTCACGTCGGTAACGTATGAACCGCGAGGGACGGGTGTGAAGTCTCCGGAGCTCGTGTCCTTGGGGACATACATGCCGTGGCCATCGGTGCTCATCAAATCATAGACATTGTACAGCGACCCGCCAGCAAGACTAGCCAGAATGAGATGATCAAGGTTCGTGTATTCACCACCGTTTTCCATGATCATGGGGAGATTGAACCCAGTGGCGTAGTTCTTGCCATCGAACGCCGTCGTGTGGCCAAACTTGAAGATAGACTTGACGTCGTTGCTGTAGGGATCCAGACCAATAAAGTCGACACTCGCTCCCACGCTTTTTCGCATATTCTCGTTGTAGCTGGTGTGGGCGGCGTCAACTCCTCTGACGTCGTTTGACCTTGTCCAGACAGGATAGTCCGACTCCTTGACGGCATTGGCTAGGTTGGTGCAGAACTCCCACATGGTGCGATCCTCGAACGCCTGCACCGAGTCGAAGCTGCTCAGAGCCGCCCAAGTCTTGGGGTTTCTCCAAGGCTCGAATGCACTACCGTGGAACTTGTGGATGGCAGGCTCATTGGCTACGACAACCCCGATGACTGTCGACTTGCTGCCATGTCCGCGGTTGTACTCGGCGATGTGGTTCATCATCGCCTTGATAACAGCCTTTTCCTGCTTCCTCAAGCCCAAATCGTTCTTATCCATGTAGTGCCAGTAAACCCCGTAGGCTGGGTCCGTGTTC
Organism: Fusarium keratoplasticum; assembly: GCF_025433545.1. Taxonomy (NCBI): domain Eukaryota; kingdom Fungi; phylum Ascomycota; class Sordariomycetes; order Hypocreales; family Nectriaceae; genus Fusarium; species Fusarium keratoplasticum. The sequence goes on from NC_070534.1 coordinate 3,091,437, forward strand.
TTCTTGAAAATAGGGGTGTGCGAGCCGTCGGATTGGAGCTTCTCGATCTTGGTGAACTGCTGCATGACATAGTACGGAACACGGCTATCCATGGTGACACCGGTCGAATCGGAGCCGAACCAGACCAGCTCCAGTTTGAGACCAGCGCTCTCGGCCCAGCCAATCATGGTGTCGAGATAGGTCCAGTCATACGCCTCCTTGGTTGAGAGGATGAGCTGGGGCGGGCGCTGGCCCTTGGCTCCATGGACAGATGCGCCGATTGCTGCGTCTTTGACGTCGGTAGAGGCCTGAAGAATGAATGATGCGACCTGACTGGGGCTGTGATTCTTGACAAAGTCGGAAACGTCAAAGTCGTAATACCCAGTCTTCAGAACCGTGTCCCAAGAAGGGCTGCTGGAGGCCAAAAAGTAATCCTCATCCTTCTTCCCGACAACGTCAACACCGTTGTGGTTTGGCGCTCCCGATGCCCAGGTAATGGACGAAGCCTTCCAGTCGTTCTTGGTGATTCCGTACAGGTTTGCCGTGAAAGCCTTGGAACCGAGGGCCTCAGAGTCAACATAGAATCTGACCTTGGCAGAGTCGACCTTGGACGAGTAAGCCGAGAAGTCGAATTTGACGTAAGTCAGCTGCTTGTCGCCTTCGGAGCCCGTCTTGTAGCCAAACTTGCTGGAGGAGCTAGAGGCAAAATTCTTGTTCGAAGAGCTCCCGCCCTGGATGTATGTAGACTCGCTGGCGTTGAAGCGTTTGTCGGGCTGGATTTCGGACCACAGCAGTTGGGTGTTGACAACAGTGAAGCCATCACCAGCAGTGATGTCATACAGGGACTTGATCTCACTCTGCGAGAGGCCCCAGACGTCTCGGACTTTGTCCGCACGCAGCTGGAGGCCGTTGAAGAAGAAGGGCTGATCGCCAACCTTGAGCGTGAGACGGTCAAATTCGTTCAGGCTGATGCCGACAGAGCTTATGGGGTCCTTGGTAGGCTTGGAAGGTTTGAGGTCTTTGTCGATGGCCTGTGAGGTGACGAGCGGCAGCATCAAGGCCGCACAAGCAGCCAGAACTCGGGGTACGAGCATGATAAAAGTTGTAATTGAAGCAGTAAGAAATGAGAGATTGTTGCGATGTTGTACGCAATGTTCTGGTAAGACTGAGCAGTTGAATGTAACAAGTCGGGATCAGGTCTTTATATACAAGTGGCTTTGCATCAGGCGAGAGGTCAGTCACCTTGAACAGCTTCACTCCATAGCAAGTTGCGAAACCTGACCCAGCGTCGATGTTACCCGAGTGTTGTAAAACCGACAACGACTAGTGCGAAATCATCCATCGCGGCGGCGTCAGTCCGGGGTTGGTGTTGAGCTTCCCCCAGACGCCTCTTGCGGGTTCCCCAGGTTTCCATTGGGGGTTCCTGCCGATCAGCTGAGTTCCATGCATCTAGACGCCACCCCCAAAGACGTCTTCCTCGCAGGAAAAACTTGTGACTGATGGCAAAAAGCGACATTCCGTAGAACCAAAGATACGAGGACTACGTAGTTGGGTCGTGGGCCATTCACGCCAACTTCGGGATGGTGCGTTAGCGCTGATTGGCGAGGATGCTAAAGTAGCTCTTATTGGGCGGGAACAATGCGTTAAAGTCAATGCCGATCATCGAACCATGTTGAGGTCGGCAAACATGCACGGTACTGGCCGTGGACAAGGGGAGCAGAATATGTAGGGAACGGATGTGATGATGAAAGGGCGCGGTTTCATCAGCTAGCTAAGTTCAAAGGAGTAATAAGGTTACCCGCCACCAAGAGGAGCAAAGGACGTTGTGTTGACGCTTGGATGCTAGTGAAATAGCAGAAATAGGCTTAACAGTCGACCTGGAATTACGTAGTTACAAAGCACATAGTGGCTTGGTTAGTACGATAGACACAGGGAGTAGACTCTTCGGGCATTTTCTATCAACTCTTAAGTAGGGTAGACGCAAAGAGCGGCCTTTGTTGATTCTTGTGAGGTCTCAGTCAGAAGGCAGCGGACACAATTTGAGAAACACAGTAATGAACGCACGGCAGCATTGGAACCCGATGATTCGCGATGAGCTTTCTTTGTACAAAATAACAATATGACATGGCTAACATTCGATCACACGATCATGATGAATAGAACTATCTCAAGGTCATCAAAGTTGAAATGGCACTGCCCTAGAACACACCCCAAAGGGATGACAGTGTAGTCCATCCAAGCTCAAACCTCCTCGAACCGCCAACTACAACTCGCACCAAGAAACTGACCGGCCGATCCCAATCCCACGACTTAACTGACAAGCCAAGGTTGTATCACTGCATTTACTCCTCAGTGGCCTCCTTAACAGTCTCCCTCGCGGCAACATCCACCGGCTGGTGCTTAAACTCGCGTGCTGAGAGGTCCAGGCCAAAGAGAATGTCAAGTTCCTCATAGGTGCGGCCGCGCATCTCTGGAAGGCGGAAGAAAGCCCAGACAAAGCACACGACGAGAATACCGCCCGTCAGGAAGCCGCTCTTGCCCTTCCAGTTCCCAGCAGTTGGGTTGAGGATGTAGGGTCCCACGACGGTGTTGATGATGGATGCGATGTTGTAGCAGTTGCGCGCAAGACCAATCGTGTGGGATCGGAGTCTGGTGGTCGAGGTCTCGCCGACAATGATGTATGCTCCAGGCCCGACTGTGATTTGATAGATGCAGTACCATACCAGGTACACAGCCGACTCGCCAAAGCCTTGGGCAGCGGATGCCGGGGCCAAGGCGGCAAACCCGATGATGAACCACATGACGGCCATTCCAACGATGCCAATAAGAAAGAGCCTGCGGCGTCCAAAGCGGCCCGTCACCGGGAGCGCAATGAGGTTGCACACGAGATGGATCCCAGCCTGGCCGACGCTCATGCTGAAGGCATCCGCCGTCTTGAGGCCAGCTTGCTGGAAGAAATAGGTACCATAGCCACTAACGACAAACCCGGAAAGCTGCTGGATGGTCCATGCAGCGCAAGCAATCTCAGTACGCCAGAGGTTGGTGCCCTTGAAACAATCCAGCATGCCGGTTCCTTCGCCCATTGCCTTTTCGAGGTTGTTTGTCTGGATCATCAAAGCCACGGCCCGTTGGGCTCCAGGTGCGTCGTGGTCGGACAGCCTCAAGACAGACTTTTCAGCTTCAGCGATGCGACCTTTGCGGACGAGCCACCAGGGGGACTCGGGTGCAAAGCACACGAGGGGGATGATGATCAAAGGCCAAGTCCACTGTACGGCAATGGGGATGCGCCAAGCCCAGGGGTCAGTCTCCTCGTGCGAGAATGCCTTCAACAATCCAAACGAGATGAACTGGCCGATTCCCCAGCAGGTGACGACCCAGGTTTCCATGTAGCTCCTCAGAACGACCGGGCAGACCTCGGAAGCGTACGCAGGAGCCATTGTGGTGAAGACACCCCAGGCCAGGCCAGATAGAAGAGAGCCCGAGAACATCATCTCAATGTTGCGGGAGAAGAAGGTGATGAAGATGACGCCGGTGAGGTAGACCAGGGTGCAGAGCAAGGTCTTTCGGTGACCAATCCTCTCGGTGAGGAACGAGTTGATATAGACACCAATCAGGTTTCCCAAGGGGTTCGAGAGGCCGAGGGCGGCCTGCCACTTGGGCTGAAGCTGATACTGGGATCCGTCACCGACCGGATGACCGAATCTGTACCGAAATGCGGGAAAGGCTTGAAGTGAGCCGAGGATGGCCGTGTCGTACCCATCCATGATGATGGTGAGTGAAAAGACCATGGACCAGAGACAAGCCTTGCGGTAACGCTTGAAAGCTTGAAGAGCTGTCATGCTATGCTCATCCTCAGTGGCGAGGTGAGCACCTTCGGCAATGGCAAGCTCATTCTTGGCATCCTGGGCCTCGAGGCCGGAGCCTTGGGTCATCTCAATGTGTTGACCGGAAGCGATCTTGTCTGTCGCCATAGTGTTGGAGTGGCTTAGAAAGATATAAAGATGTAGTGAAGATGATGAGAGTAATTCTGGCCAAGCGTGCAGATGAGGAGAGGGGCCTGGAGGCTTGTATATAGTCTGGTTGTAATGCTTAGCGTCGACTAAACCGCTCGGTTCCCTGCTTGCGGGGATTGCCACCCCGGATCCTCCATAATGGGGTAAAGTCTGGGGTAGATTCTGTTAGAGTCGAAGTGGCTGGCCCCCAAACCTCCAACAGTAGATAGTTGCGGGCGGCCGGGTTCCTAGTCCGACCACAACCTCGCCAATGGCTTTAGAGATGTCTCGGAGGCACAGCTGAGCAGACCTCTTGGATCATAGAATACATGCCTGTGGGGAGGGAGATCCATCCACCCCTGTTGGATGTCTCCTGACACGAGGATGCGATGGGCTATGATGCACTATCAGAACGCCTCTGGGGAATCGTGCGATGAGCAGTACCACCTGATTGATGGTAATTCATGGGGGCTAGATGAGGGGGGCCTTGTTGGTTCTCTGTGATGTCTTTGGGAGGGTCACAGCAGTGTGACGGCGGAACGGAAGCACAGTCGTTCAGCTGAGATATGAATCACCTTAACAAGGGATAGCTCATGGGGCGAGTCACACAGCTAACAGGGTACGGAGGATGATCGCTGGACCGGTTGGATGCAAAGCTGTGGAGGCTCGGCTGTTAGCACCCCGAGAGGCTGGTACCCTCACCACCTCGGCATGCTAAACGTGCGAATCATAAGCGAGCGCTGTCCATTTTACAAGACTGTCATCCGGTTTCTCGAAACCAATGACGTGAGGGTTGTCTAGATAGCCTGTACTGGGGGGCCGCGATAGGCACATGCAACTGGACGGGAAGGACTGGCAGAGTTGAGAGGCTTTTGCGACTGGCTGGGAAGAAGACAAACAGTTCCCATCAGTTAACGAAATCTCCCGTCTTAGGTACGGATGAATTGGTGCCATCATTTGTTTCCTTTTTCATGCTCCTTAACAGGTGTAGTATTATCAGGCGAGATTCAAACCGCTTCAAGCAAGAAGCAAACTATTCAAACTCCATTAAGCACGCCGTCATCATGAATTACAGAGCAGCTACCCTAATATAAGGCCAAATCCACTATCTTTAGAGGCCATTGCCACCTCTCGGATGCATTGTCCGTCTCCCCTAGACCTGTGATGGCTTGCGAGCATGCCTCTACTGGCCACCTCCCCGCTGCTTGCCTCCCAAATCTGTTGCGTGAGGGCCCAGGCCCTGTCAACATTCGCCATGCCCTGCCGCTTACTGACAGCCAGGAACGCTTTCTCCGCCAGGGTTCGGTCGGCCACGCTAATGGCCTCGCAAGCTGCAACAAATAGAGGCCAGAGCAGAGCCCCCATCGGGCCGGCAGCACTTACGGCATCATTGCAGTGCTCAAGTGAGGCCCTGACGTGGCTCTGAACTTGGTAATGAGAGCGTGGATAGTTATGTATCGTCCGGAACAGATAGACGAGCGAGCTGTGGCGGTAGGAGAGGGCGCTATGGGTGGCTGATTGGTCACCCAGTACTTCAGATGCACCGTCTTGGTTGGCTTCTGAGCGAGGTTCCCAATTTTGAAGCGAGTATTGGATGGCGTCGGTACAGATTCGAAGTTCCTCACGCAAAACAGCAGCTTTGGCATTCTCCTTCCGCTCTTTGGCAGCTTGAAACTCCTTCTTCAAATCAAGGAGCTGCGCAAGCCGATGGAGTGTAGGCCAGAGAGAGCTTGCCTTGCCCAGAAGCGCGTCCACACTATTCAAGCGCGACTCGTCTATGAAACATGGATCTACTAGCATTCCCCTTCGTGGCAGGGGCGATAAGGGGGCGGTCGCAAGCGACAGAGCCGAGATGACGTCGAAGTAGTTGAACATCTGTAGCGCTGTAAGAACAATCATCTCCAAGATAAGCAGCTTAGCTTAGTACTTGCTGTTTCGAAAAAACGGCTCGATGTTTCGACGTGGTCCTGGGCTCGGGACAAGAGCTGCAGCGCTCCTTGCAGATGCTTAATAGCGCTAGTAACTTGCCCATGCGGCATCAACTGTATGTAACATCCGTGTCAACCTCGGCTGGATCATTGTCGGGCGTGTTCATGACATACTGCTTCGTAGTAGGTAAGCATCATGATGACTGGGAGAACTTCGTCTCTTGCCACATTCAAGTCGGCGAGCATTTGTACCAGATGCTGCACCGCCACCGCATGAAAGTGTGATGATGCTCGGGCGCTGTGAATGCCCTGATACTCCAGGTGGCCAGTGGACAAGGCGCAAACGGCATTCAGCAACGCCATGTTATCAAGACAAAGGGGCAGGATTAGCTCCTGGAACGGATTGGTGTCCCCGGGACTCAACGTCATGAGTTCAGACAGAACGCAGCTGAAGTGGGCGAGGAGCAGCCGCTCCTCAGCTACAGTTGAGAACTCGCAAAACGGAGGAAAACCGAGGCAAGGCTCCGGACAAGTCTGGGAGACAAATGAGATTGGCTCCTTGTTCCATTCAGAGAATGCCGGTGGGTCAGGAGCATCAAGGATCGGCGAATTCACCGCCGTGCTCGACACCATCTGACAGATGCCCGGAAACAACTCCGAGGTCCTGGGGTGTGGTCAGCCAGCCAAGCCGAAGAGAAGAGAAGCGACTTACATGTCGATGCCCCACACGTCTTTGGATGATCCATTTCCCAGGAGCGGTGGGCTGACGCCTGAGCCGGTAGCTGGTGTCTGGTAGCGCCTACGAGGCCTGACAGGATCGTAGATACAATCCTTTCCGTACTCCTTGCAGCGGGAACATTGGGGCCTGCACTCGTCGCATTTTTTCCTCTTTGATCAGGTTAGATAATGGGCTCAATATTGATGGTAGCATCCCATACCATTTCTTTACTGCTCAGCTTGTTTAGCAAGCTCATCCTGAGGGGCTCAGTGGTGGCTACTTACCAGAATCGGCATCCTACATGGTTCAATCAGATATTAGTCACAAGAACAATAGTTGAATGCTTGGAGATTGGGGATTCAAGTGTAGATCCTTGACGCGCAAATGGGTATGTGGGATGATTAGAATGCGTTACAAACCTGCTCTTGATCTTGTATTTCGAGCCTTTGGCGGCGCAGTCCGCGCGTAGAGTAACATGGTGGATCAAGCAAGCAAAATAGAGAAGGACTGATGACGAACCCTGCCAGCCATGGCATCTGCAGCTCGCCTTACCATCGCACCATGCATTATTATACCCGCGATGCCAATCAGCGAGCGCCACAGTCACCAGCTTCATCTTCAGGGATACGAGCAAGAAAGTTAACCAACCTTGTGACAAGATGACATCCTGCTAGCAAGGGCATGATCACGGCCGTACAAGGAAAGGCATGGTCACTCGGGCCCGGGTAAATCATCATCAACACTTGACCCGCGCTCCGAGCGTGGGGAGATGAGCAACCAACTTGGGGAACCCCCAAACGCCACAGCTCTTTCGGGCTCGGTTCAATCACCACTCATACTTAACCCGTGATCTGGCTACACAGAATGCGGCATAGTTCGCCTCTCATGAGCCGAGCTAACATGCAATGATGCAGCCACGGAAATCCATGGTGTAGTAGTTTCGCATTGGGGGTTACTAGAACGACCGGTAGATGACTTATTTGGCCATCATGGTCACACCAAATGCCCTGCTCCTTTGATCAAGGGACGACGTTGGTCTTTCGCCCGTCTAGACAACATGTCGTCTTCAAGCCTCTGTCTCGGTTACGGAGACCTTCATCCTTTTGCAAAGGTCAATATCCAGGACCGCAAGTCAGTCCAAGACCTCCTCAAAACCTTGCTCGACCCTCTCCACCCATTCTTCTCGCCGCTCAAGGCCCGTGTGCGCTGTCCAGGCGCAACCGCCGTACGATTTGACAATGCGGCCGCCGAGGTCGAGGGTCTCTGTCGACCTCTCTGGGGGCTGGCCTCGCTGCTTGCCGGACGGGGCGAGTATGAGGCGACCGACCTGTGGATTCAAGGCATCAAAGCTGGGACCGATCCTGAAAATTCAGAGTACTGGGGTCGACCGCAGGACAACGACCAGAGGATGGTGGAGATGTGTCCTCTAGGTAGATCATGGCCACTGCTGAAAGCAAAGATTCAGGCTAACCGGCGGTTACTAGGTTTTACCCTTGCTGTCACTCCAGGAATATGGGACAAGTTCTCCGAAGGAGAGAGAAGAAACATCGAGGCATGGCTGGGGAACTCGATCAACGAGAAAAAGTAGGTCGATAGCATCCCCATCTTTCCAGGTCACTTACACGCCCTAGCATGCCAAACACCAACTGGCTGTGGTTCCGCGTATTTGCCAATCTGGGGCTGAAAAAGGTAGGAGGGCAGTACTCCCAGGACAGATTGACAAAGGATATCAAGCATCTCAACACCTTTTATCGCGGGGCTGGTTGGTCCAACGACGGGCCAGAAGGTATTCATCGTACGTTCACCTCCGTTCCGGTCCGATGCCCACCACCCAGTTTCATCGACTAACTTGGTCAGAAATGGACTATTACTCGTCCAGTTTTGCCATTCAGTTCCTCCAGCTCATCTACTCCAAGCTCGCGGCGACAGACGACCCCGCCATGGCGGCCGAGTTCAAAGAGCGAGCTCGAGCCGCAGCTCTTGATCTGGTACACTACTTTGACGACGAGGGAAGGGCGATTCCATTCGGCCGCAGCATGATATATCGGTTCGCTGTTGTCTCCTTCTGGGCAGCGCTGGCCTATTCTGATGTTGAGCTGCCTGAACCTCTCACTTGGGGCATGGTGAAGGGAATGGTGCTGCGGAACTTGCGCTGGTGGCAGACGCAGACAGACATGTGGACTTCGAGCGGCACGCTTTCGATTGGATACTCGTATCCAAACATGTATGTGAGTGATGACTTTATGCCTCGCTGTCTGGTTGGAGTCTGACGCGTGGCAGATGGCTGAGAACTACAACAGCCCTGGAAGCCCGGTATGTGTCTTGAACATACTCCGACTTTTAATCTCTGTTGCTTACTGACGTGAGAAGTATTGGGCCTGTCTGGCCTTTCTGTGCTTGGCTGTACCGGAGCAGCATCCGTTCTGGACATCACCGGAGCAATCCACAACCGGATTCTTCCCCTCTATTAAGCCTGTGGAGTACCCCGGACACATCTTGAGGTGACCCCCCATCTTCTGATGTCTTCACAAGTCCTTACCATTGTTCCAGCAATCTTGGCGGCCACTGCATGCTTCTGTCGTCTGGACAGGCATGCGGATATCCTATGAAGGCGACGCACGCCAAGTATGGTGGCTTTGCGTACAGTAGCCACTTTGCCTACTCGGTTCCCCCAGGTCTCTTCTCTCTAGAGCAATACGCTCTAGCCTCCCAGCTGGGATTCTCAGACGATGGAGGTGAGACGTGGAAGACGAGAAGACTCTGTGAACAGGCAGCCATCCAATACCGTCATGGAAAGGCTGTACTAGTCTCTACCTGGAGACCATTCTCGGATGTCGTTGTGCAGACTACTTTGGTTCCGCCCGAGCATAGCACCCCCAACTGGCACTTGCGGGTTCATCGCATCCAGGCAGGTCGAAGGGTGGCTACTGCAGATGGGTCTTTTGCCGTCCGTAACGTGAACTCTGTTGACGGACGTTATCTTGGTCTGTATGACGCGAAAACCCTCGAGGGAACCTCGCCGAAAATCATCGGGAACTACGACACCGAATCCCCCGCCGGCTGGTCCGGCGGAGTAGAGGGCGCCTTTGCTGCGTCAAAGGGGGCTGCAGGAATCCGTGCCTTAGAGCCTGGAACAAGACGCAGAGCCATGTTGGTCAACGCCGACCCAAACTCCAATCTCGTGGAAAGCAGGACTACCATACCTACACTACAAGACACCATCGCCGAGGGTGAGACGGTCTGGTACGTAACAGCCATTTACGCCAAACCTCCAACGCCGGGCCTGGATAGACAAGACTCGATGGCTGGCTGGGAGGAGCTTCCACCTGTGCCAAGCTGGCTCCAGTCGGAAATGGCAGACACCAGTGGATAACAGGATTGGGTATTGGCTGGCCCATTAAGTAGCAATTGCAGAGGATAAAGATTGTCATGTCGATCACTGTTTAGTAAAATTTCCCTGGGTTTCCGTGCGAGACACTTGCTTTTCGGCTGCGCGAAGCTTTTAGCAGAGAAAGACATGTTCGTTCTCGGCTCGCTAAGGCGAGACCTTGATAGGCTACGCTTAATGATACCGCCATCGCAGTAGAAGAAGTAGACCTTCTTCGCAGTATGCTGTGCAGCGCCTCTGTTATACAGATGTGGTAGATAGAAAGAATGAGATGAATGAAATCACCATTAGTTGAGGCGTCATTCTAGTTTCTGATTGTTCTATAGACTTATCCTTCAAGGAAAGTTGGGCTAATGATTCTTTCTTCAGAAAGCACCCTGTTATCAGCGCAACTTACACCCGGCTGCTCATCGGGGGCCCCAAGTAGCTCGCACGAACGCCCCCGAGATCTACCACAATCTTTTCTAGAAGAACCCCTTCGGCCAGAGGGCGGTATCTTAGGACGTGGTGTCCGCTCCTGGAAAGGCTGAAAACATGGCTTTGAGTCCAGACCCCATCCTGTACCGCCGTAGACCATCCTTCGGGTAAGTCACCTTCAACCTTGGTCTCCATCAAAGGCACCGAACTCAAAATAGAACCGCCGAGCGACAAATCGTAGCTGGCTCTCTGCCAGGGCCTCAGCTCCAGCATCATTGTGAAATGCAGTGTCACCTTAGCTGAAGGGACTGTCGAGAAGAGATAAACCGGATACTCCAGCCAAGAGACTCCGGCTCTGGGGGCTGTCGATAGGCCAATGGCTCCTGCAAGCGCGCGGCCAAGAAAAGGGTATATCTGATATTCCCCTTGCTGAGGTGGAGTCAACTCGACCGACGCAGGCTCCAAGGAGATGCACCCTTCGGATTCAACAAATCCGTGGAACTCGGGTGGCACAGCTTGGTTCATGACAGGCAGGTGAACATGCTCGAGTTCCCCTCCACGAGATTGCACCACAATCTGTAGGACCGAGTTGAACTCTTGGGGAACTCTTGTCCAGTTCACTGCCACCGTCACTCGTTGATCGTCCTCTCCCGGCTCAAGTCTTCCTTTTGCCGGTTCGACCAACACCCAATCCTGATCCACGCCGGCGGTCCATTCGACGACAGGCTTGCCTCTGGTGAAGATGTCAAAGTACCGTTCCTGAACACCATAGGGGCTAAGGGGAGGAAGAGTCAGTCCTGCGGCCAAATCACCACGTGACGGGTTCGTCCGATCGTTCTCCTCGTTGATCAGGCCTGGTCGAATGCCAGCGTGCCCCTCCACGGCGACACCCATCTGACCCACGATGCGGGTCGAATCCTGTCGTCGCTGGATGAAACTCAAGCCCGTGAGCAGGTCGCGAGACGGCGCGCGCCAGCTGTCGGGCGTATACCCGTAGTGCGTCTGTTTCATGATATGATCCCACTTCGTGCCACTCCATGGGTTGTTGTGGTACGTTTCAGCGAGGGACCAGTCTTCGTCGAACAGTTCGAGTGCACGATTTGCCAAGAGGTTGGTCGAGTTGCGTCTCTGAGAGCCGAAGAGCCGGTTCTTGGCTTGAGCCACTCGCAAATCCGTATAGATCCGTGACGCCTTGACAGGATGCAACACGAGCTGGAAGAAGGCTGCTTTGTATGGAGACTGAATGACATCGAAGAGATCGTTTGCTTGACGCTCGAGATCCTTGAACCTCGTCAAGATGGTTTCAGCCTCGTGATAATTGAGGACCGAGAAGGTCTCAGGCTCGATGTGTTCATGCCGACGAAGCGCCATGAGACGATCATGCTTGGAAAGAATCCCCGCGATCGTGTCGGCATGTTCATGTCCAAACTCGCGTGCAGAGTAAGACCGGAAGAAGGAGTCGAGAGTGTTGGGTCCCACGCTGTTGATGTCCCAGGCAAGTTGCATCGCAAATGTCGCGGGCATCTCGATCGGTTTGATGTCTCCAACGTTGACGATCCAAATCTTGGTTATCCCGCCGTCATACGCTGTTCGGAGCTGCTGTTGTACTTTGCCCTTTGGTGCATGTCAGATTCGAGACTTGAACAATCAGCCCTTTTTCGACTTACACAAGAGTTCGTGTTAATCCACTTGTAGCTTCGCGGATGGCCAACGTACTCCAAATGGTAGTATAGCTATATCGACCGTCAATAACCAGGCTCTAGAGCAGCAAGCCAGTCATTCTTACCCCAAATCCACCTGAACGTGCTCGCTCCTCTGCTGTGGGCAACCGGCGAATATTCCCAAAGTTGTCATCAGCGAAGAGAATCGTCACGTCGTCGGGGATCTCCAGTCCATCCTCATAATACTCGAGGACTTCCTTGTACAGAGCCATCACCTCTGGTGCGTCTTAGCAAGGTGCTCACAAAGCCTGTATAAGCTCAGAACTTACGATTGACGGCATCGGGTTTCCCATACACATCCTTCAAGATTCGTCGCTGAGTCTCGATGACGTCCTTGAGTGTGGCCTTGGGATCGTCCGCTTCGATCGTGCCATCTCCTTCTCCTCGCATGCCGAGCGTGAAAATGGACTCGTGACCCTGGGCCCGCTTTGCTCCAGTCTCAAAGAAGTCGGTGATGGCCTCCTTGTTTTGGTTCCAGGCCCATGGCCCCTTGCCATTTCGGCGCCATTCGGTTGTGGACCTCTGCATCGGCTCGTGATGCGAGGTGGACACCACTATGCCATACGCATCCGCAGTCTCCTGGTTCTTGGCATCATCCGTGAAGAAGCTGCTCCCAGGCTCAGGGTACCCAGACCACATGGCTGGCCAGAAGAAATTTGCCTAAATGTCATGCCGCGTCAGTGAATGAATACAAAAGCAGGCATAGGGATCATCTGCTCACCTTCAACCGAAGAAGAAGTTCAAAGAACTTTTCATAAAAGACGGCGTTATAACACGATCCGCACTTGACATGAACCCAGTCCGTAAGCGCAGGAGCCTCATCGTTGATGAACAGGCCACGATACTGGATGCTCGGCTCTCCCTGGCAGGTACTGACAGGTAGGGCGTAGACGCACTCGCGGCGTTTCACGGGGACATCGGCCCACCAATGCCAACTGTTATCCGGTCAGCCTTGAGATCCAACATCAGATCGAGTCAACGTACGGAGAGACACCCAGCTGCTCAGACAATGTATAGACGCCAAAGATAGTACCACGATTATCACTCCCCGCAATGACCAGGATGCGTCTTGCGAAAGACCAAGGAGAGTCTTGAAGAGTGGTGTGAAATGTCTCCCATTTACCATAAATCAAGGCCCTGCGGGTAGTACCATCGTCGTCCAGATCCCGTATGAGCTTGGATCGCTCTAAGCTACCTACAACGATTGCGCCTTCAACAGACTGATATTCAGAGGGATCGGTCCAGATCGCAGGGAGGCTTCCAGTAACCCTCTCCAAGTCGCTGGCAAGGTTTTTGACAGCTAAGTGGATGCTTTGGTGCTCTGCTGGATCCATGACGATGGGGAGGTTCCGCAGGTCCATGCGGCCATTTCCTGGCGCGAAGTCGACGATCGACAAGTCAGACATTGTCATGAGAAAATAGCAAGAAGTCATAAAAAAGTGTTGATCAAGATAGGCGGACTATCAGAACATCAAGAGAGAAAGTCGGGTTAAATACACAATTCATCCTCGCATTACACCGAAGCTTCCTGATTCTATCCGGACGAATCAGCGCCTTGCTATCCTTCTAACCTTACTCGCCCGGTTAGACATCTCCGGGTATAGATATCCCGACTTAGTCGAAATAAGCAAGTTGTTTTATAAATAGGAGATCATAACTATTATATCTCTAAGAAATTAAAAAAAGGTCCCATTCTCTCCTTACTGCTATCTCTGCGGGTTAGTAGGCTGACCTAGCCTATCTTTCCTATCGAGAACTTTAATAAGCATAGGGATAACTTTTGGCTTAATCTGCCTTGCCTCCTTATGGCATAAGGCTTCTTATACTAGTTATATAGCCGGGAAGAGTATTACTAGCTTCTTAATAAACTCTGAGATGTCTTTGATGAGTTTATTAAAGTCTTTTCTTATATATAATACCCATTGAGTTTTCCGCGCGGAGCTTATCTCCTTTTGCCGACGTCGGGTAAGGCTGCGGGGGGAAATAATAGTTTTTTTTTTTTTACTATTTTTGTCGCATTCTCCAGCTCTATTATTTAGTCAGGTACTTCTATGAGCCTGAGCTCATCGTCTTTATGCTTGGCCTTGAACCTCTTAGAAGTTCTTTTAGCCTCTTCAAATAGGTCATAGATAAGGCCTATCTATTTCTTAGCCTTTCTAACATCATTTCCATCCCATGGTCCCTTCTGGAATAAAGCATCAGGAGCAAAGGACTCACAAAGAAAGCCCATAGCCTCGCCCTAGCGAGATGGCTATAAGTCAGCGGCCTCAAGCTTGGCGATATAGATGCCAAAGTCTTCGCTAAAGCTTCGGCCTAGCTAGATAAAGCTAAAACTATTGACGCAGGACTTAAAGATTTCAGGGAGTCCTACGACTACTAGCGCAACAAGGCAGGCTCCATTTCGAGTGGTTAATTATCGCTCAGTGTTAAGCTAGGGCTCTGAGATGGCTATCCTCGGGTTTCCAAAGTAAATAGAGAGTATGGGAAAGATGGAATATCGTACCCTAGGAGAATGGACTTGCTCAACGGTTAGGAATAAAGGCGAGGAGCTGACAATCCCGAAAGAGTAGCTGCCTTCCGGTTGCGGCGAGTCTCAATGGTACATTGCAACAAGTCTTCGATCGTATTGAGAAAACCTCCATGATCACCCTGACCCAGGTATCAATCTATGGGACAATGACAACCTCTCCGGGCTCGATCCTCTTAGCAGCCACATCCAATGCTTCCTTCCACTCTTCCAATCCAAATTTCTTCACAGGTCCCATGCTAGCTCGAGATCCCAGCGGCAAAACACCCGTCTCAACCATACTGATGAGCCTCCTTGTCTGCTCTCTTGTGCACATCCAAGTCCCCTTCATAGTCAGCGCCTTGAGCATGATCTGCATGTAATCGAAGCTGACGCCCGATGCGACGCTTCCCAGCAGACTGACACGAGCACCCTCTTTCAAGACGTTCAAGCTGCTGGTAAAGTGCGTTGACTTTCCAGCTCCGGGCGGTGACATGTCCCAGAATACATCCGCACCGCCGGGGCCAGCCGCCTCACTCAGTGCCTTGGTGTCCTTGTCGATATCGCCAGTGATCTGGACGGTCTTCAACCGTGTGGGATTGATACTGCTCAGCTGTGAGAGAACAGTAGCATTACGACCAATGGCAATGACTTTAGCGCCCATAGCCAACGCGACATGCACCGCGGCGCTGCCATATCGTCCCGTCGCTGGTGCAATAATAGCCGTATCCCCGGCCTTGACATCGACATCAGCAAGGCCGCCGAACGGGATAAGCATGCTGAACAAATGCATGAGATCGTCTAGAGTGTACCCAAGCCCGCCATCCATGACATCACCCAAGAGCCTCTCCTCATCCAGAGGATGACAGTTTTCCAAAGGCAGCTTGGCGTACTCGGCGAGTGTCGAGTCTCGCCACTCTCCACGTGCAAGCTTTCTGCTTCCTTCGTTGAAACCTTCCATAAGTCCGCTAATGTACTTTGCGTTTGGGTCGTCACGGCCGAGGATGTAGGGGTCAAAGAGGACGAGATCCCCTGGCTGCAGACGTGCAGCATCAGGTCCAGTCTCGGCAACACGGGCGATGGCCATGAATCCAGGGATAAAGGGGAGGGGTAGTGGATGGCCACTCTGGGGGTCTTGGTAGATTCGTGGGGAGTTGGCTCTGAGTGACACGGCGAGGACGCGAACGAGTACGCTCCCAGGGCCGGCCTTGGGTGTGGGCCGCACTTCCAGGCTCAGCGGCTTTCCGGCCTCGGCTAGGACGAGGACGCGGTGCTCAGATGGGATTTCTAGGGCCATGGTGGGCAGGGAAGAATAATGCTGCTTGTGCAAGTAGAAGCGAGGGAATGATGAGCTGCTTGAACGGCTTGACTACTATCTATGAACAATACTTATATCTGGTAAAGAAAAGACCCAGATATTTAGGTTTAGACCCAACATCAAATGCCATCGAAAGAGATCAGCTAGTGACGGACGCGGAACGATTAGGCTGCGGAGTTTGGCATCCAGGCCCAGCCGTGCAGGATGCCATGGATAGCTGCACGCACCATACGGTATCAATTAGATTCCGATCTGACAAATTCAAGCTGACCTATAGCTATCCCGACGCAATAGACTATTGTTGCACCTCTGGGGCCATGGTTCGTAAGCCGCATGGAGCCGGCTCGGGTTGCGGGCTGCAACAAGACTCCGGTGTATCGCCATGGTTTGTTATAGAGCCTGGCCCTTGATTTAACGTTGAATCTGTGCGGAGTTTCAAAAGAGAAGAGTTGCGGAGTTGCGGACATGTGCGGAGAATTGGCCCCTTGCCTTGGCGTCGATGAAAGACAACTGACTCAATCCTATTTTTTAGTGATAGAATACAAAGTAAATAGAGTAACGGTACACAATGCATAGACTCAGAAGTGAATCGCATGATTCATATCCCCGTAAAACGTGATATTATCCACCAACTCAACGCAGGTGCAATGTAGTGTCCTGGTCCGACCTCTGGACTTTCCCATCCATCAACCCATGTAGATAGCACTCTCCTCGCAGAAGATGCCCCTGTGAGCTAGAATTTACTACGAATGGTGTCTTGAGCCCGTGAATCAGATAGATTGTGTCTCCCTCCTCAACCTGCGGTCCTCCCAGACCCAGCCTCCCGCCCTCGGTAATGAACAAGAGACGGTGGCGGCAGAGCTCCTCAGCGGTGTACCTGAACTCAGTTACCCCATCTATCGTCTCCTTCCAGTTCTCGTCCTCATTTCCAGGAATTATTCCATAATCTCCCTTATTGTGTCTCTCAAAATCAGCCAGAGCGACGATAGGGTCGAAATGCTCCTGGATACGCCTTGGTAAGCCTACTTTCAGGTCCATGGTCAAAGTCTGAGGAAACATGCGCCTAGCAACGGCGCTGTCGATGTAAGACTCTGCTATTTCCAGCCAATCCAGGATCAAATTGTCCACCACGCCTGGGGAATCGCCGAGAGACGGGTGGTATGGTGGGCTTGTGGCCTTGACCCTGCCAACCTCGATGGCGCGGACATTCAGGGTCCGAGAGACACTATCCAAGAGAAAGTCGGGAGCAGAAGCTGTGGCCGAGAAGTTGACACAGATTTCGTTTTGTGAGTTGGTCAGCAAGGGCAACGGCCGTCCTCTTAGTCGCCAGTCTGGAACCCAGGAAGCAACATCATCCACTGGGATCGTCGTAGAAACGAGCTTCAGCTTGCTTTTCACCAATTTCGAGGAGATTATAGAATCTTCACAGCCGGCGAAGTGTAAGATCTCTAAGCCTCTGGTAGTTTGAATGTGCTCCATCGCAAACTGGGTGAACAGGTCAGGCGCAGACATGGAGTAAGTGGGTTTGAACCATGCTGCGGCCGGATCATGATGGAAGGCAACCCCAAGCAGACCGTTCAAGCGGTCCTGGGGCATCCCACAATCCCACGTGCAAAATCTTTGAAGTACATGGGGAAAGGACTCGCAGAGCTTAGAGGAAACCTGAGCTCGAAGCTGTCCTAGCTTGTAGACTGGCTCATAAGCATGTCTAATGGAAGCCAAAAGAGGTTCACCAACGGCACAAGACAATATCTGGATGACCATGAAGAAGTCTTTCGTAGAAATCAATGATGTGCCGCAGCGGAGCTCCAGATGCTTGGCTAAAGCCACCTCTTGAACGATCCATAGCCGATGAAACCACGGCCGCTGAACGAGTGAAATGCATGCCTGCCCCAGCCTCGCTCTTGGATTTGCCATCCTAAAGAGGAGACGAAGGGCGCTGAATTCGTTCCACCCGAGGTTCTTGACTGCTACTTTTCTAGCCAAGGCACGAAAAGATTTCATGGCAAGGCTGCTATTGTCGGCCTCAGCCCCAAGCCAGCCTACTACAAGCCGAGCCTGGCTGTATATCTTGGACATGAGCTGTATTTGGTGTTCCTTCTCTGTGTTGTCGATCTGGTTGATGGAGATCTGGTCGACCCAGACCCTGATCTTGGTATCGGATACCAAGACTTTTATGGCTTGAAAGAGTGATTCTCTGACTTGGAACGGATGACCATCGATGTCAATCAAAGGGTCCGTAGGCGATGGAACTCCCCAGACATAAGACAAGGCGACATAATCAGGCTGATCATGCAAGCTTTCGGTGGTGAGGCGCCCGCTTAGCTGATGGCTACCCGGGTGAAGCAGACCGATCTCGAGTACTCTGATAGTGTCGGGGTCACTCAGTGGCGTGTAGATGGATTCTGAACTCATTTTGGAGGATTTCCCGTGGATTCAGTGATGGAATGATTATGGAAGAAGAGGTTGTTTGCAGCTGTGGGCAAATGGCTGATATTTTATGTGGCAGCTGCCGGTTAAGAAAACGCCTTGGCAAACCATATGTGGTCGCCTTGAGATGTTCTTCTATGACCTTCTAGGATATACACCGAAGGTCGGCAGATTGCATGTCTCCATACCATTGGGTAATTCAAAAACTACCCACCACCCAACGGTACCGTGTCGTCAAACAACTCCCCGTTGGCTTCGACCCCGTGTACCAACAGGACCTGCGATAATCGATTGGAGACGATAGTGCAAGACTTGTCAAAGTCCTCGGTCATTGTCGATGCCAAGATAATTACCCGCCTCAGCCTCAGCTGATCCCGGACTACCTGGATCGTGGGTCTTGCCAGAAGGGTTGGGAAAGTAACGTCTTCCCAGCCGCTTCCCCGGGCCAATATCTTGTCAAGGACCTCTTCCAGAAGGTCAAAGACACCTGTGTCTCTACATAAAAGTCCTGCTAGGAAGAGCATGGAGCAAATTCCTCTCCTATACATGTTTCGGTGAGCACACTTGGCGATATCCAGCCCTCGAGCGATGCTCATCAGTACTTGGAGCCAATGTGCGGCCTGGCCATCAGTCGCCAGGGTACAAGACTTGGGCGGCTGAGAAAGGCTCTGTACTATGGTTTCGTCACATAGAATCTGGAAGAAGGCGTAGTCTGCAGCATGCATTGCGTGTTCGTGACTCTCCAAACGGATAGCCTCGGGCTCTGCAAGGTGGTCCGGTTGCGAAAGGGAGTCCGAAGGAGGCTTTAAAACTGAAATCATCCTCGCCAGGTGTCTCATCTCTGCGAGTGACTGTTCGTGTGCTTGTGTGAGGCTCAGCTCTGATGGTTGCTCGCCATGGTGTGACACGAGGTTGGGCGCTATGAGCGGCAAGAGTTGCTTGATCAAGGCCTCCATCACGGGACTTGGGCTTGTCCTGTTATGTTGCATTGTGATGATTAGACGTATGCGCTGTATGAGCAAGTATGCGTCGGAGCCGGCCTTTTGGAACGAGGCCGAGTCAGACAATACTTGGCGCTCTAGTCCAAGCCAAAAGTTTTCTCTTTCTGAAGGGGCAGTCGAGGTGCTCCAAGGTCCGACTATGTACCTCTGTGTAGTGCGAGCATGGACTGCGGCGACTAACAAGTCTTGGCCTTTTTCACAGTCTAGGAGCTTATCTCTCGTCTGGTAGATCAGATCGTCTAAGCTGCTGAGGTATCGATGCAACCCGTCAAAAGTTCCTAATTCCAGTTCGACAAACGACAGCAGGAGATGGGCCGACACTAGCACGTCAACTCCTTTAAGCTGTCCTCTTCTTGCCAGCGACAGTGCTTTTCCAGCATAGTTCAGAGCATCGAGCCTGTGGCGAGGGTCGGGGATCCATAGCTGCGGCCCGGTGCTTTGGTGACGCGTGTAGCTCCCCTGTAGGTTGGCCAAGTTGGCCGCGCCGATAGCCATAGCAGCATTTTGAAGGACAGATTTACCTTTGGCGGCAGTACTCACAGCCTCGAGGCTTGGAGGCAGGATATCGCAAACATGGACGGCAAAATGCGTCATGTATAGTTCCTCCTTGGACCCGCCGAACAGGCGTGGACCTGGTTGAAGTGCACGATACCCGAATGTCTGTTTATCTGTCTTGTCCACCGTCCACTGAGTCTTCTTGACATATGACATCTGGGTTGGTTCTTGATTTGGTGCTGATTGGCGAGCTTGAAGCTGAGACTCTAGTAGAGGGTCTGCAACCTCACGCCCAGTTGCGCCAGGGCTCTCGTTGAGAGGAAATGAATTCTGAATTAACTGCGGAGAGGCAATATGGGCCCTATCACCCCTGACTTGCTTGACCTTTTGGGCCGCCCAAAAGTTGGCATCGCGGAACTGAAACGGAGCACTGCCGTATGAACAAACAGTCCCCTTTGTTTCGCAGCGTTGGCATGTCGGTTTGCCTTCATCACACTAGTTTTACGGCACAAATAAGCAAGGTGAACCAACCAGACAAAACCAAGAAACCGTGTGTCCCTACCTTCTTCTTGATGCTACGACATGGTTCACACCCAGCACGGTTTCGTCGGAAGTTGGTCTTCTTGGGACGCGGGGGAGCGGGACCGTACATGGCTGACTCAGGGTAAATTGTCCAATGTCATAGTTGACTTTCTTGAGTGAGTCGCCAGGTCGGCCACAGGTAGAAAGATAGGCTGACGAGATGTAAGATCGGGTGCATCCATTGAAGTCCGGGACCGGAGGCTCATCTTAACCCGGCTCCGGCCCCACCCGGAACCTCAGTCAATCCATCGGGACCCCAGCTTCTTCGCTCCTTCACTCCACTCCTCCACTACCTAATCGGGTCAGCACAAGCGCGAGCTCATCCTTGGTTGCTTGAGAACGCCATGGACAGGGATAAACCATGTGAGGTGAGTTCCCAGAGGAGGGGAATATCCATCATCTGGAATCCTCCTTGTTGCATAAAAGCCTCCAACAGGCCCTTTCTCTGACCGTTCTTCCCTTTCACAAACACCCCAGTGATTGCACTTCGAGGCGTCAAGCAAAGAAATCTCTATCCACTTCCAGCCTGTGCTTGTTACAAACATGTAAGCTTCCTTCATCCGTAGGCTGAGAGACGGGCCACAGCAACTAACAGCAATCATCCGATAGGCCCATCAAACCCGACAGTGATTACGAGTGGCTTGAGACACAAGAGTCTCCCGAGGGCCTCGAATGGGTCGACAACCAGAATGAGCTCGCCACGCGCAAGCTGGACTCGTTGCCGCACACTAAGAGTATCCAGGAGAAGCTGGTGGCCCTGTCTTCAACTGACGTGAATCGCCCGAGCTACTGGATCACCGGTAACCTCTTTCGACTGAGGAAGGACTCCACCAACAAACATGGCATCCTCGAAGTCTCTGAGAGACACCCTGACGGCTCGCTAGGCGACTGGCGACTCATCCTCGACATCGATAAACTGGGCCGGGAGGAGAGCAGAGAGCTCGAGTTTTTCGACTTTGACTTTCAGAGTCGTGCCTTTGGACCTGATGCCTCACGTCTCCTTGTCCTCTTGTCCGATGGAGGCTCTGACTTGGTCGAGTTGCGTGAGCTTGATACCAAACAAGGCAAATTCGTTCGAGATGGGTTTCGTACGGGGCTAGGTCGCATCGCTGTTACGTGGCTAGACATCGATCACGTCTTGATCAACCACAACCTCAACGGCAGTCCGACTACGGCAGCAGGTTGGGGAACCACTTCGTACATCTGGAAGCGCGGTACCGACTTGAAGGAGGCCAAGGCTGTCAAAGAAATATCCCCAACCAGTGCACTCTCTCTCATCTCCTCGGTAGGCCAAACCAACAGTGGTCGTGCCCTCATCACTTGCGCCGTGGACTACTCCACCCTCGTCTACAGCATTGTTTCCCTTGATGGGACTGTGGAAGAGCTTGATCTGCCAAAGAAACAGTCAATGTCGCTGCCACCCAAAACCACATCCAAGCATGTGGTGGCCGTGCTGGGTGAGAAGGCGACCGTCTGTGGTCGAGAGGTCCCAGTTGGTTCCGTCATCGCGTACAACACGGTGCCAGACACACCAGCCAACGAAAGGACCTCGATTGTTTACGTTCCGGAGCCGGACGAGGTCAACGCTCATCTCTTTGTTGATGGAATCCAGGCAAGCAAGACCAGGGTTTACTTGACAATGAACAAGAGACAATCAGAGCGCCGCTTGACCCTGGAGAATGACGCCCATGAATGGAGAATCATCCGAAGCATAGAGACGAGTATCGGGTCTCATGCGGCTGCAACCAGCGGTGACCCTTACAGCAACGAGACAGTCGTGACTGAGTCTGGCTTGCTCTCCCCGTCGACTACTTGGCTAGAACGAGGCGAGGCCAAAGAGTCTCTGTACACCCAGCCATCGGTTTTCAATGCCGACGCCTTTCAACTTAGTCAGAAGAGCACTACAAGCAAGGACGACACTTCGATCGACTATCTTGTCCTCTCGCCCAAGGAGCCGAAACACCCACACGGCGAGCAGCCGATCATGATGATTGGGTACGGCGCCTTTGGGCTTTCCGTCCCGTTGTCATACTTGGACATGATTCTGGGCGGCATCTCACTGGTCCCCTGGCTGGAGAGTGGCGGGTCGTTGGTGATTCCATTCATCCGGGGCGGCGGCGAACGAGGCGAGGCGTGGCATCAAGCCGCACGACAAGAGAAGCGCCAAAATTCGTACGACGACTTCATTGCCGTTGCTGAAACACTTGTCAAGGATGGGATTACTACCCCAAAGCGCATTGGCGTTGTCGGCGGATCCAACGGCGGCTTGCTTGCTGCCGTCATGGGCACCCAGCGGCCGGACCTCTTTGGCGCCATCGTCAGCGACGTGCCTCTAACGGACATGTTGAGATACCCTCTGATGGGGATGGGAGCTGCATGGATATACGAGTACGGAGACCCTCAAAATCCTGAAATGGCCAAGGTTCTCAGGGCGTACTCACCATTCCACAACATCCGCGAGGGGATTCAGTATCCCCCCTTTCTCGTCACCGTCTCGACAAAGGATGATCGAGTCGGTGCCGGCCATGCGCGAAAGCTTGTTGCGAGGTTGAAGGACGCAGGAGCATCAGACGTGTTTTTGTACGAGGATCGTACGGGCGGACACGGTGTCAGTGATCCTTTTAAGAATGCGACGTTGATGGCTAGACGGGTCGCCTTTTTGATAGAGTTTCTCCAGCCCACAGGTTCGGGTGCCTAGAAGAGGTGGACCAGAACGTCCGTATCGCTTACATCTATAAATTCTTGCCTTGTCTCTTGGATCGATCAAGCGTTGATGTGATTATGTTGAGACTGCAGACTTGAACGTGTTGCCGTATAGTGCACTTCATATGTGCCCCCAAGTAATGGGTGCGCTTTTCCATATATCCATCTCCGCAAACTTGATGAGGAAGAAATTTTTTATTTACGTAAGATGAACAGGGTTGGGTCCAGTACGGAGATGAAGTGATAGCTATATTTCACCTCTAATGACATCTATAGAAGCAATCGCTTCGTGGCGTTGTCAAGTTGATCACCTCCAAAGCTAAGCAGGCCAGTCTTGAGTGCTCCAGCAGTATCCTAAGCGTTTAATTATAGGGTCTCAACTCTTTTGAGGGACTCTTCTCGTTGTCGGGCTCAACATTGCGTTATTCATGCTGAAAGAAGGGGCTTTGCTCACATTCACATTCAGCCCAACCAGGGCATTGTTGCTTTTGCGTATGGCATTAATTTCCCAGCAGTTTGCCTACAGGCTTAAAAACGCCTTGTCATATCTCATTGTCTGCTGGCAAAGACTTCCGCTTTCTTTCGCTGCTAGAGACTATGACCTAGACAAAGGAAACCATGACTAGCCCTGTTGTCCACCGCTACAGGACACCTCTCAACCTGTCCTCCCCCAGCATCTTTCTCCGATTCCCTCTCCAGCGTTTCTCTCTGATTGTTGAGTTACTTAGTACCCTTTTTTGCTTATTTTGATGGTTCCTGTTCTATTCCACGGTTACAGGGCGCAGTGTGAACAAACAAAGGCACAAATTGAACACCAGGAGAACACGTCGAAACAGCCCACAAAGAGCAAAGAATAGGTCCGTTCAACAGATTTCCTACAAATATCCCCGTCTCTCCTTCTTGTTCACTTCCCAGCACAACACCAGCACAATCAGCAGATTTTGTATTCTAACTCTCAAGCTTGATCAGCTACTCACATCTGCACCAGATCCCCTAGCCTCCGAACCGTATTCCAGCTTCCGTTTCTCGACCGACAACAACGCCAGCAACAACATGGCTCCCCCCACCTTCGCCAGCCCTGTCCCTACCCCCTGGCCCCCAGCACAGAGGCTGAGCGGGTGGTGGAGGAGGTAGAGGGGTCAAGACGTCTGACGCGTATATGATCTGATATATGCAAGATTGTAGATGGCTACCATGCAAGCAGTAGAGAGTCAAGAATTTAACATCTACAGCTATTAACCCGTGTCCTAAGACCTTGATCACCGTGATTCTGTCGTGCTTTAAGATTAAGAATGTTTCACGCCTAATATTAAATGGAGGATGAATGACTTAGCTGCATTAATGACCGCAACACCAATCGCTACTTTTGCTTTGTATTACCTAAAGGTTGGCGACTGCTAGCCTTAGACATAGTGATTTCAAGCCTTGTGAAGGTATCGTGGTCTCGGCGGAAGAATCTAGACTCACTCAGATACAGTATTATAGCCATCATGAGCAAGTTCCTAATATCGGCATCGTTTTAGTGCCAAACAGTCTTGTCCTCCTTCTTCACAAGGCCATCTCAAAGCATGCATGCAATGTTCAACATCCAAACCAAACATCAAACACTCCCACAAAGGATATGTTAAAACGACCAAGAGAAGAATACAGAACAGGTCTTGCAACGTCTCTATAAGTATCCAGCTCACTCCCCATGTCCACTGCTCGAACATAACAGCCCAGACTTGGATCAACCCTCTCAGACATATCCAAAGATTCATACCAGCCCTAACTCTCACACCAACAAAAAGTGTAACACCATGGCTCCTCACGGCTACAACTCCGGCGACTGGCCCTCCCTCCAAGAAGCTGCTGCCATGACCGCTATTTTGGCCAGGGACGGGACTGGGGAAAGGACTAAAAACTGGTTCACCCCAGACAGGATTTTCTTTTTCGTATTCTTTGGCTTCCTGTTGGTCGTGATTTTGGGTTTCATCATCTGGTGCTGTAGGCGTAGATCTCGAGAGTAGACGGGTGCTTGGATAGAAGCCTGGTAGATTTCAGGTCCATAGGTACATCATGACATGGTACATAAAGATTGCTCTATTTCTATGATATTTAAAATTTTATTATCCCATCTCAAAACAACTGTAGAAGTAATCCCTTACCTTCCCTTATTCGTGTTGTGCATCCCACCACCACCATGACAAAATAGAGCGCCTTCTAAGCAAACGCTGGTTACAAATCATAGTAAACGCAGTATCAATAAATCTCAGTCAGGCTAAGGCTACCAAGGTCGAATTAAAAAAAAAAAATAAAAAATAAAAAGCAATGGCTTTTTATTGTTCACCTCCATTGCATTGTTAAATTGTTTAGCTGTTATTTCATGTTCTCGATATCAAACAAAGAACAAAGGGAGTTTACGAAGCATCAAAACAACGGTAACATAACTAAAGTATAAACTTGCTATTCTCTTGTTTATTCCTTTTGTTTCTGGCTCCTAGATTTTGAGGCAAATAGCTTCCACTCTCAACATGGCCCAGTCGACTTCTGTATCCCGCATCCTCTCACTATCAACCCAGGACGTTGAAGCATCCGACATGATAAAGGGGGACCGCCCCATACGCAAAGTCTGCAAGGCTTCCATCATACAGATAATCTGCGGCATCCTCATCTTTTTCATTGCCGTCCCCTCCCTCGCATTAGTGATTGTCGTCCTCATCCAGGGACTCAAGACAAAAAGGTCGCGCAGGACGTATGCCAAGAAGAGTGTGAGAGTCCGTAAGATCAAGATGGACTAGCGAATCATCTCAGTGCCGTGTCAGGAGTTATCAGTTTCATCTGCAAATCTGTATAGCTCGCCCCGCTTGAAGGATTCTGGCGTCAGGGCATCTTTGCGCCTAGTTGGGACCGAGCGGTGGGCTGTTTGTTGCATGTGGAGGCATTGTGCTTGAGCAGACTCGAAGGGCTTTGCCATCTGTGGATCGTCGCGGGAGTTGGGGTCCTGGTCTAAGACCATGGAATCAATTCTGGCTCCTCCAGTTGCTGCCCGTATAGTTGTAAATATAGGCTACTTGGCTAAGGTAAGGTTCTATGTCTACAGGTGACCAGGGGAAACGACTAACGGCGTGTGTATAGATGGACAACCTACCCATGTTGACGAAAAGGATTGTTTGACGAGGAAAGGCTCAAAGAGTAGCGCAGAAAGGATACCCAGTGTGCTGACCACACTCATGGAATTTTACTCAGCAAGCTTGGAACAAAGTTAACCATCTAAAATGAAATCCTGGAATCTAAAACATTAACACAAAGCCTCCAAAGCAAAAGAGGCTCCACATTGATATCAAGGCTGAGCCAACTCAGCACAAGTGTGGCCGAAACACCATGATGCAGGAGGGAGCCACCGTGAAGGGCGCCCTAGGCCAAATCAAGAGGTTCATCTTGAATAACGACATACAGTTCCTTGAGAAACCAGACCCAGCCAGCAAGGTCATACCTCGAAATGCCAGGCTGGAAAATGTCCCTACGGAACCCGAAGGTGACGAGTCTGAGGCAGAAGACGGCGCAGGTGAGCTGGCGAGGCCGGTGGTGTCGATAGCCTTGGAAGTCTCCTTGGCCCTCTCGTTCTTCTTCCTCTTGGACTTTGGGGTTTTCATCTCGCGTATCTCAGGAGGTCAGGTATATGACCAAGAAGCCCCAAGAGCCGACAGTCGGGACCCGGACAACCGTCACACGAGACACTCTATCGGGAAAGGGACAGATCGGACTCCCATTTCTCGATTAACCTTCAAAAAAGAATTGAAGCCTGGAACACCAGAACCACCTTGAAATGGAATGTCCAAGGGCAAAAAGAGTGGTTCCGCCCGGGATCGAACCGGGGACCTTCTCGGTGTTAACGAGATGCCATAACCAACTAGACCACGGAACCGAGGCTTGTGATTGGTTGAGATTGATGGCTGCAAACAATCCTCAAGAATCTAGATGTGGATAGAGTTCCAAACAAACACCATCGACTGCCTTGGGGGGTCTCATAATAAGCTTCAACACTTCCTCTCCCATCCTAAAAGCACACCCGCGTGCTCACCTAGTCGAGTGGTTAACTCTTCCTTAATTCCGTTCCTATAAACTCTCTTCTTCTTTCCGCAAACCTAAAAACCACTCTTTTGCCAGGCTGCCATGTTCAGTCAAAAGCCTTATAAGCAAGGTTACGCTTTCATCTCCCACCCTAAAAGCACATGAGTGCTCAGCGGGCACCTGGTCAAGTGGTATAACTCTTTAATCCCGCTCCTATAAACTCTCTCTTCTCTCCGCAGACCTAAATCCACCTCTGACCAGGTGCCAACACGCCCACCTAAAAACCATTCTTTTTGGTTTATGACAATGGCATCACGTCTTCCCAGTGTGTCTCGGCAAAGTATGGTTTATTCATCGGTATAGTGGCCAAGATTTACAGACAATTGGAAACCTATATCTCGGGACCAATTCCATTTTCACGCAAGAAACTAGCTTAGAAGCCAAGGATCTCCTCCTTGCGCTTCTGGAGCATGTAGTAATACTGCTGCAGCGGTGTCGTCGCTGTAGGGGCTCTGTCACCCTCAAAGGTACCCTTTCCATGGCCGTCGAAGTGAACCTTCCAGGCTGTTCGACGATTAGCTTGCTATTCAATACAGGTGTACTGTGTAACTTACTGCTGGCATCAAAGCCAAGGTACGACCAGCTGTCGTTGAGGTAGGCCTTCTCGGTGCCGACTTGGATTGTCTTGACCTCGCCCATCTGGCCTGGTGCAGGTCGGAGTTGCTTAAGGTCAGCCACCAGCTTAATGAGGCCGGTGACAAAAGCAAGGGCCACATCCTTGGCCAGGCACTCGTGCTGCCCATAGCTAAAGGCTGTCACGGCATCCGTCTTGCGACGGGCGTCGAACTTGTCGGCGTCGGGAACCTCCTTGCCGTTGCGGCCAGCCATGCCCTATAATACAGTCAGTGATTTTCTTGCTTCTGGTGGGGAATTATGGACTTACAAGCATCATCACAACAGGAGTGCCGGGCTGAACAGGCTTGCCCTCGAGTTCCGCTGGCGCCGTGGCAATGCGCACGTTACGCTGAGAGCTCGTCAGACGCTGAGCCTCGGCGACGTAGGCATGGAGGGTGGCATCATCACCCTTCTGGGCAATGGCCTGCACCTCAGCCCAGATGGCGGCATTCTCGGGGCGCAGGAAGAATGCAAGCACCTCGTAGAACTAAAAGCAGCGTGGTTAGTACCTGATCATGGCGAAGAATTTTAGGGGTGCTTACTGAAGTAACTGGCACACCAATACCACCAAAGGCAGTGAGCCACAGGTTGTCTGTGACCTGGTCGGCGTTGTTGCCCTGAGCCAACAGCTCCTCAACGAGCTTCAGGCCGCAGGAGCGCAGAGAGTCCTTCTTGAGGTACGACTTGCGACCAACCTTGCTCGAGATGGCTGAAGCAATGCCCAGGCCCATGCCGCGGCCGAGGACAGCCTCATCGACGAGCTTCTTGGTCGAGTTGTAGACGGCAGTGACACCCTCCTGGGCCCAGCGGCGACGGTTCCATGCCTGGCCGGGGTCGTTGTTGTTGACGCCCCAGATGCGGATGTTGAGCAGATGTCGGTACAGCTCGGCAACGCCAAGAGTTCCGTCAGGGTTCTCATCAGTCCGCAAGTCAAAGTAGAAAAAGTCAGCCAGAAGCTGTGTGTTGAGAGGGATGGCGACATCGCGGATGATGTCAATTTGCTCGAGGCCAGCCTTGAGCTTGAAGGTCTCCTTCTCAATGAGCTTGGCACCCACGCGCTCAATCATGTTGTGCACAGCAGCGTGAAGGTTGGGAATCTTGCCCATAGCCTTTTGGAAGTCGGCACGGTGCTTGAAGTTCTTGGCCTCATCACCCGCAAGCATGAACCAGCCGTAGTCCTTCTTGCCAGGGAACAGAGTGTTGAGGGGCTGGAGCCACGGCACGACAAACTGCTTGGGGTTGCTGAGAGTCTTCTTAATGGCCTCGTTGGTCGTGACGACAATGGGCTTGGCAGGGGGCTTGGGGTCAGCCTCAGTGAACTGGTCGTAGGTGCCAATCTCCTTTGCGATGGCAATGTTGGCCTTCTTGGTGTACATAGGCTGCATGACGGCAACCGAGTTGAAGGGGAACCAGTTGGGGACACCACGCTGGATGAGCTTGTACAACATCGAACCACCAAGAGTCTTGTAGTCCTGCTGGACTTCATTGTAACCCCAGGCCGTCAGATTGGAGACTGTGTAGTCGATGGTGTTGAATCTGTCTGAGCGGACAAGTGTGACAGCATCAGACAGCACAGCTCGACCAACAGAGTAGGTAGGCATGATACCGCTGCCTGGGTTGCGAGCAGGCTTGATGTCCTCAATCATCAGGCCAGGGTAGAGCTCAACCATGTCAGGGTCTGTGTACAGCTTCTCGAGGATGTTGGCAATCTCAGGGTTCGAGTTGATCTCGCTGAACTGATCGTACCGCTTAAGTCCAAAGAACTCTCGGAACTCGTTAAGAGAGGCAACCTGCCACTTGCGGCCCTGGATGATACCCAGGACCTCCACCACCTTGAGTGCCTTGGGGACCATGCGGGCACCAAAGGTACCAGCAGGGTCTTCCATAGCGTCCTTGAGGATGCGAACAAGGTCCTCATCCTTGAAGGTCCCGTTCTCCTGACGCTCAAGGCCATCAAAGGTGCGGACGCTGGGGTCCTTGGGGATGCTGCGCTCAAAGTTGAAGAGAGCCTGTCCAAGCTCGTCCCAGCTGACATCCTGGAGGTCTTCGGCCTTGCGACCGGGGAAGAGCTTAAGGAAGAAGTTGTTGATCCAGTGCTCATCCCTCTTGGAGATGCACGAGTGGAATCGGTAAAGGAGGTTGAACTCGACGCTGACCTGGTTGCCAACGCCACGGGGAACACCCTCACCATCGAATTGCTTGTCAATGGCAACTCGGGGGTCCAGGGTCCAGTCACTACTGGAGTGGTGAGTGTTGGTGATGGCTCGCAGGTAGTCGTGGAGGCAGATGTTGATGTACAGTCCGCCAGTAATGAGACGGGCCACGTTGAAGAGGTCGTGGTCCTGCTTGGCAACAGCCTTAGCCTTGTCCTCTGCCGAGGCATTGGCGGGGCATTGTAGGGTGAAGCGGCCGTTCTCGTTAATCTTGAGCAAGATATCGGCAACATAGTTGTGGAAACGACTGTAGAGGACCAGCATGACATTGACACCAGCAGGCTGTCCAAGGAGACGCTTCTCGTGGAAGGTATCAGGCTTCAGCTTACCCTCCTTCATGGTACGGATCTCAAGCTGGTCCTTGAGGGACGAACCGTACAGAGGGGCCAAGTCGAGATACGATGAGGTGTCAGACTTGTTAGGGTCTGTCCGGCTAGTGCGGAAGATATCGTGGATGATGATGGCGGCATGGTAGAAGAGCATGGAGGAGATGCCAGCCGGGTTCTCGGTAAAGTTCTTGTCATCACGAGCAAGAAGAAGGTCGAAGAGCAGACCAGGATCAGGCTTGACACCATGAAGGCGCTTCTCAGATCTGACTGACTTGGCGTAGGGTGTGCCAGCACGACCCAGGTTGGGCTCAAGGATGTTGTTGAAGCTACCGTCAGGCATACGGTACTGGTGAAGGCCATCAGGAGCCTGAGGGACCTGCTCCCGCAGGATGACATCGCTGTCTGGGGCCTTGAACTCGATGGTGTCGTAGAGCTCACAGTTGTGCTTGTGTGCGGGCTCGTTCGAGTTGACCACCTCGTACTTAACGTCACCGCCAACGTAGCTCAGGGGTGGGTGCTGGAGGTTGCCCCAGAGGGTGTCGATGAGCTTGTTGGTGAGCTGGGTCCTCGCCTTGGAGGTACGGGGAAGGGAGGTAAGGATTCCGATGAGGAGCTCTGTAGTTCTTGGAGGTGTTAGCAGTGCTCATGCTGGTGATAGTATCAAATCTTACCCCTTCTTGTCATCCAGGGGCTTTCCCTTCTCGATCGTTAGCTCCTTGATGAGCTCGGCGAGCTGTGGGATGGAGGCCTGGGTTCGGACACCAGCATATTCCTTGATGATATCTGTGGCGAGCTTGACAGGATCATCCAAGAGGCCGGTTGAGCCCGTCTTGGCGTCACCGTACGACTCTCCAGCCTGAAACTTTTCGTTGAACGACATGATGGAGTCTCAGGACTTGATTTTTAAGGGTAGGGAAAGGAGTGTATGGTGTATGAGAAGATGGGAACAAAGTCCTGATTCTGGCAGACTTAAGCTTCTTCAACTCGCCCATTTATACCACAAACGACGCCAACTGTGACCCCTCTTCTCTCCGCGGGGTCCTCAGATCAGAGGGGACTCGCATTCCCAAGCTCGCATGACGGAGGCAAGTGGCTGCTGGTGATACGAGGGCTCATGCGGAGCGCGTTGAAGCATCGCCGGGACCATCCACGATTCAACAATTCAGAGCTGAATGGCGTCGCGTCGAGGTTGATTTGATTCGCCGGGGCCATGATTCGTTGGGCACGGGCTGGGCAACAACAGAAGAGCTGAGAGGCCATGTTTCACATGCGCCGCCTTGTTGACATGTCGTAACTCGAGGGGAACCGGGCGGTCTTCCAAGACTTGAAGTCATCTTGATGGAGACCGCCACCGTGGACGCAGACGGCCCGTTCCGGGAAGACGGAGGCGGGGGAGCCGGATGGTCATCACATACCGGCGGCGAATTAGTGGGAGACAAGCATCTGCCGAGGGGGCCGCCTTGTCTCAAACAGTGCTGACCGGTTGGAGTTGAGGCTGGTGATACAGAGGCAGATGGACCAAACAGGTCAGACAAGGTGACATTGCAGGAGCAATGATTGGATCATGCAGGAAAGATGCATATGCCGACGAGGATCCATCTAAATCGGCCTAACCGATTGTACCATGTCAAAGAGACCGGTCGTGCCACCTAGAATCTAAGAGGAGGAAGAGGGAAGAGGAGAGACGTTGAGAGAGAGGGGGTTCCAAGACCTACATCGCCGCCATGTTTGAGACCGGCATCACGTGTTTCCCTCTTTCCCACCCAGCACTGAACCAAGCAGCAATTGACCGCTCAAACAGTCACCATCCAGTTTCTTGACCATTTTCCATCTTCACAAGCAAGAATTGAAGTCTACAATCATCTGATAATCAGCTGGAATGCATCGCCGTAAATAAACAGGAAAACAAACGCAACAAACCTTGGCAATCCTTCAGCTGTTGACACATGCAAGACATTCGACCCCGATCAAGACTGACGATAGGGATTTTTAGCCGCCGTCGATCCCTGTTGCTTGTTGCCGCTAAAGACGGCATCTTGCATTCGCATCCATCCATCTTGGGTCTTTCCCCGCCGTCAGAATCTGGCCAAGCGCCCGCAGTGGGTTTGCGGATGCTATGCGATGTACTGTACCTCGCTGAGGTTATTCGCAACCTTCAAGGTAGGTTGCAGCCCGTGTCACCCCAGTTCCTTGTCTTTCCTCATCTCCTCTCCACCCGCATACATCTACTTCAGTTCAGCTCGCCCGTAAACGACGGGATTTTCCCCGCTTTCAAGGCTTTGTGGCTTGCTGAGCTTTGTGACCTGTAATGTCATCCAATTGGCCTCAAAAACGAGCTGCTGAGTACCCAAGCGAGAAACAGCCAGAGCAGGGGAAAACGGCAAAAGATCATCCCCGCGCTTTGATGTGCCGTGTCTCTTTCTGCCCGCTTGGAGCGGTAGGGAGACGCCCCGTGGCTGGCTGAGTGTCACCCCTTGTACGCCTCTCTCACCACCAAGACATCAATTCGCTGCCCTGATTGGACGCTGTCCATACCGTCAGAATGCCAGACGACCTGTCATGGTATTCCACGACAGGTGCATAGGTTTGATAAAGGATGTCGATGCGCCGAAATCCCTTAACTAGCCCCCCGACGGTGAGCGAGACGATATCCCCCCCGACTCTCTTGTCCCTCTACACTTGCGCGTGTTCTGTCTGCTTCAATATGCCTTACATGGAGAATGCCGAGGCTTCAGAGCCCAAGAAGCTCATCCTCTGCTTTGATGGCACGGGAAACACTTTCAGTGGCTCCAATGCCGACACCAATGTTGTCAAGATCCTCAGCAAGCTGGATCGCAACCACCCGAGCCAGTACCATTACTACCAGAGTGAGTTCAATCCCCTCTCCAGTCAAAAGCTGTGCTCTAACACTTCAATTAGCCGGTATTGGCACCTATGACATCGGAGAGACATCCGTCAACAAGACGTTCTTGGGGGAGATGAAGAGCTCCATCTCGCAGACCATCGATCAGGGTTTCGGTATGACGTTTGACGCCCATGTCATTGCCGGGTACCGCTTCTTGATGCGTTACTACGAATCTGTGAGTATCCCTCCACTTTACAATACCGTATACTGACCCTCGCAGGACGCCAAGATCTACATCTTTGGCTTTAGCCGCGGCGCCTTTACGGCAAAGTTCCTGGCGCGCATGGTCAACAAGGTTGGCCTTCTGTGCAAGGGCAACGAGGAGATGGTCCCCTTTGCGTTCCGTCTCTACCAGCGCTACCTTGCTGGTGACATCCAGGACCGTGTCGATGCACAGGGGAGGTGTGAGGAGGACCACGGTGACACAGACACAGGGTCGGACGCCGATCCCCTACTCGCCGGCAACACCAAGGTACACAGAAGTCACACCACTGAGGTCGCCCTGAATGAGATCACTGCCTTTAGCCAGACCTTTTGTCGCAAGGAAAAGGCCAAGCCCTGCGATGATGATGATGGCGATGATGATCAGGAAGAGGACCAGAACATCAAGGTCTTCTTCCTCGGCATCTGGGACTGTGTCAACTCTGTCGCTGTCCTCGAGCGCAAGACTCCAGTCCCAGTTCCCGTCACAGGCACAGCTCGGTATGTCCGTCATGCTGTCGCCGTCGATGAGCGACGTGTCAAGTTCAAGCCAGCTCTCTTGGCCCAAGACATCCGAGTGTCCAAGCACAACCATGACGACGAGGACATCAAGGAGGTCTGGTTTGCTGGCTGCCACGGTGATGTGGGTGGTGGCTGGCCCTCAACTGATGACAACCCCCTTGATAACAACAAGGCGGAAGACATGTCCTTCTGGCAGCGCGTCAAGAACTTCTGGACCTCTCGCAAGGCCAAGGAGCCTAGCAAGAACATCAACGATGACCGTCTGCAGATGAGCGACATCCCCCTTGCCTGGATGATCCGCGAGGTTGAGCTCGTGGGTGAGAAGGAGCCCGAGGCTGCCGTCAAGTGGTGCGACAGCCTGGAAAAGTTCAAGGCGCACATCAACGACAAGGAGAACAAGGAGCAGGCCCTCAAGGGGTTCATGCACGACTCGCTTGCTTTTGGCTATGGCACTGGCTTCTTCAAGGTCTTGATGTGGAAGTTTATGGGTAAGCATTATCACGATGTCTTGGAGTTCAAAATACTGACCTGTGTAGAATACCTTCCCTTCATCACCCGCTGGGAGCTGGAGCAAGCGGGCTGGGTCAACGTCCGCTTCCCCCTCAACAAGGGTGCGGCGCGAGACATTCCCCAGAAGGCGGTCCTCCACGCCTCGCTTGTCAAGCGTCTAAGGGAGGACCCTGAGTACTGGCCGACCAACAACCACGGCTCGGACACTGCCCCCTGCCTCAAGCGTGGTAGCGACGAGGTCCAGTTCCAGGAGCACCGGGAGAAGAACAAGAAGGACGAGTGGGTCAAGATTTTAGAGACCGACCCTGACCATCAGACGTATGACATTGTGCATATTGTCCAGTGATGGTCTTGCTCAGTTCGAGTTGGACGATTCTTGGCGTCAAGGTTCTTGGGTAGGTATGGTAAAGCAACAGCGGGTTATGGGAGTGATTGGGTAAGGCACTCGACAGGACTCGGGCAATGCAATTGGCAATTTGTAACTCGGGTATGATGGTACAATTAGGTAGGTCTACTGGTAAAATTTAATGTCTCCATGTTGTTCTCCATGTCTTGGTCGCCAACATCTGCAGTGCGGATGCGCCCAGCAATTTGTGTGGTAGGACAAGAGCTCCCTCCCATCTACAGATCCAGTGTCACTTCTTGAAGAGTACGAGGTCGCAATTAAATGCAGGGTATATGTCAATTGAAGACCGATGAGGTCGAGTGAACCAACACGGGACAAACTTGGCATAGACAAAGACAAAGGTGGTATTACTAGGTAGTCCCAAGATGTATCCAACAAACACACCTAGCAGAGTGCTAATAGGCGCACGCTATCCCAAGTGAAGTCCTCCCCTCAGCGTCTCACGGGGTCATATGTTTTAAAGTCAAACTTGACGTTGTCAATCCAGCCAAAGTTCTGCGTGCACCGAAAGTTGAACAAGACACGAGCATGTCCCTGCGCAAGCTGCTCCTCAGTCCACTGACAAGTCGCCGTGATGCGCTTAAAATCGACAGCGCCAGACGCCTGAAGCTTATCGCCCAATCCCGCAAAGGCGCCGTCCTCGCCAAAGGAGCAGGCCAGTCGCGCGTCGTGGCAGCCGCTCTCGCCCACCGAGGAAGCCTTGTTGAAGCCAACCCATCCCGAGAGCTCGTACTCTGTATCGGGAATAATGCAGCCCGCGTCAATTTCCTGGTAGACGTAGTCGTCGGTGAATGAGCCCGTGCCGAAGCTGAGAGAGTAGGTGAAGTCGTTGGAGATGCTGCCGACGCTGATCCACGAGTTGTCCTTGTGCAGGAGGCTCCAGTGCTCGGTGCCGGAGGGTGGGCCTTCAAAGTCGCCGTTCTTGACGAGGAGGGAGGGCGTCTCGGTCGCTGTACAGACGCTGACGGTGGTGCTGGTGGTGGCCTCCGCGGTTGTGGTGGTTGGCGCAGCGGTGGTGGTGATGAGAGTGGACGCAGCAGTAGGTCTGCAGTTGTGCGCCTCTGCCAGTGAGGACAGGGCAGCAAAGGCGACGAGGAGGCTTCGCGACATCATTTTGAAAGAGTGAATACGGTCAGAGAAAAGAATATGGTTGAGCAAACACGACTCATCACATCAACAGGAGATGATTGCGTCTTATACACCATTCCCCCTGCCAAGAAACAACCGTCGTGTAAGCCGTTGGTCTTTCAATTAGGTTAGCTCTTTCAATAGTTTCTAAATAGTCTTGCTTTGCCAAGCGGGTATCCCAATCACTAACAGGTTAGCATGGGAGAAATGGAGTTTTGCAACCCCACAGCCATGCGGAAACCACATGGGATAATCTCACAGACACGAAGTGTTGGTAGACCCCTGGATAAAGGATTTTCGATAGCGTCTACTTAATCGGGAATTAAGCCGCTCCCGCTTGATAGCTGAATTTTGTGTTGTTCGTGACTCAAGTGGCACGAGGGCGAGCCTATTCCAGGATTAAACAAACAAGACAAGATGAGACTTGCACGAAATACGTAGAAGATTTTTAAAAATAATGCGTAATCCTAAGATACTTTCCTCTCGAATTTTACTCTTCTTGTCTAGTTTTTGTTATCCATGGCAGTGGCAATGTTTCAGCAGATTTAGAGGCACTCTATCTATGGTGGATGAGTTTGCGTCCACTGTATTTGGATCCGACTTCACGTTGGAACCTTTCAATATTTCCACGTACTCCTGTCTACTCCTCCTTGGCTTGGTTCATTTCTTATCCCTTTCTAACGATTCACTGCCCATCGTTGTAGTTCGGAATCGTCGGACATTATCTGATGGAGCCATCTTGGCGGGTCGATCTTAGGCCCGCCACTCTGCCGTTGGCAGACGCCTCTTTCTCTGTGGCTGTTTCCCATGCGAAATCTAGATTCGTTAGACTTGGCGTTAAAAATAGCTTCGCTTTTGTTACCGTGAACGTCGCTTTTATTTCAACTAGATGGCGTGAGAAGGGCAACGTGCCATGGAAAGATTCACAGATGTCATTCACATATATCCATTAGCGATGTCTACCTCCAGAAAGAATTATTCATAGGCAGTACAATTATAATTCTCAGTTCCCTAGGTACTGGACATATGGCACCTTCTCCCCGTCAAGCAGAAGCTACGAGTCAGACCTGCCGATTGTGTCTTGCTTTCTCATAACCTACAGCGACCATTAATACTCAGGCATAACAAGCATTGCGATAGTCTATCCAACATCACCTACATCAATGTTTGTTATTCACCCATTCTTAGCTTTGTCATTCTCCTCGTGATGCAACATGCGGTCAACGCCTCCCAAAAGTGGGACCTCGCTCACTCTCACCTCCTCCAACTACGCATCACCACGATCCAAGATGCCGCCAACCATTGTCCTCATCCGCCACGCGCAGGCCCTCCACAATCTTCACAATAAGTTTTCCTCTTATCTATAGATATGTACACATCTAACATGTCCCACAGGACTACAGCCTCCATGATCCCCCGCTCACTGACCTAGGCGTCGAGCAGTGCTCCGCCCTTCGCAAGAACCTCATCTCTACCTTTTCCGACTCCACCACCAACTACCAAGATGTCGCCATCGTCGTGAGCCCTATGCGTCGTACTCTTCAGACGGCTATGCTCTCCCTCGACTGGCTCGTCGACCGCGGTGTCAAGATTGAAGGTAGCGCTGATTGGCAGGGTGAGTCTCTCTCCGCACCGTGAATCCAGTGACTCATAGGATTTTCGTCAACAGAAAACTCGGACAAGCCTTGTGATACGGGAAGTCCTATATCCTCAGTCTCGCCTGACTTTGCTAGAGTCAACTTTTCTACTGTTGATGCCCTCTGGCCGGACAAGACATCCCCCGCAGCTCAGCGTTACGCCCATACAAAGCGTGACATCCTCGCCCGCGGCCGCCGTGCCCTTGAGGACCTATACAGCCGTCCCGAGAAGATCATCTTTGTAGTCTCCCACTCTGGCTTCCTCCGCGTCGGCGTCGTAGGCTTCTGGTTCTTCAACAGCGACTACAGAGTGTTTGACTTTGAGGCTGAGCGGGGTGAGGATGGGAGATTGAAGGTCAAGCAGAGCGAGGCTACTCTTTCTGGTGGGTTGGGTTTGTCGTGGACGGACCCTGTTCTTCTTGGAGATGGTCTTCCTGACGAGGATGTCGAGGTTGATGGAGTCAATTAGTGATTTTTGCCGCAATCCTCATGTCGTTTGATTCATCGGGGAAATCTCTAGATGGAGACTTGAATAGAATCCTAGACAAGATACATGCACCTCAATAGACGTGATAAGCTGGGTATCTCCTATTTTTCAAAAATCGTCCAACCATGCTCCTCTTATATCCCAGGATATGATACACCATATTGTACACGCTTTTTCCAACACTCATCTAGACATGAAGCTCTGGAACGCCGACTGATCAATGACGACATTTCCTACGGCACGCAGCCTCTTTCTGCCCTCCTTTTGCTTCTCTAGCAGCTTCCGTCTTCGGGAGACATCAGCGGCATGGAGCTTGGCGAGCACGTCCTTGCGGAAGGGCTTGATTGTTTCTCTCGCCACGATTCTGTTTCCGGCTGTGGCTTGGATGACGACCTCTGCAGGTGACGTTAGCAACCTTTCAAAACAACCAAGATATTTCGTTTCAAGTTGAGAATAGACTTACCGAAATGTTGACGGTCGACGTGCTCCTTGAACTTGGTCACCCACTGGCGTCCAAGACGGTCAACCTGTGATGAGTGCACAACTCGGCAGATAGCATCGACTGGCTGCCTGTTCACAAGAAGCTGCAGCTTGACCAAGTTGCTCTGTCGCCAGCCCGAATCCTCATAGTCCAGAGTAGCATATCCCTTGCTGTTTAATCATGCGTTAGCAAATATGTCAATGGAGGGGGTTGAAAACATACGTTGCACTCTTGAGCTTTCCAAAAAGGTCATCAACTAGTTGAGCTGTTGGAATCTCATACTGTAGAATGACCTGCGTCGTGTGAAAGAACTCGAGGCTCTTTTGTTCTCCACGATTGGCCTCGCACAGCTCAATAACTCGACCGAGATACTCCTCAGGCATCGTAATAGTAGCTATGACAAAACTGCATTCAGATCAATATTAGGAACAAGCTCAGACAGGACGCCAAAGTGAAGTCGACTTACGGTTCAAACAGCTGAGCACCCCTGATGCGAGGATGGCTCACATCAGGGAACAAGGCAGGATTCTGCACAATCTCCTCAGACCCATCGGGCCAGATGATCTTGGACGGCACAGTCGGTTCCGTGAGGATGACGCTCTTTCCATGTTCCTGTCTCAAACGGTCTTGAAACACGGAGCAATGCAAGCTTCCCAGAAATCCCAAACGCCAACCCGATCCCAACGCCTCAGAAAAATCCTTCTGCAACGTGACACTACGGTCGTTGAGAACGAGTTGGTTGATACTGTCCGCCAGTCGACTGTAGTCGCTTTGATCCGTAGGGAATGCAGCGACAAACACCATGGGCTTGGGCTCCTCAAAGCCCGGACAGGGCTCGACCTCGTCTTCGGCGCCGACAAAGGTAAAGGTGTCGCCGAGCTTGGCGTCTTGAATCTTCTTCATTCCAGGGTTGAAGTAGACGTATCCGACTTGACCAGCGCGGAGGACCTTTTGCGGCGTGGCGTGAGGATATTGGATGCCTACTTGGCCGACTGTGTACTTCATGCCAGTACCAAGAGATATAACGTTGTCGCCAGTCTTGATGGTACCGTCAAAGAGTCTCACCAGCAAGACGACACCCCGGAAGTTGTCGTACCAGGAGTCCACCAGCAGCATCTTCAATGGCTTGTTCTCGTCGCCCACAGGATGGGGGATCCGCTCAATGACAGCAGGCAGTACATTCGGCACACCCTTGCCCGTCTTTGCGCTGAGCATGATGGCCTCCTTAGGATCCAACTCAAAGCTGTTCTGCATCTGCTCAAGTACACGCGGTATATCTGCAGCCGGCATATCGATCTTGTTGACCACAGGAACCAGGGCGAGATCCTGCGCAAACGCAAGGTGGAAGTTGGACACCGTCTGCGCCTGGATACCCTGTGTTGCATCGACAAGCAGCAAGGCACCACCGCAACTGGCATACGATCGAGTAACTTCGGCACGGAAATCGACGTGGCCGGGGGTATCGACAAGATGTAAAAGGTAGTCCTCGCCCTCGTGGTTATGAATCATGGTACAAGTCTGCGCCTTGACAGTAATACCACGCTCCCTCTCCACATCAAGCTTATCCAGAATCTGCTTATTCGCATCGCTAGCCGATATCGTGCCCGTATACTCCAACAACCGATCGCTCAGCGTACTCTTGCCATGGTCAATATGCGCAACGATGCAAAAGTTGCGATACCGCTCGATCGGGATGGCAGCGATGCGAGCCTCGAGCTCAGACGGCGGAGTCTTTGCTGCGGCGGGGGGAGCAGCGTACGCTCGGAACGGTATTCGCGAGAGGAGGAGCTGGGCAGGCCACGGCCGTCTAGCTTGCGAGAGACATTGCCGACTCCAGGCGCGGCCAGCGCTCCAAGCCAGGCTCATCTAGACTTTTCCCGGGCACATTTGGCGGGGCGGTTTCGGTATATATTCGTCGAGGCCGGTCCGCGGGCAGAGGCGGCAGTTGACGCGGCAGGAATTGGTCGACAATTGAAGGCTCGAGATGCAATTGATCCTCAAGTTCTCCAGACTTTTTTCGCCCATGATGCTGCACGAAATCCTTCCGGCTTGGTGGAGGTACGTACCCTCCATGTCGATTCATCCCACTTGGCTTTATTCAGTTAAACGGTGGGACTGGGAATGAAAGACGCTATTCCTGACTGGGCAATACACTTTATCATTTTCCCAGGCGCCAAGGTTGTATCAGCGCCTGTGTTGAAACACGACGAAACTTAATACACTTGATATAAGCTAGTAGAACAAAGATGCAACGAATAATACGTCGATTAAGGCTTCTTGTTCACCTCGTATGATAAACTCTCGGTTGACATAGTCAGAAACTCGCTTCACTCGAACCGAAAACTCATCAATGCTCACCACCAGGGATCCAGAGCATCAGCACTTCAACAAACCGAAACATGTATATCGCTTGGGTATCGAGCCTTTCCCACCATGTGGGATACATAGTAACTTCTAAGTACTCCGCCTGGTTCAAAAACGAATGCGTAATGCCTCCATGCACCTCGTCCAACTCCTTGCATAACCCATCCATCTCTTTGTTCGCCTCATGTGAGAACCCATTCGCTGCCACGCTTAATGAACTTGTCTAGTAGCAACCCCAGATCTGCCAGGACAAACCGGCACACGTAGAACCCAAAGAACTCTGCAGCGTGTCGCGTGCACAACTCAAGCCCAACCTGCGTCTTGTCGGCGTGCCGCAACCCAGGATCTTCTACTTGTCTTGCGATTTGATCTATGTAGTTGTTAGTATCTGCTAGTGTTTCCAAGAAGTCAATACACTTACCAATAGCCTGGGCCGCATCAAAGAGGCGAGCGAGCGAGCTCATGTACATCGCATTCGGGCCCGTAAATTGTGCTTGTGTCAGATCCCTCTTAGCCGGGCGACTCGTCGGGTTCGGCGTCATGGGTAGGCTGGCGATGCTTGGCACATCCTTGCCCGTGTCTGTTGCCACCAGGCGGCTTGTGTATGAGCCGCCAAGCCCGACCGCAGAGTTCTTGGAACGAAGACGCCGCCAAGAGAATGATGATTTCCCTGAAACGCTGGAAGATCGTGGCACACCAGGTGCTGCGCTGTCATCGCCATTCGTCGCATCCTTGAATAGGGTTCCCGAGCTCTGTACGCCAACCTCATTGCCAAGCTTGCGGCTCAAGGCAGTCTGAACCTGCTCTAGAATGCCCTCCAGGGACTGCATTTCTTCGAGCACTGCATCAGCATCGCACGTGTCGACCCTCTCAATCTTGAGCAAAGCAGCGGTGAGGAAATCGCAGTTTGCCACCTTCTCCTCGATATTCTTGAGCTTGACTCCCTTTACTCGCCACACATCCCTTGGTACGAAGAGCTTGTGACTGAGATAACCACCCCGTGGATGAGCCAGGGTTTGATAGAGACATCGCATCAACCAGAACGGCCGAAGCATAAAGTCCGTGGGGCAGGGCTCAAGAGGGACAGGCGGATCCGGGTATAGCTCGTTCGGTGAGCCAGGGCTCGTCGGGGAGTAAAAGTGATCGTCAAACAGAGAGAGTCCAGCAGCATTGGTGTCTGATCGTTCCCGGAACGTGGTTGTAAGGGGAGTGGGGAGTGCCGGGACAGAAGGAGCATGAAGACTGCCAAAAGGATTGCTTCCTGGTGTTCCAGGAGACATATCCGAGCCTTCTTCAAGGTTAGTGGCCGACATGTTGCGGCTCTTCATGCTTCTCAAACTCGACGAAGAAAAGTTCTTCCTCAATCGTGTCGCGGATGGAGATCCAGAATGCTGTGCCGGGGCAGCTTCATCTCCCTCAGCTTGTCCCAGTTGGCCGAAAGGTGATGGTGTGGGTTTGGCTGCCGACACATCGGTAGGACTGGCCTCGAATAAGGGGGGTGATGAAGGTCTATGAGGCGCACTTGTCACCCTCATACCCGTATCAGCGGGAAAGTGTGACTCCTGGCCATCCATAGGAGCAGACTTGGCCTGTGCCAGATCCTCGGGGTGGTTCTGGAGAGGAGGCACCAGCTTGGAGGTCTCGATCTTGAGCTGCTTAGCATTCTGTCCAGACATGCGACGATTCCGCACACTCTGGGCGGATGAGCCAGGCCGTTGAGGCAACTCAGGGAGCGACTGTGTTGGTGGCGGCGCAGCAGGCGCCTGCGAGATATTTGTGAAGGCCGGTGGCAGTTCCGTAACGGTAGACAATGAGGTCGCTGCTGTGGGAGGGTTCGATCCCTGTGAACTATGCCATGTGCGCGAGGTGACGCCGCTTGAATCGGATTCGCGAGGGACTGATGGCTGCCGCTGACTTGCAACATACGGCCCAAGGCCATAGTCGCGGGTGATTTCTTCCAGTATCCTCTCTTCATCGTCTGATGAATTATCGTCGTAGAAATCCTGGGACATACCATGATTATCCGAGGGGAGCGATTGCTGCTGCTGCTGCTGCTGCTGTTGCTGTGCTCGTCGTCCCATCTCCAAGGCCATCCCATACTCTTCTTCCTCCATCTCTCGAACCCGCTGGCGCGCCAATTCAACTTTGCGCAAGGCATTAACTACTGCTTCCTCGCTCGCTTCAGCTGAAACTCGTCGTCCATAATCCATTGGGCTCATCGGCTCATAGCCGTCATCATATGCCGCTTCAATAGCTGCGTCCAGTGCAGTGTCGAATTCGGCCTCAGTTTCACCACTAACAGCCCGGATGTGCTTCCTCCTAAAACCAAGCGAAGATGTGCGAGAGTG
Organism: Fusarium keratoplasticum; assembly: GCF_025433545.1. Lineage (NCBI taxonomy): Eukaryota > Fungi > Ascomycota > Sordariomycetes > Hypocreales > Nectriaceae > Fusarium > Fusarium keratoplasticum. The sequence continues at coordinate 3,134,874 of NC_070534.1, forward strand.
AACAGAGGAAGAGGTTGAACCACCAGACTCATCGATAGGGTCAAGCCACGAGTTCAAACTGTCGTCCCGGAAATGAGTTTGAGGTACCGCGTTTCCGACTGGAGGATTGACTGGAGCATCTGGGGCCATGGAGAAATCAGATCGAATAGGCTCATCCATTTCGTCCGCTTCCGGCTTGACTGGTGACATCGGGCGGCGTGGTGACAACGGAGCTGGCATGTATGGGTCTACAGATCTTTGCAGAAGGAGATGGTCAGGCGTTCGGAGCCGGATAGGGGACCGCGAGAAGGAAGACTGAAGGAGTCCAGGTTCCGGTGTAAGGGTGGTGACTATCGGCTTCGGCTTCTGTATGCTCCTTCTTCTATATCCACCATCCTCTTGTTGGGGTGGTGAGTAAGCTGGATATGGGGGTTGAGGACTGCGGCTGTCATCTCTGATAACTCTCGTGATAGTTGCTGTCTCGAAAAGCGTCGCGTCGTTGTCGTCATCCTCGTCAAGGTTAAGTACAGACTCGGATTCCGAGTGCTGTGCCAGGCTCTCGGGGCGAGCTGGTAGGGCTTTGGACTCCTCCTCTGGCTGCCAAGGCGTCATTTGATCCAATTCTTCAATACGGCTCGTGTAAGTTCGTCGCTAATTCATGTTAGTACTGCTTTAAGCCTACAGCTGATCAACTTACAATAGCTTCAAGCTTTCGTTTGTCTTCATCTGCTGTCGTCTTCTGCAGCACTTGCTGCAAAAGATCACAAGCCTCCGCATACGCCTCCCGGGCGCCTTCAAAATTCTGCGCATTATCTAGCTGAACTGCAGTGTTGGCTTTTTGCAGAGCGCGGGACAGCATTGCCTTCTGCGACGGAGGCTTTGGTCCACGTCCTTTATCATGGCTGCTCTTCCCGGAGCGGCTCCGAGAATGGCCTCGGTGAGGCGCATATGCCTCGTGGTCCTGGTCGTAAGGCATGGTGGGTCTATATGAAGCCATGGAGCGCGCACTTGCTGGTGTCGATGTCACAGACTGGATTGGAGAGTCGGTCGTTCCAGGGCTTATCAGGGACTGACTCTCGCGGGCGATGGTCGATCGCCCAGGCTCAGGTGAACCAGGGCCAGTCCCTTTGGATTTGACCGCGAGGAGTTCGCCGAGCGCAGGAGGCTCTAAAGGCGATAAAGTGACAATTGGCGGGAGCGCTTGCGGTAGCTGAGTGCTCTGTTCTGGAGGTTTAGGGACGGAAACGTCGGCGTTGACGGATGAAGCGCTAGGTCGTCGATTCTTCTGTAATTTCCGGGGCGATGGCTTGGATGACGGTGAAGAACGGCTACTGGGGCTCGTCGCATCGATACTGGAGCGACTACCGAATCGAGAAGCGGGCGCGCGGTGAGGTGCAGCCGAGGCACGACTAGACACAGTCGAGGTCGACCAGCGGTTGAGAAGCCACGAGCTCTCGGCAGCGTTGTGGGGGACTTCGTGTCCAGCAGAAATCGGTGACAGATGATTCGACTGCTCGTGAGGGCTGGATCTCGAGGAGGGCGTGATTTGAGGCGGCGGGAGAAGCGACGAGGTCCGGGGAAGGCGTGCAGTCGCGGGTACGTGAGGCTGCGCGTTTAGCGAGGAGGGCGAGAACGAGGGCGCGGGCCTCGAGGGGTCGTGATATTGCCGATGCTGATACTGGTGTCGCGAGTCAGTGTTTGTGGAGGTGGAAGATCGAAGCCACGACGGCGAGATTGCGACAGCAACTGCAGCCACGGCAACAGATGAGCGGGAGGACGTTGACACGGTGGACTGGTGATGGCGAGAGTGAGAAGACGAGATCTGGCCGTCGGGCATCCTCTTTCAAAAGCCCCGAGTCGGATCCGGCGATGCGACTGGATCCAATCCCAAGCGAACAATTTCCCCCCTTTCCCGTCTATCAGTCGGCCAACGAGCTCGAATCGGTGGGTTGATTGACTGGCGACTAGGGGACTGCTAGTGGAAGCCCCCGTCCCAGTGGTGGTGGTAAGTTAGTCGTGGAGACTTTTGAGGCGGTCGAGCGTGGACCGTGGGCTAATGGCAGGCCCGCTTTCAGTACGGCGGAGTGACTTGGGCGGTCGGTACAGGGGGGTTCAGAAGGGTCCTGGTCGCTCGGTTGTGCAAGTATTCGATGGATGGGTCAATCGCAGCGGCGCATCGTGGCCGCGTCGCTCGTCGGTCGTTGGAATGCAGCAGCGTATGTCGACGTCCGGATATCGAGGAGAAGAAGATGCAGCGTGAACAAGTTGGTCTCAGACGGAACGAAACGCAGTAAAGACCAATCCATATCGCCCATCCATGTCAGGGGAGGGAGGAGCCGTACCTGCATCTGTGGTTGGTGGTTGAAGTGTATCGGTACATTGCCGTGACTCCCCTCTCTCCGACTTGTGACAGCCAGTGGATGTCTCGGACGATTTCAGTTTAGCCTGGGCTGCAAGGCTGGCGTTTCGAAAAGGAGGTACTTGTCTGTGCGCTTCGGCCAAGTATCGGCTGATGACTGGCTGCAAGCGAGTTCGCCGGGAGCACTGTGCGGAATGTATCAGCCCTTGCTCCTTTTGTCTTAGTTGCGCACTCTTCATTCCGGGTCTTTTGCATTGCCTTTAACCGACTTGGAATGCATCAATCGGGGTCATCAGATGCAGGCTGAGCTTGGCACAGCTTTGGAGCAAGAGCGCGTCGCCTCATACCACGATCGCGAACAGTGCATTATTGTCTTTGCTTCTCAGTGACAAAGAAATTTGGGCGAGGTTACGTTTTTGACCATGGCGAGCGTCGACGATATCTTCAAGGTTTGTTTAACAGCAACTCTTTCCATCCGTTTTGTATGCTAACCAGCTTCTAGAGCTCAGGCATTTCAGGGAAGCGCAAGCTTGATCCCATTCGAGATCCAAGTAAGTTGATGCTTTTTTTCTTCTCCTTTACTTCGAATCGTGGAGTCGCAGCACGCGTTTCGCTAACATGAGTTGTTCAAAGACGAAATCTACAAGTCTGCAAAGCTCAACGCCGACAGCTCAAATCGTCATGCCCGAGTCGACGATGCGCCGCAGGACGACGACGATACAGAGGCAGGACCAGCACTTCCTCCCGGCGACGATGAAGACTTTGGCCCCGAACTACCACCGGACGACGATGAGGGTCGCTTCTTTGGAGGAGGGATCACACAACAAGAAGAACAGATCCTCGACTACGTAGACGAGGCCGACGCTGGCGCAGCACCTGAAAAGATCGATGCTGCCTGGCTGCGCAAGACAGCACTCAACTTTGAGAAGCGCATCAACAAGAACGCCGAGCTTCGCGCCAGGTTTGAGGACGAGCCACAAAAGTTCATCAGCAGCGAAGCTGACCTCGACGCCGACATCAAGGGCCTCTCCCTTCTCTCCGAGCACCCTGAGCTATACCCCGAGTTTGTCAAGACGGGATGCGTCGCCAGTCTGGTCGGCCTGCTAGCGCATGAGAACACAGATATTGCCATCGATGCTATCGAGATCATGGGCGAGTTGACAGACGAGGACGTCGACGCCGAGGACGAACAATGGAACGGTCTGGTAGATGCCATGATGGAGGCGGACGTCCTTGGTCTTTTGGTTTCCAACTTCTCCCGCCTAAACGAAGACGACGAGTCGGATCGGAACGGTATCTACCATGCCCTCGGTGTGATTGAGAACCTGTGCTCCAAGCAATCTGTGACTGAGCGCGTCGGTCAGGATGAGAAGCTACTACAATGGTTGCTGCAGCGCATCCAGCGAAAGGAGAGCCTAGTCTCCCAGAACAAGCAATATGCAGCCGAGATCCTTGCCATCATTGCTCAAATGGCCGTCGCCAACCGCTCACAGCTCATCCGTCTCGATGCCATCGACCTCCTCCTCCAACTCGCAGCCCCCTACCGAAGACGGGACCCGGACAAGGGAGGAGAGGAGGAGGAGTACATGGAGAACATCTTTGCATCCTTGACATCTCTCGTGGACGAAGTTTCAGGCAAGGCCAAGTTCATCGAGGCCGAGGGAGTTGAGCTATGCCTCATCATGCTCAAGGAGGGAAAGAAGAGCAAACCCCCAGCGCTGCGACTCCTGAACCATGCGGCGGGAGGCAACGCTGGCACAGAAGTCTGTCAGAAGATTGTTGAAGCTGCTGGTCTCAAGACTCTCTTCACACTCTTCATGAAGACCAATGATCACCGTCTAGCAGAGCACCTCGTCGAGATCTTTGCATCCATGCTACGGCTACTACCAGCCAACTCTGCAGAGCGGATACGGACGCTGGCAAAGTTTGTGGAAAAAGACTATGAGAAGATATCAAAGCTCATCAAGTTCCGGAGAGATTACGTCGCTCGGATCTCATTAGCTGAGCAGCAAAACGAGGCTGAGAGGGCTGTGACATCAAAGGAGGATCGTGAAACAGCTGAGATTGAGTGGCTATCCCGGAGGATCGACGCCGGGCTTTTCACACTGCAGACGATTGACGTCGTCTTGGCTTGGTTGGTGGCAGAAGACACAGGAGCAGCACGCAAGATTAGACAACTCCTGGCTGAGCGCGATGAGAAGTTATCCGTCATCGGCGCAACGCTCAAGGAGCAGCTGGATGGACTTGACACGGCGGAGGAGAACCTGGATCTAAGGGATATGTTGAGCACTCTAGTCGAGTTTGTTCAGTAAACTTAATATAATCAAAAAGGCGTCCTCGATGGGACGCCGCAGGGTGACCTGTATGGCCTTGCTCTCTTGTAACAATCCTCCTCCTCTATCATGTGCAAATCACGAAGCCAACGGACCGGGTGTCGCTCTCGCCATTTCCCCATCAAACATCGCCATCTCGCCAGGTCGTTCAGGCCTTGGTGGGGGCAATGGGCTGGACCTCAAAGACGGCGTTGAGCAGGTTCTTGACGACCTGGGCCTGGCCCTTCTTGCCGGCCTCCTGGATGCTCTTGATCTGAGCATCGGCCTCCTTGTTGGCCTCGTCCTCGGCCTGCTGGTTACCCTTGCTGTGCTGCACACGGTCGGTCAGCTATCTCGACGCGGTCGGGGACGGTGTAGGATGTATGTACCTCGGCCTCGAACTTCTTGTACTCGTCCTCCTTGTTGTTCTTGTAGTCGGCTATCTCCCGCTTGGCCTCATCGCGAGCCTCACGAACGCGCTTGGTGCGGACTGGATGGTGATGCGTATTAGATGGACTCGTCGTGAGATCGTAGGTGTCGGAATAGCTTACACTCTCGGGCTGTTATCGTTGTGTTAGCAGGAGGTTATAGAACAGGTAGAAAGTTTAAGCTCACCCTTCTGGACAATCTTGGAGGCTTCTCGCTCGGCCTAATCAACACAAATCAGCTACATGGCCAGGAGCACCTAGCAGAGACCAAACATACGTCGAGGAGAGTCTGAATGCCGGCCGAGTTCTGGGCAGACTACCAAGGCTGGTTAGCGAAACGTCGAGCGGTGCGAAGCCGACCAGCTAACCATGATGATATAGGAGAAAGGTACGCGAAAGGAAGATCGAGTAGTGCGTATGCGAGGTCGGTGCGGAGGAGATGGGAATGTCGATGCGGTTTGCGATGGAAGCTGTTGATGCTAAGGTTGGAGGGATTGGAGTTGGCTTGCCCAGGTACCTCCAAGGAGGATTACGTCTGAGCTTGGGCAGGTGCCCGCCGCCCCAGCTGCCTTGCCGGACGTGCCAAGTACCGCCAGGTACCTCTGGCGCGTTTCCCAGCGCTGCAGCACAGGGAGTTACAGCGGATGAAAGTACCCCGGTTGGCGCTTAGCGCAGCATGCATGGCGCCTGTAGCCGCGCTGCCGCCGCCGTGCGCTTTCACGTCATGGGCCGACAAGTCCCTTCTTCTCGGGCTTCACGATTATCGTCCTTCTTTTTCTCGGGCTTTCAAAACGTCGACTTAATTCCCCTCCCACGAGCCAATTCGGTCGCCAGGCATTCAACTCGACTCAATCGCATACCCGATCGATCGAATACCACCTCCACCTCCCTTCGCGACTCCGAATACTCAGTCCGTGTCGAAACGGCCCGGCGCCATGTCCCGCGCCTCCAAGCTCACGCTGGCGGCCACGTCGCTCTTCGCGGCCGGCACGGTTGTCCTCGTCCACTTCCAGCAAAAGTTTGAGAAGGATGTACGTCTATCCTCCGGGTCAATTGACTCCAAGCGACCGGTTCTCGACCGTTGAAACCGAACATTCCGAAATTAACCCACACAACAGGCCATGCACGAGGGTGTAGTCCGAGATATGGAACAACAGAGAGTCAAGCGCGAGCGACAGCTGGACTTTGATATGCAGAGGCAGCTGGAGGAGGAATATAAGCGAGAGCAGACAGTGCATGACTCGATAGCAGCGGCAGAAAAGGGTTTACCGAATCGATAACATGAGCATCACCATGATAGACAACGTATTGTAGACCAAAAGATACCCTCCCCTCCAAGACATCACATTGCAACTCCAGACATGTTCGCAATAAAGCATTTCGGTATTGTACTATCCTAATTTTGAACGACGTGCTAGTTTTGTACATGGCCAACCCCCCGTCTCAACATTACAAAGCGTTAACTGGCTATACCGGCAAGGACGGTTGGTATTGGCATCCGCCTCGGCTGCCGTTCAGGCTTCTCCATTCTAGATATCCATGTGTAGCCTCATTCTCTTTTTTTCCTTTTTCGAAAAACGCCCCCCTTCCAATCAATCTCACTTAACGAATTGAAACTCCGGAGCGGCTGGTAAACATTCTTGCCGCGATGTTCATAGACTGCAGCTCCTGGAAGAGCAGTTTGGCAGCGTAAGGAATATGGATCTGCGCAATCTTGGTCTTGTTCTTGCAAGGTCGGCATTCGAACGACTGCTTGGAAAGGTTGCTATATCATGTTAGCTTTGGTTCGTCAATGTCAAGGGTCAAGACTTACGCAATCGGTGTCATGAGTCCACAAACCTCGCAGACGTGGACTCTGAAGGCATCCGAAACTTCAAACAGACGCTCCTTCAGGAAAGCGGCTGCTCCGTGGGCAATCATACAATCACGTTCCATTTCTCCGAATCGCAGACCACCATCTCGGGCACGACCTTCGACGGGCTGTCGAGTCATGATCTGAACGGGACCACGAGCTCGGGCGTGGATCTTGTCGTCCACCATGTGACGGAGTCGCTGGTAGTAGGTAGGTCCGAAGAACACCTGCGCTCGAAGCTTGCGTCCAGTATGACCGTTGTACATGATCTCGAAACCTCGAGACTGGTAGCCGTGCTTTCGAAGCAGCTCCGAAACGGAGTCGACAGTGACATCGGTGAAAGGTGTTGCATCACCCTCCATGCCTTCGAGTGTTGACACCTTACTGAGGAGGCATTCAATCAAATGTGCAATTGTCATTCGCGACGGAATGGCGTGGGGGTTAATGATAATGTCTGGTGTCACACCCTCCCTGGTAAAGGGCATATCCTCCTGTCGGTAGGTGACACCAATGGTACCCTTCTGTCCGTGACGAGAGGCAAACTTGTCACCAATCTGAGGAATCTTGGTCGTCCTCACACGGACCTTGACGTACTTGACGTTGTCGGCATTGACAGTCACAATGACCGAATCGACGATACCGTTCTCGGTACTTCGCAGCGGCGTGGAGATATCACGGCGCTGGTGCACCGTTGTCCTGGTACCCAGATCCTGGTTCTCTTGATCAATCGGCGCAGTCTTGCCGATGATGATATCTTCACCTGACACGCGCACACCGGGAGCCACGATACCATCCTCGTCCAGCTTGTCGTAGGTACCGTGCTTCATACGAAGCGTCGACTGCTGGAAGGGCTTCTCGAATACTTCCGTGTAGTTCAGACCGACCTTCTTCTCCTGGTCAGAGTAGGATCTGAAGAACAGACTGCGGAACAAGCCTCGATCGATACTACTCTGGTTCATAATGACGGAATCTTCCTGGTTGTAACCAGAGTAGCAAGCGATAGCGACAATGGCGTTCTGACCGGCTGGCAGTTCACGGAACTTGAGGAACTCCATGGATCGTGTTGTCGCCAGAGGTTTTTGCGGGTAGTAAAGAATGTTGGCCATGGTATCCATACGGCGAGAGTAGTTTGTCAGGAAGAAGCCCATGGCCTGTTTACCCATGGCAGATTGGTAGGTGTTACGGGGTGACTACATATTGTTAGCCGCGCTGGCATCACGTTGAATCATGGGCACATACCTGGTTGTGATCGGGGAAGGGAATGATACTGGCACAAATGCCAAGAATCATACTGGGGTGAATCTCACAATGAGTGTACATGTGAGTTGTGGGGTTCGTCTTGGTCTTCAATCTCCTGTTGGGGTCGTCCGTGTTATCGTCATCTACGACGTAACCAGCCTTTTGCATGCGATAGAGATCAAGATCCTCAGGAGTCATGCAAATCATAGCCGTCTCCTCTTCCTCAGCATCGAGGTACTCGATGGTTCCGGCTCGGATCAGACCCTCCCATCCAATCTTCATTGATGGGTCCTCTGGTGGCTCCGCCTGCTCCTTAGCAAGCTTGTTGACAAGGTCCTTGGTCAGAACCAAGGCTCCCTTGGCAATACCAGACTCGTGGTCATCCTCCTGCTGAACCGTAAAGACCGGCCTCATGACTCGGCCAGCGTCGGAGAAGACCTTGAACTCTCGATCTCGAATGTCACGAACAAGCGACACCTCATACTGCAGGTACGACTTTCGTCGTGTGTCCAGAACCTGGCTGACGAGATGCTTGGGGTCTGAGTGAACACCGCACCAGACACCATTGACAAAGATCTTGGTAGCATGCGGGTATCTCAGGGGCTCGTACTCTTCCACGACTTCCATACCTCGGTTGATCATGAACTCAATCAGAGGTTCAGAGGGAGAGCCGACACTGACGTAGCACATCAGGGACAAGTTCTTGACCAGACCACAAGCCTGACCCTCAGGCGTCTCGGCTGGACAGACCAGACCCCAATGGGTGTTGTGTAGCTGACGGGGCTTGGCGAGCTTTCCGTCTCGTCCAATAGGGGTGTTGGTTCGTCGCAAATGTGAAAGAGTGGATGCAAAGGTGTATCTGTTCAACACCTGAGAGACACCAGCAGTGGAGCTTGCAGCCTTCTTCTGGTCTCCCCAGTTTCCGGTAGCCAGCGAGTACTTCAAACCGTTAGACAGGGTTCCGGGCTTGATACCGACAGCCAAGTTGAAGTGTCTGTTGCCTTCAACACATCGCTTGAGGTAGTTGGAAAGCTCCGTATTCATCCTTCGGACAATACCACGGAAAAGCTTGGCCAGCAGAGGACCAGCAAGATCCAAGCGCTTCTTTCCAAAGTGATCACGATCATCGGGCTCACGACGGCCCAGGGCACACTGCAGAAGCTTGTGCACCATGTAACCTAGGAAGAAAGCCTTGCGGGTCTCGCTACCCTCCGACTGGGAAATGTGTGGCAGGGTCTCCTTCTGGAGAATGTCCTTGGCGACACGCACACGCTTCTCACGGCCGAGACCAGCCTGGTCACGGTTTCCACGCTTTCCGATAAAGTCGAGCGCAACCTCTCGATCCTGAACACAGAAGGCCTCCTCGATACAGGGACGCAACATCTCCAGCATCTGACTGTCGGTTCGATCGTAGCAGATGTGGTTGAGAATATCCTCGTCGGAAACAACACCAAGAGCTCGGAAGACGATGGCAACAGGAAGATCTGCCTTGACGAATGGCAGGGTGGTGTGAATGGTCTGACCGAAACCTCCTCGTGCAGAGTCTCCCTTGCCATAGAGCTTCAGCATCATACTCGAGATCAGACGTGAACCCTTCTCAAGCGCACTTCGAATCTCGGCAGTGTATGTGTAAGGACTGGGCTGGGCCTTCTTGAAGACTTGGACGATGTTGGCAGCAGATCGTTCCTGAGCAATGAGTACCTTTTCACTGCCGTTGATAACAAAGTATCCACCCTGGTCGTATGGACACTCGTTAACAAGGAAGAGGTTGTCATCGTGCTCGCTGCTCAAGTGGCAGATCTTGGACTTGACCATGATAGGAAGCTTGCCGACAAAGACCATATCCTTCCAACTGTCGTCGGCCTTTCCTTCATCGTCGCCACTCTCTTCGAGCTCCCAGATGAGCTTGGTGGGGTTTTCACCAGTTCGCTTGTACTCTGCCTGCTGATCCTCGTCCATCTCGTGCAGAGGAACCTCCTTCTCGACGGCCACGGACACCTTCTTAGTAATCTTAATATAGAGGGGACTCGCGTAGGTCAGGTTTCGGTCACGGCATTCGTAAGGTAGCAGCGAGGTAACGGTTCCGTCAGTCTCGCTGATGGTCGGTCGCGAGACCATGACACTTCCGAACTTGATCTCATATCGGCGCAAGGCGATCGACACTCCAGGAGGCGAAGGAGGGTTAGGCTGGTCTAGGGAGATGACAGAATACTCATTGACGAGATCCTGAATGGTCGTTTGCGTAAACTCGTCGAAAGAGTCTGTCTGCTGCGATACGAGACCCTTGGATTCGAAGAAGGATGAAATGACGGTCCAACAATCTTCGGGGGTGATGCCCTCCTCCTGGTCGTCGTAGTTGTCATAATCGGAAAGCTCCTCCTCGTAGTCAGCCATGATGTCGGTAATGCCTATGGCTATCGATATCTATTCGTTGATATTGCTGCGATCTGGCGACAAAGGTTCGGTTGCTCCGGCGATGAAGCGCAGAGAACAAAGACTATTCAGCGAGCGCTGGCGAATGCGATGGCGAATGTCAGGGCGGTCAGTTGGGGACCTGGCGCCTGATGCACCCCGTGGTCATCCGGCGATTAATTCGATGGTCCGACGACGCACTCCGGATAGGCGATGAAGCGAGGGATGCGGAGGCGCAAGATGAGGGAGACGTGGTGGAGTGGTGATGAATTTGCGTGAAGCCGAACCTTGAGCAGTCGAGCAGCCTCAGGTTGAGGCGACGAGACGCGCCTGAAAAGAGCTAATCCTAAAGAGGCTTAGCCTCTTCCATCAGGAGAAACAGCTTTGAAATCGAAAAGCGCCACATTGATGAGTCAGGGGTTTGTGGCTGGAGCTCTTCTTTCTGTGGCGCATTATTTCTGCCTGACATCCTAGGCACCCAGATTTCCCAAAACTCCATCTCGCCCCAGCTGGTCCCAATGGAGTAACATCCATGCTTTTTGTAAGACTCCTTCGGGAAATCAGCTCATTCCCTCTGAAGGGACCAACAAGGAAAGGCTTGGGATGCAGGCGAGCGGCGACGAGCTAATTAACATGAAATATAGGGGGAAAGGGGATACGCGCGAGATGGCCCGTCACTCAATCGCCGGCACTTGGTCGCATTCACGTCAATGCTTGCTTGGTGGTTATCGCAACCTCAACATACAACACAGCTACGGACTATCGGCACGCAGACCATCGGCACGCTCTGCCGTGTTAAGCGTCCTTTTATTCATATGAAACTCTTCAAGACGTTTCCCCAGTCGGTTCAGCTCCAGAGTGACATGCCAGAGTACCATCCGAGAGCAAAGCTCCGCGCGGGTACGACTGCGATCCAGCGCTAGCCGCCGTGGGATTCTAGAAGAGGCAGGGTTCATCTCATCTCAACTCAACGGCCACGGCAAACGGCACGATTCTCATTGCTCACCTGTATCGTGCAGCTCTGCCACCGCTGCTAGTCTCGGCAAACCTGTCTGGATCGAATAATCTGACATTCGAAACCCCCGTCATACCCCGATCAACCCCTGTTTATCGGGACTCAATTTCGGAGCCACGGCCGAACATCCCCACAACTGTTCCTGAAACCAGAGCCTCCTGGCCTTCATTTCTCACTCGTGCGGTCCAGCCCACGCATCCCCGGCCCGTCAGACGAGCTCCGAGTTGCCCTATTAGTGGAGGATCTGCTTCCGTTTCCTAGCCCGCCCCAATATGCTCACTAGGTCGTGACATAGCACGATCATCAGCTCTTGTTCTTTGACTTCCATGATCCCTGACCTCTACCGACTCTAGCAAACATGCCTGTCGCCCTAAGCTGACAGACCACTTCGAAGAATATGCTCATGATGCTTTGGACTCTGTGACGGGTGCCGCAGCAGAAAGGCCTAACCCTGTGGGATGGTTCGTGTGCAGCAAGTATATAAGATGGCGGCCTGCATCTCCAGATGCTGCTTGGACACTCGAGCACTTCATTCTCATTCAGTCTTCGTTCTTTCTTCTACCGTTCTCTTAAACCACACTCTCTTTTCAACTACCAGTCTCTCATTAACCGCTGTTTGAAACCATGCGATCCTCTACTCTTATTGCCCTGGTCGGCCCTCTCGCCGTGCACGCCGCTTCTGGAAACGGCCACTCGACTCGATACTGGGACTGCTGCAAGCCTTCTTGCTCTTGGAGCGGCAAGGCCTCCGTCAGCGCTCCCGCCTTGACCTGCGACAAGAACGATAACCCCATCTCTGATGCCAACGCCAAGAGCGGTTGTGATGGCGGTTCTGCTTTCGCCTGCACCAACTACTCTCCCTTCGCCGTCAACGACAACCTCGCCTACGGTTTCGCTGCCACCAAACTCGCTGGAGGCTCCGAGTCTACCTGGTGCTGCGCTTGCTATGCGTGAGTGCCACTTACACCTCGGTATGCCAACTCTTGATACTAACCATACTTGACAGTCTCACCTTCACTACTGGTCCCGTGAAGGGCAAGACCATGGTTGTCCAGTCCACCAACACCGGAGGCGACCTCGGTGAGAACCACTTCGATCTCCAGATGCCCGGTGGTGGTGTCGGTATCTTCGATGGCTGCTCCTCCCAGTTCGGCGGCAGCGGCCTCGGCGGTGCTCAGTACGGTGGTATCTCTTCCCGAAGCGACTGCGACAAGTTCCCCGAGCTCCTCAAGGACGGTTGCTACTGGCGTTTCGACTGGTTCCAGAACGCCGACAACCCCGACTTCACCTTTGAGCAGGTCCAGTGCCCCAAGGCTCTCACCGACATCAGCGGCTGCGTCCGCAACGACGACTCGAGCTTCCCTGCTTACAAGGGCGACACCTCGTCCTCCGGCAGCACCGGTGGCAGCAAGGCCTCCACCTCCAAGGCTGCCGTCCAGTCCCAGAAGACTCAGGCCCCCGCCACTGAGCAGAAGTCCACCAAGGTCCAGCAGCCCTCTAACCCCCAGACCCAGGTCCAGAACTCTGCTTCCAACCCTCAGAAGACTCAGGTCCAGAACTCTGCTTCTAAGCCCCAGCAGACCCAAGCTCCCGTGAAAGAGCCTGCGACTCCCAAGACCACCAAGGTCGGTGCCTCCAAGACCCGATCTGGCTGCTCCGTCCCCAAGAAGACTAAACAGACTGCTCAGGCCACCGCCAAGGCCTCGGCCACCAAGTCGGCTCCCGCCACCGCTCAGTCCGCCGTCGCTGCCTGGTACCAGTGCGGCGGTTCCAAGTCCGCCTACCCCAACGGCAACCTCCCCTGTGCTTCCGGCAGCACCTGCGTCCAGCACAACGAGTACTACGCTCAGTGCGTCCCCAACTAAGAGGTAGATCCTTTTAGTGTTTGGATACGAAGGGGAGGGGGGTTCATGAGTTGAAGCGCTTTCCTGGAAGGGGGTCATCTCACGAGCAAGCTTGTCCATTGTAGGACATGGCATCCTGAACCTGGCGTTCCGCCCTGTTGTACATAGACCATCTTCTTGTTTTTCTGTATATACTTTTAGTATTCTTCTCTTCGGCCTTTGAGCTAACTACAAAAGATTTGACAAGCTTGCTCAAATGTTTGATTGAGTTCGTCTATATCTGCGATTTGAACATTCATGCATCCCACTTCCATTACCTGTCTGCTTAGCAGATCAGGGTCACATTTACTTTACTTTATACACAGTTTTTATGCTCAACACTTGTCGTAGCCTCCATCACGCCACTAACCTGTCATAAGCACTCTATCTGTGTTGTTTAACTTGCTTATTAGTGGCACAACCAGCCGTGTATGCAATACAGACAACGCTCTTTTTTAAGACAAGGTCTAAACAGTTCTAGTAAAGACAAATGCCGCCGACATTATCGTCCATGGTCCATGATCCAGCAAGACCCTTGACTTCCACATCCTCCTTCTCCAGGCTCAGGTGTCCCTGGGGTGTCTTGCCCAAGAAGAAATCATTCTTGCCCTCTGTCTGAAGCTTCCTCTTCATGAACCGCCTCGTCCACTCCTCGACTGCAGGCTCTCCTGTCTCATCCCTTGCCTGCTTCAAAAAGGGAATCAGAGCAGTGCCGCCAGTTCCCTTTTGGTTCTGCTGGTTCTTGCGCGATGCGATGGCGAGGTTGAGTTTCTGCCGAGTGGCCTCGGGACTTCGTGACCGGCTTCGGGCGCGGACTTGCTTGGAGGGGTTGATGATGTAACGCGTGACGATGGCGATGTGCTTGTCGCGGAATGCGCTGAGCATTGCCAGGCAGGCATCATATGCGAGGCACAACTGGAGATCGGACTGGTTCTCCTCGACAAACTCGCGGATGTTGGCCACTAGGGACACGTCGTTGAGGAACTGTGCGTGAGGGCCGGGCATGTATTTTCTCATCTCCATGATGAAGTTGTGTCGGTGAGAAGAGCGGCCACGGTCAGTGTCGGAAGAGGGATCACGGGACTCGCCGGTAGGGCGGTGCTCGATACCAAGAATGATGTCGAAGAATTGGATCAAACTGCTCTGAGCGTTGCTGCCACCGCTGTATTGTTGGTATGTCTCGTTTCCGGAACCAGTCTCATAGATGACGCCGTGGGGTAGTCCAGCCTCGGCCATATTCTTGCTACCAGCCAGGAAAGGCCGAATTCTGTGGTAGAAGATGGTAGGGTCGCAGCTCTCGTGCATCCTCTGGAGAATGGTTGTCAAATCCGTCAGGCGCTCTGCAAATGTGCGCAGACAACGGGTCACAGCAGCCGCGTCGCCGTGTCGGGCAGCCGCAATGGCCGTTAACATTAGAGGGATAATTGGGGCACCGCGGGCCTCAATGGCGACCGAAACGAGGTAAAACCATGATTCATCGAGTCCGCCGGTAAATGTGGTGAGTGTGGCGAGGTTCTCGAGGTTGTCAATGTCCTCGTCAACGAAGAGAGGCTTA